>NC_091289.1:142608700-143216200 GCF_032444005.1 Ranitomeya imitator
TCAGTTAAGGCCCCACTCCAGCGCTCAGTTAAGGCCCCACTCCAGCGCTCAGTTAAGGCCCCACTCCAGCGCTCAGTTAAGGCCCCACTCCAGCGCTCAGTTAAGGCCCCACTCCAGCGCTCAGTTAAGGCCCCACTCCAGCGCTCAGTTAAGGCCCCACTCCAGCGCTCAGTTAAGGCCCCACTCCAGCGCTCAGTTAAGGCCCCACTCCAGCGCTCAGTTAAGGCCCCACTCCAGCGCTCAGTTAAGGCCCCACTCCAGCGCTCAGTTAAGGCCCCACTCCAGCGCTCAGTTAAGGCCCCACTCCAGCGCTCAGTTAAGGCCCCACTCCAGCGCTCAGTTAAGGCCCCACTCCAGCGCTCAGTTAAGGCCCCACTCCAGCGCTCAGTTAAGGCCCCACTCCAGCGCTCAGTTAAGGCCCCACTCCAGCGCTCAGTTAAGGCCCCACTCCAGCGCTCAGTTAAGGCCCCACTCCAGCGCTCAGTTAAGGCCCCACTCCAGCGCTCAGTTAAGGCCCCACTCCAGCGCTCAGTTAAGGCCCCACTCCAGCGCTCAGTTAAGGCCCCACTCCAGCGCTCAGTTAAGGCCCCACTCCAGCGCTCACTTAAGGCCCCACTCCAGCGCTCACTTAAGGCCCCACTCCAGCGCTCTTTTTTTTTTTTTTTTTTAAGTTTAACCTACTTTGAATGTGATGCATTCAAATGGTTTTCCTGTGTAAATCGTTAAGTCTGCAGTTACCCTGTGTGCCTGCAGACTTATGTATCCCCCCAGCGCACTGTGCTACTAGGATTCTCTGGTTTCTTGTGGTGTATATATATGCCACCCAAAGCCCAACTAGTGGGCATGGCCTCAATCCATACACTTCTATTGAGCAAGGCTGCGCCCTTTCTGGACATCCAGTGGGCGTGGCCGCTAGAGATTGCGGCTGGCTCCAAACAAGTGTATGGAGTGAAGCCACGCCCACTGGACAGCTCTGGACAGGAGCATGTATAAACTCATGCATACCTTCCAGTCCCAGCTCAGAAACCATTTAATCCCCGCAGCACACGGTGACTGCAGACTTATCTATTTGGATCAGACAACTCCTTTAAAGGGAGTCCGTAACCTCCAAATTGTATTTTAAATGGGCTGTAACGTGTCAAAGGGGACTTGCCCCCTAGAACAACCATACTAGCACTGTAGCTGCTACTGGTACTGCGCCTGAGAAACAGTGCTGTCTACCGCCATGTGGGGGCGCTTGCGTTCTCCCGATGCCGTTCACTGCACTGCCGGGTGTATTGGTGTAACGAGCCTAGTCAGAAGAAGGGGAGAAGGACGTACCCGCCAGCGAGGCTGCTCACTCAGGGACCCGAGGACTGTCAATCGGAGGCAGGGCTCCCAATATGCAAATGAGGAGGCATAACGGGGGATCAAACTCTTGGCCATGCTTCCTTATTTGCATAGAAATAGCTTGTTTTCTCAGTCGCTGGACCAGTACCAGGCACAGTATGGTTACTAGTATGGTTGTTGTGAAGCCCATATAACGTGTGTTGTGGTGGCAGATTCCGAAAAAGGATTCATGTCCCAGCTGATCACAAAGCGCTTTTACAAAGTTGATCTCACTGTTGAATATTTGGCTCGTATAATTCTTATAGCTAAATGGTATTTCTGTACCGGGTTTTACTGACTTGTTGGACACTGTATCCTGCACTCACTTGTTATTATGGTAATGACACAGTAATTTGCCAGTCTTTGCTAAGGATGTCTAGATGAGGCAATAGACAGGTTTATGTTGTCTTCCAACGCCTGATGTTACTGTCCTGGTGCGGACCTCGATATACAAACTATATGGGTCAGTTGAGTCCGGTCAGGAGATCCACGGCAGTCTGGACATTGTGCGATTGCTGGACGTGTGATGCACATCCACATTCGTCAGGACCAGCATTGCTCCCGCCGGTCTTGGTGAGGCACGTTTGAGTCATGTTTAATGAGGTACGCAGTCATCTGAAACGCCTCGCATACCATGTAACTTGCATCGCTGATCGTTTCATCCTCTACGGAGCACTTTAAGTGAATAAAGGAGTTTGTACACAAGTTCGTTGAGCTGTATTGTCTCCTGTTTTGTGACGAGTTGTATTTCTTCGCAAAGATACGTCACAACTAGTCATGATGAGATGAGCTGTGGGATCATGCTTCCGTCCATTTTGATGGAGCTGGACAAAGCTGGCAGCTCCCCCTTGTGCAAAAAAAAAATTGCAGCATTTCAAAGCTATTGTGTTTGAGGGCTTTTTCTTTATGCACACCTTATTTTTCACTATGAAGACCTCTATTGTAAAAATTCGCACAGCACCTAGCGGACACGCTCAGTATTTGGACCGTATTCTACATCATTATTTGTAAGCCAGAACCAGGAGAGGAACAATCAGAGGAAAAGTATAATAGACACACATCACCACTAGGGTTGAGCGACTTTTGTTTTTATAGGATCGGGTCGGATTTCACGAAACCCGACTTTTTCAAAAGTCGGGTCGAGTGAAATTGGCCGATCCTATAGAAAAGTTGGGGTCGGCCGAAACACGAAACCCAATGCAGTGCATTGGGTTTCTAATGGTTCCCAAGGTCTGAAGGAGAGGAAACTCTCCTTCAGGCCCTGCGATCCATATTAATGTGTAAAATAAAGAATAAAAATAAAAAATATTGCTATACTCACCCTCGGACGCGCCCTGGTTGTAACCGGGAGCCTTCCTTCCTAAGAATCAGCGCTTGTAGGACCTTTCGATGACGTCGCGGCTTGTGATTGGTCGCGTGAGTGGTCACATGGGCGTCACGCGACCAATCAGAAGCCGTGACGTCATTGAAAGGTCCTTCAAGCGCTGATTCTTAGGAAGGAAGGCTGCGGGTTACAACCAGGGCGCGTCCGAGGGTGAGAGTAGCAATATTTTTTTTATTCTTTATTTTACACTTAAATCTGAATTCCGATACCAATTCCCGATATCTTAAACATATCGGGAATCGGTATCGGAATTCCGATTCCAGATTCAGAAGATCGCTGACTTCATGGCCGACCCCACACAGGGGTCGGGTCGGGTTTCATGAAACCCGACTTTGCCAAAAGTCGGCGACTTCTGAAAATGGCCGACCCGTTTCGCTCAACCCTAGTCACCACTTCTGTATTTATCACCCACTCCTGGTTTTGAGTTAGACACTGCTGTAAAATACTGAACATGTGAATGTGGCCAGAGCATGATTTCTTTGGGGTAAAATAAATGCCAGAAATTCAATTGAATTAAATGATGGTATTAAAAATGACGCCCGTCCTGTAAAAATGATGCACCCATACAAAAAATGACGCTGGAAAAAAAAGTTCATGGCTCCTGTGATGCGAGTGAGAAAATAAAATCCTGACTCTGGCAGTCTGTGTCACCGTTTTGCTATTGTATTTTTGAACCCCCTCAATCTGCAGCTATAGAATTGTGAATGAGACTTTCTGTATTTGGCTGCCAGAGTTCTACCATCCCTGAAAAGGCCTGAAAGACCTATTTCCTTTTTCTTTTGCAATGCATTGTCTAACATTCGCTAATATAGTGATTAACAGTCAGTGTATATGGGATGTGTTTGAAAGTGGACAAACCCTTTAAATTGACAGTTAAGTAAAGTTCTATTCTGCGGAGATGCATGAGAGAAAATTAATAGTCCATTTTTGAACAGTTCGATTTTACCATAACCACACTTTCTGGACTACTTGTCACTTTTGCAAACCAAAAAAACCACTGCAAATTCCAAAAATGAAGTGACCATAAAGTCTGACCGAATTAACAGATATTCCGTCTAGAAATGTAAACATAACGTACTATACAATCTAAAGTTGTTTAGTCCAAAGTTACCCGTTACTGAGGTAGGACATGATCGTACAGCCTACGTCAGGTTCCCGTGTATGGTGCAGGCTCAGGAGCGGAGCCTGCACCTCACCAGTGGCGTTTTTAGCCCAATTGCTGTTTTGCACACCGACTCTCGTGTCCCATTCCCTTCGTGATGGGATTTATAGGATTCTGATGAGTTGTCTGGACTTCTGTGGACTTTTACAGTAGACTGCAGCATGCCAGTATATAGAACAAGCCATGAAACGATTGAAGTGTCAAGTACCCTAAGAGGACTAGAAAAATAAAGTTTAAAAAAATGAAATATAAAACTTAGAATATTGCACTTTGTTTGCCAGTTTAGGAATTGCAAAAAATACTTGTATCACCACGTCCTGAAAAGTTTGATCAAAATATAAAATTAATCCATATGGTAAAAGCTGTATAGAGAAAACTCAAAAGCCCACGGAAAGTGGTGTAGATGTGGAGCAAGTACATAGTGGTGCTATTGTCAGTATCAAGTTGCCTGCACCGAGCTTCGGCTCAGCCCCGGTGTGATCAGCTCGCTTACATCTGTCCCCAGTTGGGCGTGCTACAGATCTGCAGCACTGAAGCTTGTGTTCGGTTCTGAGTTATACTACGTCCTATTAACCTGTTTTCGATGGAGTTTGCCATTTTTTACATGGAATATAACAAACTTTTTTTTTTTTTATGTTCAAAGTTGCTGCACGCCATGGTCTTCAAAGCCTAGGAAAAGTTGCTGTGTCTCGGCGCATGCCACCACCTGCAAATTTACCCAGTCTAAAGGCAGAGAATAAAGGCAATGACCCAAATGTGAACATTGTTCCCAAAGATGGCTCTGGCTGGGCATCGAAACAAGAGCAGTCCGACGAGGATAAGTAAGTCCCACCCATCAATGCGTTTACTACCTAGTTATGCTTCAAAATAAGTTTAAAATCAACCTGGACTAAATTTAATTTTTTTTAGAACACCCGAAGTGCCTCCTCCACCTCCAAAGCCAGTTCCACCCCCACCAACTGAGGTTCCTGTGGTTACCAAATCTTGGGCCAATACCAAGCCAGGTGGGCAAGGAGATGGTAAGTTCAGTTTTAAGGAAATTACTGAATTTTATTATTTTTTTTTTTTTTTTAGAAGTTTCAGCTATTGTGCATTGTTGGTTCTGGGACTGAAGACTGCAGGCTTTGTTTTTTCTTTTTGATTGTGATCTGCCTCTAACCCCAGTCGTTGAGTAATATGAGCATTCATAGCACCATTGTGTGACCATATCTACCGCAGCCGTTCCCCATGTTTTCCTCCTTCAAGACCTTGGGGTAGCTCTTTTCTTGAATGTCAGTGGGGTTTGCTACTCGCCCTATTAAGCTTTATGGCTTTGTAACTGTGTATTCCCTGAAACGCATTGGTAACTCGTTTGGCCATTCGCGCCCTCCGTAGGACTGTGACGTCAAACACCGGCCAGCCTCTGTCGGCCATTTTTTATATTGCCGTGCAACCAGGGACTCCACCGGCCGGGGCTTCATTGGCTCTGCGCGCTTTTCTTGATCCCTTGAGATCTCGTCTACCTATCGCCATCTGCAGCTCCAGCAGGAGAACGGGGAATAGATATTCAGCAGGTCGGTTGCCGTTGTAGCTGCATATTTTGTTTCCGCAGGTTACCGTTTGTACTGCTTGTGTTCTCTTGGTGCGAGGTCCTTTGGTGCAAGGCCTTGCTGCAGGCAATCTGTAACGTATCGCACTGTCACTAGCTTTGAGATTTATTGCAGTACTAGCTGAAGAGCCCGGCATTGCCTGGGCATAGTAAATATCTGGTTAGCACATCACTTCTCTTATTTTCCCATCACGCCTCTCATTTTCCCCCCTCACATCTCTCATTTTCCCCCCTCACATCTCTCATTTTCTTCCTCACATCTCTCATTTTCTCCCTCACACCTCTCATTCCCCCCTCACTCCTCTTATTTTCCCCCTCACTCCTGTCATTCTCCCCTAACACTTGTTATTTCGACCTCACATCTGTCATTTTCCGATCACTCCACTATTTTCCCTCACTCCTCTCATTTTACACTCACACCTTTTCATTTTCACCTCACACCTCTCATTTTTCCCTCAGTATATACATGTTTGTCCTCTCCCTTATATATAGTATACACCTGTATGTCCTCTCCTGTATATAGTATATACCTGTCATCTCCCCTGTATATAGTATATACCTGTATGTCATCTCCTCCTGTATATAGTATACAGTCATGGCCAAAAGTATTAACACCCCTGCAATTCTGTCAGATAATACTTAGTTTCTTCCTGAAAATGATTGCAAACACAAATTCTTTGGTATTATTATCTTCATTTAATTTGTCTTAAATGAAAAAACACAAAAAGAATGGTCCTAAAGCCAAATTGGATTTAATTCCACACCAAACATAAAAAAGGGGGTGGACAAATGTATTGGCACCGTTCGAAAAATCATGTGATGCTTCTCTAATTTGTGTAATAACAGCACCTGTAACTTACCTGTGGCACCTAACAGGTGTTGGCAATAACTAAATCACACTTGCAGCCAGTTGACATGGATTAAAGTTGACTCAACCTCTGTCCTGTGTCCTTGTGTGTACCACATTGAGCATGGAGAAAAGAAAGAAGACCAAAGAACTGTCTGAGGACTTGAGAAACCAAATTGTGAGGAAGCATGAGCAATCTCAAGGCTACAAGTCCATCTCCAAAGACCTGAATGTTCCTCTGTCTACCGTGCACAGTGTCATCAAGATGTTTAAAGCCCATGGCACTGTGGCTAACTTCCCTAGATGTGGATGGAAAAGAAAAATTGACAAGAGATTTCAACGCAAGATTGTGCGGATGTTGGATAAAGAATCTAGACTAACATCCAAACAAGTTCAAGCTGCCCTGCAGTCCGAGGGTACAACATTGTCAACCCATACTCTTCGTCGGCGTCTGAATGAAAAGGGACTGTATGGTAGGAGACCCAGGAAGACCCCACTTCTTACCCCGAAACATAAAAAAGCCAGGCTGGAGTTTGCCAAAACTTACCTAAAAAAGCCTAAAACGTTTTGGAAGAATGTTCTCTAGTCAGATGAGACAAAAGTAGAGCTTTTTGGGCAAAGGCATCAACATAGAGTTTACAGGAGAAAAAAAGAGGCATTCAAAGAAAAGAACATGGTCCCTACAGTCAAACATGGCGGAGGTTCCCTGATGTTTTTGGGTTGCTTTGCTGCCTCTCGCACTGGACTGCTTGACCGTGTGCATGGCATTATGAAGTCTGAAGACTACCAACAAATTTTCCAGCATAATGTAGGGCCCAGTGTGAGAAAGCTGGGTCTCCCTCAGAGGTCATGGGTGTTCCAGCAGGACAATGACCCAAAACACACTTCAAAAAGCACTAGAAAATGGTTTGAGAGAAAGCACTGGAGACTTCTATGGTGGCCAGCAATGAGTCCAGACCTGAATCCCATAGAACACCTGTGGAGAGATCTAAAAATGGGAGTTTGGAGAAGGCACCCTTCAAATATCAGGGACCTGGAGCAGTTTGCCAAAGAAGAATGGTCTAAAATTCCAGCAGAGCATTGTAAGAAACTCATTGATGGTTACCGGAAGCGGTTGGTCGCAGTTATTTTGGCTAAAGGTTGTTCAACCAAGTATTACGCTGAGGGTGCCAATACTTTTGTCTGGCCCATTTTTGGAGTTTTGTGTGAAATGATCAATGTTTTGCTTTTTGTTTCATTCTCTTTTGTATTTTTTCATTTAAGACAAATTAAATAAAGATAATACCAAAGAATTTGTGATTGCAATCATTTTCAGGAAGAAACTGAGTATTATCTGACAGAATTGCAGGGGTGTTAATACTTTTGGCCATGAATGTATACCTGTGTCATCTCCCCTGTATATAGTATATACCTGTGTCATCTCCCCTGTATATAGTATATACCTGTATCTGAGAATCAGGTGACCACTATAAGGATTAGCATGGCAAACCCTTTGTATTATTTATTATTCTATGTATGGAATTTTACACACAGGATCCTGAGCTTTGCCAGCAGCTGTATATCCTACATTTTAATCAAAATTGTTTAGGTTACCTCTGTTAATAAGGGCGCTGGAGTAATTGATATACATTTCTTTAAATAGATATCATAACTAGTGATGAGCGAGCGTACTCTGATATCGTGTTATTGGAGCATGCTCGGTTGTTATCAGAGCATCTTGGGCGTGCTCGAATAATATATGTTCGAGTCCCCGCAGGTGCAAGATTCGCGGCTCTTAGCTGCAACTTATGCAGGGATTGCCTGTTTGTTAGACGATCCCCACATGTTTTGCTCCTGTCTAGCAGCCGCGGGGACTCGAACACGCCTGAGATACTTGGATAGCACCAACACTCAGATAAAACGATATCGGAGTGTGCTCGCTCACCACTAATCCAAGCATAGTCATGTGTTTATAGTACTAAGATATTGACAGGTATTATATCTGATTTTAAAGTAGAGATTGTGTTTTCCTTCCAGGTGTTAAGGTGAACAGCTATTTCCAGCAAGAATTCCCAAGTCTGCAGGCAGCTGGGGATCCAGAAAAGAAAGAAAAAGATGCAGCCGACGATAATTATGGGCCTGGCCCTAGTCTACGGCCACAAAGTAATGCATATGGTGCTGTTTTGAATGAGATATCTAAAAATATATATAAAAAAAATATATATATATTTTTTTAGCTTTTAGTAATTTTACATGCAAAAGCCTAATAGAAGCAAGTGTGACATCATTTTTAAAGGCCTTTTGGGGCATTTAGAGCGTACCGGCCATTCTTATTTGTCAGTTTTATGTCTGTAACTTAATTATTTTTTTTTTTACATGCTTAATATGATTACAATCCAATTAAATTCAACCTGTCCTAATCTGTGCACACAGCCGATGTGGCCAGTTGGCGGGAAGGTGGAGGGAGAAACCTTGGTATTCCGCTTGCACCCCCTGACCAAGAAAATGCTGTTTCGCTGGGAGAAGAAGGATCGTCCCATCCGGCTCTCCCTGGTGCAGATCAGAGCAAGATCGCTGATAAACGACCGGCCACCACCCAGCTTAAAGTGAATGGACAGCAACCAGGCCTACCTCCTCAGTACAAAGGCATGATGCCTCAGTTTGCTGGAAATGTAGGTATTGCAGTCACCTTAGTATTTTGGTTTGTTCCAATAACCTTGCTTCGTATGTGCAGCCATTCCTGCTGTTGTGCAGCCAGTTGGATATTCGTTCAGTTGTATTCCAGGGCAAGGAGCTCCGTTTGCATTTTGTGTAGCCAATCTTTGCATAAAGTTTAAGGTCAGGGCTACTGCTAATGGCTTCATGGCAATGAACCTATATGAACACTGACTTCTTAAATCTATTTTTTTTCCCCCAGATGTTTCCTTCTTATCCTCGACTTCCATTTCCTCCGGTGCAGGGACAAACCAGATATCCCGTGCAAGCGGAGGCCAACAGGTAATCTGTCTAGACCTTAATCTAAAGTGCACATTTTTTAATGAAATGTCTTTTTCTAAGGTTATCAAACTTAAAGGGGTTTTACAATGACGGTAAATGTTTTCTGCGTAAATGCTTTTTGATTAACAACATTTCAGATTTATTTCCCTTCCAGAATTGCATCCTTTTTCTATTGGGCTGCTAAGGTTACAGCTCGGCTAGTAGTAGGGTTCTCCTGATCTGGTCCAGCATGTGCAGATGGTTTTTCTGTTGTAAATGGGTTCTGTGTGCGGAGACCGAGGAGCACACCACCCACTGTGAGTAGCACTCGTAATATGTTCATGAGGCAGGTAGCGCTTTGTGCAGATGGCCTACATGAACAATCTCCGAGAACCGATAGCCCCTCTGTGACTGCTGACCTGTGCATACCCCAGACAGCTAGGTAGAACAACACCATGTGCTCGGGGCAGAAGAACTGCTTGTGATCGGTGATGATGCAGCATACCACAGAGCTGTCTGCGTCACATGAAGGGTCCGATTTTGCTTTCTGAGCAAACAGCGCTGTTTTATACCGGTCTGCCAGTGCGATCACCGACAACTGATAACGAGCACTTCTTCTGTGACTGCTGACTTTTGTACTGTTCAGCCAGACTGCTGTTTAGGCTGGGGTCACATTAGTGTATAGCATCAGATGCAATGACGCTCCCTGAAGTCATGGATGAAGCGCTCATTATCGATTCTGTGATACTACAGGCAAACGGCTGCATATAAGATAAGCAAAGCCCACTAGGGGTACAAGAATCCAATCAATCGAAGTTGGGGTAAGCAGGATCAGATATAAAATATAACTTAATATTCAAGATTAAAATATGGCTAGCCATTACCTCGCAATCACATAAGCATTTTTTTATTGAGTACCGGTACACTTATCACATTAATGTCTGTATATGTCATTGTGAGGTAATGGCTGCCCATATTTTAATGCTGAACCAGACCAGAAGCTTTCTAATGGCCGAGCTGTGTTCTGTATCTGTAGCTGCTTTTATTATGGAAAAAATGCTATTATGAAATGGAACGTTTGTTTTTCAAAGTTCTTTTTACACAGAATTCATCTATCATCGTAAACCCGCTTTAATAATTAGGTACAACCTACTTTATAGTCGAGATGTAAAATATCCCTGAGGATTTCATAGATGGTTTTCTTCAATGATTCCTTAATTTCAGACCGCCTCGACGACAACAAGCTTGGGCTGCTGAGGGCATCGATCGTCCCTCCATCATTAGTGCTACTGAACTGAAAGAGCTGGACAATCTGGACACTGAAGCAGATGAAGGCTGGGCAGGTAAATCTCACTTGCATTTTGAGGAAATCAGTATGAAGCTTTGGATAAGGAAACACTTTGGTGGATCATAAATGTATAGTTTAGTTTCAGCTACAGCAAATTATAGTTTTTCTTTTTACATATTTTTTTAATCCATTTATCATGATCTTTGAGATCTCTGCTTGCTTAATTCAGTCGGAATCTTCATTGTGTTCTTCCATTGTAAAATATATATATATTGTAATATATATATATATATATATATATATATATATATATATATATATATATATATATATATATATATATTAGTAATAATTTGCCTGTCATGTGATGGACACTTTAAACCACCCAGATTAGAAGACACATCTCTAATTATTGTTCCTTGCTGATCATTATACGTACAGGACAGATTATCCAGTGAAAGAAAACAACAAAGATTCCTAATAAATTATAGCAAGCAAAGATATTGCATGTTGTATAACTACAAAGCATACTGGTTTGTGTCCAGAGGACTAGGCGTTTTTTTTGCAAATGACTGTAACCATGGCATAATTTGCAAAGTGGCTAACATTTGTCTAAATTTGTAAGAGGTGTACATGTGTGTGGTTATGGCTCACGGACAGAAACTCCTGCCTGTCATTGCTCTGATGGTCCTGGAAAGGGAGAGAAACTGCCAGAGAGCTCCACAGTATAGTCAATGTGGCCAATTTATCTCTACATTTTTTACAGTGCAGACTTGCGGTTCGTGTACATGACTGTATTATCAGTCCGGGTGCGATCCGACAAAACATCGGATTGCACCCGTGCACATGTCAGATATTTTTCCTTGGACAGAGTGTCTCCGGGGAAAAACGCGCTACATGCCCAGTCTGGATCTGATATTCGTAATGAGTCCGTGGAAACCATTGGACTGCACTCGGATGACATCTGTTTGCAGTTCAGCTTCCATTGACTGACAGAATTGAAAAGATGAAGAAGAAATTTATATTACTCTGTCGCCTCATTGGGGGTCACAGGACCATGGGTGTTACGCTGCTGTCCACTAGGAGGCGACACTATGCATAATCTGAAAAAGATTAACCGTGGCTCCTCCTCTGCAGTATACACCCCTGGACGGCGTCAGCCTTCTCCAGTTTTTGCTTAGTGTCGCATAGGAGGCACACCTAAATTTTTTTTTATACTCCCGTTTTTTCCGACGGAATTACAGATGAGGAAAAGTGGGTCTCCTCCTTCCTCGGCCCCCTATTACTGGGTACCCGGTTGAAGTTGAGATGGCTATTCCCCATGTCACTTCTTCCCCAGTCCCTCGGGTGCTGGTTCAAAGTCGAGACCCCCTTCCCCCGCCTCCTTCCCCAATTCCTCTTGGTTTCTGGGTTGAGGGCGAGGATATAGCCCCCTGATGGTGGTAGCAGCACCCTCCCTATTCCCCCTCTAGGGGCATTAGGTTGAGACGCCTCAGGTAGGGCCTGTACAGGCAGCACTCTGCAGCTCCCAGCATGGGCCAGCACACTGCGCCTGCATCCAGGGACCCCAGCCCAGCTGCGGGCTCCTGTCGGGGGAGAGTGCAGGCAGGCATGGCACAATAGAGATACAGGGTTCCCTGCGCCCCTGTCTCTGCGGCAGCACCAGCTCTATACTGCCTCAGGGGGACCCCTCACAGGCCCCCCCTTCCGCTTATAGCCCCACCGCTATCCTGCCTTTAAATCCGGGGGTGTCCGGTTCAGATCGACCCCCTCCCGGACTTCTGCGCCGGCCTGGAGCCTTTCTGGGCATCGGGCATCTAATTTAGGCCCCGACTTCGGCCTAGCTGAAGCCGCCGCCCCCCGGCCCACCCCCCAGATGACAAATATGACACTACAGTGTCATAGAGGGGGCGGATCAAGACAGAAAGGGCGCGTTTTTACACAGCTCTGCCACCCTTTTTCAGCTCTCCACCCCCTTCTCCCCCTTCCTCCTCTTCTTGGCGGCCATTTCTGCTGCAGGACAAAGATTAACCCTGCATCTCCTGGTCAGCAGGACCAGGTCAGCCAGTCTGCGGGGGGCACAGGACTGTGGATCTTCGGCGCTGGACCTAGGGGCAAACTGGTGGGGTAAGATCACAGCTGGATTTTTTACTTGGCTGTGAATCCATATTCCTATAAGACCCCCTATAGGTTCCTCTGCATAGCCACTCCTGTAGGGTCCTCTGCGTAGCCAGCCCTTCTGCACTCTGTGCAATATGCCGGGCTCAAGGTCCAAGAGAACCAGGCAGGACTGATATTATGCATTCTGCACAGCCTGCAGGACCGCTCTCCCCAGTGGCAGCGCGTACCCGCACTGCCAGGACTGCATCCAGACTACTGTGTCAGAGCCCCAAGAAGCCCCTACCAATGCTTCGGTGTCTAATGCCACACTGGAAGGGTCACTCAGATGTCGCAATCTATGACGCAGTCTATAGATAGCCTAACCTCCACATTGCTTCAGGCTCTGCAGAGTCATGCCTCGGCTATGACCGCTACCCAGCAAAGGGAGAGCTTGACTCAGAGACAGGATGACCCTGGCACATCCACGTCTATGTCAGGACGCAAGCGGACCCATAGGTCAAGTCCATCTGCGTCATCCCATAGCACACGGTCATCCCCTTCTAGGGAGAGACACCGTAGTTCTAGGTCATCTAGACCGTCCCCTCCCAGGGGCAGACAATGCAGATCTCCGCAATCCCCTACCAGAGAAGGCCTCCGCCCCAGCTCACCCAGCAGGGGACACCTCAGTGATGCACAGGATTCGGAAGGCATCTGTGACTCTGACTCAGACAAGGAAATGGAGGGGTCCCTGATCCCAATCCCCCCTAGCAATACAGCGCTAGTTGAGGACATAATATCTTCCATCCATCCGGTGCTGGACATTTCAGATCCACCACCAGAGGCCCCAGAACACAAGATTTGATTTGAAGGAGCTCTGAAGCCGCCTAAGGTTTTCTCTAACCACCCAGAGTTTAAGGCGATCCTTAAAAAGCAGGTCTCACAGCCAGAGAAAAAAAATAGCTTATAATAATAATAATAATAATAATATTATCGCAAATATCTGGAGGCAAGGTACCCCTTCCCACAGAAGGACACCAAGGAATGGACAGATCCACCCGAAGTGGACCCCCCAGTCTCTATGCTAGCAGTACAGACCCTTCTTCCACTGCCAGATAGCTCAACCCTCAGGGACGCAGCAGACCGGCAGGTAGAACGCATGGCTCGTTCAATATTCAAGGCTGCAGGGTCGTCCCTGGCTCCCGTGTTCGCTTCAGTTTGGGCTGCCAAGGCCATTCTGGCCTGGGCCAAAAATTAACAAGCTGGCCTCCAAGCATCTGCTCCTGAGCTGTCGGACCAAGCGGTTCAAATAGCAGTCGTAGCAGATTACATGCTTCATGCAGCTCTGGATTCAGCAAGGGGTGTAGCAGGGATAGCATCAAACGCCATCACAATTCGGCGTATCCTCTGGCTGCGGGAATGGAAAGCGGATGCAGCCTCAAAGAAGTCCCTCACGCACCTCCCCTACCTCAGTGGGCGACTTTTCGGTGAACAGTTGGACACGATGATATCCAACGCCACCGGGGGTAAGAGTACCTCTCTTCCCCAACTGAAACCTAAACGCACTTACAAGAAGCATAACCAAAATCGATTCCGATCCTTTCGGAACTCCTCGGGTTGGTCCGTCTCGCGTCCAGCACAAAATCGTAACCGTTCCCCACGCATGGACAACTCACGTTTGACGCAAAGGTCGGACAAGACCTGGCAGTCAAAAGCAGGCCAGTCTAAGCCCAGAGGAGGAAAATCTCAGACTTTCTCCTCATCATGACTCACGGACTCCGGAAGACACCACACCCGTAGGCGGCCGACTTTTGCTCTTTCATCAAGTCTGGCTGCCTATTACAGAAGACAGGTGGGTCAGGGAACTAGTGTCTTCCGGATATAAAATAGACTTCACCTCCATCCCACCGGACCGATTCTTTCTCTCTGTCCCCCCAAAACCATCAGCCAAGGCTTGTGCCTTCTACCAAGCGGTCTCCTCGCTTTTTCAAGCAGGAGTCATAGTACCGGTCCCCACGGCCGAGTGCTTCCGAGGGTACTACTCCAATCTATTCGGAGTTCTCAAGAAAGGAGGCAGCGTACGGCCCATACTGGACCTAAAACAGCTCAACAAATATGTATGGGTCCATCACTTCCGCATGGAGTCCCTTCGGTCCATCATTGTGTCCATGGAGAAGGGAGAATATCTCGCCTCCATAGACATACAAAACGCATACCTGCATATACCTATTGCACCCTCCCATCAGAGATTTCTCAGGTTCGCAATCGACCACTACCAGTTCGTGGCTCTCCCGTTCGGACTCGCCACGGCTCCCAGAGTGTTCACCATGGCAGCCACCATGGACGTCCTGCACTCCAAAGGCATAGACGATCTACTCATCAAGGCTCCCACCTTCAAGGACTGCGAGCTCAGCGTCTCAATTACAATCGACACTCTGAGTCGCATGGGCTGGTTAGTCAACCTACAAAAGTCATCACCAACCCCGAGTCAGTCTCTGACCTTCCTGGGAATGCTATGCAACACCTCCAGGTGTCTAGTTCTCCTTCCCAAGGACAAGGCACTTGTGATTTCTCTGGTTTGCCATGAGAGTCCTCGGCAGGATGGGGGCAGCAATAGAAGCGGTCCCATTTGCCCAGTTTCACCTCAGGCCTCTCCAACTAGCCATCCTCAAGTCCTGGGACAAGAACCCTTTCTCTCTCGACAGGGAGTTCCGGCTAACGTCGTCAACCAGGAGGTCCCTGCACTGGTGGCTCAAGCCAACCTCGCTAGCAAAGGGGAAATCCTTTCTCACAGGTCAATGGAAGGTTCTGACCACCGATGCGAGCCTGACGGGTTGGGGTGCGGTGCACCTACACCACAAGGCATAGGGCAAGTGGTCACCAGTGGAAGCGACCATGCCCATCAACATCCTGGAAATTTGTGCCATCCTCCTGGCATTGAGGGCCTTCCATCACTTACTGGCAGCCTCTCACATCAGAATACAGTCGCTGTGGCATATGTGAATCACCAAGGGGGGACCCGCAGTACCCAGGCGATGCGAGAAGTGTCACACATCCTCTACTGGGCGGAGGACACGGGGTCGGTTCTCTCGGCGGTCCACATTCCGGGTGTGGACAACTGGGAAGCAGACTTCCTCAGCTGACAAGGAATAGACTCGGGAGAGTGGTCTCTCCATCCCGAAATTTTTCTCCAGATCTGCCATCGCTGGTGGACCCCGGATGTGGACCTAATGGCATCCCACTTCAATGCCAAGGTCTCCAACTTCATGGCCAGAACTCACGATCCGCGGTCGCTCGGAGCAGACGCTCTGGTTCAAGACTGAACCCAGTTCCAGCTTCTGTACATTTTTCCACCTCTCCCCCTGATATCCAGAGTGGTGAGGAAGATCAAGCAAGAGGGAGATCCAACCATCCCAATGGCACCAGACTGGCCCAGACGTACATGGTACGCCGACATCGTACAACTTACAGCAGACGCCCCCTGGCGTCTCCCCGACCGCCTGGATCTTCTATCACAAGGCCCGTTCTACCACCAGAACTCAGGGGCCCTCAATTTGACGGCGTGGCCCTTGAAACCTGGGTTCTAACCCAGGCAGGGCTCTCGCCGGACGTCATTAGGACCATGATCAGGCCACGGAAGCCAGCCTCTGCCAAGATTTATTACCGTACCTGGAAAGCTTTCTTTACCTGGTGCGAATCTCATTGCCAGACCCCATTCCCTTATTTCCTCCCCAAACTACTTGGTTTTCTCCAATCTGGTCTGGAGGCCAGGCTGTCCCTGGGCTCGCTTAAGAGCCAGGTGTCAGCCCTCTCAGTGCTTTTTTAAAGGCGCATTGCTACCAAGCCACAAGTAAGGACAGTTCTTAAGGGGGTTTTCCCTGGTGGTTCCCCCCTACAGACGACCACTAGAAACGTGGGACCTCCACCTGGTCCTGACAGCATTGCAGGAACCATCCTTCGAACCCCTTAAGGAGGTCCCGCTCCGCCTTCTATCCCAGAAGGTGGTTTTTCCTGGTGGCAATCGCCTCGCTAAGCAGGGTGTCTGAACTGACAGCACTCTCCTGCAGACGGCCCTTTCTGGTTTTTCACCAGAACAAGGTAATCCTCCGTACGGTCTCATCCTTCCTTCTGAAGGTTGTGTCTAACTTCCACCTCAATGAGGAAATTTCTCTGCCTTCCCTTTGTCCGGTCCCGGTTCATAGAGTGGAGAAGGCTCTGCATACGCTTGATCTGGTCAGGGCATTGCGTATATATGTGTCTAGGACTGCGCCCTTCCGGAAGTCTGATTCTCTTTTCCTTCTTCCGGAAGGCGGCCGCAAGGGTCTGCCAGCTTCCAAAGCTACCCTTGCCAGGTGTATCAAATCCACCATACAAGAGGCCTACCGCCTTAAGAATTCTCCTCTTCCAGCCGGTATTACGGCACACTCTACACGGGCGGTAGGGGCCTCCTGGGCCATTCGGCACAACAAGTGTGTAAGGCGACCACTTTGACTAGCCTACACACGTTTACTAAACACTACAGAGTTCATACTCGGTCCTCAACGGACGCGAGCCTGGGTTGATGGGTTCTGCAGGCGGCGTGCCGCAAGTTTAGGGGCCTGTCTGCACAATATTCGTCCATTGCTTCCCACCCAGGGACTGCTTTGGGACGTCCCTTGGTCCTGTGTCCCCAATGAGGCGACAGAGTAAAGGAGATTTTTGTGTACTCACCGTAAAATCTTTCTCTTAGCCAATCTCTTAGCCAATTAGAGGCTAATTGACTAAATCTCCTCTTTCTCCCCATCTAAGAGAATCCGATCACACTATGCTCCCACTGTGATCAGTGTCGTTTGCGTAATCTGCCCGATACTCTTGGATGAGAGAATTTGTCAGTCTGCACGTACCCTTTGATTAGATACTCTTAAAGTTATCAAAGTTGTGCACGCTGATTCATAAACCAGTCCTCATTAGACTGTCTAGGCTCTTAGTACCACTCATACTTGGCTTATTTTGGTTTAAGATGCACCAAATTATTACACAATTCTGGTTCTATCGTTTACAACCTTTCCCTACCTGCTTTTTTATAGGTGATGCCCCCTTGTTGAACATGTCCAAAAATGGCGCTTGTTTGTTTTCCTTCAGTTAAAGCAGATTTTTTTTTGTGCATGTAGCTTATTAAATCAGCCCTAAAGTGTTGCCCCATTGTGTTATCCCTCTAGGGTAGACGTAGATTAGCTGCATGCAGAAGCCATAAGGTCTGGTTCAGGCAAACGTTTTATCGGGCCAGTCATGACCGCAAATTGAACGATCCACATGCAGCCTGGTGCACTTGTCCGTAGTGTACTCTTTGTCCCTGTGCAGACTGTTGCACACTGTTCAGAATTTACTTCTCTGAACTTGAGCTCATTCACCAGTCAGTTTTTTATGGCCGTGTGCTGTCTGTTTTCACATGTTAATAAAATGGAGATATGTGGACCCAACTGACCCATTCATGATATTCAAGTGACATTCGTGTTTTGTCTGATTTTTCACCAATGGCTAGATAACACTTGAAAAACATTGTATCATGAAATAAATAACTATTTGACCCTTGCAAAATTTTTGCACATTGATTGACGGGGGCGCAGGCAATTTCAGGAAAATCAAGCTGGTCAAATGTTAATGTATTTAATGAGATGATGAACACAGAGGTATTTATATATTTAGATTGGTAATACAATAAATTGGTTTGATAAGTAGAGGCTAAAAAAAGTCTTGAGGTTGTGGTGCCACCTGCAGGTTTTTTTTTTCTGCAGGTTTCGGAAAGTGAATGTTCAAACTGTATTTATTGATCAAATCGTGAATGTGTGGTTTGTTTGTGTCTTTTCTTGCTGAAGGGGGCAAGTTTACCTTTCAAATGGTGTATTATTTGTGTGTTGGGGCGAAGTAATCACCGAAAAAGCAATGCATGTTTATAAATGTGTTTGCATATGTGACTCACCAGCAGTGAAGTGTGCAATCCTCGAATTTGCCTGAAATAGGCTGGGCAAGCTGGAAAGACCCCAAGGCAAATGCCACCTGCAGGTAATTTGTAATTTGAAATGGTGTATCATTTGTGTGTCGGTAGAGTATAAACAGAGCAAGTGTGCAATTGAATAGGCAGTGCATGTTTACAAATGTGTTTGCATATGTGACTCACCTGCAGTGAAGTGTGCAATCCTCCAGTGTGCCTGAAATCGGCTGGGCAAGGAGTTCGGCAAGCTGGAAAGCCCCCAAGGCAAATGTTAGGATTTGTTTGTGATGTCTGTAAGCAGCTTTGTGGTAGTGTGCTTTGGGGTAGTGTGGTGCCACCTGCAGGTCGTTTTTCCTTACTGCAGGTTTATGAAAATTAATGTTTAAACTGTATTTCTTTCTCGCTTCATTGGGGGACACAGGTTACCTTGGGTGTATGCTGCTGTCGCTAGGAGGCTGACACTATGCAAATAAGGAAAAGTTAACTCCTCCTCGGCAGTATACACCCTCTGACAGGCACAATCCAACTCTGTTTTTGCGTAGTGTCTTTATTTTCTTTACAGGGTTTTTGTGAACTTATTAATCATTTTCCCTTTCTTTTCCAGACTTATTTCTTCGGGTAACAGGGTGCAGATTCTCACCCTGTTTTTCCCCACATTTGAGCGACCGAGAGAGCAGTGTGGTACTTCCCGCATCTCCCACTCTCGGACCCGCTGGCAGGACTTCGTCCCCTGTCACCCTTATGGGTGTTTCAGGGTGACTTCTTGGTGGCAAGTCCTTGCCTTTTCCCCTCCTCACCCCTCTCCTCAGAGAGGGCTGAAAGGAAGACGGTGGTCACCTGTGGTGACCTCCCCCCTTCTCGTAAGGGGTTGACGCAGTCTTCTGCACCATCCGTAGACCGTGCGGAAAGGAGGATCTTATTCCCAGGACCCTCTTCCTCTCCGAGAGATTCTGACGCGATCCTCATACACCAAGGAGCCGGATTCAAGCAAGATAGCAAATGGGACAGAGCCCACTCTTCGCCCCCCTCCCCACGGCAGCGCTCACCGGTCACTAATTTTTCAAATTTTGTGCACTTTTTCTTATCGCGTGGTTCCCGGCATCTTGCAGCCTTTCTCTATCCCCCGTTAGGCCACGCCCCCTTGTCGGTCTAGGCCTAGCATCGCTGCACTTTCATTTTTTCCAGTGCCGGGCACGCCCCCTCTGCTATGGGCTTGCTTTGGAGCTCTCACACCGACACGCCCCCTCAGGCGTGTCAGCCTATCAGGACACCGGTTTCTTTTTCCTGGGTACGCCCCTCTTTCTGCACGCCCGAACACAGTTTTACCCACCCACCGCTCGCTCCTGCGCGTCACGTGGCCGGAGAGTACTGCTTCCATCTTGGCACTGGGCTCCTGCAGCGTCTTCAGGATTTGGACGTAGACACGGCTACCTAAGCTGCTTTTGCAAATTGCTGGGTGTCTGGTAGGCTTTGCATTCCCTGGCCTCCTTCCTCGGCTTTACTACCTTCAGCAGCATTGCCTTTATAGCGTTCTGCTGCAGTCCACACTCGGGCTGTACCTATGCCCAACTCCACACAGGCCTCCGGCTACAATCCCACGGTGACCCATTATGCTTGTGCCCGCTGTAAGAGAAAGTGGGTTTCAGGCCAGCCGTCACCTTTCTGTCTATCCTGCAGTCCTTCCACCATGTCCATCCCTCAGAAAGCTCCTAATACTCGGGATGTGTGCACTCCCCCTCCCTCGGACTGTGCTGTTGCTATATGTCAGTCAGTCTCAGACCTGACAAGTGTCCCAGTCCCTGGTACAGGTCCTGGAACACATGCCGCTTCTATCTTCTGCCACCAGTGCCATGAACACCTCCCACGGTGATTCGCACGCACCTGACCACGACCCTCACAGGGTCACATTAGAGAAAGGATACAGAAAGAGGACTGTCAAGCTCCTCATCCAGCTATCAGGACCCCGCGGCGCCATGTAGAATACCCCTCTCCACCCGTTCCCCCTCCTCGGAGGCGGACGTCAGGTCAGATGTGTTTTCTCATTCGGAGTCTGATTCAGATGCAGATCAGTCCTCCGGCACGCAGGATATGGTAATAGCCTTATTTCAGCTATTATTTAAACCCTGGAACTTGAGAACTCCACCTCCCGGGAGGACTCAGTTTCATTCAAGCGGGTGAAACGGCCATCTAGAGTTTTTCCCAATCACAAAGAGTTTGAGAATACTACCTCTAGACACTGGGAACAACCCAGAAAACGTTTTCCAGGAAGAAAGCGTCTGGATATTTTGTACCCCTTTAATCCAGACCTTGTCAGCAAATGGTCTGATTGCCCTAAGATAGACCCGCCTGTCTCTTGTCTATCCTCGCAGATAGTTCGGTCTATCCCCGATGCAGCGTCTCTTAAGGACACTACGGACAGGCAAATTGAGGCTTTAACCAAATCATCCTTTGAGGCGTCCGGCGCCTCTCTCTGCCCGAATTTCGCCTCCTCTTGGGTGGCGAAAGCCGTGTCCGCCTGGGCCAAGATACTTTGCTGCAGGGGCATCGTAGCTTCGGCTCCTTCGGAGGAACTAGCTGATTTAGCGGACCAGATTGCACACGCGGGGAAATATCTCTTAAACGCCTCCTTACCGCGAGCTGTTTTCGGGTTTTTACTCAAATCTGTTCATGGTCCCGAAAAAAGATGGCTCAAACCGCCCGATTTTGGACCTCAAACAGTTGAACCGCCAGCTTCGGGTTCGGCACTTCAAGATGGAGTCTCTGCGCTCAGTGATCGCTTCCATGGAATCGGGGGAATATCTGTGCTTTGTGGACATTCAGGATGCCTACCTGCATATTCTTATTTATCAGCAGCATCAGAGGTTCCTTCGTTTCGCGATCCGAGAGCAATATTACCAGTTTACAGCTCTCCCGTTCGGCCTGGCGTCCACCCCCAGTGTCTTTACGAAAGTAATGGCAGCGGTCATGGCCATCCTTCATTCAAGGGGATCCTCATAATCCCCTCTCTCGACGACCTTCTGTCAAGGGCTTGTCTCGCCAGGACTGCGACCAGAGCCTCCAGATCACTCTGGACACACTGTCCCGCCTCGGTTGGATAATCAACAAGGACAAATCGACCTTGATTCCAACTCAGAGCCTCGAGTTCCTGGGCATGGAATTCAACACCATTCAGGCTCGGGTCCTCCTCCCGAAGGAGAAGTTCCTCTCGCTCCGACAGGGCATCAAAGCCTTAAAGCGCCCTGTCCCTCTGCCTCTACGGCTCTGCATGAGAGTACTGGGGAAGATTGTTGCTTCCATGGAAGCAGTACCTTATGCTCAGTTCCACTCTCACCCTCTCCAGCTGGCTCTCCTGTCTGCCTGGGACAGGAATCCATTTTCCCTGGATCGCCCAATTCGCCTTCCTCTCAATGTGAGGCAGTCTTTCACTTGGTGGACGCTTTCCACCTCCATTCTGCGCGGAAGGTCATTTCTCCCCCTCCGCTGGCAAATCGTCACCACCGACGACAGTCTTCAAGGGTGGTGTTCGGTCTTTCTCCATCACACAGCGCACGGTCGCTGGAATGTTCAAGAGACCCTTCTCCCGATCAATCTCTTGAAGATCAGGGCGATCTTCCTTGCCCTCCTCCTCTGGTAGCCCCTCCTCGCGGGAAATCCGGTCCGCATTCAGTCGGACAATGCCATTGCCGTGGCCTGCATAAACCACCAAGGCCGGACTCGCAGCAAGCAGATCATGAGGGAGGTGTCAAACATTCTACGGTGGGCAGAGAACCACGTTCCCGCCATCTTAGCTGTCCACATTCCAGGGGTGGATAATTGGGAAGCCGACTTTCTCAGCCGTCAGGGCCTCATGTCAGGCGAGTGGTCTCTCCATCCCACCGTCTTCAACCAAATATGTCAGAGATAGGGAGTTCCGGATGTCGACCTAATGGCCTCCCGAACAAACCACAAAGTTCCCCAGTATGTATCCAGCTCTCTGGACCCGATGGCTGTTGCTTGCGACGCCCTTGTGATCCCATGGGCCCACTTCCACATGTCCTATCTGTTTCTTCCTCTTCCCTTGAACCCAAAGGTCGTAAAAAAGATAAAGGCAGAGAGGGTCCCCGTTCTCTTAATAGCTCCAGATTGGCCCCGGAGGGCCTGGTACGCGGAGCTAGTGAACATGCTGTCGGACGTCCCCTGGAGACTCCCAGACCGTCCGGATCTTTTATCGCAGGGGTCCCTCTTCCACCCGAATTCTCGGTCTCTGAATTTAATGGTATGGCTGTTGAGGCCACTGTCCTAAGGGACGCAGGTTTTTCTCACAGCGTCATACAGACCATGATAAAAGCTAGGAGACCGGCATCTTCACATATCTATCATAGATGTTGGAAGGCCTTTTTCCAATGGTGTGACAACAACAGTTTGTTCCCTATGGTTTTTTCCCTTCCGTCAGCCCTTGGCTTCCTTTAGGCGGGTCTCGATTCAGGCCTGTCTTTAAAGGGACTCTGTCACCTGAATTTGGAGGGAACAATTTTCAGCCATAGAGGCGGGGTTTTGGGGTGTTTGATTCACCCTTTCCTTACCCGCTGGCTGCAATATTGGATTGAAGTTCATTCTCTGTCCTCCGTAGTACATGCCTGCACAAGGTAATCTTGCCTTGCGCAGGCGTGTACTATGGAGGACAGAGAATGAACTTCAATCCAATATTGCAGCCAGCATGCAGCCAGCGGGTAAGGAAAGGGCGAATCAAACACCCGAAAACCCCGCCTCTATGGCTGAAAATTGTTCCCTCCAAATTCAGGTGAGAGTCCCTTTATGTGCTTTAAAGGGCCAGGTTTCCGCCCTGTCCATCCTTTTCCAAAGGGACCTAGCTTCCCTTCCCCAAGTCAGGACCTTCCTCCAAGGTGTTGCCCACATAGCACCTCCTTATCATTCCCCGGTGAAGCAATGGGATCTCAACCTTGTTCTTGGCGCCCTTAAGCGCGCACCCTTTTGAACCAATCCAGGACATTTCCTTTTCCCTTCTTTCCTGGAAAGTGACCTTCCTAGTCGCCATCACCTCTATTAGGAGAGCCTCCAAGTTGGCAGCATTGTCTTGCCGTTCTCCTTTTCTGATTCTGCATCAGGATAAGGTAGTCCTTTGGCCTGTTCCTTCCTTTTTACCAAAAGTAGTTTCAGCTTTTCACATTAACGAGGACATCATCCTCCCTTTCTTTTGCAGTTTCCCCGGTTCACCCCTTGGAGAAATCTCTCCACAAGCTGGATTTGGTCAGGGCTATCTGATTCTATGTTACCAGAACTGCTTCCTTTCGCCAGTCTGATCCTCTGTTTGTGGTCTCTGAAGGTCGTCGGAAGGGGCTACCCGCCTCTAAATACACTATTGCTCGTTGGATTCGTTCGGCGGTTCTGGAGGCATACCGCGTTCAGGATAAACAGCCTCCTCCGGGGGTGAGGGCTCACTCTACCTGGGCTGTGGGAGCTTCCTGGGCGGTTCGTCACCAGGCCTCGGCTTGCAAGTTTGCAAAGCCGCAACTTGGTCGTCCCTTGACACCTTTGTACGGTTCTACAAGGTGCATATTCAGACTTCTGCGGACGCGAGCCCTGGGTAGGAAGATACTGCAGGCGGCGGTTTCCCACCGGCCGACCTAAGTCTTCTTTTCTCTATTTTTCCCTCCCTTGGAACTGCTTTTGGACGTCCCATGGTTACCTGTGTCCCTCAATGAAGCGAGAAAGAGGGACTTTTGGTTCTTACCGTAAAATCTTTCTTGGAGACTTCATTGGGGGACACAGCACCCTCCCTTTATGTTGTACCGTGTTGGCCAATGTGCCGTTGTTTTGGGTTGGTACATAGATTGCGTTCTTTATACTTACTCCTACAACTGCTTTAGCACCAACTGAGTTGGATTGTGCCTGTCGGAGGGTGTATACTGCCGAGCGAGAAGGCGTTATTTTTTCCTTATTTGCATAGTGTCAGCCTCCTAGCGACAGCAGCATACACCCATGGTTATGTGTGTCCCCCAATGAAGGCTCCAAGAAAGAGATTTTACGGTAAGAACCAAAAATCCCTCTTTTGTGATCACATCGTGGATGTGTGGTTTGTTTGGCTATTTTCTTGCTGAAGGGGGCAAGTTTACCTTTCAAATTGTGTATCATTTGTGTGTGTGGGTGCAGTATGAACGGAGTTTCAAAGTAATCACCCAAAAAGAGTATGTAGAAATAATACATAAGGATTGTATATCTCTATCATAATTTTTTTTTAAATTGTTAATTGTTGAAAAATGTATTCGGTACACTGATAAATGTTCCATTTTTATACATAGAATAAACGTGTGAAGTAGGCCTACTGCTATACGCAATAATGCGGTTAGGTGCAATATAGCGACAAACCGCCACTCACTTATCATTCCTGTGGGGTGGATGCACGGGATTATACGTGCACATAGACCAGGCTTCTACAAGGTGCCGCTTACTGCCCATTTGTGAGGTCCACTATAGGATAGTAAATGGCTCCCAGTACCTTCTAAGCATCCCATACAAATCAGCCATTGCCAGCATCACAAGACCATACAGCATCCTGCAGAAATATTGGTAATTTAGCCAATATACTAAAGCTTCAAGCCCAACTCGTCACTGAAAAGGCGACATAAAATTACAGAATGAAGCTGTACTTCCTAGTACAAAGCTGAAATGCTAGAAGTAGCCCTCTATCATTTAGGCCATCATTTCAGTGCCATGTTTGTGAATGGCTTGTGGAATATCTTGCCTCTATTGGACACCTGGACTTGTCACATATCTGACTTTCACAGGCAGAGTACAGATCGCAATGTCCAGAACAGCCAGGGATCATCTGATCGAAAGCCTACACCCGGATAGGCATGTATAAGTGTGCTCAGATTTGGGTCAGGAGACCCGAGATGAGTTCACACTCACTGTGTATGTCGGATGTGTGAGACTATACGCTGTGACTCACCACACGTAGCCAAAACTCTGTTTAACCCCTTCATGACCTTGCCCTTTTCAGTTTTTGCGTTCTCGTTTTTCACTCCCCTCCTTCCCAGAGCCATAACTTTTTTTTCTATTTTTCTGTCAATATGGCCGTGTGAGGGCTTGTTTTTTGCGGGACAAGTTGTACTTTTGAACGACATCATTGGTTTTACAATGTCGTGTACTAGAAAACGGGGGGGGGGGAAAAATTCCAAGTGCGGTGAAATTGCAAAAAAAAGTGCAATCCCACACTTGTTTTTTGATTGGCTTTTTTGCTAGGTTCACTAAATGCTAAAACTGACCCGCCACTTTGATTCTCCAGGTCATTACGAGTTCATGGACACCAAACATGTCTAGGTTATGTTTTATCTAAGTGGTAAAAAAAAATATCTAAACTTTGCGTAATTTTTTTAAAAAAAATTTTTTTAGCAATTTCCCAATACCCGTAGCGTCTCCATTTTTCATGATCTGGGGTCATGTGAGGGCTTATTTTTTGCGTGCCGAGCTGACGTTTTTAACGATACTATTTTGGTGCAGATACGTTCTTTTGATCGCCTGTTATTATTATTATTATTATTTATTGTTATAGCACCATTTATTCCATGGCGCTTTACATGTGAGATTGCATTTTAATGGAATGTCGCGGCAACCAAAAAACGTAATTCTGGCGTTTCAATTTTTTTTTTCTCTACGCTGTTTAGCGATCAGGTTAATCCTTTTTTTTATTGATCGGGCGATTCTGAACGGGGCAATACCAAATATGTGTAAGTTTGATTTTTTTTTTTTTTTTTTTTTGAATGGGGCGAAAGGGGGTGATTTAAACTTTTATATTTTTTTTATTTTTTTCATATTTTTTTTAAACTTTTTTTTTTTTTATCTTTGCCATGCTCCAATAGCCTCCACGGGAGGCTAGAAGCTGGCACAACTTGATCGGCTCAGCTACATAGCAGCGATTATCAGATCGCTCCTATATAGCTGAATTCCTGCATTGCTATGAGCGCCAACCACAGGGTGGCGCTCATAGCAATCCGGCATCAGCAACCATAGAAGTCTCAAGGACCTCTATGGTTACTATGCAGCTCATTTCCATCCAGATGGCCAGAAGCGCCGGTTAAATGCCACTGACAGCGGCATTAAACTAGTAAATAGCGGCGGGTGAATCGCGATTTCACCCGCCGCTATTGCGGGCACTTGTCAGCTGTACAAAACAGCTGACATGTCCCGGCTTTGAGGGATCCGACCTCCGCAGTAATAGTACGGCGGAGGTCAGTAAGGGGTTAATGTGATGGCCAATTGTTTTGCAGCCGTTCAGCTATTCGCCTGCCTCGGTAGGCAGAGCTTTGACCTCAGCTTGTTGCCGGGCCCTTAGGACTGAATCTCGCACAATGTTAGGTCCGTGCTCTGATTCTTAGGATTCCAGCCTGACGCAGGTTTGCTTCTTATTTGCAGGTGCACAAAGTGAAGTCGATTATACGGAGCAGCTGAACTTCAGTGACGACGATGAGCAATCTCCATGTCAGAAAGAAAAATCAGAGAGCTGGTAATCTAACATCTTTTTTTTGTGTTACGATTGATCTATGTATCCACGGTGAAGTTACATGTGATGTAGTTGTGTGTTGCAATTTTTGTTTTTTTACAACTGTATGTATTTATCCCTTTTTTGTACTTTGAATTAAAATATGGCTTTTTTAATATTCAAATGTTCTCCCCTGAGTTTTGTTTTGTGACTTGAACAACACATGGGTTGAATATTCTCCGACCTTAATACTACACCTTAAACCAGACATTGCCAACTGTGAGAGATCCTAACTCCATCTCTTAAGTCTCAATCAAAAGTTATGTAAAATACAATTGGCTACCACTTCAAAGTAACATTCGTGTAATCGGCAGCGTTATGATGGAACTGCTTCATTCACCATGGAGTTGCCATTTATTTCAGCTAATTTAAAGGGAATCTGTCACCAGGTGTTTGCCATGTTATGTGAGAGCACCATGACGTAGGGGTAGATGCCTTGATTGATTCTAACAATGTATCACTTACTAGGCTGCTTGCTGCAGTTTTGAGATCACTGTTTTATGTGCTGCCTATCAAGCAGATCTCTGAGCTTTGTATAACCCCGCCCACACTACTGATTGGCAGATTTCTTCCCATCGGTGAGGGCGTGGTTACATAGAGTAGAAGGACTACATGGCACGAGAGAACTAGTCCTCTAATGATGATCTGCTTATAAGACTGGTTTTATTGAAACTACAACAAGCAGACCAGTAAGTGATACAATGCTGGAATCTGGCTCTCTGCCTCTACATCTTGCTGCACTCAGATTAAATAGCAAAAACCTGCTGATAGATTCCCTTTAAAAGTGTAAACATTGGTTACAATAATGATCTTATCTAGTATATTGTGGTTTAGAGGAAGGGTGAACATCTTTTACCTCTGAAAATGTAATGGGCACAGTGTGGTGTGAAAAATAGGCGCAACATGAATCAGAAGTAACCCCAAAAGATCCCTACAGTTTTCCAGTGGATCTGCTTTTCCATTGGACCTTGGGTATATGGGCATTCGCTCGTAAAGGCTGTTCTGTTGTGTACAGCATCTTAGGATACTTTAAGATTCCCCACTGAGTGGGAAGATGTTACTTGACATGAAACGAAACCTTTTTGCTGGAATTAATAAGAAATGATGGAAAAAATGTTAACTGGGTGTTTGTACGCGGCACTTGGTACAGAGATTACATGAATGCTGCATATATTTGATAACTGAAGAGCACAGAAGGGGCTACAATGTTGCACTCGCATTGAGTTTCTTTATTTGGCCAGAAATATTTGACAAATCTGGTTAACTCCCTTTTTAGTTTTTGTGGTGACAGGATAGGTGATAACTTGTTAATTGGTGGGGGTCTGACCACTGTGACCCACATCGATCATCAGAATAGGGAATTTCTATATCTCTTAGAATGGAGCGGCCATGCGCATGTAAACTATGGCCCCCCACAGAGACATCCTCCCATGTACGGACGGTAAAGCGATGGGTATTATGCACTCATTTAGAGAGAACCAGTCACCCCCTCCTGGTGGTTTTAACTACAAGAGCCACCTTGTGCTGCACTAATGCTGCACTCTGTGAAGGTGGCTCTTTATTGTGGTCCCTTCCAACGCTGCAATATGACTTTATAATTTGCGCGCCATACCTTTAGTCTGTCCGGGGGGCACGTCTTTTCCTCCCAGCCAACACTCAGCCCCTCTGGGCGCCGCCTCCTCTGCCTTCAGTAACTTACCCGTGCATGCGCTGTGCTTTCCTTTTTCGGGCATGCGCCGTTTGCGTTAGTTAAAAACGCCAGAGGGGGTGACAGGTTACCTTTAACTAAGGCCTACTTTACTCACACTCTCTTGTTGGTAGTTGCTCTGATTGCTGCTTAGATCTATTATTCTTAGGCTGGGTTCCCATTGCGTTATGGGACCGCGTTAAACGGACAGCGTTGCACGGCGAAATTAACGCCGTGCAACGCGGCCGTTAACGCGCCCATTCACGCTAATGGGAACGCGCTTCACTAGCGCGTGCCATGTTCGGCACGCGCTAGCGACGCGCCGGTGATTCCTGGCGCGCCACGGACGCTGCTTGCAGCGTCCGAGGCGCGCCCGCGGTCCGTTCCCCCGCTCTCGCAGATAGGGGATCTGCGAGAGCGGGGACGTTACCGCGACCCCGACCGCAGCCCCATAGAAAACATTGCGTTAGCGCAATCCGCTAGCGCTAAACGGATTGCACTAACACAATGTGACCCTAGCCTTATTTAATCCAGACCTAATAAAGTTTCACTTTCATTATCAGTTATTCCTTTTTTTTTTTTTTTTTTTACTTTTCTGACGTCTCTTGCTGCTAATTAAAGGGACTGCTCAAAAACCAAGCACATGCGCTCTGCATCACGGCATGGCCAAACATTTATTTGCATCTTCCCACCTGTTTGGTTTCCATCTATATCCACCCGTCTTCTCCTATGAAGCCAGAGCTGTCAGTCGAAGAGGGAAGATAGGGGGAGAATCAGTGGGAAGGTGTATATAAATGATTGGCCCCGCCACGAAGAACTGAGCAGCAGTGCTTTGGTTGATCAGTCATTGTGTGCGGACAGCCCTTTAAAGGAAATTCGTTGCCAGGTTTTTGCCACCTAATTGGAGAGCAGCATAATGGAGAGACAGCGACCCTGATTCCAGCAATGTATCACTTACTGGGCTGCTTGCCGTAGTTTTCATGACAAAACGTAGTCTTCTGACAAAACAGTGATTTTATCATTAAAGAGCTAGTATACCTGATGCCGTGTAGTCCTCCATGTTCTTGAGCTCTGTATAACCCTACCACTCATTGGACGTTTTCTGCCTATGCACAGTGTACACAGAAAGCTTCCAATCGGTGGTGTGGATAGGATTATATAAAGCTGAATATTCCTAATATCTGGTAGTTCTGAAACAGATATAATCATGATTATCAAAATGACATCAAGAAATTCTGTAAGTGACACATTACTGGAATCAGGGTGTCTGCCCCTCATGCTGCTCTCAAATGGGGTTGTTGAAACTTGGTGACAGATTCCATTTAAAAATCATGCGTGCAGAGTCATTATTGTCTTAAACTATGATCACACGTTGCATTTTTGCAGCTTTTTAATGAAACTTTTCAGCCGGCTTTTACAGTACCAGCAAAATCTGAGATCTCAGAAATCTCCTACACACACATTGATTTTATTTTCCTGACTTGGAAAACTGCTGCATTTTTGCAAGCTGCATTCCATTTAGTAATCAATGGGTAAGTGCAAAAACGCAGGTATCAGTTTTTGTTGCAAAGATCTAAGCGCATTGTATCGTAATTTCTTTCTGGCCACTAACTTTACCAATTTGCACAAGAGACAACCAAAACGCAGCAATAAAAACTCAGCAAAGCCTGCTTTATGTGAACAGCTTCTTTTCTGCCAAGAGAGCGGGTTTTGCGTGTGGCAAAAAATGCAGCAAAAACACAACGTGTGAACATAGTCTTACATGGTGCTGAATCATAACCCTGCTCTCCCCACCATTGAAAGATCTTCCATGTTTTATTATATCCTCTTATTAAATAAAATGTCTTAACGATATGAAATAAAGAAAAAACGCATTGCCCACTTAGATTGTGCTTTATAATGTAAAACCTTGAATCAACTTTCCAAAAAGATGTTTTCCCAAAGCTGCGATTGTAATAAATGGAGACAATATTTTCAGTGTACTAATAATGCGGACGTATTGCACTATTATTCCATGGTATTGTGCCAAAAAATTCTCATACAAAGTAATACTGATATTTAATGTACTTTTAAAAAGTTCTCCAAATTCTCAGAACTTCTTTGTTACAGAAAAGTACCGCTGTAACCACACGCTTGGTATCGGTTGTTGTTCTTGTACACATTTCAGCTTTCTCTGGCTTGACCGCCCTGCTTGTGTATATATGTATGTATGTATATATATATATATATATATATATATATATATATATATATATATATGTGTATATATATATATATATATATATATATATATATATATATATATATATATATATATATATATATATATATATATATATATATATATATATGTGTATGTGTGAGGCTATGTGCCCCCGATTAGGATATACCAGTGTTTTGGATGCAGTGTATTTTCGCTGTGTCCAAAACGCTGCGTTCTAATTACGCCGGTACATCCACATGGGTTCAGTGAACTGCAAATTTACTGCATCTAATGAATGGCTATGGGGTGGACTCGGAGGCGTAGCTAGGGTTTTGGTCCAGGGGGGGCCAAAGCTTCTGAGTGGGCCCCTAACCAGGTAACCTTGATTACAACTCGATGACGCCCCCTAATAGTGGAGGAGAACCTCAGCAGATGACCGCGCTGTTACTGAAGATAATCTCTATATAACGACCAACATGGATATTACCGCCATATGGTCAGTGGTAGATACCAGCCCTACAGAACATATAAGAGATCACTGCACAGATACAGATAATGACTTACCGCTGACGTTCTTTATGATGGAATCGTCACTTTTCCCGTCTTTTCCATCTGGCCCAGACCGACATGACAACTTCTTCCAGCTACAACTCGTCTGCAGAGAAAACAACAAAGACACGTTTCACTTCTCACATTCCAGCCATCACCATCTATTCCCAACCTGCACAAACCCCTCATCCTGCTGATACCCCAATACTGAGCCGCTGATGCCATATGTGACCCTATTACTGCACCGGATACCCAATACTGAGCCGCTGATGCCATATGTGACCCTATTACTGCCCGATACCCCAATACTGAGCCACTGCTGCCGTATGTGTCCCTATTACTGCACCTGATACCCCAATACTGAGCCGCTGCTGCTGTATGTGTCCCTATTACTACACCTGATACCCCAATACTGAGCCCCTGCTGCCGTATGTGTCCCTATTACTACACCTGATACCCCAATACTGAGCCGCTGATGCCATATGTGACCCTATTACTGCACCTGATACCCAATACTGAGCTGCTGCTGCCGTATGTGACCCTATTACTGCACCTACTCTGTGGTTCTCTGTACCCTCTAAATTCTAAAGCACCCCTCTATAGTATAGTAATGCCGGGTGCAAGTGCCCTAGAAAACAGAGCCCACATTTTGCCCCTAGGAAGTAATAATGCCCTCTGTGTTCCCCTTTGATAGTCACAGTAACCTGAGTTCCCCTATTACAATAAGTGCCTACTTTACATTTAATAATGTCCCGAGTCTCCCCCGTACAGCTCCCCTATACACAGTATAATGCCCCCTAACTGTATAGTACCACCCACACAGTATACTGACCCCTTAGTAGCCTTCAAACTGTTTGATGGCTCCAACACTGTAATCCCCACACTGTATGATGGCCCCATAGATAACCGCCATATAGTATAATGTGCCAGATAGTCCTCAATATAGCACAAGGCAGCACCCCCCCATAGGCAGATCTTGTAGAATAAGGCAGCACCACCCCATAGGCAGATCCTGCAGAATAAGGCAGCACCCCCCCCCCCCTCCCCATAGGCAAATCTTGTAGAATAAGGCAGCACTCTCCCCATAGGCAAATCCTGTAGAATAAGGCAGCACTCCCCCCCCCCCCCCCCCCCAATATAGACAGATCCTGTATATAAGGCAGCACAACACCCCCCCCCCCCCCATAGGCAGATCCTGTGTATAAGGCAGCACTCCCCCCATAGACAGATCCTGTAGAATAAGGCAGCACTCCCTTCCCCTATAGGCAGATCCTGTGTATAAGGCAGTACTCCCTCCCCTATAGGATGATCCTGTATATAAGGCAGCACTCCCTCCCCTATAGGCTGATCATGTATATAAGGCAGCACTCCCCTATAGGCAGATCCTGTATATAAGGCAGCACTCCCTTCCCCTATAGGATGATCCTGTATATAAGGCAGCACTCCCTCCCCTATAGGCTGATCCTGTATATAAGGCAGCACTCCCTCCCCTATAGGCTGATCCTATAGAATAAGGCAGCACTCCCCTATAGGCAGATCCTGTATATAAGGCAGGACTCCCTTCCCCTATAGGCAGATCCTGTATATAAGGCAGCACTCCCTCCCCTATAGGATGATCCTATATATAAGGCAGCACTCCCTTCCCCTATAGGCTGATCCTGTATATAAGGCAGCACTCCCTCCCCTATAGGCTGATCCTATAGAATAAGGCAGTACTCCCCTATAGGCAGATCCTGTATATAAGGCAGCACTCCCTTCCCCTATATGCAGATTCTGTATATAAGGCAGTACTCCCTCCCCTATAGGATGATCCTGTATATAAGGTAGCACTCCCTCCCCTATAGGATGATCCTGTATATAAGGCAGCATTCCCCCTATAGGCAGATCCTGTATATAAGGCAGCACTCCCCCCATAGACAGATCCTGTGGAATAAGGCAGCACTCCCCCCATAGACAGATCCTGTATATAAGGCAGCACTCCCCCCTATAGGCAGATCCTGTATATGAGGCAGCACTCCCCCCATAGGCAGATCCTGTATATAAGGCAGCACTCCCCCCATAGACAGATCCTGTGGAAGAAGGCAGCACTCTCCCCTATAGGCAGATCCTGTATATAAGGCAGCACTCCCCCCTATAGGCAGATCCTGTATATGAGGCAGCACTCCCCCCATAGGCAGATCCTGTATATAAGGCAGCACTCCCCCCATAGACAGATCCTGTGGAAGAAGGCAGCACTCTCCCCTATAGGCAGATCCTGTATATAAGGCAGCACTCCCCCCTATAGGCAGATCCTGTATATGAGGCAGCACTCCCCCCATAGGCAGATCCTATAGAATAAGGCAGCCCCCATAAAAACACAGTAAATACATACTCGCCTCTCTAACTCCATGTTCCAGCAGTGCTTCCTGCTCCTGCTCATCTGACAGCGGGCGCTGGGCGGTGATGTCATTGCGCCCGCTGTCAGACGGTGTGGGGGATGATGGGAGAAGGAGCGCAGCGCTCCTTCCCTCATCACTGCGGTGAGCTGTGTCGGCTAGATGCTGATACAGCTCACCATGCGATGACGGGCGGGGGGTCCACTGCTGGCACCGGGCCCCCCGCCTGCTCAGGGGCCTCATAGCAGCCGAGCAGGGAGATCGATTCTCCCTGCTCTGCCGCAAAATGTAACTGCATCGGCGCGCTGTGCGCGCCGATGCAGTTACAGTAGCGTAGCTCCTGGTGGGCCCCCTCAGAGCCTGGGGCGATGGCCCCCTCTGCCCCCCTGGTAGCTATGCTATTGGGTGGACTACACAGTTTAGACCAGCGTCTCCGATGCAGATAATTGACATCCCGCGGCTCGTAAAGCCGCGCTGCCGGTGAGTATACGCAGCTTTAAATAGAAGCACAGAGGACATGGGATTTCTATAAATCCCATCCAGTGTTCCTCTAATATAGAGCACAGCGCGGATGTGCTGCGTCCAAAACACTGCCATTCCTGATCATGAGCCTTACCATTAATATGGGCGATGGTTTGAATCCATAACTTTCTGAAAGACCTAAAAACTAAGTAACTATATATATATAGTAGATGTTGTGCGAACAAACAAAACTGAGCGTTAAGCAGTGAAAACTGCAACAATCTTGTATTGAGGAGGTGGGGATTGAATGTCTGATGTGGTTTAGTGTAGTTGTAATGTCAGTAATAGTTTATTAAAAATACTTTGTGTGCAACTTTTGACCTCAGGGATGATCGCATCTCAAAAACAGAGCAGGCGCAATCAAAATCCAGTGAGAATTTTGAAATCTGCAAAGAACTAGAAGACCGGTCTGCCAACACTTCACAAGCACCGACCGGGCAGAACTCTCTCCTTGGGAAAGGTCCACCTCCTGATACACAGGTAGGACAGATGGTGCCTGTGTATCTACTATATAAATGTCTAAGGGTCACTTCCGTCTTTCTGTCTGTCCTTCTGTCACGGATATTCATTGGTCGCGGCCTCTGTCTGTTATGGAATCCAAGTCGCCGATTGGTCTCGCCAGCTGCCTGTCATGGCTGCCGCGACCAATCAGCGAGGGCCACAGTCCGATTAGTCCCTCCCTACTCCCCTGCAGTCAATGCACAGCGCCCGCTCCATACTCCCCGCAGTCACCGCTCACACAAGGTTAATGCCAGCGGTAATGGACCGCGTTATGCCGTGGGTATCTCACTCCGTTACCGCCGCTATTAACCCTGTGTGACCAAGCTTTTACTATTGATGCTGCCTATGCAGTGTCAATAGTAAAAGGATCTAATATTAACAAAAAATAAAAAATCATTATATACTCACCTTCCGTCGCCTTTCCCGCTCCTCGCGACGCTCCGGTAACCGCTCCATGCAAGCAGCAGGTTCCGGTGGCACGGATGGTATGCGACAAGGACCTGCCATGACGTCACGGTCATGTGACCGCGACGTCATCACGGGTCCTGCGCTACCAACCCTGGGACCGGAAGCTGCCGAGTGCACCGCACACAGGCGACATGACTACAAGGGCTCCCTCGGAAGGTGAGTATATGTTTATTTTTTATTTTTTAACCTGTGACATATGTGGCTGGGCAATATACTACGTAGCTGGGCAATATACTACGTGGCTTTGCTGTATACTACGTGGCTCTGTGCTGTATACTACGTGGCTGGGCAATATACTACGTGGCTGGGCAATATACTACGTGGCTGGGCAATATACTACGTGGACATGCATATTCTAGAAAACCCGATGCGTTAGAATCGGGCCACCATCTAGTATATATTATATTTGTGTATGTGGAGTATTCAAGTTGCCAACGATAGGTTTTGTGAGCTTTAATAAAATCTGATCCTGTGGCTCCTGCTTTTTATAAAGGTTATTTATGGTCTGTAATGTTATTGTTTATTTTTATAGCACCTTTAATTCCATGGTGCTGTACATGAGAAGGGGTTACATACAGATTACAGATATCACTTATAGTAAACAAACTAACAATGAGCGACTGATACAGAGGGGAGAGGACCCTGCCCTTTTGGGCTTACATTCTACAGGATGGTGGGGAAGAGGACAGTAGGTCGGGGGTTGCAGTAGCTCCAATGGTGTTGAGGTGGTCGTGTGGTCATTACAGGTTGTAAGCTTCTTTGAAGAGATGGGTTTTCAGATTCTGTTTGAAGGATCCAAATGTGGTGGATAATCGGACATGTTGGGGCACAGAATTCCAGATGATAGGAGATATTCCGGAGAAGTCTTGGAGGCGATTGGGTGAGGAGCGCATAATCGTGGAGTAGAGAAGGAGGTCTTGAGGGGACCGGAGATTGTGAGGGAAGATATTGAGAGATTAGTTCGAAAATATACGAAGGAGAAAGGTTATGGATGGCTTTGTAGGTCAGTGTTAGTAGTTTAAACTGGATACGCTGGGAAATTGGGAGCCAGTGAAGTGATTTGCATAGAGAAGTGGAAGTGTAGAGAGAAGAGAGATTAGTCTGACAGCAGAGTTAAGGATGGACTGGAGGGGTGCGAGAGTGTTAGAGGGTAGACCACAGAGGAGGATGTTGCAGTAGTCGAGGTGGGAGATGATTAAGGCATGCACAAGCATTTTGGTAGAGTGTGGGTTGAGGAAAGGACGGATTCTGGAAATATGTTTGAGTTGGAGGCGACAGGAGGTGGCGAGAGCTTGGATGTGTAGTTTAAAGGACGGGGCAGAGTCCAGGGTTAATCTGAGGCAGCGGATTTCCGGGACAGGGGAGAGTATGAATTCATTTATTGTGATAGATAGATCAGGTAGGTAAGGTGTGCAAGATGGAGGAAAGATAATTAGTTCAGATTTGTCCACATTGAGTTTGAGGAAGCGAGAGGAGAAGGAGGATATGGCTGATAGACACTCTGAGATTCTGGAGAGCAGAGAGGTGACATCTGGGCCAGAGAGGTAGATCTGAGTGTCATCGGCATATAGATGGTACTGGAAGCCATAGGACTTTGAGTTGTCGCAGGCCAAGGGTATAGATTGAGGAGAGAAGAGGTCCTAGGACAGAGCCTTGAGGGACACCAACAGAGAAAGGGAGAGATGAAGAGGTTGTATTGGAGTAGGAAACTCTAAATGTGCGGTTGGTGAGGTATGAGGAGATCCAGGGTAGGGCGAGGTCTTTGACACCAAAGGAAGAGAGGATCTGTAGTAGGAGGCTGTGGTCAACTGTGTCGAAGGTAGAGGACAGGTCTAGAAGGAGGAGTATAGAGAATTGATGGGTCAGCTTTGTCTGTAAGTAAGTCGTTTGTAATTTTTGGTCAGGGCAGTCTCAGTGGAATCGTGGGGACGGAAGCCAGATTGTAGGTTGTCGAACAGAGTTAAATGCAAGGTGAGAGGAAAGTTCAGCGTGGACGTGCTGCTCAAGTAGTTTGGAAGCAAATGGGAGCAAAGATATGGGGCGGTAGCTGGGCATAGCGCTCGGGTCAAGGGAAGGCTTTTTGAGGATGTAGAATATTATTATTTATTATTATAGCGCCATTTATTTCATGGCGCTGTACATGTGAGGAGGGGTATGCATAATCAAAAGTACAATAATCTTGAACAATACAAGTCACAACTGGTACAGGAGGAGAGAGGACCCTTCCCGCGAGGGCTCACAATCTACAAGGGATGGGTGAGAATACAGTAGGTGAGGATAGAGCTGGTCATGCAGCGGTTTGGTCGATCGGTGGTTACTGCAGGTTGTAGGCTTGTCAGAAGAGATAGGTCTTCAGGTTCTTTTTGAAGGTTTCGATGGTAGGTGAGAGTCTGATGTGTTGTGGTAGAGAGTATAAGAGAAGGGGTGATGCGCAAGAGAAATCTTGTATGTGATTGTGTGAAGAGGGGAATAGAGAAGGAGATCTTGTGAGGATCGTAGGTTGTGTGCAGGAAAGTACAGGCACAAGGCCTGGCCACCAGTCTTGTGACCTGAATTGGCATCATGTATGGCAGTGATTCAAATAACTAGGGTCACGAGACTCCAGGTCAACTCAGGACATACAGTGCAGTCATGTGGGTTGGACCCCATGGTAGATTTGCATAATATGGAACAAATAAAAAATGCTCACAGATTAAAAGTAACCTGTCATGTAAAATAATGCTATTAACCTGCAGATATGGGGTCAATCTGCAGGTTAATTGCATTTGGACACCATTCGGTACTGGCACCAAAAGCCCCTTAGTCTAGAGGAAATTAACTTTATTACCCCCTGCAGCATTTGGCATTTAGTTCTTGGGGGCATCGCTGGCACCATTTCAGTCACCACTCGATGCATAGAGAGTGGTGTCTGTAACTGCGCCCCTGCAGTGACTGACAGCAGGCTCAGTATTGGTGGTGGCTGTCAGTCAGAGCTGGGGGCGCAGTTACTGAGCGGTGACTAAATCCATGCCGGTGCCACCACTATGACTGGAAGCTGAACTCTGCCGGGGGGAAATAAAGTTCATTTCCTCCCACAGTGAGGCTTTCCTTGCAGGCTCCGCACGGTTTCAGACTGCTATTAGCCTGCAGCTTAACCCCATATCTGCAGGTTGAGCGTTATTTTTCATGACTGGTTCGCTTTAACAACTACTAAGTGCAGGTGAGACCCTTCACATGTACAGTCGGTGTAAATGGAAACCGTAAAGCAGAGGTCCCCAACTCCAGTCCTCAAGGCCCACCAACAGGTCATGTTTTCAGGATTTCCTTTGCATTGCACAGGTGATGCAATTATTACCTGGGCAAGACTAAGGAAATCCTGAAAACATGACCTGTTGGTGGGCCTTGAGGACTGGAGTTGGGGACCTCTGCCGTAAAGAACCAGGGTTTTTTTTTTTTGTAATTTTATTTTTCGAGGGGGTACAGTTACTCTTTAAAGGGAACCTGGCACCCCCAAAATGGAAGGTGAGGTAAGCCCACCGACATCAGGGGCTTATCTACAGCATTCTGTAATGCTGTAGATAAGTCCCCGATGTTTCCTGAAAGATGAGAAAAAGAGGTTATATTATACTCACCCAGGGGTGGCCCCCGCTGCGGTCCGGTCTGATGCGTGTCGCGGTCCGCTCCGGCGCCTCCTATCTTCATCAGATGACGTCCTCTTCTTGTCTTCACGCTCCGGTGCAGGCGTGCTTTGTGTGCCCTGTTGAGGGCAGAGCAAAGTACTGCAGTGCGCAGGCGCTGGGCCTCTCTGACCTTTCCCTCAACAGGGCAGGCAAAGTACGCCTGCGCCGGAGCCGCGGCGTGAAGGCAAAAAGAGGACGTGATTGTAAGAAGATTGATGGCCCCGGACCGGACCGTGACGCCCACCGCAGCGGGACCGCCCCTTGGGGAGTATAATCTAACCTCTTTTTCTCATCTTTCAGGTTACATTGGGGGCTTATCTACAGCATTACAGAATGCTGTAGATAAGCCCCTGATGCCGGTGGGCTAAGCTCAACTTCCATTTTGGGGGTCACAGGTTCCCTTTAAGCTTTTGGTATTGTGTATTACTGTGTGCACTTTGTATTTTTTCTCTTTTTAATGTATAAATTCTTTGCTCTGTCGTTTCAGGATAGACGCCAAATGCCTCCATCCCTATTATCTCTTGATAAGACTATTCCCCCTCTACTGCAACCAAAAAGCGCTCCACAGCAGGTACCTGGGTTTATTGACTTTTGTAATTGATTGACAATTGGGTACAAGGATTGCTCTTTTTTGATTAGATAGATTTACCTAGCCCTGATAAAGACGGAGTTCTTATTTTCCAAATCCATACCAGAATGACTGTAATCTTTTCTGAACTTTTGGCATTTTCTGAGTTCAGCTAGGTTGCCCTAATTTCTCTATCATTTCAAGGGGACTATAAGATCCCCATGATTACGGTTCAATTGATACTGTGTCCCCCAATGAAGACTCCGTGTACGGGAGATTTTACGGTAGGTACCCAAATCTTCATTTTGAGTCCAAGCCCTTTCAGGCTGCCAGCTCTAACCTCTACCCACCTAACTTGGTTGACAGCTCCTTTCACTGTCCTGCTGGAATCTTGCACATGCTCAGCGTGCGTTGCAGTCTCGGCAGCAGAATAAGCCCATGTTTGTGTAGTGCAATCGGACGGTAATGACCAGAGTGTAGGAAGGAAGCAATGATCAGCGAGCTAGTACTCCGATCCACTCTATAAGAGACTGCTCCTTGACCATTACTACTCGTGTCACTTGTGCACCACTGCCTGCTGTATAGACAATGTCCATGAATCGCTATCGACTCCTCTCTATTACCAAAGTTTTTGGGCAGTAGTGCATATGAGTAATATTGGCAGATCTGGACTCAGGGGTGCAAGGAAGGAGACAACACTGATTTTTGATGAAGCACCAGCCCGCTGAACCACCCTCTAAACAGGATTTACATATTTTTCTCCTTCGCCTCATTGGGGACACAGACCGTGGGTGTATGCTGCTGCCACTAGGAGGCTGACACTAAGTGATACAAAGAAAGTTAGCTCCTCTCCTGCAGTATACACCCCACTACTGGCTCTCAGCTCCTCCCCTGCAGTATACACCCTCCTGCTGGCTCTCCGCTCCTCCCCTGCAGTGTACACCCTCCTGCTGGCTCTCCGCTCCTCCCCTGCAGTGTACACCCTCCTGCTGGCTCTCCGCTCCTCCCCTGCAGTGTACACCCTCCTGCTGGCTCTCGGCTCCTCCCCTGCAGTGTACACCCTCCTGCTGGCTCTCGGCTCCTCCCCTGCAGTGTACACCCTCCTGCTGGCTCTCGGCTCCTCCCCTGCAGTGTACACCCTCCTGCTGGCTCTCGGCTCCCCCCCTGCAGTGTACACCCTCCTGCTGGCTCTTGGCTCCTCCCCTGCAGTGTACACTCTCCTGCTGGCTCTCGGCTCCTCCCCTGCAGTGTACACCCTCCTGCTGGCTCTCGGCTCCTCCCCTGCAGTGTACACCCTCCTGCTGGCTCTCGGCTCCTCCCCTGCAGTGTACACCCTCCTGCTGGCTCTCGGCTCCTCCCCTGCAGTGTACACCCTCCTGCTGGCTCTCAGCTAACCAGTTCTTTCTTAGTGTCTGTACGAGGCACATGGGTCTGTTTCAGACCCCAACGTTTTTATTTTATTTTTGACTTTTCTGTAAATTTTTATTTTTTTAATAACGGAGTGAAGGGGGCGACGGATCCTTTCAAGGTTCCGACCTCCCCCGAATCATCAACAGGCGAGAACGCGGAGTGTCACCTCCCCGTACCCTCTCCTGCGACGTGGGAAGCCATGCCTGAGCTCACTTCAGGACGTGGTGAGTGCTCTGAGTAGGTACGTCTCGAGGACGGCGTCCTTCCGAAGGTTGGACACTTTATTTGGGCTACCTCACTGTAAGAGGACGGCTTCCTGACTGTTACAGGAAGGGTTTAGCCGTTTCATCGGCCATGTTTGCTTGGTGGATTTGTTACAGCATCCAGGAATCCTTCCGTGTTAGATGTCAGCCTATCTCCCTGTCTATCGAAGTTTCTTGGATTCTAGGCACCAGGCGTTGGCACAGCACGACTGCAAGCTTGCAGGTTCGTCCAGTCCGCATGCATTCTTGAAGCACTATAATTCCCAGACTTTCACAGATGTGAGTCTGGGCAGGCGGACTCTGCGGGCCGCGGTGGCGCACTTGTAAGTAGCGGTTACACAGGGCCTGATCTGATGTTGTGGGGACCCAGGGACTGCTTTGGAACGTCCCACGGTCTGTGTCCCCCAATGAGGCGTAGGAGAAATAGGGATTTTTGTGTACTCACCGTAAAATCCTTTTCTACGAGCCAATCATTGGGGGACATAACTCCCACCCTATTATTAGCTTGTGCTTGTTTTATAATTTGACATGCTATAGTCTCATATATATATATAATGTGACATTCTGTACGCTCATATGTTGTTGTTGATCTCCTACTGCTTTTGCAACCGAACTGGTTAGCTGAGAGCCAGCAGGAGGGTGTATACTGCAGGGGAGGAGAGAACTTTCTTTGTATCACTTAGTGGCAGCCTCCTAGTGGCAGCAGCATACACCCACGGTCTGTGTCCCCCAATGATTGGCTCAGAGAAAAGGATTTTACGGTGAGTACACAAAAATCCCTATTTTTCCGCCAAACAGCAAGTCCTTTTTAAAAGCACCCTTAGTGGTGCTAGTGAGCTTGACAAATGATAGATTGCCAGGGGTTTTCTGGTGGCACAGCCACTTTAAATATATTGGGTTATTGATTCTATGACTCCGACTAAAAGAAAGTTCTCTATTTATTATGTCATTTTTAAATTTAATTGAAAGTATAATTTCTTTATTATAAGCAAAAATAAAAACAAGACTTATTTTTTTTTTTTTTAAATAAAAAGCCTAACTATGTGTTAATTTCTTTGCATGTTATAGCATCCGTCACAAGGCCGCCCTGGGGCATCGGCTAGATCGGTACCTTTACCATCTCGACCCAGTGAGGATGAGATATGGAAGCAAAGACGAAGGCAGCAAGCAGAACTGTCTGCGGCTGTGGAACGGGCCCGTAAGAGACGGGAGGATGAGGAAAGGAGGATGGAAGAGCAAAGGAAAGCTGCCTGTGCGGAAAAGCTAAAGCGTTTAAATGAGAAGTTTGCAGCCGCTGCCTCCGTCCCCTCCACCGAGAAGCCTGCATCTGAAAAAGCCCTTGATGAGAAGCCGGTCACTGAGCAGTCCCCTCAGGAGTCCCCCGTCCCTCAGGAGGAAGAGGATGTCACTCACATTGAACATCATGTAACAGAAGATAAAACCGAGAGGCCGGAGACTCCTATACAACATGAAGAAAAGGAAGATGTGATCCCTCAGCCCGATCTGGAACCAGCGGAAGAAAGTGTCAGTGTTGAGGAAGAGAAATCGTCTGAGCTAGGTACCGACTGCTGCAGACCTGTGTGTGCACTCTTTTATGTTCTCATACAAATGCTTTAGTGTTAAATATACTGATAGGACATGAATCCTGGGTTATCAGGGCCGTGTGGAAGGAAAACTAATCCTAGAAATGGATGTCAAGAAAATCGAAACCCTTTCATTTTGCAGGATTTCCTGCGTCGTCTTGAAGCAAACAGACATAGTACTGATAAGTTCCATGTTCAGCTTGTGGGGTTTGGTGGGGCTTGACATAGGGGGGAGGCTCCTGCTGCAGTCAGTTGCCTTACAGCCAAGACACATGGCTAATCTTTCGGCATATAAAAAGATTGTTATATATTTCTCAGCTATTACTGTAGTATGAGACAAAATAAGATGAAAAGAGAATGTGTAGAGGTAGGAATTGCTGTGATATTTTTTCTGGTTATCTTTTAATACGGTTTCTTTAAAACTTGTAGATGCATATTGAACTACCATATATACTCGAGTATAAGCCAACCCGAGTATAAGCTGAGACCCCTAATTTTGCCACAAAAAACTGGGAAAACTTAATGACTCGAGTATAAGCGTAGGGTGGGAAATGCAGCAGCTACCGGTAAATGTCAAAAATAAAAATAGATACCAATAAAAGTAAAATATATTGAGACATCAGTAGGTTGTGTTTTTGAATATCCATATTGAATCAGGTGCCTCATATAATGCGCCATACAAAATACGCCCCATGTAATGCTCCATAAAGTTTGATGGGCTCCATAAGATGCTCCATATTAAAATATTCCCCATATAATGCTGCACAAAGGTTAATATTGGCCCCATAAGATGCTCCATAGAAACATTTGCCCAATATAATGCTGCATAAAGGTTGATTATGTCCCCATAAGATGCTCCATAGCTTATGCCCCATATGCTGTTGCTGCGATTAAAAAAAAAAAAAAAATGGCATACTCTCCTCTCGTCGCTCAGGCTCCGACACTTGCGATATTCACCTGTCCCCATTCCATCGCCGGGCGCTGCTCCGTCTTTGTTCAGGCTGAGGGCAGTTTGCACACTAACCATGTCATCACGCCCTCTGACATGAACGTCACAGCCAGAGAACGCGGAAGACGGAGCGGCGCCCAGCGGTGGAACGGGGACAGGTGAATATCGCGCAATGCTCACCCTCCCCTGTTATACTCACCTGCTGCCGGCCCCGTCCCTGCTTCTCAGTGACAGATGGTCTCGGCGCCGGCAGCTTGTTCCGGTGTTCAGCGGTCACTGGTACAGCTCATTAAAGTAATGAGCATCCATATTCATTACTTTAATGAGCGGTACCACTTTACCGCTAAACACAGGAAGAGCAGCCGGAGACAATCGGAGATGCAGGGACCGTGCCAGGAGCAGGTAAGTATGTGACGCCGCCCCCCTGGGACAATGACACGAGTATAAGCCAAGAGGGGCACTTTCAGCTTAAAAAAATGGGCTGAAAATCTCGGCTTATACTCGAGTATATACGGTAATTATTCACAGTCTAATATGGTGCTTTTTTTTTCTTTCTAGTAGTAGCAGAAGAACCACCTTTTACTAGGAAGGATAGCATTTCAAGTGACAGAGCGGACACCCCTCCAGCCATACCTATTCAGCTTCCAGCACCTATTGTTCAGCCGCCTTCAGTTCCATCTTCAGTGTCTAGTCTGCCACCTTCCCCGTCACCGGCTTCAGGGCCTGTGATGCCACATGAGAATGAACCTGAAAGTGGCACACAAACGCGCCCTCCGCTTTCTTCTGGATACTCAAAACAGTTTCAGAAATCGTTGCCTCCAAGATTTCAGAGACAGCAGGTACAATTCAGTAAACTTATATTGCTGGTTGTGTGACATTACTTTTGCTTGTAGACGTTGCAAAATCGTGCACCTTGCCCACCGATTGCTATGTCAAAGGAGATGTGCCAACTGGATTACTTGCATACATAGTTAGCCAAAAGGCTTATTCAGCCCTCAGATTTTGCCAAAAAATACACCAACTTTTATCCCTCAAAATTAATGAAAGAATTCAATGAATTCAATCAAATCTCATTTCCCCTCCATTGTACTCAAATGGCTCCACAATACAGAGACGTCAGATGATGTATGTGTATTAGATTTCCTCAAGCCATCAAATATGAGCGGGCACTTATTTAGTCTGAAAAGCCATCAGTTCGGGTATGTTCCCACAGTCAGTAAACACTGCGGATTGGGCTCTGCATACATTCGTAGCGGCCAGATGTGACTGCATAGTGGACGGGATTTGAAGAAGTCCCATCTCCACTATGCGTTCAGGGACGCCTCCGACTTCCCTGCAGAGATGGACATGTGACGTATCTTTCGAGACTGCAGCATGTCCGTTTATCGTGTTGAGACGCTCCGTCTCCACAAGATAAATTTCTCATCCAATGTATAGGGCGCGGAGATTTCTCATGGTTCAATAAACACATGCAGAATCACCTGCGTTCAAAAGCCGGCAGCGCTTTGGATGCAGCAGACGTGCTGCGTCCAAAGCGCTGCCGGTTCCTGACCGTGGGAACATACCCTAAAAGTAATGAACACATAATATTGGTTTCGGTCTAGCATTAACTTTAGGCTACGATCACACGATCAGTATTTGGTTAGTATTTTGCATCCGTATTTGTGAACAAAATCCAGGTGAGAAAAAGTATAATAGAAACATTTCACCACTTCTCTATTTATCACCCACTCCTGGTTTTAGCTTACAAATATTGATGTAAAATACTGACAAATACTGATAGTGTGACTGTGGCCCTAAAGGTATTTTTACACGTGGCGGATGCAATGCAGAATTTCCTGCCTGAAAATCTTATCGAATGTTATCCACAGTCCTCACAAAAAGTCTATGGATTTTAAATCCACTGCATGTTTGTGTTATCCTTTGGAACAAATCTACACGCAACACATTTATGATGGAGATTTGCAGCAAAATCCACAGTAGAAAATTTGTGCATGTGATTGTACCCTTATGTTTTTGAGTGGAGGAGTCATTTAACATTGCAAATATTTTCTGCTTACTTTGTATTTTTAGGAACAGATGAAACAGCAGCAGTGGCAGCAACAGCAGCAGGGCGTACTATCCCAGCCAGCCCAGTCCCAACCTTCCAGCAGCCCTGTCCCCCCACCACAACACAGGCCTCTATACCAGCCCTTAGGACCACATCCGCAACATTTGGCTTCCATGGCCTTTGATCCTCGCTGGCTAATGATGCAACCTTATATGGATCCTCGGATGATGTCTGGAAGGCCAACAATGGACATTCCACCAATGCATCCTGGTATGATCATCACAGGTTTTTCTAACTTATCACTTAATACCTATTAAGGAATTTGTGTAGAATCTCCTTGTGTTTTTTTTTAAACAAATTATATGAACTCCTTATACTCTTTCTACAGGAATGATACCAACCAAACCTCTAATGAGGCGTGAACAAATTGAACCCACAACATCTGCTTCTGAACCCTACGAACACATGGCTCGATCTGTTAGAGACCACGGTGTCCCAATATCTGAGCCTCGCATGATGTGGGGAGCTGAGCCTTACTCCCACCCAGACGGCGCACAGGTTTCTTCCTCTGCTAAAGAGCCTGACGAGCCTGAAGATTACAGGTATGCTTGTATGTCAAAGCATAGCATTATGCAATCCGTGTAAAGCTGTACATGATATTGATTCTGAAGTCTATATACCGCATTAGATGTTCGTTAATACCTTCTCGACATCTATCGTACCAGTATGGTGCATCAGGATGCACAGCTCATCAGATAGAAACGCGCGCTCCTGTCTGCTGAGCTGCGCACTTCTCAGGGGTCTGTTGTTCAATCGATGGGGGTCTCGGGGCCCCAGATCACCACCAGTCTGTAGGCAGTTCAAGTACCTGCTAAATGTAAAAAATAAGTCAGATAATGTAGTTACTCTTTTATGCAGTTGTACTGTTATGAAACTTTAGGTATATTTGATTTATGAATTGGGTATTTTCAGATTTTGGCATTTGCAAATACTAATCTTTAACATGTTATTTATTTTTGGTTTTATTTAGACCTGAAACACCACTGGACCAAGATGTTATCACTGAAAACTACGCGTTGGACCACAGTCCATTTGAGCCCCAGCACAAAACTGATTTCTTTTCAAGAACACGAGAGCCAGATCTTCACAGTGCACCTACTAGACTTACAGAGCCTGTTCAACTACCTCAAGCAGAAGAAAAAGACCCAGGAATGTCCACATATGAACCATCAGAGAAGCCTGCACCGACTGAAGAACCGTCTCACATTGAAATTCAGCCTGTGCTAACCAGGACTTTATCCAGTGAGTCAGCTCACACTCACAAGCAAGAAGAGAGGAGGGTGGATCCCATACAGATGAATGCTAAAGTATCTGTTAGGCCCCCGGAGCCTGCAAAAGAATCCATAGATGATAAACCAAGGAAAGAAGGTTTTTCTAAGCCACTAGATCTATTAAAGTCAGAAAAGCCTTTCAAACCCAAGTCTGAAACCCGGTGGGGCCCAAAACCAGGATCCCGAAACCGAGAAGAAGGTATGGATAGACCAGTAAGACGATCTGGCCCCATTAAGAAACCTATTCTTCGTGACATGAAAGAGGAACGTGAAATGCGAAAAGAAAAGGAGGAAGAAAAGTTTGGGTATGAAAAACCTATGAAACCAGAAAAAGTTGAAAAGAAAGCATCGCCACAGCAGCCAGTGCCAAGTTCAGCATCAGCAGTAAGTAAAGCTGAGCAAGAAAAGCCTTCACTTGATACTGCTACTCTTCCTAAAGTGTCAAATACTAGCACATTACATTCAGAAAAGTCATTGGATAATGCTTCAGATTCGATACCCAAGCCTGTCGCCCAACCAGCTCCAACCACTCAGCCAAGTAAGGAGGATAAAGTGGTGCGTGTGGTGAGCAAGGAAAATAAAGACCTGCCTCCTGAAAAGCCCAAATCTGATACTAAACCTCCATTAGCATCTCAGCCTCCTTATGCAATGGTGCCACATCGAAGAGACCAAATGCTTCCTCCAAGGGCTTACAGAAAAGAGGCTAGAGACAGAGACTGGTTTCCTGATCAGGGATACAGGGGTCGAGGCAGGGGAGAGTATTATTCCAGAGGTAGAAGCTATAGAGGTTCGTATGGAGGCAGAGGACGCGGAGGCAGAGGACATAATAGGGAATATCCACCTTACAGAGATTCTAAGGCACGGTGTGATCCAGCTCCTCCTGGAGCTTTAAGACGCAGGGATGAAAGCGAAACGCGTAGTGAAAGCTCAGATTTTGAGGTGATGCCGAAAAGAAGACGACAACATGGTTCTGAAACAGACTCTGATAGTGAAGCTCATGAAAGTGCAAGTGACACTCCTCTTTCAGATAAGGAGACTTCCAGCAGGAGCAAATCTTGTAGAGATGATCGCCCCGATATCAAAAGAGCACCTAAATCTGTTTCTACTTTGAAGTCTGAAGCTGGAACTTCAAGGGCAGAAATCAGACCACACGAAAGGCACTTCTCCAGAGAAGATGACTCTCGAATAAGACCTGGCTTTTTGCCAAAAGGGGAGCCTTCTCGTAGAGGTAGAGGAGCTGGAAGTTTTCGCCGTGGTGGCAGGGAACCCGGCATGCGTCCAACTCGTCCACCCCCACCTAGAAGATCTAATTATAGAGAAAATCACTGGATTCCACGGCAGCAGGATTCAAGACCACCACCACCTCCGCGTATGGATGATGGTGAACACCGACGTCAAGATCACCATCTATTACCAGATGGTGATAAGAGACCACCTCTTAAGTTTGAACGCAAGTTTGACCCCTCAAGAGACAGACCAAGGAGGCAAAGACCTACACGACCACCCAGACAGGATAAGCCTCCGCGATTTAGACGATTAAAAGAGCGAGAGAGAGAAGATGCTGGCAAACCAGTAGAAGTCAGTGGATCTTCTAATCAAGGAGTGCCAGCCTCAAATAGTGTCCATGAATTCCCATCAGATTTTTCGGGTAACAAGACACCAGATTTGTCTAATCATAACTCTTCAGACCAGGCCAATGAGGAATGGGAAACTGCTTCCGAAAGTAGCGACTTTAACGAGCGAAGGGAAAGGGATGAACGGAAAGCAGCAACTTCAGCCAGCGTCCAATCACCAGCCCCTAGCAAAACAACTGATGGTTTGGCACAATCGCCACCCAAAAGGGAAAGCGCAAAAAGAAGTTTCTCCAGTCAAAGACCTGGCATGGATCGTCAGAATCGACGTGGCAATACAGGTGCTCCAAAACCTGGTCGGCATTACTCTGGTCCCAGGGGTGAGAGGCGAAGCGGAACATCATTGCAAAGGGGAAAACGAGGGTGAGAAACCTGTTTCATGTTGATGGATGTATTGCTATGTGGTGCATGATGCAAAAAGTTTTCTTGATGATTTATCTTAATCTTTGTAATTACAGTCTTAAATTTTTTCTTATTGAACCTCTAGGACAGTCGATGACCAGACTTCAGGATTAGGGGCAGATACATTAGGTGGCAGCGGCAATGCTCATCATCACTATCACAACTATCACCCTCATCCTGAAGATGGGAGCACCTCATCCCAATCAAAAACAGCCAAGGATGCTGCTGGCAAGAAGAAGGAAGAGCCCAAGCTAGTTGTCAAGAAACCTAAAGAAAAAGTAGATGCCTTGTCACAGTTTGACCTGAACAACTATGCAAGTAGGTTTCCTGTTTTAGCTTTCTTTACCATGCATGATAAAAGGTTTGTTTGTATTTTTGTTTTGTTGTTTTGCACAGAATGGCAGGTACCAATTAACCTTCCTTTGTATTTAGGGAACATTTGTATTTCTTATTGCCTTCCAGCAGAAGGGTACAGTTTACCTAGATCTAATATTTGCAATGTAATTGAAGGGTTTTTTATAATTGTATTTCCTTTTTTTGTCTATTTTCTGTCCTCTGTCAGAACCTATTTTTATTAGCATTATAAGGCAATAATTACATAATAGGACGCTAGCTTAACTAAAATAAACCTCATACAAAATTTTCTTTAAAGGGGCTGTCCACTTCCTCGACAACCCTTTTTAAGGGAAGTTGTCCCCTCTTTTATAATAAAAATAACAGCGACCTCCCACACCGGTACTGTTTCAGGGATGTCGGCACCGGGGCTTGCATGACATGTTACGCGAGTGCTGCAGCCGATCAGTGGCCGCTCTGTCTGCTTCACTCACTTCAGATGGACAATAGTCTAAGTGGAAGTAATGAGAATACAGTAGCCCAATGCGGGTTGCAGGGCTGACATGGCATAACAATGTCAGGGGAGCCCTGGAGCTGATGTAGCCGGAGTGGCGCCAATGCAGCAGGTGAGGATATGTTATTTTCTAATTTAATTGAGGGACTTAAGGGGTTGTTCAGGCAGTGGACCACCCCTTTAAGCTTTTGCACATAGTGCTTCTTTTACCTGTGCTCCACTTTAATGTGTTGTAGGTGTTGTAATAATAGATGATCATCCTGAAGTAACCACTCTAGAAGACTCTCAGTCCAACCTCAATGACGGTTTCACAGAAGTGGTCTCCAAAAAGCAACAGAAACGTCTGCAAGATGAAGAGCGCAGGAAGAAAGAAGAGCAAACGGTAAAGGTATAATCTTGTAACTGCGGCGCACTTGTAGGCATGCTCACAACTGTGTGAGGCTTTACTGCACCCTGTAGTGCTGACCGATGGGCAGTGAGGATTCAGGGAGACGCTTTCTTCTTGCTTGCTTTATAGGGTTATTTAGTTGCAGCCTTTTGTGGCTGAGATGGGAATAACTCAATCATGATGCTGGGATATGTTTTCATAACATCCATGGAAATGAAGAATGAGTTAAGGAAACTACAGATACTCCATCTATTATAGGGGGCTCCTGGATGATGATGTTCCTGTTGCAGCTTTGAAATGGATAGTATCTCTACAGTTTTAAATGGCATCATCATTTTTTTTTCCTTGCGATATGAGCAGTCATCATTTATTAGCCAGTTTCCTTGATTTCTTTTTTTTTTTTAAACCCCACTCCATCGTGGGTTGTTTTTTTTTTTTGTTTGTTTTTTTTTTTGTTTGTTTTTATTGCAGCGTTAGAGTGGTGCCACCAATCCAAGTTCACTGTCCCTAGTATTACACTTACCGTCTGCTGTCTTAAGCTGTTTCCAGCCTCTCTCTGGTCCCGTGCCACCATCTTGTGACCGCAACTTCTGATTGTCCGGAAGTCAGATGTAATGGTCACAAGTTCTCAATGCAAGTCTATGGGGGCCTTGTTCTGGGCTGTTATAGACTTACATTGATCAGTGACTTCTGGATCACCCAGAAAACAGGAGCAATTTGACAGGTCATAAACTATTGGAGACCGATAAAAGCAGCGGCGATAATGGAACAGGACGGCAGCTGGTAAGAATAAGACCGGTTAAAGAAAGTGAAATAAAGAAAAGCTAGAGTGGTTAAAGGGGTTGTCCAGTCCAAATTGATAATTCTGCAGTCACTTTGTATGACTGCAGTCTTATGAATCCCCCCAGCTCACACAGTGTGTGCTGCATAGATTTGCAGGTTTCTGAGCCGCGACCAGAGGGTATGTATGGGTTATACATACTCCCAATACTCGCAGACAGTCTAGTGAGCATGGCTAACTAGAGGGCACAGCCTTGCTCTATACAAGTGTATGGAGAGGAAGGTCGTGCCCACTAGTCGTGAGTATGTATAGCGCATACACAGGGCCGTATTTAGAGTTTATGCTGCCCTAGGCACTCCCCCTTTGGTGAGTATGACACTATCGGCAGTGACTTTGGCAAAAATCGCTGATGTAGCCTTTTGCAGCAGATCCGGCAGTTTTCCTGCATCTGCCGCGTAACGGATCACTGCGTTCGGCATCATTCATTACCTATAGGACTTGCGGACATGTGCTGCACTTGCGGTTTTGCCGCCATCTGGCAAATGCGGTACTTACAGCAATGGAAAAAAAACACTGCTAGCAGAGTTTTTTTGTCTCGCTGCAAGTGCAAAACATCACTACCTGTCCCTGCACCTTGCTAGCTCATCCCTGATCTAAAACTACACTATAAAGCTTTAGAAAAACAATTTATTAACTGACATATTCCTATGGTAATGAGGGCCCCAGGCTACGGCGTAGACTGGGACGGGCAGTGTCCGGGTCTCCATTCTCTCTCTATGCATACCCTCAGTCTCTGCCTCACTGCCTGTGCTGCACTGTGCACAGACATCCCTCCACCGATCCCGGTAATCACTGCTCGCAGTAGCATACCGGCAGAGGTGTGTCTAGGTTTTCTGGCACACGGGGAAATAATTCATTTTGGTGCCCCCCACCCCCTTTCCCAAGGACATATGCAATTTGCACACTTAGTCATGTACCCACGAGCTCCTCTCCCTAATGCTCTCAATGTTCAGTGAAAAACAGAGAAGCTCGTTGTCACAGGACAACAAGTATGAAAGTCGCATTTGAGTGAAGTGTCCATGTGATGACTACTGGAACCTGCACAGCTGAATCCTGACATCGCAGCTTCTGAATTCTTACAAATAATGCACTGCACACTTTTAGGATTCTCCCTTGCCGGTGGACAGTCATGTCAGCACAAGCATGTGATTTGTATAATTCTGACCACATTCTGACTAGACGTGCGCGGCCTCGCTCAGTTCATTTTCATTAAATGAGGACACATGTCTAGTCAGCGCATGACTGCATATATGTAAATCGCCAGCATGAGCGAACCCTGACAGCGTGCAGTGCGCTCCTAACATAAATAAAGAAATGTGAATTACCTTATATACTCGAGTATAAGCTGATCCGAGTATAAGCTGAGACCCCTAATTTTGCCACAAAAAACTGGGAAAACTTATTGACTTGAGTATAAGCCTAGGGTGGGAAATGCAGCAGCTACTGGTAAATTTCAGAAATTTTAAATAGATGCCAATAAAAGTAAAATTGATTGAGACATCAGTAGGTTAAATGTTTTTGAATATCCATATTGAATCAGGAGCCCCATAAGATGCTCCATACAAAATACGCCCCATATAATGCTCCATAAAGTTCATGATGGGCCCCATAAGATGCTCCATAAGAAAAATATGCCCCATATAATGCTGCATAAAAGGTTTATGATGGCCCCATAAGATGCTCCATAGAATGATATGCCCCATATGCTGCTCCATATAGGTTGATGGCCCCATAAGATGCTCCATAGAAAAATATGCCCTATATGCTGCCGCTGTGATAAAAAGGGATTTTCTGGTACTTACCGTAAAATCTTTCTTGGATCCTTCATTGGGGGACACAGATAACCGTGGGTGTATGCTGCTGCTACTAGAAGGCTGACACTATGTAAAAAAGGAAAAGAACAATAGCTCCTCCCCGACAGTATACACCCACCGCCGGTCACTGAGCACCTCAGTTGGTGAAAAAAAGCAGTAGGAGAAACAACCATAACTGAGAACACATGAGTACCAATTCAATCAGGACTTGTAGGCCCAAACACGGTACCAGGAACAAATAACCAGGGAGAGTGCTGTGTCCCCCAATGAAGGCTCCAAGAAAGAGATTTTACAGTAAGTACCAGAAAATCCCTCTTTTTTTATCGCTTCATTGGGGACACAGATAACCGTGGGACATCCAAAAGCAGTCCCAGGAAACGGTGGGCAGAAAGGCAACGAGAAAAGGGCTCAGGTCGGCCAGTGTGTGACCGCCACCTGCAGTACCTTCCTACCAAAACCTGCATCTGACGAGGTCTGGGTATGAACCCTGTTAGAACCTTGTGAACGTGTGCAAAGACGACCAGGTTGCAGCCTTGCAAACCTGCAAAGCGGAGGCCTGGTGACGAACAGCCCAGGAAGCACCGACAGCTCTGGTGGAGTGGGCCCGTACCCCAGGAGGTGACTGTGTCTCTCGAGCACGGTAGGATTCCGTTATAACAGAACGAATCCAGCGAGAAATAGTGGATTTGGACGCTTGAAGGCCTTTCCGGCGACCCTCAGCAATGACAAACAGAGAGTTGGATTTGCGAAAATGGGCAGTTCAAGAAAGATAGATCCGAACGGCCCTGACAACGTCAAGCTTGCGAAGAGACTTCTCCAAGGGGTGAACAGGAGAAGGGCAAAAAGAAGGAAGAATGATATCCTCATTGATGTGGAAAGTGGAAACCATCTTGGGAAGAACCGCGGGGACAGGTCTGAGAACGACCTTGTCCTGATGAAGAATCAGGAAAGGGGAGCAGCAGGATAATGCTGCCAACTCGGAAACTCTTCTAATTGAAGTGATGGAAAAGAGGAAGGCCACCTTCCAGGAAAGAAAGGGAGACGTCCTGAAGGGGTTCAGAAGGAACAGTCTGAAGGGCACTGAGAACCAAATTAAGGTCCCAAGGTTCCTGCGGGGGACAAAAAGGAGGAGCAAGATGAGCAACTCCTTGCAGAAAGGTCTTTACTTGAGAGATGGAAGCCAAGTCCCTTTGGAAAAGAATGGACAAGGCGGAAACTTGACCCTTTAGGGTACTGAAGGACAAACCCGAGTCGAGACCCGACTGCGGGAAACCCATAAAGTCCGGAAGGGAAAAAATAATCGGAAAGATGTCGTGTGTCTCGCACCACTGGAAGAAAGCCTTCCAGTACCTGTGGTAAATGCGAGAAGAAGCCGGCTTCCTGGCTCTGATCATGGTCTGTATGACCTGATGAGAAAAACCAGACTCCCTCAGAACTGCGGCCTCAACAGCCATGCCATTAAATGCAGGGACTGAGAACTCTGGTCGGTGGAAGAGTGGGCCCTGTGAGAGAAGATCTGGGCGGTCTGGGAGTCTCCATGGGGTATCCGCGAGCATGTTGACGAGCTCCGTGTACCAGGGGCGCCTTGGCCAGTCTGGAGCTATGAGTATGACCGGAATCCCCTCTAACTTTATCTTTTTTACTACCCTTAGGATCAAGGGGAGAGGTGGAAAACAGGTAAGGAAACTGAAACTGCGACCATGGGGTTACCAGGGCATCGTGGCTGATGGCCAGAGGGTCCCGGGATCTGGCCATGAATAGAAGAACCTTGTGGTTCATCCGATACGCCATGAGGTCGACGTCTGGGGTGCCCCAACGAAGACCAATCTGGTCGAAGACTGAGGGATGGAGAGACCACTCGCCCGCTGCCAGGCCCGGGCGGCTGAGGAAGTCGGCTGCCCAATTTTCGTCCTGTTTAAGTTTAAAGGTACCGTCACACTTAGCGACGCTGCAGCGATACCGACAACGATCCGGATCGCTGCAGCGTCACTGTTTGGTCGCTGGAGAGCTGTCACACAGACCGCTCTCCAGCGACCAACAATGCCGGTAACCAGGGTAAACATCGGGTAACTAAGCGCAGGGCCGCGCTTAGTAACCGGATGTTTACCCTGGTTACCATCCTAAAAGTAAAAAAAAACAAACACTACATACTTACCTACCGCCGTCTGTCCTCCAGCGCTGTGCTCTGCACTCCTCCTGTACTGTCTGTGTGAGCACAGCGGCCGGAAAGCAGAGCGGTGACGACAGCGGTAGGTAAGTATGTAGTGTTTGTTTTTTTTACTTTTAGGATGGTAACCATGGTAAACATCCGGTTACTAAGCGCGGCCCTGCGCTTAGTTACCCGATGTTTACCCTGGTTACCAGTGAAGACATCGCTGAATCGGTGTCACACACGCCGATTCAGCGATGTCTGCGGGGAGTCCAGCGACCAAATAAAGTTCTGGACTTTCTTCCCCGACCAGCGACAGCACAGCAGGGGCCTGATCGCTGCTGCCTGTCACACTGGACGATATCGCTAGCGAGGACGCTGCAACGTCACGGATCGCTAGCGATATCGTCTAGTGTGACGGTACCTTAAGAGTTTGAGAGATAGCCAAGATAAGACTATCTACAATAGCTTGCATGCCAGACGTCTGGTCTGAGACGGGGTCAGACCCGGACTGGGAATCTATGTGCGACCCAAGGTCCTCCTCCGAAGAGAGGAATTGGGGAGAGGTGAGCAGCTTGGGAACTGCTGAGGGACCCAGAGAGCTGGAAGAGGAGCCAGACAGAGGCCTCTTTCTAGAACGGCCGGCCGGAGCGTTCTTCGGAGGGTCGATATCAGGTGCGTGCCACTCGCCATGAGAGATGGTCGGAGCACTGGTGGCTGTAGATAGATGTGGAAGTCGTTCAAGCGCCTGGTCCAAAGATTGGGATACTTTAGTCAAGTCAGAGACTGACTGAGACATAGCAACAGCCCACTCTGGGGGAGGGGGAGTGCACTCATCCCGAGTTTCAGAAGCTTCCTGCGGGGCAGACATGGTAGGCGGACTGCAGGATTGGCAGAAGGGTGACGACTGACCTGCTGACCACTTTTTCTTGCAGCGTGAGCAAGCGTAATGAATGATGGTGGGTTTGGAAACAGAAGCCCCAATAGAGTTGGACATATGTAGGCTGTGAGCTTATAGTAAGAAAAAAAAGATTGGAAAGCTCTGCCTGTGTAAGTCTAAACTACTGCAGCGCTGCCTCCGGAGTATGAAATACTGCAGGGGAGGGTTGCTAGGGTATGGAAGAAAGCCTACCGTACAGGGAGGAAAGAGCTGCAGCTGAGCCGGTATCTGTGCCCCCCGAGCGGTGTAGCGTCCGGATAGAAAGCAGAATCCAAGATGGAGGAGGAATAGAGGCCTCGTGGGGAAGGGGGGGAGTGGTTAAGCGCACAGCAAATGACCGGGAAGAGAGAAACCCCTGATAGGTCCAGCTACAGAAGGGGGCGTGTGAACTGTATTAAAATATCGCTGGGCGCCAAGAAAGCGCTGGCGATTAGGAGGCGTGGCCGACCGGCCCGAACTGAGGGAAAGTGAAAGTAGAAAGGGAAGCCGCGGCGCCGAATGGAGGCAAGTGAATAGTGATTCGCTAGAGCCTGCGCGCGAGGACAACACATGGAATAGACGGCAGGGCAGCGCAGACAGGTCGAGGGAAGGGAGCCAGCGTGGAAATGGCGCGCAATACTAACACAATCCCCTTCCCCCCGGTATATCTTCATTATCTTGATCTTCAGCGCTGTATGGTGAGGGTCGTCCAGGGGCCCAAGGGAAGGCAGGGACGCTGGGGAGTAGAATCCTCTTCCAGGAGACTGCATCAACCCCCTTAGGGAAAAGGGGGGGAGGTCACCGCTGGTGACTACCGTCTCCCTCTCAGCCCTCTCCGAGGAGAGGGGTGAGGAGGAAATTCGGCAAGGATTGGCCACCACACTCACCCTGAGGCACCAATGAAGTCGCAGGGAAGAAATGTCCTGCCAGCAGGCCTGAGTGTTGCGATGTGGGCGACACCACACTGCTCGCTCAGCCGCTAATAATGGGAAGGCAGAGTGAATTAACACCCTGACACCCTAAAAGTTGATCTGAAAAACAAAATAAATAATTAATAAAACACAACAAACTTTCGAAAGCAAAAAATGATCAGCTGCGGATCTTGGAGATCCAGGTCCACCTCCTACAGACACCAAGCACAAACTGAGGTGCTCAGTGCCTGTCGGTGGGTGTATACTGCCGGGGAGGGGCTATTGTTCTTTTCCTTTTTTGCATAGTGTCAGCCTCCTAGTACCAGCAGCATACACCTACGGTTATCTGTCCCCCAATGAAGCGATAAATTAAAAAAAAATGACATAATCACCTCTCGTTGCTGGGCGTCGAGTGCCGGGGGCCTGAGCAGACAGGGACACTGGCGTGCTATGGGGGTCAGGTGCCGAAGTCGCCACTAGCTCAGGCCCCCGGCACTTGCGATATTCACCTGTCCCCGTTCCACCACCGCGCGCCGCTGTGTCTTCCGGGTCTCTGCATTGAGTGTTCAGGCAGAGGGCGGTGAAACGGGGACAGGTGACTATCGCATGGCTCACCCTCCCGTTATACTCACACTCCTGGCGCGGTCTCTGCACTTCCCTGTTTCGTCCCGGGGCCTGCAGCTCCTTCCAGTGTTGAGCGGTCACATGGTACCGCTCATTAAAGTAATGAATATGCGCTCCACCCCTATGAGTGGAGTTGCGTCCATATTCATCACCTTAATGAGCGGTACCACGTGACAGCTGAGCTCAGGAAGAGCTGCCGGCGCTGAGACCATCGGAGTTGCAGGCATTGCTGCACTGGAGGAGGGTGAGTATGATGTCCTCCAGACTTAAAAAAATAAAAATATTGCTCAGGTGCCGCTCCCCGCATCCTGGCACCCTAGGCAAGTGTCTAGTGGAAAATATGGCCCTGCGCATACATACACATCCGTCCCGTGTCTGAAAGCGGCAAATCCCTGCAGTGCATTGCTCTGGGGGATATTCATGAGTCTGCAGGTACACAGAGTGAGTGCAGACTTATCGATTTGGACCAGACAACCCCTATGAAGCCTAAAAAATGGAGTGCTGTCCATTGTGCTGCAAATTGGCCATATTTGCAGTCTACTGGTCTGCTCTTGTCTGCTGTGATTGTAGGGTAGGAAAGATACATGCAAGTCCTTGGTCTTCTGACCACTGTGCAGAGTATGATGATGTGGCTTCAGGGAAGACGGTCATAAAGATGAAATGATTTTATATAAAGAATCAGAAGTGATATGCTACTCTTCGTTAGACACTGAAGATGTCTCTTGTCATGGCATATTTCTCATTTATTCTTTATATGTTTGTTATAATGCACACAGCATGAACTATCCAATCTTGTAAGATACATGGGGCACAGACAGGATGTCAATGTATTACAACACGGTGCATACCATTTTTATAGTTGTGTGTGGTTCAGTGAAATGATTAGACTTGTTCTGATTAAATACTTTTAGGTTTGGAATAAAAAGGGTTCTGGTGAGAAGGGACGAGGCCAAAATTCGAAGCTTCCTCCCCGTTTTGTGAAGAAACAGCAGCAGCAAGCGGCCGCACTACAGGCCCAATCCTCCGGGCTTACTGCTCCACAAAGTATAACCCCGTCTGTACCCTCTGCAATGGCTTCCAATCAACCCCCAGCTTCTGCCCAGACACAGCCGGCAACAAACGGGTCCGAGTTTTCTGCACCTGTAAAACCGCAACCTCCATCACAGCCACCTAGTGCTCTGGGAACAGAGCTATGGGAAAACAAGATAACAGCCCCAAATGTTCTGAATGACCTGTCCAAGAAATGTAAGTAATATCTACTGTATTCCCAAGAATTAAAGGGAATCTGTCAGTAGGATCAACCTTCTAAGCCGTGTTTATGGGCACACAGGTCACAGGAAGCTGAATACAATGACACCTTGATATCTGCGATCTGATATTCTATTCCAGAAAAATCTAAGTTTTTCTTAATATGTAAATGAGCAGTTAGATCTATGGTCTGGACATAGATCTCTGCAATAATCTGCCTCCAGAGATTATACATGTTACCAGTGTGAGACATGTAATGACTGACAGTCTGCTCTCCTGATCTACATGTGTGTCAATGGTGACATCCCCATGCACTTATAATGGCCTCTGGAGTCAGATTCTCGGGGAGATCTATGTTCGGCCCATACATCTTAGCAGCTCATCTACATATGAAAAACTTTGATTTTTCTGGAATAAGACATTAGACTGCACGTTTCAAGGTATCATTTTATTCTATACCCTACGTGCCCATATAGACTGCTTAGGAGGGTTAATCCTACTGACAGATTACCTTTGATTCCCTTTAAGGCATTCATGTGCAAGGATTTAATATAGTATACAAAACAGTTTTATATAAGTGCGTAAAGGGAACCTGTCACCCCCCTCAGGCGTTTGTAACTAAAAGAGCCACCTTGTGCAGCACTAATGCTGCATTCTGACAAGGTGGCTCTTTTAGTTATGCTCCCTGCACACGCTGAAATAAACGTTTATAAAATGTGCCCCCTCATACCCTGAAATCGCCAGGGGGGCAGGTCTTTCCTTCCTAATCAGACGCAGTACAGCCGTCACCATGGGCCTGTGCGCGCCGGGCGCCGCCTCCTCTTGCTGCATTATTGTCCCCGACGCCTGCACTGTAAGTACGAAGGGCAGCGCAACTGCGCATGCCCGAAAAAAAAACTTAATGCGCAGGCACCGGGGACGATAATGCTGCAAGAAAAGGCGACGCCCAGCGCGCACAGGCCCCGAGTGACTGCTGTGCTGAGTCTGATTAGGAAGGAAAGACCCGCCTCCATGGCGATTTCAGGGTATGAGGGGGCACATTTTATAAACATTTATTTCAGCGTGTGCAGGAATCATAACTAAAAGAGCCACATTGTCATAATGCAGCATTAGTGCTGCACAAGGTGGCTCTTTTAGTTACAAACGCCTGAGGGGGGTGACGGGTTCGCTTTAATAACTGTAGAACAGTCTACTTTACATTTACAGGCTGTAGCTTGTCTTGCTCTCAGCTGAGAAGTGGATGCAGTGGTGTCAGATACAGGGAAACTTCTGTCTGATACATTGTTGCAACCCACTAGAGAAGGGTGTGGAGATGCTGCTGGACTGGATGTAGCTCAATCCACTTTTCCGCTTCTTTGTAAGGCCATGTTCACACTTTGGGCGTTCTGTCAGAATTCAGGTGCCAAATGGAGCTTAAAGTCTGACCGAACATGATTTCTTATTTAAAGGGGTTGTTCGGTGAAAGGCTGGGATAGGTGATCTGTTAGGCAACGTTCACACTAGCGTTGTGCTAGTGTGCGTCGGGTTAGCGTCGGGCGACGCACGCGTCATGCGCCCCTATGTTTAACATGGGGGACGCATGCGTTTTTGCTTGTTGCGTTTTGCGACGCGTGCGTCTTTTTTGCCGCAAGCGTCGGACCAAGAAAACGCAACAAGTTGCATTTTTCTTGCGTCCGATTTTCGGCAAAAAACGACGCACGCGTCGCAAAATGCAGCGTTTTTGCGTGCGTTTTGCCGCGTTTTTGCGTGCGTTGTGCGTTGCATCGCCGACGCAGCGGCGCACAACGCTAGTCTGAACGTAGCCTTATTGATCAGAAGGGATCCGACTGCAGCTGCCTGCCTAACCACGGCTCCATTAATTTTTTTGATGGTGCTGGAGAGCTTTGCTGGCAGCTTTTTCTGGCGGATCTATAGAAAATGAATGGCGCCATTGTTGAACATGCGTGCTGACACTCCATACTAATGGGGGGATAAATACTCCCCACTCTGCTGATCAGTGGGTAGGTGATAACAGGGGTCCTCCTGCTAGGCTTGACTAGACATCTGTTAATTTGTGCTAATGATTTGTAAAAATTGAGTAATTGTTTGTAAATTTTAGTAGAAAGTAAGACTATATTCATGTAATGTGTAACTTGCTTTTCAGTGGGACCTATAAATCCTCCACAGCCGCCATCTTCCAGTGCCTGGAATAAACCTCTAACAGGCTTTGTGTCCGCCACCAGTTCTGAGGTACAATCAGCCCCCACTGTATACAATACACTAAGATGATGGGGTATATAGAATATGTTGCTCACCTTTAAATTGGGGGGTATTTCCTTACAGACATCCAAAAATGGCCAAGATGTCACAGTCGACTTGACAATGGAAGCTATTCAGTTTGGCGCCCCTGCGTCCAGCAACAGTGACAATGAAGGGGCTCCGTCCATCTCCGAAAAAACAGAATCGCTGCCTGAGCCAAAGGAGCAAAGACAAAAGCAGCCTAGGGCTGGCCCGATCAAGTCCCAGAAGGTAATGGTAGTTTGTGTATTGTTGTTTAACAATATTACCACTTTTGACTTTCCAGTTATTCGCTCTCTCACATTGTCAGCCCTATGGGCAATGCTTGGAGTGGACCAGCAAGGCCACATACAATGGGCCAGTCCATTTACTTCTCCTGGCTGTGGTCTTGCAGTGATGGGAGATTAGGGGGATGCAGCTGTTAGACCCACCCGATCTAACAATATTGCATATCCAGTGGATAGCTGATCATTTTTGTAGCCTGGAATACCCCTTTAAGGCTAGATGGTCACCCACAATGGAGAATCTAGATATGTTAGAGTATAGCTATTCCTCCCTCGTCTCACCAGTTACATTTTGCTCCGTAAATCTTTTACATCATTTTTATTTTATGAGAACCCTTGATACATTGTTACTTGGTGTTAGCTGCCACAATACTATGTTGCACATTTCATGTAACACGTTTTGTAATATATATTTTTTCCTAGATACAGGATCTCAATGTAATTCAGAGCAAGGAATATCAACCAGGTCCTATTGGTAAGGAGCGATCATTAAAGAACCGCAAAGTAAAAGAAGTGCAGTCTGAGCCCGAGACTCCGGAAAAGCAGATTCCAAATACCGTTCACACAGCCGAACCTGTCACGTCAAAGGACACTAAAGTTATCACCGAGGTGGCCACTGAAATCACCAGTATGTTGTCTGTGTCTGCACCTGAATTCGGCACAAGCACCAAGGTACTAGGAGCCCGCCATGCGTGGAAATCTCATATGTATGTGCGTGTATAGGGACTAAATCCTTAAGTATGTTTTTTTTTTTTTTTTTTTTTTATCTGTAAGGAAACTGTAACAGACTACAGCAGCTTGTCCAGCGCCCTGCCTAACACCCTGCCCAACACTGCATCTACAGGCAGCTCCAAAATGGAGGCTACTTTGGTTCCTAATGTAAGTTTGGCTGATGTCTCTCTTCCTCCAGTGTTTGATTTGACACCTGAGAGCGGTCTCCAACCGAACACTGTCATTACAGGTACCCCTCCCTCACAGTCTACCCCTGTCTCGGAGAGAGACTCTTCAGCAGAGTTCAAGCTTAACTCCTGTGTCTCCTGCCACAGTAGACCTGACTCTGAAGGTACGGGGCATATATACAGAAAGTAATACTAGAAGTCTAAGGGCGTTATTCTCCATGCCAGGTGTCAGCAGGAGATCCACTTGTCTACTAGATGTTGGTGGCGTGGAACATGTTTTCTGTGGATACTTGCTGAGTGTCTACTCCTAATCCGCAGTGTGTGAGCCCACCCTTATGGCGTTCGTCCCTGCGATTTGCAGTTGGATATTTCAGAAGCTGATACTTATGTGATGTCCTTGTGATTTTGTCTGCTTAGTGTCAAGTCATCCAACATTCTTGCTGACATTTGTTCTGTATTATGTGTTGTTTTCTGCAGATGGAGTCTGCTCGCAAGGCCTGGGAAAACTCCCCTAGTGTTGCTGAAAAAGGCTCCCCAATCACCTCTGCTGCCCCCCCTACTAGCACCTCCGTAGTAGGGGCTTCCTCCAATTCCAGCACTGGGGTTGGTAGTCTATCTGCCAACAGTGGAAATGCTGGGCCACCTCCGCCCAGTAGCGTTCCCTACAATTCTTTCTCCAGTGCATCCATGCCACCTATCCCAGTAGCCTCAGTGACACCAACTACATCCTTATCAGGTAATGGGAACTAATACTGGTGTTCAATGTTCGCTTGGATGCATCCAGTGTATATCATGTACTGATGCTTTCTCCATCTAGGTGGTGGAACATACACAACGTCATCGCTCAGCACAAAAACGACCACAACGTCCGACCCTCCTAATATCTGCAAAGTAAAGCCTCAGCAGCTCCAGAGCAGCAGCAGTATGCCCTCCGCCAGCCACTTCTCCCAGCTTAGCTGCATGCCCTCATTAATGGCACAGCAGCAGAGCCCACAGGTCTATGTCTCCCAGTCTGCAGCAGGTATTCCATCTTTCTTTAATTTCCCACTTTATTTTTTTAAGCTTGGATTTTCTTTTATGTAGAATAAGAGAGTTTCTGCTGCTTCTCAGCTACAGAAAATGCAGCCTCAGCACCTCCTGTGTTCTCAAATGTGATTACCAACTTTTTTTTAAGCTTTTTACCCCCTTTCTGCCATCTGACGGAATAGTACTTCAGCTGGCAGTATTCCCCGCTTTGAGGTGGGCTTCGGCGGTGAGCCCACCTCAAAGCCGAGACATGTCGGCTGTTTTCAACAGCTGACATGTGTGTTCAATGGGCGCAAGCGAAATCGTGATCTGCCCATTAACTAGTTAAACTCTGACAGCTGCATTTAACAATCGCTCCCAGCCACGTGGCCGGAAGTACTCGCACCGCTGACCCCGTCACTTGATCGGGGGTCATCTGTGCGCTGCCATCAGAACCAGAGGTCTGGTTGGCGCTCATAGCAAGCCTGCAGTTCTGCTGCATAGAGGTGATCTGTGCATCACCTCTATGTAGCAGAGGCGATCGAGTACTGCATGCTTCTAGCCTCCCATGGAGGCTATTGAAGCATGCCAAAATTTAAAAAAAAATGTGTTTAAAAATATATAAAAACTATATAAAAGTTTAAATCACCCCCCCCCCCTTTCGCCCCAATTAAAATAAAACCATAAAATAAATCAAACCCACACATATTTGGTATCGCCGCGTTCAGAATCGCCCGATCTAGCAATAAAAAAAAAGTCTTAACCTGATCGCTAAACGTAGTAGCGAGAAAAAAATCAAAACGACAAAATTACGTGGTTTGTTTTTTTTTGGTCGTCGCGACTGCATTAAAATGCAATAACAGGCGATCAAAAGAATGTATCTGCACCAAAATAGTATAATTAAAAACGTCAGCTCAGCAGGCAAAAAATAAGCCCTCACGCGAGCACAGATCACGAAAAATGGAGCCGCTACCATTATCGGAAAATTACGCAATTGTATTTATTTATTTTTTTTTAGCAAAGTTTAGAATTTATTTTTACCACTTAAATAAAAGAGAACCTAGACATGTTTGGTGTCTATGAACTCGTAATGACCTGGAGAATCATAATGGCAGGTCAGTTTTAGCATTTAGGGAACCTAGCAAAAAAGCCAAACAAAAAACAAGTGTGGGATTGCACTTTTTTTTTTTTTTTTTTGCAATTTCATCGTACTTGGAATTTTTTTTTCACGTTTTCTGTTACACGGCATGATAAAACCAATAATATTGTTCAAAAGCACAACTCGTCACGCAAAAAATAAGCCCTCACATGGCCATATTGACGGAAAAATAAAAAAAGTTATGGCTCTGGAAAGAAGGGGAGTGAAAAAAGCTCCGGGGGTGAAGGGGTTAATGTTTCTAATGTTTTCCTTTCTTGTGGCACAGGTCCCGCTGCACAGATACCTGCTTTCTATATGGACACAAGTCACTTATTTAATACTCAGCATGCACGATTGGCTCCTCCAACCCTAACCCAACAGCAAGGATTCCAGCCGGGTCTTTCCCAAGTGAGTTTGTGGGGAAGGTTTTGTGCTTATCGCTGTAAAGAAATAATAAAAATTGAAGAGGGTATGTATCGTGCACAAATTGTGTGCATTCATCTCATGATAGGAACCCAGCAATACGTCTTCATTGTATGTCCTGAATTGCCAAACCAGATGCCTGATATGTGGTGTCAGGAGTGATGTACTTTTCTTGTATATGAACACATGGACTTAATTGACCAGAGGGATACCTCCTTTCTTTCTTGCTGGCCCATAGAGATGATCAAAGAGATTCACAGGACTCGGGTGTCCTCCAAACCACCTCTTACCTGCCGGAATCCTCGGCACCGCTTCTGATTATTAGACTATGTCGTCGTCATTCCTGCTCAACGCAAGCATGACGCCAGGTCTAGTAATCAGGGAAGAAGCCCTGGAGATCCTGGCAGGTAGGAGGTTGGCAGATGTCTGCTCCGGTGGCCGTGGACTATCGACATGGCCAGAGACCAAGCTGCCAATCATTTTCATCATTTGTTGTCCATCATCTGTGGTGCTGCCATGTTTGCTCTCTACTAGGGGGCTCCATAGCCAAGTACCCCAGCAGGAGGGAATGATTGATCAGAGCCAAAGGGCGAGTGGGGCGTCATGTAGGGTAAAAGTTATCTTAGGGCTTGTAGTATTACAGTGCATGCTGAAAAATAAAGGGATGTAAGTAAGTTTTATGAATACAGGTTAAGATAAAGGATCATTTATAAAAGTAATTTGACGCATTATCATTGTCAGTTTTTTATTTTTTTTTTCACTAGTATGCTAAAAAAACATTTCATTACTGAGGCACAAAGGATCACCTCTGACTTCTGTTCATTTCCAATGTTTGTTTTTTTTTAAGATTCCAATCCCCATCTACGCTCCTCTCCAAAGTCAGCACCAGGCTCAGCTTGGCTTAGCACCTGCTCCTCCTGTGTCCCAAGCCCAAGAACTGTTTACTCCTTCTCTCCAGCCTTACAGGTAGGTCCATTCAGTCCAGCTTGGTAATAACTGGTTCATTTAATGGAGAGAATGTAAATGAGAAGCGAATAGTACCGTAATTTAGTGTATGACTGAAATCTCCTTCCATCATCCAACCTTCTCCATAGGTCTCAACAGGCATATCTACAGAGCAGTTTGTCTCAGCCTTCCCCGGTTGTCTTGTCTGGCGCTACCTTACACAATTTCCCTGGAGTACAACACCAGGACCTTGCTAAAGCTCAGTCTAGCTTGGCGTATCAGCAGACCACCAACACCCAGCCCATTTCTATCTTGTATGAACATCAGCTTGGTCAGTCTGGTTTGGGAGGATCTCAACTTATCGATACACATATTCTTCAGGTAAGATATTCATTTCAGCAGAACAGGGATTTGCTTTATACAATTATTTTTGGGGGCTACTTGAAAACCTACAACTCCTGTTCACTTCACCTCCACAGACACGACAGGGGCTCGGCCAGCCTTCTAATCTGTATTCTGGGCAGCAGCCTAGTCAGACCAGCTTCTACAACACGGCTCAGTCTCCGACAGGCCTTCAGCAGGTCAGCTTTGGTTTCTTCAGCATCACTACCACCTTTGTTCATGACTTCTGACCGCTCAGCCCCATTAAAGTAAATGTGTCTGAGCTGCAATTTCAGATACACCGCGTAAGCAAAAGATGTGATGTTTTGGAGGAAATGCCACATTGATCTAAATCTTTCACAACTCATTTAACCACTGTGCAAAGGGGGGGTTCATTTGTGATCTGTTATGAAGCGATCTGTGTCTTGAAGAAAGTTGAGCGAATATGTTCGGAATTGGTCGGCGAATCTGAATTTGCCATATTAATACCATATTCATGCCGAATTTGTTTGATGATTGGTTCCAATCATATTCGGTAATTTCTGCTCCATTGACATTCGGTTGGGTTCAGCGAATATTGCAAAAACAATATTCACCTCCGATTTATAATCGGAACTGAATTTTGAGAAATTCGCTCCACTCTATTCTTGGGCGATGTTTGAGTTCTCCTTTGTATAATGCACTAAGGCTCTTCTACTATTCTCTCCCAATTAACGTTTTAAATCGGTAGCTTTGTAGTGAAGAAAGTTTGTTCAAGGATCCTACTAAAGTCCCAGTATGGACTCCTATAGAAAGTACAGTGAAAGGTTTCAAAAACTTTTACCAGTTTTCACAAATGTTCTTGTATCTAAGGGATAATGTTTCTCCTTGTGGAGGAGAGTGAAATGCCTTAGCCTGGCATGCCAATGTGAGGAGACTTTTAAGCCTTGCAATGCTTCTCGGGGAAATTCAATATGCAAATGGCCTCTTCAGAGAGGAAGAGGACTTGATCTCTAACGCCACCTATTGTGGAAGTAGCAATCCTAAAAGTCACTATCGACCCTCTAACAAACCTTGCCGTATGACTTTATTACCTTATCCTAAGTCATATGGTAAGGCTCGTTAAATGGTCGATAGTGACTTTATTGCCACTTCCAATAGGTGGCGCTAGAGTGAAGTCCTTTATGAGGCAATTTGCACACACATGCTCTGTTAACTTGAATTCTGTATTAGTGAGATTATCTTAACCTTGTACTTCCAGATGACGGTACCTTTGCAAGGATCGCAGCTGTCGTTGTCCAACTTTGGTTCTACTGGAGGGCAGCCCCTCATTGCTTTATCTCAAACTCTGCCACCCGCACCTCAAGCGCAACACCAGAGTCTCTCTAGGGCCAGCCAAGTGAGCCAGGCTTACCGTGGCCTCATAGCTTCTGGCAGTCAGCATGGAATGATCGCTGCCCCCGGCAAGGTGGGTGATGTAAGATTACATGTGTGATGTTTGCATGAAGCTCCTTTTAGTTGTATGTTGTGGAGTCGGCTGATACGTCTAGGACCCTGCTACAGAGAAGAGGCTTTGTCTTCATGTCTGTCCCCTACTCTATCTAAATATCGCATCACTTGCACAGCGCTTGTCTGAGTTACTCTGCACCTAGTAGTCACACAGGGGGTCCTGCCAATCACTGAGCAGGACCACCCCTGGACTCCTAAAAACCTGTATATTAATGTGCAGAGCAACTCCTGCATAACATGGCTGCAGAACAGACATGTGACATGTTCGCTTTAAAGATGCAACCAACGGAAACCGGTGTATTAGATAAAAAATCGGCTGATGCTTTTATTTAGTTACTGCATATTGAAATACCATATGCTGACATAATGGGCATGGGGGAAGAAGCAATGAAAGCACTGGAAATGATCCATATAGCTAAGCAGAACTGATGCTTAAAGGGGTTGTCCGAGCTCAGCAAACTGTCTACTATCCATCAACTTGATGATCGCTGAGGGTCCGACTGCCGGGACCCCTACCAATTCTGACAGTAGGACGCCGAAATGCCTTGCTGAAATGGAGCTCAACTATGTGTGCCAGGCCCATAAATAATAAGGCGGCGGTGCACATGCATGGCCTGTTCCATTTCAGAATCCCAGATAAATGCATGTGCACCGCCGCCTTATTATTTATGGGCCTGACAGACGGCCCCTGTGTCCCACTGTGTGGTATACATTAGTGTACCCTGATATCATGCTTTTTGTCTTTTCATGTGCGTACCTGCATTTTTTTAAATTTTTTGCAGTTTTTAACTTCTGCATCTGCAGCTTTAGCAGTTTCCCTCGTTTCTTTCTGATCTGGTCTCCCTCCATCTTCTCTCTCCGTAGACTTCTATTGGCAGGAAATGTAATGAATCCCTCACTGCCAACAGATCTGTAGACAGATTTAAGCAGTTCTTGACAGCAAATGATGAAAGTTATGGCTCTGGGAAGGAGGGGAGCGAAAAACAAAAACGGAAAATGGCCCGGGGGTTAATTGGAGTATTTTCATCTCCAGGATCCTATCCCAATATGTAATAGGTGTAATAATGATTTCAAATTCTTTGAATTAGAAATGTAGCATAGTTCTGCTGATTTACAGTGTCACCCCATGTGTAGGGGATTGCAATGGCAGGTTAAGACCACTAGCAACTAACTCACTATATGTGGTCGTAACCATGGTTACCTAAAGCAACTGCAATGCCTTGTACATGGGGTAAGAGACATAGCCAATCAGAATAATTATACTGCATTTTTAATTGGAGGTATTTGTTAATATTATGATTGCACCTACTATATATTGGCATTGGATATCTGAGATGGGAATACCTCCTTAAGTGTTAAAGGGGCGTTCCAGGAATAGAAAAACATGGTTGACTTTAAAGGGGCTGAACTGAAATCTCATACACAATGCATGGACAGGTAATGCGCTATTTAAGATGTTCTTTATTTTCCTATTTCTAGCTCTTTTATACTAGTTTCTGTTTGCAGAAACACTGTCGCTCTAGCCCATGGGACATGTCTGATATTGTAGCATATTATTAGTTAAGGGCGTGAGGCTGTCCTGCATGCAAGAGTCACTGTTTCTGGAAAAACTGAGCTCTTGTTTCTAATCTTGTACCGCCCCTTTAATTGTCAATATTTGTATTATTAATATTGAGTACTTGGCCTTCTTTGTTCCATGCGGTTTTATTCTTCTGGTCGGCTCTAATAACTATGTGATTTCTATTCCGGTATTCTGTGAAGCGCTAGTATACGAGTGTGGAAATACAGCTGCGGAAATGTCACCAGACGTAGTCACACATCCCCGCACACCGCATTGTTATATGTGTGTATATTTATGTCTCTCCTTCTGTGTAGGTGACCGAGATAGATCTTAAACCTTATGTCAGTGGTTTGGACCATGGCAAGCCTGGTACTCCACCTGTAGGAAGAAGCACTACACCTACTTCCAGTCCTTTTCGGTAAGCTTAGTCCTGTTTTGTCCTATAATAGCTGCATTAGCCTTCAGCAGTTTGCACATTGATGTCATTTATGTAAAAAATGTAACTCTTGAAATGGAATATGTGACTGTTTTTTGCTACCGATTCTGATAATGTGGTGTAGGGCCAGAGACCGATTCCTGTGATGCATCACTTACTGGGCTGCTTGCTGCTTTTTGATAAAACTCTCAGAATGCTGCACTCTGTATAACCTCACCTCGCCCCGCCAATGATTGACAGCTTTCTGTGGGCACCGTGTTTTAGTGCACATCAGCAGAAAGCTGCCAATCAATGCTAGGGGGTTGTATCTCCTGAATATGCTTGACTGCCTGGCATCTGGTTTACTAGTCCCCTTATGATCTCCTGATAAAACAGTGATAGCAAACTAAAGCAAGCAGCCCAGTAAGTGATACATAACTGGAATCAGGGTTTCTGTCATTTTGAATTATGATGCTCTCAGAATAGGTGGGGACGAATTCCTTTTAGATGCATTGCATAACTTGTACAGCCTGTATTATACGCCATACTTTCTGTCTCTTTAGGGCAAGTTCAACTAGCCCCAGTAGCCAGTCAAGTAAAATGAGCAGCTTGGTTTACCAGAAGCATCAATTTCCTTCATCGTCGGCCAGTGTAAGAATGGGACAACCGCCATTCCCCACACCACAGTTCCCTCCTCAGGTAATAAAAATCAGAAAAAAAATGTATCCCATTAAATTTACACTTTCTGCTTGTTTGCAGGTTTTGCATTAGAATCGCCACCTATTTCACTCTTAAAGGGTGAAAATCTGCAGAATTTTACAGACCAGTGACCATGCTCTTGGTGTACAAATAATTCACTGGGGCTTTTTTAGGCTATTTCTTCCTGCTGTTTCAGGAAACAACACATGTACATAGCCACAATGAACAGACCCTGACCCTATGCTTTGTATTAGCGCATCTAATGGTCATTGTGGAGGAAAGGGGAGCAGGGTCAGCTGTGACATCTCCTATTGAGATTGGGGGATCCTGTGTTATCAGCTGTGTATAGAGGTCTTACCTGTCATTGTAATCCTGCCTCTGATGATACTGAGCCTGCTGAAAGGACAGGACCACAAATAAAAAAAAAAGCCCAAATGCCCAGTGTGAAAATTGCAAGATAATTAATTTTATCTTATTTAATACAGATTGTAATATGCAAAAAAAAAAAAGTTTAAATTCATATAACGTGAAAACCTGATTTAAGCAATTAGTGCTTTTCTGATGACACATTCCTTTTAAATTGGCTGTTGTCTAGGATTAAAAAAGATCTTTCCACACCACTTTCCAAGAAACATGACCGTCCAAAGGTCTGTTCATTTAAATGGAGTCTGTCTTCTCAAACGAAGTGCTTAATCCTAAGGGGGTGTTATCAAGTTATTACATTGCTTTAGTTAGACATTAAAGGGAACCTGTCACCCCGGTTTTTCAGTACGAGATAAAAAATACTGTTAAATAGGGCCTGAGCTGTGCGTTACTATAGTGTATTTTGTGTACCCTGATTCCACCCCTAAACTGCCGAAATAACTTACCAAAGTCGCCGTTTTCGCCTGTCAATCAGGCTGGTCAGGTCAGATGGGCGTGGCGACATCGCTGTATCTTCCCCCAGATCTTGCATATCTTTCCCCAGATCTTGCATATCTTTCCCCAGATCTTGCATATCTTTCCGTTGGTGGCGTAGTGGTTTGCGCATGCCCATCTTCTGAATCCACTGGGCAGGAGAAGAAAAAACGCGCGATCGGCGCTATTTCCCTGGTGATCTGTGGGGGCGGCCATCTTCCTGAGGCCGCGCGTGCGCATATGGAGTCCTCTGCTGCCCAGGGCTTCAGGAAAATGGAAGCGGGATGCGCGCGTGCGCAGATGGAGATCACGGCGGCCATTTTTCTGAAGTTGAGATGCGAACTCGGCTTCAGGAAAATGGCCGCCGCGATCTCCATCTGCGCACGCGCGGCATCCCGCCGGGCAGCCGAGGACTCCATATGCGCATGTGCGGCCTCAGGAAGATGGCCGCCCCCACAGATCATCGGGGAAATAGCGCCGATCGCGCGTTTTTTCTTCTGCCCAGTGGATTCAGAAGATGGGCATGCGCAAACCACTACGCCACCAACGGAAATATATGCAAGATCTGGGGGAAGAAACAGCGATGTCGCCACGCCCATCTGACCTGACCAGCCTGATTGACAGGCGAAAACGGCGACTTTGGTAAGTTATTTCGGCAGCTTAGGGGTGGAATCAGGGTACACAAAATAAACTATAGTAACGCACAGCTCAGGCCCTATTTAACAGTATTTTTATCTCGTACTGAATAACCGGGGTGACAGGTTCCCTTTAAGCAAGTTAGCTTTTTTTCATATGCTGTCCTCCCGCAATGAGAAATTTAATTGCTAAGTGTGCGCAGTAGTTACTTTTCAGTAGCGGGGTTAACTCCTGACATACCAGCCACCTCTACCAGCCCATTGGTTTTTCTCCAGCAGTTAACTGCTCACTACCCTTTCTCAGCTTCTGATGAGGCATAGTTATAAATCGCCAGCCCAGCAGCTATTACACCGGGTCTCCTAACCATGGCTCTCTATCCTGACCTGTGTGCTTGTTCTAACGCTATCACCTATGTGTAAATACAGGGATAACAATGTAGAGTCAGAGCAAAGTACTGATAGCTGAATGTGTTACATCAGAAGGTTTGCTGAGTTTTATAGTTACTACTACTAATATACAGTTCTTCTCATCGGAACTGTCACTCGCATGGCGGGCTGTCCTCCTCTGTCAGAAACCAGGAACTGAGGAGACTGCAGAGCGATGTGCTGCTCAAAAGACAACTTGAGAATGCCCCTTTAAGACTGTCTGATTCATTAAAGCATTCACTCCAGAATTCTGGTATGAAAAGCATTGAAGGGTGCAAGATTTGAGCACAACTCCAGGCTGTGCTAAGATTTTGTGACTTTTTTCCTTACTGTCTAGTATAATCTTATACCACCCAATAGTAGGAAGGCACATTTAGGGAAACTGTTGTGTGGTACGATCCCCAGGAAGCCCTGATATAGCCTTGAGAAATTATTACATCTGTAAATTACATTTTGGATAATTAATCCTGACAAAAATTAAAGGGGTTGTTTACTTCCCTGACAACAATTTCTCCATCACTATATCTCCCCCATGTAAAATAGCTGATGCTCTCCTCAGGTGCGGGCACTGTTTCGACGATGTCGGCACTGGGATTTCCCGCGACCCCTGAAGCCAATCAGCAGCCTCTACTCTCTCTTCCATTCGACAAAACTCACATCCGGAGGCAGCAGCACTAATTTCTTCGTCTGGATGTCAGTTTTGTCCAATGGAAGTGAGAGTGAAGCAGCGGCAGATTGGCTGCAGGGCTCACATGACATAATGTCATGAGAGCATCGGGAGGTCAAGTGCTGTCAACTTTAGAATGTCACCTGCCCCATAGGTGAGAACAAGGATGTTGGACATGATGGAATAAAGTAATTGAGAAGGGGATGTCTGAGTAGTGGACAGTCCCTTTAACTTGCGTCTGTACATTGTTTCCACCATTGTATGTAATCACTGGAGATTTGGGGGCATCCCTACAGACATAGATGGTCACCAGTGCATTAACATCCGTGAGTCACAAACCAGCTGGTTATCTCCATCCTGAACTCTGCAGCATCATAGGAGACTCTTGGCCCAGGCAGTGACCAACAGATGTGTGAATCCATCATCCCTTCTCATTTTAGAGTCTTATAATAAAATCCAAAACTTTACAAACGATGAGTCCCTTCATGCTGCTCACTCTGGCTTATGGAGGGGGTCACTAGGAGGGGCTTCTGTTTATCATTTCACAATTTGAGGTATATGAGACCAAGTTTGGCGTTGTCAGAATATATTTTCTATTTTTATAAGCTTACCTGCCTTTAAAAAAAAAAAAAAAGCATTTGTTTTATTTTTCTCCCTTTCAGATACTGTCACAACCTAATTTGGTTCCACCAATGGTCCGAGGACCACATCCAAACACGTTCCAGCCCCCTGTTCAGCGTCCACCTATCCCACTGACCAGCCAGATGCCCCCGCAGATGCCCACAGGCTTAATGAACCACCCTCGCCTTCATCATGTGTCCCGAGCCCCTCCTATTCCACCTTCTGGGGTGCGAATTAATGCAGCAATAAAGGCGGAGCAGGATCTGAAGGTCAGTTTGGTCTCTGGGATGAGATTTCATGCGCCACTTAGGCCGGTTTCACATTAGCGTTTTGAGGAAATGCGGAGGGCTGCGGACTTCCTCTGTGAAGCATCACCTCCGCCGCTAGCTCCGCCTACTTCTGCATGCAGCCTGCGTACCTATCTTTAACATTTGGTACGCAGGTCGTGCGGCTGTATGCGGATGCTTCGATGCGTCGTTTTGACGATGCGGCGACCGGCGTAGGATGCAGCTGGTAGCAATTTCTTTTTCTCCATCGCCTTTCATTGGGGGACACTGGAACCATGGGTGTATGCTGCTGCCACTAGGAGGCTGACACTATGCAAATAAAAAAGTTAGCTCCTCCTCTGCAGTGTACACCCCACCGACAGAAAGTAGGATCTTCAGTTTAGCTTAGTGTCAGTAGGAGGTGGACACGGGTCTTTCATTAGACCCTTATCTACCTCAATGTGCGTCGTTTTCTTTCAGGTTTTTCGGAAGGGATACAGGGTGAGCAGTCACACCTGTAGTCCCACAAGCGGACTATGAGTACGGCGTGTACTGCCACCCCGTAGCCTCATAGATCCCACACCAGGACCAAGATCCTAGCACACAAGCGTGCTTAGAAGTCCGGCCCTGGCTCCGTCCCCCACCCACTCGACCACCAGAGCCTGTCGGTTGGAGGAGACGAGGACGTCCATCAGCTCCCTGGACGTCTGATACCTTCACCGGTTTGAGGTTAGTAACAGACGGCGTGGGATGTTTAGGTGAGTATTCCTGCTCCCCTTCCTCTGGGTCCTTCTCGGGGTGGCATGGGAGAAGTCGTTTCTCCTTCGCGCGGCGGCCCTTTGGGGGCCCACTGTCTGGGCGACCGCACTACCCTTTTTGCTGCGGCCGCTCCTGTTCCCGAGTGGCGCGGAGGCCCTTCTGGCCGCCGCGCTGATTTTTACGGCGGCCGCCCCTTCGCATGGCGGCCACGCTGCTTCCCCCGCACCGTCTCTGCAGCCGCACAGCCCCTTTTTGCTGCGGCCGCTCCTGTACCCGAGTGGCGGCCCTTCTGGCAGCCGCGCTTTATTTTACTGCGGCCGCTCACCTCTGTTGGCGGCCGCGCTGCACTGTCTAGGCAGCCGCACAGCCCCCTTTTTGCTGCGGCTGCTCCTTGCTCTGGGTGGCGCGGCGGCCCTACTGGCACCCGCGCTGTCTTTTTGCAGCGGCCGCTTCTCCCTTTCTGGCGCGCACACAGCCGCGCCGTTTTCCACCGGCGACCGCGCTTTTCTGTGGGGCCGTTGCGGCGGGCCTGCAGGCAGCCGCGCTGCCTTTTCCTGCGGCTGCGCTCCTTTCTGTCTGCGGGCGGCCGCGCCGCTTCCTGGCTGCACTTCCACCGTCGCCGCGGCCCTCTCCGGCGGTCGCCGACTTCTAATTTAGGCCCTGGCTTCTCCCGGGGCCTACTTCCGGCCGCGACTCCGCCCACTTCCTTCTCTCCATCGGGCGGGCTTTTCTCCCGCCCGACTGGTTCATTTCGGCGCATTGGGGGGCGCAGCAGGCGGTACTGACACGGCGGTTAGCCCCGCCCACTTTCTCCTGTTCCCCCAAGTTTGTTTTTCGGCGCCAGGAACGCCTTGCCCCACTCCTTGCGGCTGCAGCTGGTCCCGGACTGAAGGGGCCAAACAGCAGTGTCCCAGAAGTCTGCTCTCTGTTTGCTTTTCTGCGTTAGAAGATGCACATCAGCGATGATCCTTATCAAGATCCTCCTCTGGGCAGCTATGCAGCTTTTCTGTCCGAAGATCGATCCACCTGTCGTGAGTAGCTCTGCTCTGCAGACTGACACTTCTCTGCCCTTCTGTCCCCTAACCTTCTGGTATTTCTTCTCTCTGTCAGACGTGTAGCAACCCCCTCCCAGGACCCTCCCGCTGTTCCGCTACAGAGCGAAAACTCCACTCCAGCCTGGGTGTCCTCTCTATCACAATCCATAGCGGATCTAACACGGGTGTCTAAAACCCTTGTGTCTGTGGTTGATAGGTTGCCCCTGCAGACCCCCGCAGTAGCCAACGGGTCGCAGGAGACTCCGTCTGAGCCTTCCGTTATAGGTCGCAAAAGGTCCAGACAGGAACGCTGGTCTGAGTCCTTTTCCCATTCCATTTCGCCCCACGGTCCTTCCTGCGGTCGGCTTCCCCCCGGTCCTCCCCTGCGTCAGGCGAGGCTTTCTCTGATGCGCCTTCGTAGGATATTTCGGCGCTGGATTTGAACCAAATCCATGAGGGATATGGTTCAGTACCTCATTGGAGCGATAAATCAGACCTGTGGCATCAAAGATTCCGCTACAGAACCCGCAGACCAGGCGGTTTCGTTTAGACGGGCTAAACCACCTTCAAAGGTTTTCGCTCCTCACCCTGATTTAGAGGAAATCATGACGAGAGAAGGAGAGAATCCGGCCAGACGCTTTCAGAGAGGAAAGCGCCTTGGCGTTTTATCTCTTTTCTCCGGAGCTCACCGCTAATTGGACTTCCCCCTCGGTGGATCCTCGGGTTTCCAGGCTGTCGAGAGACCAACACTGTCCTTTCTCTAGCTGGCAGAGCATCTCTGAAGGATTCTAATGATAATCATAGAATCCTTTGCGAAGTATCCAAATGGGCCAAACAGCTCCGTCAGGGCATCCCGGACGGGGCTCCACCCGGACAGCTAGCTGAGCTTGCTAGCCAGATTTCTCTTGTAGGTGAATACCTGGCCTCCGCTTCCCTGGATGCCGCGTCTTGTGCAACTCAGGCTTCCAGCAATGCTGTTCCCTCCCGTCGGACCATTGGCTCAAGGCCCGGCAGGCGGATTTGTCTTCCAAAAAGTCACTTACCAGCCGACCTTTTTCAGGGTTCACGCAGCAAAGGCCACAGGCACGTCCAGAGAAGAACAGGGTTTTTTTTTTTGTTTTTTTTTTTAGACCCACTCCTTCCTGGCGTTCTCGCTACTCCCAAGGTATATCCTCCAGGTCTAGGACTGGAAGATCCACCTCGGCATGACTCTCGTCTAGACCTCAGCCCACTTCCCAGGTTGGGCGGCTGTCTCCTCTTCCTCAGAGACTTCTGGATCTCCTCAGTAGAGGGCACATGGGTCAGGGAAGTTGTATCCTCGGGATACAAGATAGAGTTCGTTTCACGACCCTGGGATCGTTTCTTTGAATCCCGACCTCCAAGAGACCCCGCTCTAGTTCCGGGTTTCTTCGCAACCATTGCTTCTCTTCTCAAAGCCGGGGGTAATTTTTCCCGTCCCAGAAGAAGCACGGTTCACAGGTTTCTACTCTAATCCTTTGTGTGACCGATAAAAGAAGGCAAGGTTCATCCCATTCTGGATCTCAAATTGCTGAACAGGAGAATTCATCTGAGACTCCTCAGGATGGAATCCTTTCATTCAGTAATTGCTTCCATGGAGGCTCAAGAATTTCTGTGTTCCATAGATATTCAAGACGCCTACCTCCATGTCCCGATATTCCCAGGACATCATGGATTCCTGGGCTTTGCGGTGCTCCAGGACCCTTTTCAGTTTGTCGCCCTGCCGTTTGGTCTCGCAACTGCTCCCAGGGTTTTCACGAAGATCAGGGCGGCACTGATAGCCATCTTGAGGGTCAGGGGACTGGTACCTTTTCCGTACCTCGACGGCATCCTCATCAAGGCTCCGTCCTTTTTCTCAGGCTCGCGAGAGCCTCCATCGTCCTCGACACTAGCCGTTTCGGGTGGCTTGTCGACAAGAAGAAATCCTGTCTTGTTCCCTCGCAGCGCCTCCTTTTTTTCTGGGCATGCTCTTCGACACTCGTCAGTTCAAAGTCTTCCTTTCCCGAGGGTAAGAGATCCGTCCTTCGTCGGGACGTACACTTGCTCCAGGGTCCTCGGCTTCCCTCTTTCCGATCGGCCATGAAGGTCCTGGGGAGGATGGTAGCAACATTGGAAGCGACACCCTTTGCCCTATTTCATTCACGTCCTCTTCAGCAGGGCATCCTGTCACAGTGGGACAGGTCTGTCTTGTCCCTGGATCGACCAGTCCATCTCTCTCCCCGGGTCAATCGGTCCCTCAACTGGTGGCTGACGTCACCTCTCATCTCCCAGGGCAGGTCCTTCCTTCCAGTTTTCTGGCAAGGTGGTGAAGATGGACGTCAGCCTGCTCGGCTGGGGCGTGGTGTTTCGCCACCTGACTGTTCAGGGTCGTTGGTCGGCGCAGGAGTCTTCTTGGCCGATCAATGTGCTTGAGATTCGGGCCATCTTTCTCTCCCTTCGCCACTGGGAAAGGATTCTCAGGGGTCTACCTATCCGAATCTCGGCGGACACCGCCACGGAGGTGGCATATCAACCATCGGGGAAGACACTGAGTTCCTTGGCCGAGGTGTCCAAAATCCTCCTCTGGGCAGAGGCAATGGTTCCGGTGATATCCGCAGTGCTTATCCCCGGTGTCGACAATTGAGCCGCCGACTTCCTCAACCGCGAGGGCCTCTCGGCAAGGAAATGGTCCTTGCATCAGGGGTTTTTACATCAGCCTGGTCTTCGATGGGGGACTCCGGACGTGGACCTCATGGCGTCCCGAATGAACATGGTGTTCGTCTCCTGGTCTCGCGACCCTCTCGCAGTGGGCATCGACGCTCTGGCCATTCCTTGGTCGCAGTTCGTGCTCCCCTATCTATTCCCATTCTTCCCTTGCTTCCCAAGCCGTTGTAAGGGATCAAGGCGGAGGGGTGCCGGTCATTCTGATCGCCCCGGATTGGCCCAGGAGAGCTTTGTTTGCGGAGATCGTCAATCTTCTCGCGGACGCCCCCTGGTGCCTTCCAGACAGTCCCGATCTGCTGTCTCAGGGTCCGATCTGCCACCCAAATTCTCGGTCGTTCAGTTTAACGGCGTGGCTGTTGAGTCCGCTGTTCTAAGAGAGTCTGGCCTTTCGGAATAGGTGATTCTCACCATGATCCAGGCTCGGAAGCCTTCGTTTTCCCAGACTCTACTATCGTACCCATCTATGTCCTTTTCCCTGCCTTCCATCTTGGCCTTCCTCTAGGCAGGACTGGATTTGGGCCTTGCCCGGAGTTCCCTCAAGGGCCAGGTTTCTGAGCTTCCCATCCTTTTTCAGAAGACTTTAGCTTCTCGGCCACAGGTTAAGACCTGCCTTCAAGGAGCAGCCTATGCTGTCCCTCCGTATAGGGCCCCTGTGGATTCATGGGGTTTTAAACATGGTACTGGACGTTCTGAGGTTTCCCCATTTGAGCCTCTCAGAACTGACAGGGGAATCTCCCTATCTTGGAAGGTGGCCTTTTTTTGTGGCCATCACTTCTATCCGCGCGTTTCCGAATTGGCGGCCCTTTCTTGCCGTCCTCCGTTCTTGGTCATTCACCAGGACAAGGTGGTCCTCAGACCTCCTCCTTCTTTCCTTCCTAAGGTGGTTTCCACCTCCAACGAGGACGTCGTTCTACCTTCCTTTTGCCCAGCTCCGACTCATCCTCTGGAGCGATCGTTAAAAAAGCTGGACCTCGTCACGGCAGTGAGGATCTACCTGGATAGAACGTCCACTTTCCGGAAGACAGGTTCTCTCTTCGTCATTCCTGATGGCACGCGCAGAGGCCAACTGGCTTCTAAGGTGACTATTGCCCGCTGGATCAGAACGGCAATTCTGGAGGCTTACCGGGTCAAGAACAGAGTGCCCCCTCCTGGGATCAAGGCTCACTCTACCCGGGCAGTCGGCGCCTCCTGGGTGGTGCACCACAGGGCTTCCGTCCTACAGCTTTGCAAAGCGGCAACTTTGTCTTCCATCCACATGTTCGCCAAATTTTACAAGGTGCATACCTATGCTTCGGCGGACGCCAGCCTGGGCAGAAGGATCCTGCAGGCGGCAGTGGTGAGTCCTCTGACCTGATGGAAGTCTGTTTTTCCCACCCCAGGGACTGCTTTGGGACGTCCCATGGTTCCTGTGTCCCCCAATGAAAGGCGATGGAGAAAACAGAATTTTTGGTTGCTTACCGTAAAATCTGTTTCTCTGAGCCTTCATTGGGGGACACAGCACCCTCCCAAGTTGAACAGCTCTGTTTATTGTGTTATACTGTTTACGTTTGAGTTCTTTGAACACTCTTTGAGTGTTTTAAACTGTTAATCTGTGGAGCGCTGCGGCATTTGTTGGCGCTATATAAAGTTTATTATTATTATATTATTATTATTTCTCTTTTACACGTTGCTTCTCCTACTGCTTTCTCACTAACTGAAGATCCTACTTTCTGTCGGTGGGGTGTACACTGCAGAGGAGGAGCTAACTTTTTTATTTGCATAGTGTCAGCCTCCTAGTGGCAGCAGCATACACCCATGGTTCCTGTGTCCCCCAATGAAGGCTCAGAGAAACAGATTTTACGGTAAGCAACCAAAAATCCTGTTTTTTCTCCGCATCGTCAAAACGCATGCGGAAGCATCCACATACAGCCGCACGACCTGCGTACCTAATGTTAAAGATAGGCACACAGGCCGCATTCAGGCTGCATGCAGAAGTAGGCGGAGCTAGCGGTGGAGGTGCGGCTGGGGGCGGGGCTTCACGGAGGATGTCCGCAGCTCCTCAAAATGCTAGTGTGAACCTAGCCTTAGTGTTTATCCAGGATTAATAAAAACTTGATCCATGTACAGCTGAGAACTCCAGTGTCCTCATAGTGTGTGGGTGTGTAGTGTCAGGGACCCTGATTTTAGAGATGTTACTTACTGGGCTGCTTGCTGTAGTTTTGTCACTGCTTTATTAGTGGAGATTATCACTAGAGGACTAGTAAACTTGCTGCCATGTAGTCCAACCATGCCCCATCACTTACTTTCAGCTTTCTGCCCATGCAGTGTACAAAGAAAGCTGCCAATCAGTGGTGCGGGTGGGGTTATTTAGAGAAGTGGTAGACCTGTGGCACATAATACAGTGATTTTATCAAAACTGCAGCAAGCAGCCCAGTAAGTAACATAGCAAGAATCTGGGTCACTGCTGCTCTCAGATGGGGTAGCCTGGTGACAGATTCCCTTTACGGGGTTGTGTAATGGATGCCACAGAGTATAGGGCTCCTCTGAGTGGTTACATGGTCGGCCATCACCTGAATGGCTGCCGACATGTAACGTTGTGTTTCTGATCTCAATGCTTTGGTTAATAATGTTTTCACTTTCAGCTTTACAGAAAAGCGGCCTAATGAAACGTACGCCTGAATATACCTTGGCACATCTTAATTTATGGGACACGTCTTTTTTTTCCCCCTTTTTTTCTCTCCTTTCCCTTAAGGCAAAACAGAGAGCCGAGGTCTTGCAGTCGACACATCGCTTCTTTGAACAGCAGCAACATCAACAGAGCAAACCCGTGATCCCCAAACCTCCGAGATCGGCGCCAGTCATTTCCAAGCCTTCAGACATCATAGCAGAGCCTTCAATGATCTTGCCGGAGAAGGCAGAAGACAATTCTGCCGCCATGCCTCAAGCTACGGTACCGACCACCACAAAACCCATCAGAACTGGACCAATAAAACCTCAAGCCATCAAAACCGAAGACATCAAGTCATAAGAGTCAGCCAGGAGGACGGTTACCTTCTAAGCACTACACTTAGGTGTACGGATAAGGTTTTCGCGGTTCACTTAAGAATGCAGGAGGGAAGTCAGCGAGTATAGTTAGCTGATCCGACCGGTGAAGCCATCCTTTCAGCATTTCATGAAGCGTAGACGACTCTGGGTGCAGTTGGCTCAGAGTCTTCTCCTTTCTACTAGATTTGTCTGTGACTACCGATTGCGGCATAATGCTGGCATTTAGTATTTTCAGCGTAATATGTGGGAAAGCTCACACTGTATACGATTCATTAGAAGCACTACCTGGCATTTCTTCTCCATACCCCCCTATAAACCACAGCGAGCTGAAGTGCAACGTTATCACACATGTACACCCAAACACGCTTTATGGTCTTGTTTAGGGTTACGTAACCAGCTCCATCTCACTCCTGCTCTTTCCTCTCCCAATATCTGGCTCTTCTGTGTTGTGCCCCTCGAATACTGGCTCTAGAGAAAAAAGGGTGCATGCGGTTTAAAAAGTGGCAAGCAGAGTTTGCCATTGTACAATCGGGCTCCTCAGAGGTCATTAATATATGGTCCGTTATGTAGAGGGGCCTAGCTTCATTTTATTTTCCCTAACCATGCTATGGTAGAAGAATGGAAACCACGCCAACGTCGCTGCTGTCGTTTCAACAATATCAGTCTATACTGTACCTTTAAGATCTAAACTTCTGTGACTTTGTTTTTTTTTCTGTAAAAGTGAGATCACGTAATATAAAGCAAACCTTTTGTATAACTAGGGACACAGAAGTTTTACTTCTGTACTGGACAAGACAACTGTACATTATAATAAGATATCTTGTAAATGCAGCTATGTTGTGGTAAAGGTGTTCTTATTAAACTTAAAGAAAAAATATTTTGCCCAATTAAAGGATTTTTCTTTTGTTTTCCTTTTCTTTTTTTTAGTTTTGCAATAGTTACAAAAATACCTGAAAAGATAAAAGTATATGATATTGGTGTATAAGGAAGAGATTCAGATTAAAGGGATGTTATACACTAATTGTGGGCCGGTCATTAAGGATGTACGGCCCTTTTAAAAGAATTATTGACTGTGATTATCTACTAGTTCGGACTGTTACTACTTCTCTGGCCAGTAATTTCCATTTAGCATTTGACTATCTTTCTAACCGAAATGTTAGGCAAAAGCCACAGGTGAATTTTCTACTTACCCTGAAGTCATTGCACATGACGCTCACTTGGCCTGCTGTACAGAAGAGTCGCAGACGGAGGACGAGCTGCAGATTAGTTGTATGTTTCTTTTTCTTTTCTTTTTTTAATTATAAATATATATAAATATATAAATACTATTGTTGTGTTTTTTTTATTTTATTTCTTTAGCTGTTTTGTCATCTTTTTGCAATGGGGATAGTATAGGTTTCCCACACATCTTTTTGGCTTTGTACAGAATTGACAGCCACTCTCAGCCCTGCTGAGAGAAAGAAAGAAATCTGTTGTATGAAAATATGTAAGGTCTTTACTTTATCCAGGTTTGATTACAGGAACTAATAAAGTATTCTCTAAATAAATATATTGCAGCTTGTCATGAATGAATGTTTATATATACACACTATATATATATATATATATATATATTTATTATTATTTATTTTTTTTTCTCTTTACTTTGCCTGTGCTCAGACTTGAGGGACATCTTGTATATAACTTTAGGGAGAAAACTCCCTGATGTTTTATTTTCTAGCATGAAATCTCCATTATCTGCTGGCGAACAATGGCTCATGATTGTAGCTTAGAAGTAAAGGTACCGTCACATTTAGCGACGCTCCAGCGATATAGACAACGATCCGACCTAAACTAGATTGCTAGAGCGTCGCTGTTTAGGTCGCTGTAGAGACGTCAAACACAGCAGCTCCAGAACAATGCAGGAGCGATCCAGTGACGTAACAGCGACTCACTTATCGTTCTCGCTGGTTGTTAGCTCCATGTAAAACATTGCTGGCATCGTTGCTTTTGCTGTCAAACATGACGATACACGCCGACCTGACGGCCAAATAAAGTTCTGGACTTCTAGCTCCAACCAGCGATGCAACAGCGGGATCCAGATCGCTGCTGCGTGTCAAACACAACGAGATCGCTATCCAGGACGCTGCAACGTCACGGATCGCTGTCGTTCTCGCTGGAAAGTTGGTCAGTGTGAAGGTACCTTAAGTGTGCATTTACCGATCTGCAAACTCGCTCCCCTCATAAGGGCACAGCAGGTTTCTCGTTGGGTGAGGGGTCTTTGCTGAAAGTCTACATTCTCCTTACACAGGCTGCAATAAGGTGGAATAATGAAATTTATAGGGCAGACAATGCTCGTGGGTTTGGGGGAGATGGTGGCATACTGGCTTCTCCCCAAAGAGATCGGCTGAGCGTGGAGTCCGATTCCCAATATGAGGCTCCGGATAAATACCAAGTCAAAAATTAATCTACAGACAGCTGAACTCTGTCCTACAGTAATGAGATGCAGAGTAGGAAAAAGGTAGTACAACGTAAGAGAAAAAAAAAGCCAGGATCCCGCCTGTCTGACTAGTCTATAGCAATGTCTCTGTCCTCGGTGGCTATTAGGCTATGTGCACATGTCAGGATTTTATGCAGAAATTTCCTGAACAAAACCGGACTTTTTCCGCAGTAAATCTGCATGCGTTTTTCGCGCGGTTTTTGTGTGGATTTTTCACGTTTTTTCCGAACTTCAAAATGTAATAAATAGCGGGAAATCTGCAAAAAATCTGCAAAATTAATGAACATGCGTATTTTTCTGCGATGCGTTTTTATTGCGGAAAAAAACGCAACACGTGCACAAAAATTGGGGAATGCATTAAAAATGATTGGATGCTTAATGTATGCGTTTAAGTGTTTTTGCTGCGGAAAACCGCTGAAAAAAATGCAAAAAATCCAGAACGTGTGCACATAGTCTTAAGGTATGTTTTTCCCTGAAATGTTGCAGAGTTTCAGAGCCGAACATACCTGGCTGATTTCATGCAGCCAGTCCTTGTACTTGCAGCCCTGTGGACCGGACAGCAGGTGTCAGGTTCACTTTCAGCCCTACTGTTAGGCAGCATTTCTATCTAGTGCCAAATGTCGCATGAGGAGAGTATAAGGTTTTTTATGTGGGGGGGTCTACAAGATTTAAGAAGGGGTTGTTCAAGTAGTTAAAAAGTCGTGCCCAACACTTCTAACAAGATCTGCTTATTATACACTGCTCAAAAAAATAAAGGGAACACTTAAACAACATAATATAACTCCAAGTAAATCAAACTTCTGTGAAATCAAACTGTCCACTTAGGAAGCAACACTGTTTGACAATCAATTTCACATGCTGTGGTGCAAATGGAATAGACAACGGATGAAAATTATTGGCAACTATCAAGACACCCTCAATAAAAAGGAGTGGTTCTGCAGGTGGGGACCACAGACCACATCTTAGTACTAATGCTTTCTGGCTGATTTTTTTGGTCACTTTTGAATGTTGGTTGTGCTTTCACACTCGTGGTAGCTTGAGACGGACTCTACGACCCACACAAGTGGCTCAGGTAGTGCAACTCATCCAGGATGGCACATCAATGTGAGCTGTGGCAAAGAGGTTTGCTGTGTCTGTCAGCGTAGTGTCCAGAGACTGAAGGTGCTACCAGGAGACAGGCCAGTACACCAGGAGACGTGGAGGAGGGCAACAACCCAGCAGCAGGACCGCTACCTCAGCCTTTGTGCAAGGAGGAGCACTGCCAGAGCCCTGCAAAATGACATCCAGCAGGCCACAAATGTGCATGTGTCTGCACAAACTGTTAAAAACCGACTCATGAGGATGGTCTGAGTGCCTGACGTCCACAGATGGGGGTTGTGCTCACAGCCCAACACAGTGCAGGACGATTGGCATTTGCCACAGAACATCAGGACTGGCAAATTCGCCACTGGCGCCCTGTGCTCTTCACAGATGAAAGCACATGTGACAGAGTCTGGAGATGCGGTGGAGAGCGATCTGCCTGCAACATCCTTCAGCATGACTGGCTTGGCAGTGGGTCAAGTAATAGTGTGGGGTGGCATTTCTTTGGAGGCACGCACAGCCCTCCATGTGCTCGCCAGAGGTAGCCTGACTGCCATTAGGTACCGAGATGAGATCCTCAGACTGCTGGCCCTGGGTTCCTCCTAATGCAGGACAATGCCAGTCCTCATGTGGCAGGAGTGTGTCAGCAGGTCCTGCAAGATGAAGCTATGGACTGGCCCACCCGTTCCCCAGATCTGAATCTGATTGAACACATCTGGGACATCATGTCTTGCACCATCCACCAACGACACGTTGCACCACAGACTGTCCAGGAGTTGGCGGATGCTTTAGTCCAGGTCTGGCAGGAGATCCCTCAGGAGACCATCCGCCGCCACATCAGGAGCATGCCCAGGCATTGTAGGGAGCTCATACAGGCACGTGGAGACCACACACACTACTGAGCATCATTTCCTTATCTTGAGGCATTTCCACTGGAGTTGGATCAACCTGTAATTTGACTTTCCACTTTGATTTTGAGTATCATTCCACATCCAGACCTCCATGGGAGATTAATTTGGATTTACATTGATCATTTTTGTTTTATTGTTCTCAACACATTCCACTATGTAATAAATAAATAAAGATTTGCAACTGAAATATTTGATTCAGTGATATCTAGGATGTGGGATTTTAGTGTTCCCTTTATTTTTTTGAGCAGTGTACTTGGGCTGGGTGCAAACAGTTCTTGTGAGGCTATCAAAAGCCGTGTTTTCTAGTGGAATCGGCTTCAGGAAATGCTCTTAGTCCACATTAATCGGGCCAAGATCAAATGGCAAGGCACGGACTGGCCTGCAGCTCTCCCAACCAGAGCGTGACAGCCTCATGTATTTCTGTGTAACTGTCCCAATCAGGTAGGTAGAGCCGCTGGCCAGTCCAGGCCCCGCAATCCTATCTCTGTCCCATTTACAAGATTGCCTTGCGCAGGCGTGTACTATGGAGGACAGAGAATGAACTTCAATCCAATATTGCAGCCAGCGGGTAAGGAAAGGGTGAGTCAAACACACAAAAACCCTGCCTCCATGGCTGAAGATTGTCCCCTCCAAATTCAGGTGACAGTGTCCCTTTAAGCTGAGGATTTTGGAAGAGCGTTTATTCCCTAAAGCGTTTTGGAAAAAAAATTTTAATCCTGAAGTGTCTCTTGTAACCTTCTGTTTGGACAGAGTCTAGTTTTGAAGCTGCTCTAAGTGATGACATGCCCTCTCTCTCCCCCTCCCCCCATCAAGTGTTATTACACCCAAGGGAGAAAAAAAAATGTTCAAAACACTGAATATGAATAGCAAAGTAGATGTACCCTAGAAATTAGAAAGAAGAGTCTTTCAAGCATTTTTTTCTTTGTTTTTTTTATAGCTGGGTTTGCTCCAAAAACTCCCATCTGCCCTTATAATAAGTGAAAAAAAAATTATATTTCTCTTTCACCTCATTGGGGGACACAGCCCGTGGTGTATGCTGCTGCCATTAGAAGGCTGACGCTAAGGCCGGCTTCACACTTGCGAGTTTTACGGACGTATGAGCGCAGAAACTACGTCCGTAAAACTCGCAAAACATACGGCACAATTATTCTCTATGCCCCTGCTCCTATCTGCCGTATTAAACTGATCAGTATTATACGGCTTTCTACGGCCATAGAAAATCGCAGCATGCTGCGTTTGTCACCGTATTGCGCACATAAAACATCAATGAAAGTCTATGGAAGCCCCAAAAATACGGATTACACACGGACCAGCAGTGTGACTTGCGAGAAATACGCAGCGGTGTTAGCGAGAAAAGCCGGCAATTCAGTGCGGTGTACAGTAAAATCACACTGACAGCTTACAGTAGAATAGGTAGAATAAATGTGTACACATAGAATAGGTATATATATATATGTCAGTGAGACACACATATATATATATATTAATATTTTCTCTTCGCCACGACAGCACCCACTTGAGAGGGGATCCGCCCCTAGGAACAGGAAACCCTATGGAGAGAATAAAAGGGGCGGTCCCCCTCGCTCCCACAGTTGGTTTCCTGTTACTACGGGAGACCTGGAGAGAAGAGGATTCCCAGCCTGGACGCCGCTTGCGCGGTTTACCTGAATAGGGACGGCAAGGGCTCCAGAGCTGGAAGCAGCGTCGGGGGTCCTGTCTCAGCTTCCCCCCTCTGCTGGCAGGTACCGTGAGGCCAGGATCGGGGAGGCGCCTGGCTCACGGAGAAGCATCCAGCAGACCTGCGGGCCGGACCGCTGGGGTAAGATCCTGTGACGCCAGCCTCGGGTGGCGCACAGGCAGCGTGGGGCCAGTGATTTCTCCCCCGGAAGTATTACTACAACTTCCGGGGTGATGGAGGAGGAGGACGGCGCCTGCGCGATCGCTGGATAGAAGCGCAGGCGCGCACAGCAGAGCCGCAACCCGGATGTAGTGGTCACTTCCGGGTGCGGCAGGAAGAAGATGGCGGCCCCCATAACAAAAGGACGCCGGCGCTGATTCCCGGCGTCCATCATGGCATCTCCTCAAGAGACAACGTTGCCTTCTTCTGAAGCTAACGCTGTTACACCAGGAAGCCGGACTAGCAGCCGCAGATCATCCTCCAAGAGCGCCAGGGAAAAAAGATCGGACCGGTCGGTTCCTCCATCTGAGCCTCCGTCTCCTCCTCTCCAGCCGGTATTATGACAGCTTCAGGGGTGAGTGTGTGTCTACCCTATTTTAAGCTGATTATACTCCCACAGAAATCCAAACATAAGCAATGTGCCTTATGCTCTCAGCCGCTCCTGGATACCTATTTAAAAAAGTTATGCCAGTCTTGCATCGAATCCACCTTACGAGAGGAGTCTTCAGTAAGGTCGGATGATATACGTAGTATGATAAGAGAGGAGTTGCGAGCTTTTCGAAACTCGGATAAAATTCCTGGAAGTAGGAAGAAATACAGCTCTCCTATATCTGAACAGTCATCTGAGGTTGAGGATAAGGAGTCGGACAGTTCCCAAGAGGTTATATCCTCGGAGGGTGAACAGGATACATGTTTTCCTACAGAAAGCATTGACAATTTAGTCAGATCAGTACGTAACACCATGGGTATGGAAGATACTAAGACCCTTAAAACACCACAGGACGTGATGTTTGCTGGCCTGTCCGAGAAAAAGAGACCTTCCTTTCCTATTATTCCAGCAATAAAGGAGTTAGTCAAAAAAGAGTGGGAAAGCCAGGGGCAAAGAGGGTTGCCGTCTTCTTCAAAATGTCGCTATCCCTTTAATGACGAGGATTTCTCCAAATGGGTAAAAGCCCCAAAAGTAGATGCGGCAGTGGCATCCACTTCTAAGAAATCTTTATTGCCTGTTGAAGATTCAGGATCCTTGCAAGACCCGCTCGATCGGAAAGCAGACTCCCTTTTAAAAAGAGCTTGGGAATCCTGTACAGGAGCTTTTAGACCAGCTATCTCGGCCACATGTACTGCTAGATCCATGATGGTTTGGTTGAATGATCTGGAAGAAGGCTTAAAAGGTGGCCTTTCCCGTAATAAACTCATGTCATCTATCCCGTTAATTAGAGGAGCTACTGCCTTTTTGGCAGATTCTTCGGCTGATTCCATCCGATTAGCAGCCAAATCAGCAGGTCTAACCAACGCGGCTCGCCGCGCCTTGTGGCTAAAGGGGTGGAAAGGAGATCCACAAACAAAATCCAAGTTATGTGGTCTGCCCTGCCAGGGTGAGTACCTATTTGGTACTCAATTGGATGACATTCTTACCAAAGCGGGTGAGAGGAAGAAAGGGTTCCCCAATAACACTTATCTTCCATCTTATAGGAGAGCGTTCCGAAAGCCCATGTTCAACAGAAGACGGGACTATAAAAACCAGGACCGTTGGGCTAATAAGGGCTTTAAGCAGAAAGGAGCCTTCTTCGGAAAACGCCCTTTCAAACCTGAGGATAAACCCCGCTAGGACAGATCTACCCGTTGGTGGTAGGTTGTCCTTCTCCACACAATGGCTGGCAATAACCTCTAATTCATGGGCAACTAGCCTGATAACTACAGGCCTAAAACTAAGATTTTCTCAAGTTCCCCCGGACTCGTTTTGTTTGACTTCCTTAGGTTCACCATCACAACAAGAGGCCTTGGAACAGGAAATAATAACTCTCCTGTCCAAAGGAGTATTAGTGGAAGTCCCTTTTCATCAAAAAGGAAGGGGATTTTATTCCCCTTTATTTTTTATTTCAAAACCCGACGGATCATATAGAACAATAATTAACCTTAAGAGACTAAATGCCTTCTTAGAGAACCAAACTTTTAAAATGGAATCCATTCGGTCAACTATTAAGCTTCTGTTTCCCCATTGCTTCATGGCAGTTCTTGACCTTAAAGATGCATACTATCATCTTCCAATCTTCAGAGAGCATCAACAATATCTACGGGTGGCAGTTATGGTCAAAGGTCAGATACGGCATTATCAATACACATCAATGCCCTTTGGACTATCAATAGCCCCTAGAGTTTTCACAAAACTGATGTCAGAGGTAATGTCATATTTGAGGTTAAAAGATACCCTCATAATACCCTATTTAGATGACCTATTGATAGTCGGGAACTCTCTTTCTCAATGTCATCAACGCTTATCTGATTCAATTTCATCCTTACAGGGGTTAGGGTGGTTAGTGAATTGGGAAAAATCTAAATTGTCCCCCACAACTGAGCAAAAATTTTTAGGAATTATTCTAGACTCTACAAATCAAATGTGCTTTCTTCCCGAGTCAAAACAAATAGCAATTATAAACAAAGTACAATCAGTGATTAACCACCCCCTAATTTCCCTAAGAGAAGGTATGTCCCTTCTTGGTTCCTTTACTTCTTGTATTCCAGCTGTTCCGTGGGCCCAATTCCATAGCAGGAAATTGCAGCATACAATACTTCGTGAGGAAGAAAGGTTACATGGCCGATTAGATACTCGTATTTCCTTAACGACAGACGTGATACAATCTCTCACTTGGTGGTTAAATCCGAATCATCTTTCCAGTGGGGTCCCCTGGGTGGTTAAACCATCAAAAACTGTTTTCACTGACGCCAGTCCTAGTGGTTGGGGAGCACATTTAGAAAACCAAATAGTGCAAGGTCTGTGGTCTCCTAGAGAATCAGATGATTCTTCTAATAAGAAAGAGCTGAAGGCTGTTTATCATGCCTTATCTGAATTTCTTCCGCAGCTACACGGAACACATACAAGAGTCTTCTCAGACAACATGACAGCGGTAGCATATACAGGTCCTTCTCAAAAAATTAGCATATAGTGTTAAATTTCATTATTTACCATAATGTAATGATTACAATTAAACTTTCATATATTATAGATTCATTATCCACCAACTGAAATTTGTCAGGTCTTTTATTGTTTTAATACTGATGATTTTGGCATACAACTCCTGATAACCCAAAAAACCTGTCTCAATAAATTAGCATATCAAGAAAAGGTTCTCTAAACGACCTATTACCCTAATCTTCTGAATCAACTAATTAACTCTAAACACATGCAAAAGATACCTGAGGCTTTTATAAACTCCCTGCCTGGTTCATTACTCAAAACCCCCATCATGGGTAAGACTAGCGACCTGACAGATGTCAAGAAGGCCATCATTGACACCCTCAAGCAAGAGGGTAAGACCCAGAAAGAAATTTCTCAACAAATAGGCTGTTCCCAGAGTGCTGTATCAAGGCACCTCAATGGTAAGTCTGTTGGAAGGAAACAATGTGGCAGAAAACGCTGTACAACGAGAAGAGGAGACCGGACCCTGAGGAAGATTGTGGAGAAGGACCGATTCCAGACCTTGGGGAACCTGAGGAAGCAGTGGACTGAGTCTGGTGTGGAAACATCCAGAGCCACCCTGCACAGGCGTGTGCAGGAAATGGGCTACAGGTGCCGCATTCCCCAGGTAAAGCCACTTTTGAGCTACAGAGAAGCAGCACTGGACTGTTGCTAAGTGGTCCCAAGTACTTTTTTCTGATGAAAGCAAATTTTGCATGTCATTCGGAAATCAAGGTGCCAGAGTCTGGAGGAAGACTGGGGAGAAGGAAATGCCAAAATGCCTGATGTCCAGTGTCAAGTACCCACAGTCAGTGATGGTGTGGGGTGCCATGTCAGCTGCTGGTGTTGGTCCACTGTGTTTCATCAAGGGCAGGGTCAATGCAGCTAGCTATCAGGAGATTTTGGAGCACTTCATGCTTCCATCGGCTGAAATGCTTTATGGAGATGAAGATTTCATTTTTCAGCACGACCTGGCACCTGCTCACAGTGCCAAAACCACTGGTAAATGGTTTACTGACCATGGTATTACTGTGCTCAATTGGCCTGCCAACTCTCCTGACCTGAACCCCATAGAGAATCTGTGGGATATTGTGAAGAGAAAGTTGAGAGACGCAAGACCCAACACTCTGGATGAGCTTAAGGCCGCTATTGAAGCATCCTGGGCCTCTATAACATCTCAGCAGTGTCACAGGCTGATTGCCTCCATGCCACGCCGCATTGAAGCAGTCATTTCTGCCAAAGGATTCCCGACCAAGTATTGAGTGCATAACTGAACATTATTATTTGTTGGTTTTTTTGTTTGTTATTAAAAAACACTTTTATTTGATTGGATGGGTGAAATATGCTAATTTATTGAGACAGGTTTTTTGGGTTATCAGGAGTTGTATGCCAAAATCATCAGTATTAAAACAATAAAAGACCTGACAAATTTCAGTTGGTGGATAATGAATCTATAATATATGAAAGTTTAATTGTAATCATTACATTATGGTAAATAATGAAATTTAACACTATATGCTAATTTTTTGAGAAGGACCTGTATAAACCACCAAGGAGGAACAAGATCGGAAGGACTCATGTCTATAGCCAACGATATTCTAGCCATGGCAGAGGAACACCTCCTGTCCCTATCAGCGCTACATGTGAGAGGAATCGACAATTCGAGAGCAGATTTCCTCCTAAATCGTCGTATCTTTTGTATGATAATAAAAAAGTGGGGCACTCCCGAGGTAGATCTCTTTGCGACAAGACAAAACAGGCAAGTCAAAAAATTCGCATCATTGTTCCGATCTGACAATCCAGATATCTTCGACGCCCTACAAGTACCATGGGTATTCAAGAAGGCATATGCCTTTCCCCGCTGATACTACTTCCGACAGTGATCAGGAAGATAAGGGAGGACAGAGCAAACGTGATCCTAATTGCTCCGTTCTGGCCCAAGAGGCCATGGTTTTCCTGGCTGAGAGCCATGTCAATCTCAGACCCATGGATCCTCCCGGAGGATCGGGATCTTCTCTTCCAGGGCCCCTTCAACCACCCTCAGGTGAAGGGTCTACGGTTAACAGCCTGGAACTTGAGAGGCAGCTGCTAAAGATGAGAGGGTTCTCAAACAAAGTGATTGATACTCTACTACTAAGTAGAAAAAAGTCCACTACCTCCATCTATGCAAGAGTGTGGAAAAAATTTCTAAACCTCTACCCAACGGCCCTGTCAAACGAAATTCATATTCCTATAATTCTAGAATTTCTTCAAAAAGGGCGCGATCTAGGTCTGGCAGTCAGTACCTTAAAAGTACACATTTCTGTGCTGGGGGCTTTATATGGTCTTAATATCGCAGGTAATAAGTGGGTAGCCAGATTTATTGCAGCATGCCAGAGGTCAGAGACAGTTCGAATTCCCCATGTACCTCCTTGGGATGTTAATTTAGTTCTCGAAGCTCTTACAGATCACCCTTTTGAGCCTCTACATTCAGCTCACATAAAACATGTCTCCCTCAAGACAGCTCTTCTTGTCGCCTTAGTATCAGCGAGAAGAGTAAGTGACATACAGGCACTATCGATAGATCCTCCTTTTATGTCTATATTCCCAGATAGAGTTGTCCTTAAGACAGACCCTTCATACTTACCCAAAGTATGCACTAAATTTCACAGATCGCAAGAAATTTTCCTTCCCTCCTTCTATGATAACCCTACAAGTCAGGAAGAACAAAAATACCACACATTAGATGTGAGGAGAGCCATATTAGCCTATTTGGATAGGACTAGCACCTGGAGGAAGAGCAGGGCTCTCTTTGTTTCTTTCCAGGGTCATAGAAAAGGAGCTGGAATCACGAACGGTACTTTATCTCGGTGGATTCGAGATGCAATATGTCTGGCCTATTCATCCAAAGGGGAGAATCCGCCTGAGACCGTAAGAGCACATTCCACCCGGGCGATTGCATCATCCTGGGCTGAACGAGCGGAGGTTCCGATAGAACAGATATGTAAGGCCGCAACCTGGTCTTCGCCTACTACCTTCTATAATCACTATAGATTAGATCTATCTGCCTCATCTGACTTGTCCTTCGGTAGATCAGTCCTTAACACGGTGATCCCTCCCAAATGACTATCTCTGAAAGTCTCTCAAGTGGGTGCTGTCGTGGCGAAGAGAAAACACCGGATTACGTACCGGTAATGCTCTTTTATAGAGCCACGACAGCACCCCTTCACTTCCCACCCTTATAGGTTTTTTATTTAGAAGCACGGTTAAGGGTGTTTGGTTCTTGTAGTTAGCCATACTTAAGTTAACTAATTATAAACGATGATATTGAATGACCTACTAAAATCTGGTGGGCGGTTCCTCGCAATCTCTGTAAACCCAACTGTGGGAGCGAGGGGGACCGCCCCTTTTATTCTCTCCATAAGGTTTCCTGTTCCTAGGGGCGGATCCCCTCTCTCAAGTGGGTGCTGCCGTGGCTCTATAAAAGAGCATTACCGGTACGTAATCCGGTGTTTCATCCAGCGCTAGACAGCTTTAAAGCCGGTAATTCAATTACCGGCTTTTGCTATCTCCTTCCTAAACCCGACATGATATGAGACCTGGTTTACATACAGTAAACCATCTCATATCCCCATTTTTTTTGCATATTCCACACTACTAATGTTAGTAGTGTGTCTATGCAAAATTTGGCCGTTCTAGCTAGTAAATTAAGGGGTTAAATAGCGGAAAAAATTGGCGTGGGCTCCCGCACAATTTTCTCCGCCAGAGTAGTAAAGCCAGTGACTGAGGGCAGATATTAACCCCTTTACCCCCAAGGGTGGTTTGCACGTCAATGACCAGGCCAATTTTTACAATTCTGACCACTGTCCCTTTATGAGGTTATAACTCTGGAACGCTTCAACGGATCCTGGTGATTCTGACATTGTTTTCTCGTGACATATTGTACTTCATGATAGTGGTAAAATTTCTTTGATAGTACCTGCGTTTATTTGTGAAAAAAACGGAAATTTGGCGAAAATTTTGAAAATTTGGCAATTTTCAAACTTTGAATTTTTATGCAATTAAATCACAGAGATATGTCACACAAAATACTTAATAAGTAACATTTCCCACATGTCTCCTTTACATCAGCATAATTTTGGAACCAAATTTTTTTTTTGTTAGGGAGTTATAAGGGTTAAAAGTTGACCAGCAATTTCTCATTTTTACAACACCATTTTTTTTTAGGGACCACATCTCATTTGAAGTCATTTTGAGGGGTCTATATGATAGAAAATACCCAAGTGTGACACCATTCTAAAAACTGCACCCCTTAAGGTGCTCAAAACCACATTCAAGAAGTTTATTAACCCTTCAGGTGTTTAATAGGAATTTTTGGAATGTTTAAATAAAAATGAACATTTACCTTTTTTACACAAAAAATTTACTTCAGCTCCAATTTGTTTTATTTTACCAAGGGTAACAGGAGAAAATGGACCCCAAAAGTTGTTGTCCAATTTGTCCTGAGTACGCTGATACCCCATATGTGGCAGTAAACCACTGTTTGGGCGCATGGGAGAGCTCGGAAGGGAAGGAGCGCCGTTTGACTTTTCAATGCAAAATTGACAGGAATTGAGATGGGACGCCATGTTGCGTTTGGAGAGCCGCTGATGTGCCTAAACATTGAAACCCCCCACAAGTGACACCATTTTGGAAAGTAGACCCCCTAAGGAACTTATCTGCATGTGTGGTGAGCACTTTGACCCACCAAGTGCTTCACAGAAGTTTATAATGCAGAACCGTAAAAATAAAAAATCATATTTTTTCACAAAAATTATATTTTTGCCCCCAATTTTTTATTTTTCCAAGGGTAAGAGAAGAAATTGGACCTCAAAAGTTGTTGTCCAATTTGTCCTGAGTACGCTGATACCCCATTTGTGGGGGTAAACCACTGTTTGGGCACATGGGAGAGCTCGGAAGGGAAGGAGCGCCGTTTGCCTTTTCAATGCAAAATTGACAGGAATTGAGATGGGACGCCATGTTGCGTTTGGAGAGCCACTGATGTGCCTAAACATTGAAACCCCCCACAAGTGACACCAATTTGGAAAGTAGACCCCCTAAGGAACTTATCTGGATGTGTGGTGAGCACTTTGACCCACCAAGGGCTTCACAGAAGTTTATAATGCAGAGCCATAAAAATAAAACAAAAATTTTTTCCCACAAAAATTATTTTTTAGCCCCCAGTTTTGTATTTTTCCAAGGTTAGCAGGAGAAATTGGACCCTAAATGTTGTTGTCCAATTTGTCCTGAGTACGCTGATACCCGATATATGGGGGGGGAACCACCGTTTGGGCGCATGGGAGGGCTCGGAGGGGAAGGAGCATCATTTGGAATGCAGACTTAGATGGATTGGTCTGCAGGCGTCACATTGCGTTTGCAGAGCCCCTAATGTACCTAAACAGTAGAAACCCCCCACAAGTGACCCCATATTGGAAACTAGACCCCTCAATGAACTTATCTAGATGTGTTGTGAGAACTTTGAACCCCCAAGTGTTTCACTACAGTTTATAACGCAGAGCCGTGAAAATAAAAAATCTTTTTGTTTTCCCACAAAAATTATTTTTAGCCCCCAGTTTTGTATTTTCCCAAGGGTAACAAGAGAAATTGGACCACAAAAGTTGTTGTCCTATTTGTCCTGAGTACGCTGATACCCCATATGTGAGGGTAAACCCCTGTTTGGGCACACGGGAGAGCGCGGAAGGGAAGAAGCACTGTTTTACTTTTTCAACGCAGAATTGGCTGGAATTGAGATCGGACGCCATGTCGTGTTTGGAGAGCCCCTGATGTGCCGAAACAGTGGAAACCCCCCAATTATAACTGAAACCCTAATCCAAACACACCCCTAACCCTAATTCCAACGGTAACCGTAACCACACCTCTAACCCTGACACACCCCTAACCCTAATCCCAACCCTATTCCCAACTGTAAATGTAATCTAAACCCTAACCCTAACTTTAGCCCCAACCCTAACTGTAGCCCCAACCCTAACCCTAGCCCTATGTTGTGAGTTCTGTTTTTGGGCTCCCTCTGGTGGTTACTGATGGTACTGGGTGACTTGTCTTTCCTGGGTCTCTGGGTTCCACCTGTTCCATCAGGATATGGGAGTTTCCTATTTAACCTGGCTTTGCTGGCATTTCCTCGCCGGTTATCAATGTATCCAGTGTGTCTTGTTACCTCTGCTCCCTGCTCCTAGAACCTTCTGGTCAAGCTAAGTTTGGATTTTCCTGTTTTGGTGTTTTGCTTTATTTGGTTTTTAGTCCAGCCTGCAGATATGTGATTCTTGCTGCTGGTTGCTCTAGTGGGCTGAAATTGCTCCTCATGTACCATGAGTTGGCACATGAGTTCAAGTAATTTCAGGATGGTTTTTTGAAGGGTTTTTCGCTGACCGCGCAGTTCACTTTTGTATCCTCTGCTATCTAGCTTTAGCGGGCCTCATTTTGCTGAAACTGTTTTCATACTGCGTATGTGCTTTCCTCTCATTTCACCGTCATTATATGTGGGGGGCTGCTATTTCTGTGGGGGATTTCTCTGGAGGCAAGAGAGGTCTGTGTTTCTTCTAATAGGGGAAGTTAGATCTTCGGCTGGAGCGAGACGTCTAGGATCATCGTAGGCACGTTCCCCGGCTACTTTTATTTGTGTGTTAGGTTCAGGGTCGCGGTCAGCTCAGGTTCCATCGCCCTAGAGCTTGTTTGTATCTGTGCTTGTCCTTTAGTGATCCCCTGCCATTGGGATCATGACAGTATAACCGGCCCACAAAGTGTTAATTGTATTGGCTGAAGTAGGAGGATAAGTAGTCTGAGGAAGTTTTTTTTTTTTTTTTTTCTTTCCCTTTCCCTCAGAGTTTGCTGCCTAGCCTTATTGCAGCCTGGCTACTTCCTCCTCCTCTTAATCTTTGAATGGCTCTGATCCCAGCTGTTTATCATGGACGTCCAGAGTTTGGCTTCCAGCCTGAATAATCTTGCCACTAAGGTTCAAAATATACAGGATTTTGTTGTACATGCTCCTATGTCTGAACCTAGAATTCCTGTCCCAGAGTTTTTTTCTGGAGATAGATCTCGTTTTCTGAATTTTAGGAACAATTGCAAGTTGTTTCTTTCTTTGAAATCTCGCTCCTCTGGAGACCCTGCTCAGCAAGTCAAGATAATTATATCTTTCCTGCGGGGTGACCCTCAGGATTGGGCATTTGCATTGGCACCAGGGGACCCTGCGTTGCTTAATGCAGATGCGTTATTTCTGGCATTGGGTTTGCTCTATGAGGAACCTAACCAAGAGATTCAGGCTGAAAAAGCTTTGTTGGCCCTCTCTCAGGGGCAAGATGAAGCAGAAATGTATTGTCAAAAATTTCGGAAGTGGTCGGTGCTTACTCAGTGGAATGAGTGCGCCCTGGCTGCAAAGTTCAGAGATGGCCTTTCTGAGGCCATTAAAGATGTTATGGTGGGGTTCCCTGCGCCTACTGGTCTGAATGAGTCTATGACTATGGCTATTCAGATTAATCGGCGTTTACGGGAGCGCAAACCTGTGCATCATTTGGCGGTGTCGTCTGAACCGTCACCTGAGATAATGCAATGTGATAGAATTCAGTCCAGAAGTGAACGGCAAAATTATAGGCGGAAAAAAAGGTTGTGCTTTTATTGTGGTGATTCAGCTCATGTTATATCAGCATGCTCTAAACGCACAAAAAAGGTTGATAAGTCTGTTGCCATTAGTACTTTACAGTCTAAGTTCATTCTGTCTGTGACTCTGATTTGTTCATTATCATCCATTTCCGTCGATGCCTATGTGGATTCAGGCGCTGCCCTGAGTCTTATGGATTGGTCATTTGCCAATCGCTGTGGGTTTAGTTTGGAGCCTCTGGAAGTCCCTATTCCTTTGAAGGGAATTGACTCTACACCTTTGGCTATGAATAAACCTCAGTACTGGACACAAGTGACCATTTAGTTGTGCCTAACCTCTCCTCTCTCACCCTCCCTTCTCCATGACCACGGCATATAGTATCATACATACACGGGAATTTCCCTGAGCGCACGTCCTGTATTTACAACTTCCCCCTCCCCTCTCCCATGGCCCTCTTTAATCAATAAGCATCCTCCCTGGCCATCGTGAGATTACCAAGGTCCCTGGTGCGCCTTCTCCTCCCTCCCTTTATGTCCGTCCCTCCTGGGAATAGATCTCTATCTCTATAAACCCTCCATCGTCCTTAAAATTGCCGCCCCTATCTGTTGCTACTCTTATGTGCGGTGCCCTCTTAATTAAGGACGTCATTAACTTGTAGCGTATCACGCCTATTCAGCTTCTACACTTACCTTCCTTTGAGTGACCGTGATGCGCATGCGCTGGGAGATTCCTAGCCCCCTTTGACCTCCGGAAGCGCTCCATTGTGTGACCGCAGTGCGTTCCACTGCGTGCCACGGGAGCGCATTTCCGGAGGTCCCCTTAGCAACAGGGGGCGTCTCCTGACGCCTGCGCTCAGATTGGTCCAGACAGCCGCTCCATTAAACACGCCCCCACACCTCCCCGCCTATCAGTACGGGTCCTTCCAGTTAAAACACCGGCCTCTTCTAAACCCTATTACCCGCCCCCGGAAGAAGCATCCCTGCGAAACGGCGCTCGTCGGGCGTCGGGAGAGCATAGCCACAGCCACACGTCTCTACATACCTGTCTGAATACCACCCCGGCACTTGCCCCTATCTCCTCCATCAACATATTACAGGTAAACTAACTCCTTTTCACCAACGGCGGTCTTTGAGCCATTTATCTTGCTATGATATAGGGGTTTTTTTTCTCTCATTTGCCTTAGGAGTAGCTGTTTTATCTCTTCAGCCTCCACGGTTTCTTAGTACTTTTGAGGTATCCCCTTCTCTTTCTTTATTATTTTTTGGCTTCTCCCGCCTTCCATATGCATCACCATTATGACTCATATATGTAGGTAGTAGTTTATGCCTGTTTTTATGTTTGGTCTACATTAACCAGTTTTTGGTAGGCACACTTGTGTTACATAGACCTTGTAGTTTTGGAGGGAACATTTATCTATATGATGCATGCTTCATTGTGTATGTAGATTTATTTTTGCTGGCTTCCCTCTCCCTTTACCACTTGGAAGTCCCAATTTTTGTCTTTTTTCATTTTTTCCTTTGGTCCAGTTCCCCTCCCCCTTCCCTTTCCCTCTTCCTTTTGCCTTCTTTTAAGATGTATCAATAAACTGTTATTTTTAAACTTTACCTATTGTTCATTTCACTTCTTATCCTCTGTTTGGTATACTCCCTAGAGGATTATGGTTATATATACTTGTTGAAGTGACGTATGAGCCACTAATCATTAAGGACTATGATAATATACAAGTGACCATGCGTATGACTCCTGTTCATCAGGAGGTGATTCGCTTCCTGGTACTGTATAATTTGCATGATGTCCTAGTGCTTGGTCTGCCATGGTTACAAACTCATAATCCAGTCCTTGACTGGAAATCAATGTCTGTGTTAAGCTGGGGTTGTCAGGGGGTTCATGATGATGCACCTCCGATTTCTATCGCTTCATCTACTCCTTCTGAGATTCCTGTGTTTTTGTCTGACTATCGGGATGTTTTTGAGGAGCCTAAGCTCAGTTCGCTTCCTCCTCACAGGGATTGCGATTGTGCTATAAATTTAATTCCAGGCAGTAAATTTCCTAAAGGTCGTTTGTTCAATCTGTCAGTGCCAGAGCATACTGCTATGCGGGATTATGTTAAGGAGTCCTTGGAAAAGGGACATATCCGTCCATCTTTGTCCCCTTTGGGAGCAGGTTTTTTTTCGTGGCCAAAAAAGATGGTTCCTTGAGGCCTTGTATAGATTATCGTCTTTTGAATAAGATTACCGTAAAATATCAGTATCCTTTGCCATTGTTGACTGATTTGTTTGCTCGCATTAAGGGGGCTAAATGGTTCACTAAGATTGATCTTCGGGGTGCGTATAATCTTATACGAATAAAGCAAGGTGATGAGTGGAAAACCGCATTTAATATGCCTGAGGGCCATTTTGAGTATTTGGTAATGCCTTTTGGACTTTCTAATGCTCCTTCAGTCTTCCAGTCCTTTATGCACGATATTTTCCGTGAATATCTGGATAAATTTATGATTGTGTATTTGGATGATATTTTGGTTTTTTCTGATGACTGGGAGTCTCATGTTCAGCAGGTCAGGAAGGTGTTTCAGGTCCTGCGGGCCAATTCCTTGTTTGTAAAAGGCTCAAAGTGTCTCTTTGGAGTCCAGAAGATTTCTTTCTTGGGGTATATTTTTTCCCCTTCTACTATTGAGATGGATCCCGTCAAGGTTCAGGCTATTTGTGACTGGACGCAGCCTACATCTCTTAAGAGTCTACAGAAGTTCTTGGGCTTTGCTAATTTCTATCGTCGTTTTATAACTAATTTTTCTAGTGTTGTTAAGCCTTTGACGGATTTGACTAAGAAGGGTGCTGATGTTGCTAATTGGTCTCCTGCGGCTGTGGAGGCCTTTCAGGAACTTAAGCGCCGGTTTTCTTCTGCTCCTGTGTTGCGTCAGCCAGATGTTTCGCTCCCTTTTCAGGTTGAGGTTGATGCTTCCGAGATTGGAGCGGGGGCGGTTTTGTCACAGAGAAGCTCCGATGGCTCAGTGATGAAGCCATGCGCGTTTTTTTCTAGAAAGTTTTCGCCGGCTGAGCGGAATTATGATGTTGGTAATCGGGAACTTTTGGCCATGAAGTGGGCATTTGAGGAGTGGCGTCATTGGCTAGAGGGTGCTAGACATCGTGTGGTGGTCTTGACTGATCACAAAAATTTGATTTACCTTGAGTCTGCCAGGCGTCTGAATCCTAGACAGGCTCGTTTGTCACTGTTTTTCTCTCGTTTCAATTTTGTGGTTTCATACCTGCCAGGTTCAAAGAATGTGAAGGCGGATGCTCTTTCTAGGAGTTTTGTGCCTGACTCCCTTGGAAATTCTGAGCCCTCTGGTATCCTTAGGGATGGGGTGATTTTGTCTGCTGTCTCCCCAGACTTGCGACGTGCTTTGCAGGAGTTTCAGGCGGGTAAACCTGATCGTTGTCCGCCTGAGAGACTGTTTGTTCCGGATAATTGGACCAGTAGAGTCATCTCCGAGGTCCATTCTTCTGCGTTGGCAGGTCATCCTGGAATATTTGGTACTAGAGACTTGGTGGCCAGGTCTTTTTGGTGGCCTTCCTTGTCGAGGGATGAGCGTTCTTTTGTGCAGTCTTGTGAGGTTTGTGCTCGGGCTAAGCCTTGCTGTTCTCGGGCCAGTGGATTGTTGTCACCTTTGCCTATCCCGAAGAGGCCTTGGACGCACATTTCCATGGACTTTATTTCGGATCTCCCTGTCTCTCAAAAAATGTCCGTCATCTGGGTTGTGTGTGATCGCTTTTCTAAAATGGTTCATTTGGTACCCTTGCCTAAGTTGCCTTCCTCCTCTGAGTTGGTCCCTCTGTTTTTTCAGAATGTGGTTCGTTTGCATGGGATTCCTGAGAACATCGTTTCTGACAGGGGATCCCAGTTTGTGTCTAGATTTTGGCGGACGTTCTGTGCTAAGATGGGCATTGATTTGTCCTTTTCGTCTGCATTCCATCCTCAGACGAATGGCCAGACTGAACGAACTAATCAGACCTTGGAAACTTATTTAAGGTGTTTTGTTTCTGCTGATCAGGATGACTGGGTTACCTTTTTGCCGCTGGCCGAGTTTGCCCTTAATAATCGGGCTAGTTCTGCTACCTTGGTTTCTCCTTTCTTTTGTAATTCGGGGTTTCATCTTCGTTTTTCCTCTGGTCAGGTGGAACCTTCTGATTGTCCTGGAGTGGACATGGTGGTGGATAGGTTGCATCGGATTTGGAGTCATGTGGTGGACAATTTGAAGTTGTCCCAGGAGAAGGCTCAGCAGTTTGCTAATCGCCGTCGCCGCGTGGGTCCTCGACTTCTTGTTGGGGACTTGGTGTGGTTGTCTTCTCGTTTTGTTCCTATGAAGGTCTCTTCTCCTAAGTTCAAGCCTCGGTTCATCGGTCCCTATAGGATCTTGGAAATTCTTAACCCTGTGTCGTTTCGTTTGGATCTCCCGGCATCGTTTGCTATTCATAATGTGTTCCATCGGTCGTTGTTGCGGAAGTATGAGGTACCTGTTGTTCCTTCGCTTGAGCCTCCTGCTCCAGTGCTGGTGGAGGGAGAATTGGAGTATGTTGTGGAGAAGATCTTGGATTCTCGTGTTTCCAGACGGAAACTCCAGTATTTGGTCAAGTGGAAGGGTTATGGTCAGGAGGATAATTCTTGGGTGGTTGCCTCGGATGTTCATGCTGATGATTTGGTTCGCGCTTTTCATAGGGCTCATCCTGGTCGCCCTGGTGGTTCTTGTGAGGGTTCGGTGACCCCTCCTCAAGGGGGGGTACTGTTGTGAGTTCTGTTTTTGGGCTCCCTCTGGTGGTTACTGATGGTACTGGGTGACTTGTCTTTCCTGGGTCTCTGGGTTCCACCTGTTCCATCAGGATATGGGAGTTTCCTATTTAACCTGGCTTTGCTGGCATTTCCTCGCCGGTTATCAATGTATCCAGTGTGTCTTGTTACCTCTGCTCCCTGCTCCTAGAACCTTCTGGTCAAGCTAAGTTTGGATTTTCCTGTTTTGGTGTTTTGCTTTATTTGGTTTTTAGTCCAGCCTGCAGATATGTGATTCTTGCTGCTGGTTGCTCTAGTGGGCTGAAATTGCTCCTCATGTACCATGAGTTGGCACATGAGTTCAAGTAATTTCAGGATGGTTTTTTGAAGGGTTTTTCGCTGACCGCGCAGTTCACTTTTGTATCCTCTGCTATCTAGCTTTAGCGGGCCTCATTTTGCTGAAACTGTTTTCATACTGCGTATGTGCTTTCCTCTCATTTCACCGTCATTATATGTGGGGGGCTGCTATTTCTGTGGGGGATTTCTCTGGAGGCAAGAGAGGTCTGTGTTTCTTCTAATAGGGGAAGTTAGATCTTCGGCTGGAGCGAGACGTCTAGGATCATCGTAGGCACGTTCCCCGGCTACTTTTATTTGTGTGTTAGGTTCAGGGTCGCGGTCAGCTCAGGTTCCATCGCCCTAGAGCTTGTTTGTATCTGTGCTTGTCCTTTAGTGATCCCCTGCCATTGGGATCATGACAGCCCTAACCCTAGCCCTAACCCTAACCTTAGCCCTAATCCTAGCCCTAACCCTAACCCTAACCCTAGCCCTAACCCCAGCCCTAACCCTAGCCCTAACCCTAGCCCTAATGGGAAAATGGAAATAAATACATTTTTTTTATTTTTCCCTAACTAAGGGGGTGATGAAGGGGGGTTTGGTTTACTTTTATAGCGAGTTTTTTAGCGGATTTTTATGATTGGCAGCCGTCACACACTGAAAGATGCTTTTTATTGCAAAAAAATATTTTTTGCAATACCACATTTTGAGAGCTATAATTTTTCCATATTTTGGTCCACAGAGTCATGTGAGGTCTTGTTTTTGCGGGACGAGTTGACGTTTTTATTGAAAACATTTTCGGGCACGCGACATTTTTTGATCGCTTTTTATTCCGATTTTTGTGAGGAAGAATGACCAAAAACCAGCTATTCATGAATTTCTATTGGGGGAGGCGTTTATACCGTTCCGCGTTTGGTAAAATTGATAAATCAGTTTTATTCTTCGGGTCAGTACGATTACAGCGACACCTCATTTATATCATTTTTTTATGTTTTGGCGCTTTTATACGATAAAAACTATTTTACAGAAAAAATAATTATTTTTGCATCGCTTTATTCTCAGGACTATAACTTTTTTATTTTATGCTGTATGGCGGCTCGTTTTTTGTGGGACAAGATGACGTTTTCAGCGGTACCATGGTTATTTATATCTGTCCTTTTGATCGCGTGTTATTCCACTTTTTGTTCGGCGGTATGACAATAAAGCGTTGTTTTTTGCCTCGTTTTTTTTTTTTTTCTTACGGTGTTTACTGAAGGGGTTAACTAGTGGGCCAGTTTTATAGGTCGGGTCATTACGGACGCGGCGACACTAAATATGTGTACTTTTATTGGTTTTTTTTTTTATTTAGATGAAAAAATGTATTTATGGGAATATTTTTTTTTTTTTTTCATTATTTTGGAATATTTTTTTTAATTTTTTTTTACACATTTGGAAAATTTTTTTTTAACTTTTTTACTTTGTCCCAGGGGGGGACATCACAGATTGGTGATCTGACAGTTTGCACAGCACTCTGTCAGATCACCGATCTGAGAGCAGTGCAGGCTGCTTCACAGTGCCTGCTCTGAGCAGGCTCTGTGAAGCCACCTCCCTCCCTGCAGGACCCGGATCCGCGGCCATCTTGGATCCAGGACTGGAGGAAGCAAGGAGGGAGGTAAGACCCTCGCAGCAACGCGATCACATCGCGTTGCTGCGGGGGGCTCAGGGAAGCCCGCAGGGAGCCCCCTCCCTGCGCGGTGCTTCCCTGCACCGCCGGCACATCGCGATCATCTTTGATCGCGGTGTGCCAGGGGTTAATGTGCCGGGAGCGGTCCATGACCGCTCCTGGCACATAGTGCCGGATGTCAGCTGCGATAAGCAGCTGACACCCGGCCGCGATCGGTCGCTATGACGTACTATCCCGTCCAGGGTCAGATAAGCCCAGGGCACCTCGACGGGATAGTACGTCTAAGGTCACAGAGGGGTTAATAGCCTGGAGAGGTTCCACGGTTATTGCCCCCCCCCCTCCCCCCCCCGGCTAAAAACACCTGCCCCCAGCCACCCCAGAAAAGGCACATCTGGAAGATGCGCCTATTCTGGCACTTGGCCACTCTCTTCCCATTCCCATGTAGCGGTGGGATATGGGGTAATGAAGGGTTAATGCCACCTTGCTAGTGTAAGGTGACATTAAGCCAAATTAATAATGGAGAGGCGTCAATTATGACACCTATCCATTATTAATCCAATACTAGTAAAGGGTTAAAAAAATACACACACATTATTAATAATTATTTTAATGAAATAAAAACAAAGGTTGCTGTAATATTTTATTGAACGCCCAATCCAATCACTGAAGACCCTCGTTCTGTAACAAAAAAAAACATAATAAATCAACAATATCCTTACCTTCCGCAGATCTGTAAAGTCCAACGATGTAAATCCATCTGAAGGGGTTAAAATATTTTGCAGCCACGAGCTTTGCTAATGCAACGTTGCTCATGTCTGCAAAACCCCGGAGAATGTAGGTAAAGTAGGTCATTGACCTATATTTACCTGCATTTGCGGTGAGGCGCCCTCTGCTGGCTGTTCCTAGATCGTGGGAACTTTCCTAGAAAGCTCCCAGGCTCGAGATCATAAGAGGACAACCAGCAGAGGGCGCCCTCTTATGTTTTCGAGCCATGAGTTGACCAGATAAAGACAACCCTTTTAAATATTAAAATGCCTTCAACTTACCTAACAATATCGCAAGAAAGAGCGTACAAGTAGGCAAAGTCGTGACAGCAAGTCACTGAATAAAATCAATATAATACCACCAGGACATGGGGTCTCTAGGGGAAGAGTGAATGGTGCACACCACCCAAATGTTTCCGCCAACAGCAGTGGCCTCGTCAGGGGAACAGAGTGTCCGTCTAATGAGCTGTGTGCATAGGAGCTGGAACAAGCAGTAAACCAGCTCTGATTAGCACATGACAATGTTACCTGATGGCACAGCATAGGGTTAACCAGCACAGCTATCTGGAGGGAATGCAGAGGGCAAGCAGCAATGCAACGCCACCTAGTGGTGGAAAAATGGTATTGACTTCATATAAACACATGATATGATGAATTCTATTCCTACACAATGAGACAGTGCGAATATCTCCAGTAGGATAGAGATTGTCACATACAGAAAGTATACTCACCAGGGAGGCACTGATTGTAGAATTGCTCAGATGCTATGGCCACGTTCACACAGAGGTCTTTGAGTAGTATTTTTTGGATCTGGTCTGCTTTATTTCTGCTATAACACCACTTTGCCGAGTGTTGCCTTACCGTGATCCTGTTCGCTCATGTGAGAATCAGATCACCAGTGCGAAGATGGAGAACGTAATGTCTCCATCGTCTCCATTGTGTGAGTCAGCGTATTACAGACTTATCAGATGTTTTCCAAGTGCAGTCCGATATTTTGCACGCACCCATAGAATTGAATGAGTGCGCACCATCCACTATACGTTGCCAATCACAGCATGCAGCATTTTTTTTCTCAAGCCAACACCACATAGCACTCATCCGAGTTATATGCTAGCTACTCACCAGTGTGAGCGAACCCTTAAGGCTATGTGCACACGTTGCAGATTAGGCTTAGGAATTTCTGGTGCGGATTCTGCCTCTCCTGGCAGAAAACGCACCTGCGGTTCCACAATGGTTTTCTTGCGTTTTTGCTGCGGTTTTCTTGCGGATTTGCTGCGTTTTTTACCCCTGCGGTTTTTTATAATGGAATGGGTACAAAAACGCTGCAGATTCACAAAAAAGAAGTGACATGCTACTTCTTTTAAACCACAGCGTTTCTGCAGCGGATTTTCCACAAAGTGTGCACAACATTTTTTTTTCTCATTGATTTACATTGTACTGTAAATCAATTACGGATCTGCAGCGTTTCTGCACCTCAAAAAACGCTGCGGATCCGCAGAGAATCCGCAACGTGTGCACATAGCCTAAGGGTATGTGTACACATTGCGGATTTGGCTGCAGACCCAAAGCAGTTTTCCATGTGGTTTACAGTACCATGTAAACCTATAGAAAACCATATCCACAGTGCACATGCTGCGGAAAATACAGCGTGGAAATGCGGTTTATTTTCTGCAGCATGTCAATTCTTTTTGCAGATTCCGCAGCGTTTTACACCTGCTCCTCAATAGGAATCCGCAGGTGTAAAACCGTAGGTGAAATCTGCACAAAAACCACGGTTAATCTGCAGGTAAAACGCTGGGCGTTTTACCTACGGATTTTTCTGAATCTGCCGGAAAAATCCGCACACGAATTCGCAACGTGTGCACATACCTTAAAAGTATGAAAAAAACATAACAGTTCAAATCACCCCCCTTTTTACCCCATTAAAAATAAAGCAATTAAAAACAATACACGTTTGGTATCGCTGCTTTCGTAAAAGTCCAATCTCTGAAAATATAAAATAAAATTAATTAGGCGTAACGAGAAAAAAAAAAATCTAGATGCCAGAATAACATTGCAATAAAATGTAATAATAGATGATAAAAAAAACATTGTAACTACCCCCAAAATGGTATCAGTAAAAACTTCAGCTCAGAAGGATGCAAAAAAATTATGGGTCTCGGAAAATGGCGACACATGCAAAAAGAAAAAAAAGTATATATTTATTATTATTTTATTATTATTTTTGTATTATTTAAAATGTTGTATTATTATTTATTTTTATAGCACCATTAATTCCATGGTGCTGTACATGAGAAGGGGTTACATACAGATTACAGATATCACTTACAGCAGGGGTGTCAAACTGCATTCCTCGAGGGCCGCAAACCATGCGTGTTTTCAAGATTTCCTTAGCTTTGCACAAGGTGCTGTAATCATTATTTGTGTAGGTGATTAAAATATCACCTGTGCAGTACAAGGAAATCCTGAAAACATGACCTGTTTGCAGCCCTTGAGGAATGCAGTTTGACACCTCTGACTTACAGTAAGAAACTAATAATGACAGACTGGTACAGAGGGGCGAGGACCCTGCCCTTGCGGGCTTCCATTCCACAGGATGGTGGGGAAGGAGACAGTAGGTCGGGGGTTGCAGTAGCTTCCATGGTGTTGAGGTGGCCGTGTGGTCATTACAGGTTGTAAGTAAATGTAAATTTCTGACTTGTTTTTCGCCTCTGAAATAAAAAAATAATCTATATATGTTTGGTATCTGCGTACTCGTACAGACATGGAGAATCACATTGTCAGCTCAGCTTTACTGTACAGTGAACATCATAAATAAAAAAACAATTGTGGAATTCCACTTTAAATTTCAACACACATGCATTCTTTACCCACTTTCCAGTGCATCACATGGAAAATCCATAAAATGGATGGTTTCTTTCAAAAGGGCAGCACGGTGGCGCAGTGGTTAGCATTGCAGCGCTGGGGTCCTGGGTTCTAATCCCACCCAGGACAACATCTGCAAGGAGTTTGTATGTTCTCTCCGTGTTTGCGTGGGTTTCCTCCGGGCACTCCGGTTTCCTCCCACATTCCAAAGACATACTGATAGGGATTCTAGATTGTGAGCCCCATCGGGGACAGTGATGATGTGCAAACTGTAAAGCGCTGCAGAATATGTTAGCGCTATATAAAAAGATTATTATTATTATTATTATTAAAAGTACAATTTATATCGCAAAAAAAAAAAACAAGCTCTCATATGGCTATGTGCACAGAAAAAAAAAAACGTATTTTTCTTGGAAGAAGGGGAGGAAAAAGCAAAAATAGAAAAACAGAAATCGACCATGGCATGAAGGGGTTAAAGAATTAGTGCGTTTTAGTGCTAAGAAGTCAACAAAACTGAAAATAAACAGTGATCTTGATTTTGCACCAAATGTGCAAATAATAGAAGACGAAAAAAAGTAACCTCAAAAAATCCCAAATTTCTGAATCTGGGCCCTTTGTGTGAACAAAGACTGTGAGCTGCACATTGAATCAAGATTAAAATTAAAGGGGTTTTCCACAATTAGGACAACCCCTTCTTGATCTGAAAGGCGCCGGCACGGAAGGGGAGTATAAGCTTTTTTATTTTATCGGGGCCAAACGTTTAGATCGAGAAGGGGTCGTCCTAGTATTGCACATCCCCTTTAAGACTAGAGCTGAGTAATGCAAGTAATATACTAATAGTTTCCATTAGGATGACACTTAGTGTAAAACTTCCCAATAAAAGTGTTTGAAAAAATACAATTTATCTATCCATCAAATGATCTCTGCTGAAATCATAGCGCTATACAGAAGGCTCAAAGTGTGGGCGCCGTGAAGGTTGAAAATGCCATTTAGGCTACTTTCACACTAGCGTCGGTACAGGCCCGTCGCGTACCGACGCATGCTGTGAAGTAAAAGCAAAACGGGGGAAGCGGACGCAGTTTTTCAACGCTTCCGCTGCCCCATTGTAAGGCCCGGGGAGGGGGGGCGGAGTTCCGGCCGCGCATGCACGGTCGGAAATGGCAGGACACGACACACAAAAAAAGTTACATGTAGCGTTTTTTTGTGCCGACGGTCCGCCAAAACACGACGCATCTGTCGCACGACGGATGCGATGTGTGGCAATCCGTCGCAATGCTTCGCTAATGAAAGTCTATGGAGAAAAAACGCATCCTGCGGGCAACTTTGCAGGATGCGTTTTTTCTCCAAAACGACGCATTGCGACGGAGGCCAAGCAACGCTATTGTGAAAGTAGCCTAACCTGCAGATTAACCCCATATCTGCAGGTTAATATCATTTTTTCACATAACAGGTTCCTTAAAAGAAGAGACTCCTCTCCACCTGAAATCGCTACAGGAGACATCAAACGACATCTATTCTTCAAAATAGCACACGCTGTTCATGAATTTTGAGGAAAGTAAAAAAAAAAAAGGTCTTTATTTTTGTCTTTAGCCTTTTTTTGCAAGACTCTTTAGGGCGTAAACTTGCGAAAACCTGCCAAAATATCTGGTGTATCATAAAATCACAGCATGGGGTGACCGAAGCACGTTTGTGACAAATTTTTCGACTTTTCAAAAAGTCACAAATGACAAGGCAAAAAAAAAAATCTGGAAACCCTAAACTCCATCCAAAAATAAAATGAGAGAACATATATGAAATAGTCCTAAAAAAAGGCACACATTGAAAGATGAATTTGGAGGAAACAGAAGGTGCAAAAGATATATTAAAAAAAAAAAACAGATAAAAAAAATAGGTGCCAATAGAATAATGAATTGGGCCCATTATATTTGCCTTTTTTAAAAACAGATAAAAGTGATGGCAAACATTTGCCTAAGACCACGTGCACAAGTTCAGTATTTGGTCAGTATTTTACCTCAGGATTTGTGAGCCAAAACCAGGAATGGAACAATCGGAGGAAAAATATAATAGAAACACGTCATCACTTCTGTATTTTTCCTCCACTCCACTTTGGCTTACAAATACTGAGGTAAAATACTGACCAAATACTCGATGTGTGCACATGACCTTAATTAATTCCTCTGTTACCAGGTGTAGCTCATTACTTAAATACTGGTGGGAGCTCAGCTCACTGCATAGAGGGATCACAATGAGTTTGGGTGAGAGAGGTGCAGCATTTCACCAACTGTTTCTACAGATTCCAAGGGTCTAGTGTCATTACTTGTGACAGACTTCTACCGTTAGTATGTAGTTTGCGGAATTTGGCGTATGGACTGCACTTTACTTTCAATCAGGGAGTGAAGTAAAAGAAGCTTTTTCCTTCCAACGTTGTGATATGCAGCATCTTCTCTGCAGATTTAGGTTGGAAACTCGCTCGCACTTCTTTTGTTTTTAAAGCCAAAGTCTGATGTGGATCCAGCAAGATGGTGTAAATCTTTATTTTAGACTTCCTTTACCAGTCCTCTTTATTTCCCCTGACTTTGACTCCATATTCTCAAAAATTGATTTAATCCTAAGAACTCATTCAATGTTGTGCTCCCCCCCCCCCCCCTTTTTTTTTTTTTTTTTTTTTTTGTAAGAAAAAAAAAATCCAAGATTTACCTATTCACTAAACAGTAATAAATGGTCATTACCCTGACACATAGGTGACATCTGTGGGGGTTATGTGGGTTTTTGTTTTGATTTTTCATATTTGTTATTCATGGAGCAACTGACTTGAGTGGGTATGATTTCTACTGTTAATCTAACACTGGCTACCCTCAATAACACGAACATGTGAACAGTCCTGTTCACGTGTTCTCTGGGTTTCTCACAGATGAGAAACATGGATGCCTGAAATAAGGCCTAGATGTGTGGGGAGGTTTATATTTTATCTTTATAATTTTTGTTGCACTTTTTTTGACCATAAGGGAGGAGGAGATGTATCATTGAAATTTGATTGGCCATGTTTTAGATGAATTTCTAGTGTTGTATACCAAAAAACGTTGTGGTTTTAGCATTTTAAGTCTGATCTGAGCCTCATATCGTTGGGCCATAGAGCTCATGAAGAAACTTGTATGTCTGTGCTTAAACACATGCGTGAGAAAATGGCACCAATGCAGGTTCTAATTTTGCTGCTTTAGTATTTGTTTGTTTTGTATTTTCTTTAGCGGAACAGTTACAAAGACGAGCTAAACTGCAGTTTCAGATCGACCATACAAACAAGGTCAGTATCGCTGTGCCCGGCTCCATTACACTGCGCTCCTGTAATTGAATAAGCTTCAGAAAATGGAGACGCAAATGTGACACATGGCGAGTCCTAATGCCAATATCTGTAATACTAGGGCTGCACGTTTCCGACTATGCTTTCCTATCAAACCAAATCTAGAGAACTAGATTGTTGGCACTGCATTCACTGTAAAATAGTCTATGGCGGCACAAAGAGAAAACATTATGCAACTTGCAATTTGGCTGTCAAGAAAAATAAGTTGCAAGTAAAGCCGTACACAACTTGCATTGCTGCCTAAGATATCTAGATTTCTAATTTGGCAGCCCAGTAGCATTCATTTCTCTGGCACTGCTGCGGGTGGCAGACTAGATCTTCACTATTGTCAAAAATAGTATTAGCATTATTAATAATTTGCTGCTCCTGCCACCGGACAAACCTTACTCCCAACACCAAGGGTACATGCCAGCCTTTCATTGCTGTGCCTCTGCATAGTGCAACTATTTCTTAAAACTTAAAATAAGTCTTATGTTGGTGACTTACTTTACTTAAAATGGGTTTATCCACTTTACCACTTCTACCCTATTGGGGCACATAATGGAGAGAAACGTCATACCTTTAGGCCTCTTTTCCACTTGCGAGGAACACGTCCGTGTCTCTCATGTGGAAACGAAGCTCTGGCGCCGGCACTCCGGAGCGGAGCGTGCGGCTCCATGTGTTGCTATGCGGCCGCACGCTCCGCTCTGGAGTGCCGGCGCCAGAGCTTCGTTTCCACATGCGAGACACGGACGTGTTTCTTGCAAGTGGAAAAGAGGCCTTAGGCAAACTCTGCACTAGCAAGACACCTGGGGCCCCCAGTAGTCGGCTGTAGATAACTCCTTCTGTGGCTGGACGTGGTGTACAGAACTGAAGCAGCTCGGCTCTGTACAGTGTTCTGTAGCCAGGCTTGGACTGGCCCACAGGGGAATCCTCCGCTGGGCCCCTGTGCAAGAGTGGGCCACCACCCTCTTCTACTTCATACCATATATACTTAAATCACTGTGTACAGGCAGAGGCAGCATTTTATTCATGTAACAGTCTACCCCGTTCATTCTTATATAAATTTGTGATTGAGGATAATGTCACACTTGCATGTAGCTGAAATGTTGGGTCCTGGAGTTGGTTACTGGTCGGCCCTTAGCTCCCCAATCCAACCCAGTCTGTGGCTGTTCTGTTATCCTGCAGCTTGGCTTCTACTGAAGTGAATGGGAGCTGAGCAGCTACACGGCTTGGCATGGTCTTTGGCTGCACCATGTGTTGGTTGCTGTGTAGCCCCAGCCTAGTTATCAATGATAATCCCACAATAAATATTGTCCAAAATTTACATTTTATTTATTAAAACATTCAATGGGGACCTGGCTATCTGCTCGATTTCGTTGCATATAATTGGTGGCGAAAGGTTGCACTTAATGGACCTAGGTCCCCTCTTTTTTTTTTTTTTTTTTTCCTCCCAACCTTTTGTAACGATAGCAGGAAAACGGGTGAGCTGTTGACAGAGCATATGAGTATTGGAAATTTCAGCTAATGTTCACTTGTCCAGAAATTGAGTGCAGTTGTGTTATACACGGTGTCTGATGTGCAGATTTTACATGCCCCGAATAGGTAGGCACATCCATGTGACATAGCCAAAATAAATCAGTCACTGGCCGCCTCATCATTCATGGGTGGTCCTGCTGTTACCTGAGCCGACACTATAGAAAGTTACCTTGGCACTATAGAAAGTAAAGTATTGTCAGGTTATAATACTATAACCTTTATGTATTTCAGTGATTTTGCGCTATTTGTGAATAGAACTATACCGTCATTATTACGTACATCGGTTGTGACAGTACAAACTGCTGTAATAATGGCCTAACTCATTCATAATGTGCCCATATCCCCCCACAACTATGTGCACATGGAAAGGTGTCCTGTATGTGCAGAGTATGGGGCACATGTTGCCTGTTTTTGTAACTGTTGTGGCAAAATATTTGGCGCAAGGCACCAAGTGAATGTTCCCTGACTGACGCCTCCTCTGGCAGTATCTACTAACATGGGAATGGTGGCACTGTTCACACAATGGCTCCTCAGCTGCCACACTACGCACTAATGGGTGCCCACTCTATGGGTACAATGGCATAAATTACTGTGTGTGACATGAAACTGAGCCTTTTTCTTTTCCATACCAGGAGTACCTAGAAGATGAACCTTTTCGAGATATTTCAAACTTGACTGTTAAATTGAAGAAATTGAAAAGTGAGTATCTGCTTTGTGTGTGATGGTGGATTGTAGTGCCAGTCACATTATGGTAAATTGGGGAGAAAGCAAGAGAGTTTACACAGGACAGCACAGGATGTAAATCCTTTCCCTGCCTGTTTTGAACAGTGAAATAATTTACCTCAGACTTTGCTGCAATCTTCCTGCTGTCCTGTTTTGTTCTGTTTTTGTTTTTCCAATTGTGGAAGTGATCATCAATATTCCAAGATGAGAATATTTTATAGTGACTGTTTTGTATGGAGCTGCAATATGACACCCATAAATGTGCATGGGACCTTACTGTACCTCCTGCATGCAAGCTGTAATATCAGATGCTTCATTAATGGAGAACAGACAAAATTAACATGGTGGATGCCTCGTTTATGTAACTTACCCTTATGGGTCTCTTGTCTGTTATGGTTATGGCTTTAATTTTTGGATCTAAAGATTCGTTATGAAAGAACAACAAAGTTGATGCCTATTTTGGTAAGTTGGCCTTACATGTTAACAAAAGTTGGATGACCAGAAAAGGTGTCAAAGGGAATAAACTATGGCAAATGTTTGGATAATGGTACAATTGTCCATGTTGGAGACTCGTTCATGCTTGTGGATGACTAGAATTACATTCCTTCTGTTCAGCAGCAGATCTAGCATGTGCAGGGCAAGAATAGAAGTCTGCATTATCAGTCCCGTCGGTTCTCCTGAAAATACATGGCTACCTTGCCCAGATGGCTATTACCAATCATCGGCTCAGTAGCTGACCTGCACTGATGTTGCCTACGCAACACCCGCTAGGGCCGTTGGGTACTTGGAACTGGGGTGGTCACAGCAGCGGTGGCCCTGGGCGCGCAATGAAATAAGAGTTTGATGGAAATAAAGTTTGTAGGGGATAAGGGGAAATGTTCGTGACGACACCTGTGGCACTCGGCCAGGGATGGCTGACGCTGCTTAAAGGGACCACTGGGGCTGATGGTGTTGCAACAGAGTTGGTTTAGCTCCCCACAGGTAGAGCTTGGTCCCCAGGGTAGTTAAAGAAGTGCATGATAAAGTTCTGATGGTGGTGGTGCAGGGCAAGCGTCGCGAGAAAGAATTGAGGATACGGCAAGATGCAGCCTTCACTTTTTACTCACAGTTCAGTTGTTAGTCCCCAGCCAGGGTGCTGTGTCCTCCAGGTAGTGATCCAGGATACTCTCCAGTAACTTGGGGGCACTTTTCCAGAACCCCCTTCTATATGCCTATCCTGGCCATCTTGCTGCCTCCTCTCCTGCCCTGCTCTTCACACCCAGTGTCCTGAGCCGGTAGTCGCAGGTCCTGCCGGGGCGATGTCTTCACTGTCCCCTTGACAATCTGTCTCTGTTCAGCTTAGTAGGTGTGAGATTGGCTGTCACTTGGTCACAACAGCCTCCGGGTTCCTAGTTGAGACCTGTAGCTCCTCCACTAGATCAGGGGCTGGTTCCCTTTTCTGTGGCCTGGTCCCTCCCCCTGGCAATTGTCAGCATGCATGTGGTCCCCATGGGTGGCTTCTGCACTTCCCGTGCCTCTAGGACCCCTTCATTCTGCCTGGGAGCTTCTTTCCTTTTGCTCTTGCGTGCTCGCTTCAGACCCACACATCTGCTCTGCTCCACTTCTCCTCAACTCCACCCACACCTTCTACCTAATCCCTCCCTGGCCTGGGGAGGTCTAGTGATGGATGCAAGTGTTGGGGTTATGTACAGAAAGTTGGGGCACCACACCTCTGGCTGAGATGCAGTACTTCTGTGGCGACTGGACCCTCAGGGGCGCCACACCTATGAGAACTAGGCTTGTCCACCAAGTCTTGGTATGGATAATATGAAGCTAGGGCCGCCTCTGTAGAGTGTGTGCCACACGTAGTAGGAAATCAAGAGGTGTTAGTGGTTCTCCTGCTGAAGCCATTTTTTGTCCCTACAGGTGCATTCCTGAAACATGACCCTACCAGCAATGGAGAAATAGGTACGTCCTTTTTGCATAACAAATAAGGTATAATTTGCTGAAATCCCATATTGTAGAAAAAACTTTTCAGTGAACTGTCATTTTTTTTTTTTTTTTGGTCTGATCTAGATTACACTGCCTTCCATGCTATGGCTCAGGACCTCGGCATTTTCAGAAGTGTGGATGCGCTGCAGGAAAGGGTGCAGGATGTAACTGGTAATAATAGAAACACCCTATCCTATAGAGACTGTGCCATGGCTATGCTGGGCCGACGCTCGACTATGTGCCAGAGGTAACTGCTGATGCAGAAATTCTATTTTCCCTTCTGACTTGTCATTCAAAGCTTATACCATTTTTCGATATTGATCATAAATGTTTTGGCAGGAAGTAATCTTTAATTAAACCTTGCAGCAAGGCTACATCCTTGGTGTCCAACTTCCAATAGTGCCTACATCATATAGTTAGAGTTCTCCTTAGCCCCTGGGTCTGGCAGCTGCCATCTCCATGCAGACTGCCGTTGGCTTGGCAGTAATTAGATGCACTACCTCTTAAGCCAGGGCTATAGAGCAACCTGTGGCTACTAGCGATGAACAAACGTGCTGATAAGGTGTTATCCGAGCATGCACAGGTGCTAACCAAGTGTCTTCAGCGTGCTCGAAAAATGTTTGAGTCCCTGCAGCTGCATGTCTCATGGCTGTTCGACAGCTGCAATACATGCAGGGGATTGTCTGTTTGTTCGGTAATCCCGGCATGTGTAGTGGCTGTTAAACAGCCCTGAGACATGCAGCCACGGAAGCTCGAACATGGTGTTCGAGCACGCCAAAGACACTTTAATAGCACGCGAGCATGGATGACGCCTTATCCCAGCACGCTCACTAAACACCGATAGTGTTTTATTACAGAGCCCTACTCAGGCTGCACTTGGAGTATACTGAAGTTTTTAGCACTTCTGTAGACTTATTGGTGGGCAACCAAAGGAAATGGATGGACAACCGTACTCTACTCATAGAAAAAGGAACGTTTGGCAATAATGGAGCTATAAATTCATGAAAGGACACTGAAATAGCAGAGTATACTTTAGTGTAGTGCAACTTAACAACTCTCATTAGATGTGAAAAGGGATTTATTTTGCAAGATTCTCAGATTAAAAAAAGTAAATTCTGCTGCTACCTATCAAGTTTGGGGATGGCTGTACTGCAGTTGTGCAATCACAATAACACTGAATAACTTGATGTCTTAGTTTCCTAACCTTTAGGTGGAAAGTTTATTTCTGCATCACCAGAGGAGTAGCTAGGGTTTTGGTTCAGGGAGTAGGGGCGAAACTTCTGAGGGGGCCCCTAACCAGGTAACCTTTATTACAACTGGGTGATGCACCATAATAGTGGATGTAGGAGAACCTCAGAAGATGACGGCACTGTTACTGAAAATAATCTCTATACAAAGACCTTTTTTGTTTGTTTTTTCCCGCCATATGGTTAGTGGTAAATGCCAGTCCTAAGGGACTTGTAAGATCACAGTACAGTTATAGATGGTGACTTGCAGCTCATGTTTTTTTCTGATAGAATCATTCACTTTTCCATCTGGCCCAGACCAACATGACAACTTCTTCCAGCCAGGACTCATCTGCAGAGATTACAGCAAAGACACATTTCACTTCTCACGCTTCATGACTGTCCCCATTTATCCCCCAACCTGCAAACTCCTCATCCTGTGGATACCCCAATGCTAGGCAGCTGCTGCTGTGTGTCCCTATTACTGCACCTATTGTGTGGCTCTCTGTGCCCTCTAGATCAGGCCTGGGCATAGTGCTGCCCACGTGTCACATCCGGCCCTCTGGCTCTCAGGTCGGCCTGCGGACACAGCCGTGGGGCTGGAAATCGGAGGTCCACGGGCCACATGGTGCCTGCCCACTCGCTGTCTCAATGTACGGCTCTGTGCTGCGCCCGCCGATGACTCCTTTGGTGGAGGAGGGGCCTGGGGAAGCAATGGGGGTGTGACATGGTGCCACACACATGGGGCAGCTATGAGGCTCATGCAGTATATGGGATGTCAGAATTAATTTTGCTCAATTTTAAGTTGTACAATTAATATTTATTAAATTATCAATATTATAATCGATATTAATATTGAGCAGAATTAATTTCAGCCAATTGGTTCAGCCCTCCACAGTGGTCACTGTCTCATGTGGCCCCTCGGGATAATTACTCACCCCTGTTCTAGATGGTAAAACAACCCTCTCAAATATAGTAATGTTGTATACAAGTGCCCATATTTTGCCCCTGGAAAGTAATAATGCCCTCTGTGCCCCTGACAGTCACAGTAATCTGAATTCCCCTATAACAATAGGTGCCCACTTAACATTGAATGTCTCGAGTCTTCCCCCTATACAGCTCCCGTATACACAGTATAATGCTCCCTTATAGTATAGTACCACCCACAGTATACTGACCCCTTAGTAGCCTCCAAACTGTTTTATGGCTCCCTCACTGCAACCTCCATATTGTATGATGACCCCCCCTATATAACTTCTATATAGTTTAATGCACCAAATGGTCCTCAATATAGTATATTGCACTCCCAATAGGTAGACTCTATAGTATAATGTATCCCATTAAAAATAAATACAACTCCCCTCTCCTCCCTGCTCCGAGCTCATGTATATCTCCAGACAGCAGGCGCCAGGTAATGATGTCATCACGCCTGTTGTCATTGTCTGTGATGTCATCTGCTGAGGGGGAATGATGGGAGAGGTGGTCTCACTCCCACTCATCAATGCAGTCAACTGTATCGGCATCTTACAGCTGAACTTGCGATGGAGGGCGGCGGAGCACTACTGGCATCGGGGGCCCCCTCTCCGGCTCAGGGGCCCCATTGTGGCTGGGTAGCAGTGCAGAGAGGTTGATACACTGCCACAGATCAGGGAGAAACTGTATGGGCGAGCAGTGCACACCGATGGTTACAGTAGCGTAACTCCGGGTTGTCGGCACCCCGGTACCTACACTACTGTGCATCACCGTATCATCCCTGGTGGTAAAACGACCAAGCAAGTGGAAGTATTCTTCCTAACAGCCAATCAATTGATGGTTTTCTATTAACTATGGAGAGAACCAGAAGATGTAGCATTCTTGCCAACTTTCTACAAGAATTGTGTTCAGATATTTGTCCTGTTTAGTTTCCATTGTAAACTTGTATTATAGACAAAGCTTCTACTTAAAAAAAAAAAAAAAAAAATTAAAATTTTTTGCAATTCTTTCAAGGGTCATGAGGTACAGTGGCAAAAATGGAAACTTTGAGAATCATCCCTGTTGGCTGGATTCCATCAGGCCATTGTACGTCAGTAGCTTGGAGGTTACTTTATCTTCTAGTCTTCCATCTCCAATCACGTTCCTGCCGCCTCCTCCTCCTCCGTCTCCTGCTGACATCACCATAGAAAATACAGGAACCTATCCTGCTGCGTGAATGAACTTCTCCAAAATTTCATTTTCTTTGTTTATTAATTTTTGTTAGCAATTCTGACTTAATAAATATTTAATACAAAATGTTGCTGTATTAATGACCCAATGAGCAGATATAAGGTTTTAGAATTTACATGACCTGAAGGTCTTGTCCAGTGTTTTCTTATAGCAGTCAGTATAAATGCCTATTCATGTCTTCTAAACCACAAAATTTGCCATGAAAAGCAACTTGTTTGTTTTTTCGTGAGTAGCCAAACTTGCACTTATTTTAAAGGACAGGTACAGATGGCCACAGGACAATCTATCTGAGAATCAGGCTGATTGATCAGAGTGTAATTTGCATAGAGTATGATAGTGTGATCACATTCTTCTCTTCTGAGAAAATCGAAAAAAAAAATTCCATTCTGAGAGGCCACAAATCTGACTGGACTCAGTCTCAGATGTCATCTGAATGCAGCCTGACTATTTCCAATGAATCATTGACTTGCATGGCTGAGTGCAATCCAGATATCATCAGATCAAGCTCTGTCAGGTGTTTTTTTTTTTTCTTTTTTTTTTTTTTTATCTATTGGATCGCACTCGGATGGTAAATCCAGTGGTGTGAGAGAGCCCTTAGAGTTAAACTCCCTTGCAGAACTAGCTCCCTGGGTATTCTTGGTTAAATCCTCCTGTAGCCAGCAATAGACAAAACAGTGCAACATTTTTAATGAAGCTCAACTGCAAAAACGTTTAGCCCAGATGAACTGCAGGTGAATTGATGGTGGGGAAGGGGGTGAAACATTTCCCCCCCCCCCCCCCCCCCAAGAAAAAAATAAAAAATGAACAACCCCTTTTTAATACAGGTAATTTGGCTTTTTAAGGACTAATAATCAAGTTAAATTGCCACCAAACCCTGTATCTGCCACCCCCTCCACCGCACCCACCCAGTGGATCTCTCCGTACCGTGCCTAGTAACATCTTCATGCTCAATGGGTAATAACAACCTAAAATGACACTACAGCAACAAACACCAACTTTCAAGATAAACTAGAAAATATTTTATTACTCTTATAACATACAAAGTTTAAAAGCGACCACTGAGGGTTTTTTTTTGTACATTTTGAAAATAGAACAATATTTTTTTATATATTTAACAAACAATTGTAAGGAAAATATCTGCATCATATAACATCACATTGGAATGTAAGATTAATGGTTTTCCTGTATGATTAAAAACCAAAAAAAAGTATTTAAGTCATACAACGAGAGCATTCTATTACATACAGGACTGTGTAATGTAGGATCACGTCCTGTAGATATTCCTTGTGACATGTTTGAGCAATATACAGTTTACATTCGGAGTCGTTCATGGACAGTGCACTTTGTATACATGTGTAGTAGCGTGTGCTTCCCTAGGTGTATCCTAAATCCTGCGCTATACAGATATCCTGCAATGTTTAAATTTAGTAGGGATCCATTTGCTGAGCTAAAAACACCAGTGGGGAAAAAAATGCAGAATTGCTGTTCTTTATGTACTTCGTCATCCGGTAACTAGTTGCAATGGTGGGAAACAGATCTCAAAATAGATTTTAGCTGATGCATCGAAAGAAGTGGTCTAATTATAAAATAATGAATCTACTTGGAGCCAATCACTGAAATGGCTGTAAAATTCAGACGACTGCTTTTATCAATCTGCATTGCACTAGTGCTTTCAAAATTAGACATTGATCTACCGAACACAATGGGCAAAACAAGTGTTGCCTTTTTTTTTTTTTTTTTTTTTTTAAATGCTGGACAGCACCTTCTAAAACAAAAATGGATGCCTGGTATCTTTCAAAAACTGCCACATCAGCGGTTTTTGAACCTTAAAGGGAAATCTGTCACCAGTGTTATACCTTTTTATAAACAATGGCCCTCATCTTTTAAAGTGGGTTAGTGGGGTTCTGACAACCCTTTTTACACCCTATTAAGTGCTCTTGCATATCTCCAAAAGTGTATTCACGGTCCGGTCTGATGGGCAAAACTACCTCCAGACCAAGTCCGTTCAAACACCACCTCTTGCACCAGAGATCTGTGCAGGAGCCTTGGGCAAAGTCATGTAATGCACAGGTACCGGCTTCACATCTACGTCACCAGCTCCCCGGCTGTTCAATAGGGCAAAGTGAGGAGCGTCTGCGCGGGTCACAGATTCCACTGTGTAGGTACGAGACTTCGGGCACAGAGTGGATGATGTAGGGGATGTCCTCCACATCCATAATGATTAGAGGCAGAATTTTGAAGGGCCGCAGGCAGCATTGAACACGAACTGGAGACATCCATTGGACTGGCCTATGCAGTTTGCATACAGCGCGGAACATGAATAAAACACTTTGGGGATATGCAAAGGCACCTATGAGTGAATTAAGGGGTTGGAGTAACCCCATTCACGTGATTTAAAAGGTGATGGGCATAGTTTTAGGTATAAAACAGGTGACCGGTTCCTTTTTAAAGAGAACCTGTCATCAGGATTATCCATTTTAAACTAAAGATATGGCCATAATGGTGCTGGTATACTGGTTTAATAGATACCTTTAGGGTATGTGCACACATGTTCTGGATGACTGCGGATTTTTCCACAGCGGATTTGGAAAAACCGCAGTGCAAAATCGCTACGGTTTCTACTGCGGATTCCGCTGCGGCTTTACACCTGCAGTTTTCTATTGGAGCAGGTGTAAAACCGCAGCGGAATCCGCACAAAGAATTGACATGCTGCAGAAAATAAACCGCTGCGTTTCCGTGCATTTTTTTCCGCAGCATTTTCACTGCGGATTTTGTTTCCTATAGGTTAACATGGTCCTGTAAACTCATGGGAAACGGCTGCGGATCCACAGCAAAATCCGCAGCGTGTGCACATACCCTTAGTGTGGAAATCCACAGCCTGGTTTCTGATAAATCATCACTAAGTTTCGTTTTCCTAATCTCCGTGCTTTGGGGCGGGACTGTGGTCAGGGTCTTTGGCTCTACAAGGGTTCCTTCGTTGCCTCTGGTACATTTATCTTCTGCCTAATGTACATTTCATTTTTCTGTGGGCAGCGCTTGCGCAGATTAATCTTGTGGCAGGTTTCTGGAAAACAGCACTAGTGGCAGCGCATGCGTAGATTTACATCCTGGCTCAATGAGGAGTTGAGATTTCATTCTGCACATGCACCGTTACCGGCGCCAGGAAGGTCGATCCGTGCATGTGCCGTCACCGACGACATTTTCCTCCGCATCAATCTGCGCAAGCGCAGCCCTCAGCTAGGACAGCACCAGCAAGAAAGTGAAATGATGAAGAAAAATATACAAGCGGCAACAGAGGGGGTCGTGGCAGAGCCGAAGACCCTACCCCATTCCCGCCCCAATGCATGAAGAGATTAACAAACCAAAACTTTTAATGATGATTTAACAAAAACAGGCTTCTGATTTCTTCACTGAAGGTAACTATTAAATCAGTATACCAGCGTCATTATGGCCATATCTTTAGATTAACATGCTGATGACAGGTTCTCTTTAAGAACGGTTTCACACATCAGGATTTTTTTCCCACACATGGGAAGAACCGTCTATGTGCGATGAGTTGTGCTTTGTTTTTTTCACTCCACCAGCTCCATTTTTGTTCCTAGTTCATTTTCACCATTCGATTTTTTTTTTTTTTTTTTTTTTTTTTTTTTTTTTTTTTTTTTTTCTTTCTTCACATATGAAGAAAAAATATTCTTAGCTTTTCCTACCCGTAAAATAGGGACAGCACAGGGATGACGTTTATGTGCTCTTTGATTTTATTTCCTTCACTGGGCAATTGATTTGTATATGAAAGTTTAATCCACAACATGGGTCAAAGTTGGGCGTCTTGGATTTTTTTTAAGGAGGGAGGAGTTTTCGACCAATAAAAAAAAAAAAGTGAAAAGGCACATTCATAGTAATTAATGTGTGATCCATCTGTAAAAATAAAATGGCACATGTACCAAAAACCTGATGGTGTGGAAGACCCTCAGGCTTGGTTTTCTAGCTATTGTGTGTAGCTGAAACCATGTTCTGAGTAAGTGACGCTCTTGCTTCTAAAACCCGTCAGCTACATGGTTTTGGCCACATGTCGTAGTGTGGAAACCTAGCCTAAGCATCTTTTGTTAATAAAACAACCTGAGACTGTCTTAATCCAATTAATCGTAAGTGCAATTGCAAAAAACCATATACGTATACCCTGATTATTCCGAGTGGACAGCCTTTTCCATCCCAACCTGTAAGTACATATTTGTAACCGCTCCTGGTAGTCTGCTGCTCCAGTTCTCTATGCATATGCAATAATTACAGCGCTATTATGACTAACCCATGGGAAAATAATCTCAAATTAAGAATGCAAACATGGGTTCTCTCTAGATTCTGCATTCTGCCAGTATCTCATAATGCCACTAACCATGCAAAGCATTATTTGTTTCCCATTATGTGAGTAAATGGTACTTAACTGCAAGAAAGATCATTTCCCAGTGGCTGAAGCACAGATAATTGGGAGACAGTGCATGAGAGGTAGTTCCTCTTAGATCTTTCTACGTCTGCAAAGCTTACCCCTCCCTTTAATGTACCCCATGCCAACTGGCAGTCTTCCCACCTTGCCCTTTTCACGCGTAATCCTCCACATCCCATCTCTACTCACATTTTGGAAAGCCTGACATCATAGGCCACCATGGTAAAATTGTCCCAGCCATAAATTTTTTTCTCAGTTGGGTTGTAATCTACCATGCTAGCATAGCCGTATTGATTCTGAAATGGGATGCTCAATTGCTTCTGGACACCAGTGTGAGTATCGAAAGCAAAACTGACAGTGGTGGTTGGAGAGGAATAGCTTGCGATGGTGTACAGCGTGCCACACACCATGAATGCATTGGCCATTGACTGCTTTCGAATTGTCGTGTTCCAGCTCTGTTTCACTTCCAAGGTTTTGGGCTCTAACTGAGATATAACTATAGAGCCTTTAGCATTCTCTGTGCTATAGATTGCCCACAAACCCACCTCATCAAGCGCCAGATCAATATCTGTATAGCCTCCCCAAGAATATGGGTATTTACCATGATATCCGGCGTCAGCAAGTTCCTTCTGGATTGCGACTGTTTCTGTCTTGAAGTCATATTTTACAATTATTTTCGATTTTTTGCGTATATAATATAGTGAACCCTTGTATACCACAGCCCCGTTACTCTCCATGGAGCGAGGCACAACATATACCTTGGTAGGATAACCTTTTACTAATTGGTCAAGATTCTCATACTCAAAAACCTGCCGTATATCTGCCCCAACAGTATTTATTCTCCAAATGGTGTCCAACGTAAAAGGAGATACTGGTTCTGGGTCTTTCATCCAAACTCCATATTTACCAGCAATATTATCTGCCTTTCGGTAAGTAGTAGGTTCTCCGACCCATGTAAGTTCACCACATCCTAGAAAAGAGATAGAAGTTAATTTATTTTCAAATCTAAGTTGTTGTTCTTTTATCTTTGTCTTTTGGCTTGAAAAGGCTAAAATGGTGCCATGCCATATTTATCATATTTAGAATTTTTAAAATGATCCAATAAAGAGAACATATCTTGGAAATCAACTTTCTTTTGTTATTTTCAAATCTTGTAATAAAAAATAATCTTGCATTTCCTATTAGTTCCAAATTCTCAATCGGCTTCTAGTTATGAGATTTGCAGAGAACCAATTTTGATGAGCCGTCCTCAATTATGATGGCTGCCAGACTGACCTGTTGCCTAGGCATAATAAACATAACTACTTCATAGCGTCTGCCAACAGAAATTAAACCTAATTCCTCATGTGTGCAGTAGCATTAATCAGCGAAGGCCAAAATTGTAATGGTCTTCTTGGAAAATGCTTAATGGAACATTTAATGTAATGTTGGTGTAATGCAATATTAGGGAGGTGCAATTATGTGTCCAAGCATGTTTCACAAATATTAAGTACGAAAAAAAAAAATATTTGTACCAGGTATCCCCATGGTCTCTGAGCCTTGGCCCGTTGAATGACTTTCTGGAAACATTCTAGACGCAGGAAGTGCTGTAAGCTCTGATTTCAATTCTTGGTACCCCACCCCATCCGCGCCCCAGGGAGACACTAAAATATTAAAAAACATACCATTAGAAGTCTGTAAAAAACATTTAAAATTGAAAATTTTATGTAAAAACTGTATGATACATCTTATGTGACGACTTTAGGTTTATTTGAGAAAATTTAGTTATCACTTTATGTATTTATACCCCTTTAAACTATAGACTTTTTTAAATTTTAGGTCTGTGCCTGGGCTAAGAGTTCCAGACATAATATGTACAAAAATACCATCTTGTGTGAAACTGTCCTTGTGCAAAATTTTCAGATTTTCCACACTGAATTTGAGGATGACCCATGTAAATATGGCAATGGCATGCTGTCATCTCAATTGACAATGTGTCAGTGCACATAGCCCTTGTGGCTACAGTCCATCGAATACGCTCATGAGATATATGACTGACAGTCAGTGCCAATTCTCACTTCCTCTCACTCAAGCAAAAATTGAAATACAAACAAAATCATTATTAAAAAAATCAAGATAAAAATATATTCTAAAAAGTAGAGTTGGTGCCATTCGATTGGCAGGACCAAGTCCATTGGCCATGGCAGGAATCTGTGGCCACCAGATGGGAGTCCTTACAACCACCTGTTACCTGATTGGCATGTACGGCTCTTCTTTTTATTAGCTGGTCTGGCGCCATGTGATCATTTTGGTGTGATGCACATGTGACGTTGCACCAGGCTGAGAAATCAAGAGACGAGCCACAGATGCCCATCAGATAAGAGGCAGTTCTGAGGGCAGGAGCCTCAGATTGCTGCTGTGGCCAAGGGACTGGGTGCTGTAAATCAATTCCTACCAACTCTACTAAAACATACCTCAAACTTGAATTATATATCCCTATGAGCTGTACTGTCTGATGTTTCATGTCCAACCCTCACTTATTATCACAGTAACTGTAATTTCCATTAATCAGCCATTATATACTATTTCCTTACCCCAACCCACTCACGGTTTATTGCCATAGAAATCATCCAATATTTGCGATTCCCCCATTATTATAGTGATAAATAACTCAGCTCTGCTTATCACATACTATTACAGACAGTAGTCAACCCTCCACCCATCTCACACAGCTGGAATTAGCGGCGATGCATCCACAGGCTCCTCTCGGGCGGCAGCTATGGGCATACGCTAGTTACACAGACAAGGCAGGTTGCACCCAGAATGAAATGTCTCGTGGGCACTTGTATCTACTAGACTGTGATGCAGTAGTGCCAGCACCTGGCGGCAAGGATTCTAGCTCCCCGGTTATTTTTTTTCTGGGTTGCAGGTTTTTGGTTTCATACAGACAGGAGGCTTCTCACCCCTCATTATATACTCACAGCATGTCTCTTAAAACATATAACTCTGCCCTTCCCCTCTTTAAAAAGCCGCCTTCTCCACCCTCCTCACCTCACTATCTAACAATCCAAAACTACACTTTTCACTCCCTCCTCAGTCCTAAGGTACAGACCACAATCACCAACCTTAGCATTGATGACAATCTGGCCACGTATTTCAAAGAAAAAAATGTACCATTTCTGACAGGAAATTGTCTCCCAGTCCCCTAATATCATGGTTCCTCTTCTCTCCTGAACTTCATCAAGCTCACTTTCAGTCTTTGAATTAGTGACAGAAGACATTACCAGGCTCCTCACATCTTCTCGCCCAACTACCAGCACTAGTGACCCTTTTTCCTCACACCTCCCCAAGACCCTCTTTCTGGCTGTCACCACCCACTAAACTAAAATATTTAACCTCTCTCTTTCATCCAATATTTTTCACTCCTGATAATGGCTGGACCATACACTACAAACACTTTTTTACCTTTAGTGCCTTCCTTGTTTTGATTAAAAGCTTGTGCGCAAGGCCCTCACTCCTCTTGTATTTGTTAAACTACTGTGGCATGTAAAAGTGTGGGCACCCCTGTTATTGTGAACAGTTAAGTAAGTTAAATATTAAATGATCTCTAAAGGCTTAAAGTTAGGTAACAAATACTGTATATATATATTTTCATCTTTTACATTTTAAAAATTGCAAAATGGACTGATGTAAAAGTTTGGGCACCCTGTATGGTAAGCATCTAACAGCACCTCCTTTTCAAAGTATCACAGCTTGTAAACGATTTTTGTAGTGAGACAAGTCTTTTTAATTCTTATTTGATCCATTCTTCCTTGGAAAATTCTTCCAGTTCTGTGAGATTCCTGGCACGTCTGGCATGCTTTGCTATTTTGAATTCTAGCCACAGATTTTCAATGATGATCAAACCAGGGGACTGTGAGGGCCATTGTAAAATCTTCTGCTTTTGCCTTTTGAGGCTGTCTATTGTGGATTTTGACGTGTGTTTAGGATTATTATCCATTTGCAGAAACCATGCTGTTTTCAACTTCAGCTTTTTTACAGATGGTGTCATGTCTATTTTCAGAGTGCTAGGCATCTGCTTAAATGAACCCATGGCTGCTGTTTTTTTGCACAAGATCACCTTGGTCAAAGTTATCTGAGCACACAAATCTTCAAGGGTGCCCAAACTTTTGCGTTGGCCCATTTACTTTTTGTAATTTTTAAAATGTAAAAGATTAAAATATATGTATTTTTGCCTAAAATACAAAGGAAATGTGTCATATTTAATCTTAGACCTTTTAGAGATCATTTCATCCTCAACTTTAACTATTAATAATATCAGTAATTTTGACCAGGGATGCCCCAACATTTACATGTCACTCACTGTATGTGTTACTCTTTAATGTCTGATGTTGTCTGTACATGTCCTCTCAGAATTATAAAGTACGGCGGAATATATTATCATTATTCTCACTCCTTCCTTATATACAAACTCCAAGTTTCTGACCAGTGGAGAACCGCCAATGGCAGGAAGCCACGTGGCTTCTATGGGGCCCATGAGCTAGAGGGTCTGGTTCCAGCTTTGGCACAGGGCCCCTCCATCCGTCACCGAAGGTTCAACTTCTATAGGTATCCTGGATGCCGATACAGTTGTGAGGAGTGATGAAAAAGGGAGCTTCAGCTGATGTTCCCTCCTCCATTCTCCCTCAGCATCTGATGTCTCAGCGCAGTGGGCACAATGACGTCACTACATGGTGCCGGCTCCGCTGAGATGTGCGAGCTTTTCAGAGACTGGAAAAGTGAGGGAACAAGGAGAAGAGGTGAGTATTAAGAACTTATTTATTTTTTTAAATCAGTGAGTACATTAACGTGGCCATAATACTATATAGAAGACTATGGGGAGTGCATTTTACTATATGGAGGACTATGGGGAGTGCATTATACTGTATGGAATATGGAGAGTCTATTATACTGTATGGAGGACTACAGGGAGTGCATTATACTGTATGGACTATGAGGAGTACACTATACTGTATGGTGGACTATAAGGAGTGCATTATACTGTATGGACTACGAGGAGTGCATTGTACTATATGGAGGACTATGGGGAGTGCATTATGCTGTATGAATGACTATCGGGATTGCATTATACAGTATGGAAGACTATGGGGAGTGCATTATACTGTATGGATTATGAGGAGTGTATTATATTGTATGGAGGACTATGGGGGCTGCATTATACTATTTGGAGGCTGCATTATACTATATAGAGGACTATTGGGGTCATTACACTGTATGGAGGACTGTGGGGAGTGCATTACACTATATAGAAGATTATGGAGCATGCATTATACTATATGGAGGACTATGGGGTGCAGTATACTAAATGGAGAACTATTGGGTGCAGTATACTAAATGGAGGACTATGAGGTGCAGTATAATATATGGAGAATTTTAGGATGTAGTATGTGGTCCATTATACTAAATGGAGAGCTATGTGGGGGGCATTATAATATTTGGAGGGCTATGTGTAGGCCATTATGATATTTAGAGGGCTATGTGGGGGCCATTATACTGTATGCAAGCAGTTATACAGTGTGTCGGTCTGTGTGGGATTCATCATACTGTGTGGGATACATCATACTGTGTTTGTAGAGCACATTTGTTTGCATCATACTTTATGGGTGCAAAGAAAGGGAAATTTAGGGCTTCAGTGGGAGGAAATTACGGCTGCAAAGTTGTGAGATATGCTCTTCTGTGACCCAGCCGAATATTAATTATTTTTTTGTTGGAGTGGGCCCAAATAGAATTTCTACTATGGGGCCCCATGATTTCTAGGTACACCCCTGCTTCTGACTCCTCCATTTATATACGGACAGCAGGTTTTTCACCCCCTCCTTACATACAGATAGCAGGTTTTTGTCCCCTCCTTATATACAGACAGCAGACTTTTCACGCCCTCTTTATATACCAACTGCGAGCTTCTCACATCTGTTTTTCATCATTGGTAATGAGATTACAAATAATTCAGTTTTCTTACACAAATTGCAAATTAGAAGGTGGCATTATCTACCCCACATCTACTCTCCACATCTTTGGGGGATGTGAATAGCTCTGCCCCTGTCCACCAGCCTCTGCAGCCTCCTCCTGTGATTGGCTCTCTATGGAGAAGATTCTGCTTTTCATGTTTCATGCTCATCCACTCAGCAGCGACCTCTACACTAACAGCTCTCACAATTGGCTCCCATGTGCTATACTTTGATTGGCTGATGCTTTTACTCTCTTTCTGCTTCGCTGTGATTGGTGAATCATCGGACCGCCTTAGAGGTTCCTAGTTTGCACCGCACATGTTGCTAGCAGGTCCGGCAATGGCAGGGAGTCGGGGAGTTTTACAATCATTATGTGTGACTCAAGCGGTGTCCGCCGGCACACAACATGGTGGCTGCTGCAGCACCAACACGCACCGCATATTTACATACAGTTTAGTGCAGACTCAGTGTCCACTTTGCTTTATTGATGGTAAACAACATCTAGATTTACTTACATTCAGAGGGTCCACCTTTGCCTTGTGCTGAGGATGTCCTGCCAGATCCTCCATGATTATCAGTGACATATGGTGCTGGAAAATGGAACAATTGCAAAGAATTAGCACAATGGCTGAATAACATAATGACATGGTCTATTGGTATTGAGAAAGCTCGGAAGTTGTTCTACGCCCGATCGCTCCATCTTCTGGGATCCCATTCTCTAGCATTATTTGAGCTGAGAAGAGGAACTTGGGCATACTTGCTTGAGAGGACAACTGTGGTAATTCATGTATAGAATAAAGGCCACCAGAGAAATGAACAGAATGTTTTTGGTGAGCTTACTCCTATATTTTCAGGTCTATAAAGAAAAATTTTGGCATGCTCCATTTTATGCCATACAAAGATGGGGGATATTCTCTTTTGGAGCTTCAAGGAACCGTGCACATGGACCTTAAGGGCTCAATCAGACATACATTTTTCACGCAAGAGTTCTATCCCTGTTTTTCACGGACAAAGCTGATACCTATTACAGCCGATGCAGCCATTCACGTGTCCGATTTGTTTTGGTGTGGACCAAGTGTTTAGCACAAAATCACGGAAACATGTCTGATATTGACCCGAGTATTGGCTAAAAGTCGTCAAGTTCATGGGTGAGTATAGAAATCGGACAGCAACCGTATCCTATGCCTGTGCTGTCCGATTGTCACGTAGTGCCAGATAGCAAAAGGTAGAGAAACTTTTTTTTTTTTTGGACCCAAGAAAAACATAAAACTCAGATGAGACTGTGATAACACTGTATTGAAAGTCTCATAAAACACTGATCAAAGTCAGTGATGAAACTGAGACTGTTTTCCTCGTACGTGAAAACAAGGGACATATGAATGATCCCTAATGAAGTAGTTGCATCACAAGTCTATAATCATCCATCCAGCTAAACTTTAAGGCCATGTTACTGTAAGTCGTCATCTAGAAAATATATTACATAACCAAAGAAAACAAAACCAACAGAAATTGACGATGTTTTATTACACAAAAAAGCTGTTACATTCTTGATTGGATATTTGGCATAAAAACGATATATCAGGGGGGCGTGGCCTGGATCTCAAACAGAGAGGACGCAGCTCGCTGTAGCTCCTGCTAAAAGCCCGTAAAAGACCTCATTTATTGCCCCTACAGACGGGATAAAAGACTTTCCCAGCGTCCCTACACTGCTGGGGTCGCACCGAGACGGCTGAGGGGCATAAAGAAGAACCAGGTGGCTGTTCGGGAGCGGAGGGTGTCCGGGAGGATATGGCGCCATTACCTGGTCGGCGCCATCTTGCTGTGTAGCCCCCTGGTCGTTCCTCGCCGGCGCCGCCGGCTCTCTCCGCGCCGGAACCAAGCAAGAAGATCCACCGGGAGAAATCCACACCGCAGCAACAGAAAGAGCCCCGTGCGGAGCAGGAAGCCCCGCCGGACCTTCTTCACTCCGGAGCTGCCGGGACCCAGAGAGGTCAGACGCAACAGTAAGCGTCCCCTCCTCCACAGCACCCCGGCGCGGGAGTAAAGAGCCTCCCTGCCTGCGCTGAGACCTGGCGCGGCGGGACGTCTGACCAGAGGGGACACCTGCGGCGAGGGGTAAAGATCCCAAAAGGCGACCTAAACCTTCTGGCCATCTGGTGATATCTAGCTGGCTGGGCGCTGAGCCGCGGCGCCTGGGCGAGAGGGGGCGCCTACACCTCCGGGGTCGCCGCCAGAGGTGACAAGAAGTCGAGGAGGACGCTGTGACCGCAGGAGGGATTCCCGGCAAGAGCTCCTGCCGCCGCGCGGGTCCCGCGATTGCTTGGAACGAAGTCCCTTCCTTCTGTGCTGCGGCCGACACGGAGAGTCGGCAGGCACCCACTCCGGAGCCTTACGGGAGAGGTCGCTGGGTCCGGGCGCGCGGGGCCGCTGACGCCGGGTGGCCGTAGACGGAGGCGGAGATCCCGGAGGTGGGCCGCTCTGCTGCGGAGCCCGGCGCGGCCTGCTGGCGCTCGGTCGCTGCGCCGAGACACGGTCCTACAGCGACCGCTCCGGACCTCTAAGACTGGAGCACTGATTCTGACCCTGCAGAGACAAGGACCTCAACCGGAGACGCTGCTTTTTACCGCCGGCGCTGCGGACCAGACCTAGACAGCCCCAGCGTTATTCCTACACAGGAGGGCGCAAGGTAAGCCCGACTACGGGAACTCCTACCGGGCACCAACGCTGCTCACACAGCCACTGTATTAGTGTTTTACCCCGTCGAGGGGGAGGGCTGGATCGGGATATAATCACACAGGTGGGATAAGAGACCTCTGAAGCACCCACTATTGTGTTTACTGCCTTGACTGTTTTCCCGCCACTGGGAGGTGGTTGCCATCTTGGGGACAGTTCCCCTCATGAAGAAGCACCCACGTGACTCAGCACATTTGTAACCTCTGGCGCGTCTATTTGCTGGTGTGCTCTTCCTCTCCTTTTTTGCTGCAGAAGTGGTGCAGTTTGCCTGTCATTGTATTACATCAGACTTTATTTTATTAATATAGGAAAATAATCTACCAACATTCTACCTAACAAAACCAAGGCATACAAATTTAGATCTCTGGCGACACCTAGTGCTGGATCCGATATTAGCAGCAAAAGGTCCTTCCCCTTCTCGTCAGAAACACTGTACATGCTCCTCTCAACACTTAAAATATAAACTCACACACCTCGGAGGGGGCTTGCTGATGGGGGGCCATGGCTAATGTGGTGATGGCTGCACCCCCATGTTCCCCTAAACATTTATCTGGGATATAATTGATAGCAGCAGACATCTATGGGCAAAAACAAAAAGATCTCTGGAAATCCCACAAGCCTACATAAGGAACCTCTTCCGGAGGATATGAAACGGTTTTTAAATCAGCCGCCCCAAATAAGGAACACGAGATCAACAATGTCGCAAGCCTCACATAAAAACAACTCTTCTTCGGGAGAGTCACAGGCTCCACATGTTTCTCCCAAAAAATTAGCAGATATCAACAAGGGAGACAAAGACTTGCCTGAAGACATGAATATAGCTGATCTAAGCAAATATATTAAAGCTCTACCAACAAAAATGGACCTGGAAGGCTTTGCATGCAGGCTTGAGAACTCGTACAAAAAGGAGATACATAACCTACAGAAGGAGTTTACATCACAGATAGAGGATGTGGAAAAGACGCAGGAGGATATCTCGCAGGAACTTCAGGCACATAGAGAAATTTTAATGGACCATACTATAAGACTGGAGGAAATGTCTTCTGGCCTCGAGGATCTGGAAAACCGTAACAGGCGTAACAATATTCGCATACGGGGCCTCCCAGAGTCCGTCAGTCCTCAGGACTTAGATCGCACAGTTCAGAAAATATTTCTAGACATTCTGGGTGATTGCGAGGACAGTACCATTGAATTTGATAGGATCCATAGATCTCTTGGTCCCAAACCCACCTCTGATTTACGCCCTAGAGATGTCATTTGTAGGGTGCATTACTTCAGAACCAAGGAGTCCATCATGATGGCCTCTAGGAAAAAGGGATCTCTCCAGTTTGAAGGCCAACCAATCTTACTCCTATCAGACTTATCCAGGCGTACCTTGTTTTTGCGCAAAGCCCTGAAACCCCTGTTAGCAGTTCTTAAGGAAAGAGACATCCCTTATAGATGGGGGTTCCCATTTCAACTAACAGCATTCAAAAATGGGAAAAGCGCATACTTCCGCCGAATTGGGGACCTGGCCAACTTCTTAGGAACATTTGAACTGCCGTTAATAGATCTCCCAGAATGGCCCTCAACCCCAACACTTCCGAACGCTCCTCCAAGGTGGCTCAAGGTCCCTCAGTCCAAGAAAAGGCTCTCCAATGAGGTCCCTTCTGATCCTCCATGAAGTCCTTTTTTCCCCTTTTTGTTTTCTACATTTTTCTTTTCACTTGTTTCAATAAGTTCCTGGTTATTATTGTGTTATGTCCAGATGCTCTGCTGCAGTTAAATAGGTCCTATGTTAGTATATTGTTTTTAGGCTGATCCTCCTGGCCGGGTAGGCGGACATACTGGCGGCCTGCCATGGGGGTCTGGCTCAAGTTCTGAACCTTTAAACTTATGGTGTCGCGAATGTTATTAATGTTTTACAATTCTCTGTCAATAAGCGAGACACCTCGACCTTATTAGATATGCCATTAGTATCACTATTATTCTGTTTTGCATGGATATCATATGCCTGTAGACTCTTGATCGTAGGACCTATCAAGTTCACGGGGAGGTGGGGGGGTCGGTGTTCTCCTCGGCTTCCTTCTTCCATTTGAGGTGCACGGTTCGGGGGCAGGAGGGGAGCTATCTCTTCCCCTTCTTGTTGCCCCAGCCATACTGATGCGAGACCAGACTCGGTGCGTCAATCTCAACGCACCTTTTCCTATGTTCTTCACATATTTCTGCCTTTTTCCTACCCTGTCTTTCTTCCCTCTTTCCCTTTGTTTTTCCCTTACCACACTTGGCTGTCCCGTGTCCTGGCGGGTGGGGCGCACGATGTCACGAGAAGCCGTCAAAATTTTAGATTATGGATAAAATAAAACTCTGCTCCTTTAACGTAAAGGGGCTAAATATTCCAGAGAAAAGGAGGCGGGTCCTGTTCGATAGTCATAAACAACGGGTCTCTGTGTTATTGCTCCAGGAGACTCACTTCAAAACTGGAGTGGTGCCACATTGTGTCACGAAAAATTATCCCAAATGGTATCACAGCTCTAACCCATATTGCAAATCAAAAGGTGTTTCAATAGCCTTCCACAAATCCTTCATGCCTGAAATCCTAGATTCTTTAATCGACAAAAATGGCAGATATATCTTCCTACTCATCTCATGGGCAACGTATAAACTTGTAATAGCCAATGTTTATTTTCCAAATCAAGGGCAACAGACTTTTGGAGCTGACTGCAAAAGGCGTCTTGTGGAGTTTGCTGGCTCCTCTCCTGTGATACTTGGAGGCGACTTTAACATCCCAATGAACCCTGCGGTGGATGTCTCTTCAGGTAAGTCCTCCTATTCTTCATCTTCTATCAACAAAATTAGATCCCAACTACGCAGCTTGAGACTAGTAGATGCCTGGAGAGTTCTGAATCCTACAGTCAGGGATTATAGCTTCTTCTCGAAAATCCATAACACATATAGCAGAATAGACTACTTCTTTGTTTCACATAAGTTACTGGACCTACAGATAGAGGCGGACGTGGGGTCGATACTGTGGTCGGACCATGCACCTATTTACTTATCACTTTCACTTCATTCCGCCTTGAGATTTGGATTCTCCTGGCGGTTGAATGAAAATCTGCTCCTGGATCCATTATGTAAATCCGAGATTGAACAAACAATCGCGAATTTCGTGGCCGACCATGGTGGGGACACCACGTCTCCCACTGTGAGATGGGAGGCTTTGAAATGTGTAATGAGAGGTGTTCTCATTTCCCATGGCGCCCGGCTGAAAAAAGAGAGAGCGGCGGAAATAATTACCCTAACAGATCAAATCCATCAATTAGAAAATCAGCATAAACGAGATCTCGACGCCAGTACATTTGCTCGGCTTACTTCAGTTAGGCAGAAATTATTGACTATCATAGATCAAAAATCCAAGTGTCTTAGGGAGAGACTCAGAAGCCGCTTTTACCAATTCGGCAACAAAAGTGGTAAACTTTTAGCCAGAGCCCTTAACAAACACAACCCTAATACCTACATCCCCTTTATCAAAAACAAAGAAGGGAATAAAGTGTTCAATACTAAAGACATCCTTTCCAACTTTAGTAGATATTACGAATCTCTGTACAATATAGCAGGACACTATAAAGACGCGCCTCCACAATTTCTCCATAATAAAATTAAATCATACTTACAGGAACACAAATTGCCTATATTGCCTGAAGACGACTTAGCCGATCTCGAAAGGGAATTCTCTATGGAAGAGGTATCCGAAACCATTAGAGCCCTAAAACAAGGGAAAAGCCCGGGCCCTGATGGGTTCTCAGCGGGCTTCTATAAATCATTCAATGCACCACTATGCCCATTGTTTCTGGAGGCCTGTAATTTTGTCTCTTCGGGAGGTTCTTTCCCTGCACAATCACTCGCCGCCCACATCACAGTGCTTCCCAAACCTGGTAAAGATCTTTCTACATGTAATAATTATCGGCCGATTTCTTTGATAAACGTTGATATTAAAATATATGCTAAAATGTTAGCAAATAGATTATGCCCCCTCTTACCTAAACTAATAAATCAAGACCAGGTAGGATTCGTCCCAGGGCGAGAGGCGAGAGACAACACAATCAGAACTATTTCTCTACTCGACAGAGCGGGCAGGGAGGGGGATCCCCTGTGTATCATGTCAATTGACGCTGAAAAAGCTTTTGACCGGGTTCATTGGGAATTCATCTTCCAAACCCTGGAGGAAATTGGCTTAAAAGAAAATATGATGCGCAGGATTTCTGCTCTATATACCTCTCCTAGTGCCCAGGTCAAGGTCAACGGCGCACTTTCAAATGTGTTTCCGGTCAGAAATGGTACAAGGCAGGGGTGCCTGTTGTGAATTCTGTGGCTGAGTTCACTTCTGTGGTCACAAGTGGTATTGCAGTCTCTGGGCTTCCTCCCTCAGGTGTTTTGGTGAGCTCGTTGGCTGCCTTGCTATTTAGCTCCACCTGAGTCTGTCTTCCTTGCTCCTTGTCAATGTTCCAGTGTTGGATCTGAGCTACTGCATCTTTCCTTGGGCCTGCTGCTCTGCTAGATAAGTGCTTCTAGTTTGTTTTCTGTTTTTTCTGTCCAGCTTGCTATTAACTTTTGCTGGAAGCTCTGAGAAGCAAAGGGGTGCACCGCCGTGCTGTTAGTTCGGCACGGTGGGTCTTTTTGCCCCTTTGCGTGGTTTTCGTTTTAGGGTTTTTTGTAGACTGCATAGTTCTCTTTGCTATCCTCGCTCTGTCTAGAATATCGGGCCTCACTTTGCTGAATCTATTTCATTCCTACGTTTGTCTTTTCATCTTGCTAACAGTCATTATATGTGGGGGGCTGCCTATTCCTTTGGGGTATTTCTCTGAGGTAAGTCAGGCTTGTATTTCTATCTTCAGGCTAGTCAGCTCCTCAGGCAGTGTCGAGTTGCATAGGTAGTGATAGGCGCAATCCACTGCTGCTTATAGTTGTGTGAGGATAGATCAGGTACTGCAGTCTACAGAGATTCCACGTCTCAGAGCTCGTCCTATTGTTTTTGGTTATTGCCAGATCTCTGTATGTGCGCTGATTACTGCACACTGTGTTGCCTGATTGCCAGCCATAACAGTACAAGGAGCCCGCACCAATGATTCCCAATAGAGGGAAAAAAGAAATCCTGACATCATTTTTTTTTTCTTAGCTCTGTCTTCAGTCTTTTTTTTCCCCTAGACATTAGAGTGCTTCAGGACACAGCTGTGGACATGGATATTCAGGCTCTGTGCTCCTCAATGGATAATCTCGTTGTAAATGTACAAAAGATTCAAGATACTATTGATCAGAAATCGATGTTAGAACCAAGAATTCCGATTCCTGATTTGTTTTTGGGTGACAGAACTAAGTTCCTGAGCTTCAGAAATAATTGTAAGCTATTTTTGGCCTTGAAACCTCATTCTTCTGGTAATCCTATTCAACAGGTTTTGATTATTATTTCTTTTTTGCGCGGCGACCCACAGGACTGGGCGTTTTCTCTTGCACCAGGAGATTCTGCATTGAGTAATGTTGATGCATTTTTCCAGGCGCTGGGATTGCTTTACGATGAGCCTAATTCAGTGGATCAGGCTGAGAAAAATCTGCTGGCTTTATGCCAGGGTCAGGATGATGTAGAAGTATATTGTCAGAAATTTAGGAAATGGTCAGTACTCACTCTGTGGAATGAATCTGCACTAGCGGCTTTGTTCAGAAAGGGTCTCTCTGAAGCTCTTAAGGATGTCATGGTGGGATTTCCTATGCCTGCTGGTTTGAATGAGTCCATGTCCTTGGCCATTCAGATCGGTCGTCGCTTGCGCGAGCGTAAATCTGTGCACCATCTGGCGGTATTGTCTGAGAGTAAACCTGAGCCTATGCAGTGCGACAGGACTATGACTAAAGTAGAACGGCAAGAACACAGACGTCTGAACAGGCTGTGTTTCTATTGTGGTGATTCTACTCATGCTATTTCTAATTGTCCTAAACGCACTAGGCGGTTTGATAGCTCTGCCGTTATTGGTACTGTACAGTCCAAATTCCTTTTGTCCATTACCTTAATGTGCTCTTTGTCATCGTATTCTCTCATGGCGTTTGTGGATTCAGGCGCTGCCCTGAATCTGATGGATTTGGATTATGCTAAACGTTGTGGATTTTTCTTGGAGCCTTTGCGGTGTCCTATTCCGTTGAGAGGAATTGATGCTACACCTTTGGCCAAGAATAAGCCTCAGTACTGGGCCCAGCTGACCATGTGCATGGCTCCTGCACATCAGGAAGTTATTCGCTTTCTGGTACTGCATAATTTGCATGATGTGGTCGTGTTGGGGTTGCCATGGCTACAAACCCATAATCCAGTATTGGACTGGAACTCTATGTCGGTAACCAGCTGGGGTTGTCAGGGAGTACATGGTGATGTTCCATTTTTGTCTATTTCGTCATCCATTCCTTCTGACATCCCAGAGTTCTTGTCGGACTTTCAGGATGTATTTGAAGAGTCCAAGTCTGATGCCCTACCTCCGCATAGGAATTGTGATTGTGCTATCGATTTAATTCCTGGTAGTAAATTCCCTAAGGGTCGTTTATTTAATTTGTCCGTACCTGAACACACCGCTATGCGCAGTTATGTGAAGGAATCCCTGGAGAAGGGACATATTCGCCCATCGTCGTCACCATTGGGAGCAGGGTTCTTTTTTGTAGCCAAGAAGGATGGTTCGCTAAGACCGTGTATTGATTACCGCCTTCTTAATAAGATCACTGTTAAGTTTCAGTATCCCTTGCCATTGATTTCTGACTTGTTTGCTCGGATTAAGGGGGCTAGTTGGTTTACTAAGATAGATCTTCGTGGTGCGTATAATCTGGTGAGAATCAGGCAGGGAGATGAATGGAAAACGGCATTTAATATGCCCGAGGGTCATTTTGAGTATCTGGTGATGCCGTTCGGACTTGCCAATGCTCCATCTGTTTTTCAGTCTTTTATGCATGACATTTTCCGTGAGTATCTGGATAAATTCTTGATTGTTTACTTGGATGACATTTTGATCTTCTCAGATGATTGGGAGTCTCATGTGAAGCAAGTCAGAATGGTTTTCCAGGTACTGCGTGCTAATTCCTTGTTCGTGAAGGGATCAAAGTGTCTCTTCGGTGTGCAGAAAGTTTCATTTTTGGGGTTCATCTTTTCCCCTTCTACTATCGAGATGGATCCGGTTAAGGTTCAGGCCATCCAGGATTGGACTCAGCCGACATCTCTAAAAAGTCTGCAGAAAATCCTGGGCTTTGCTAATTTTTATCGTCGCTTCATCTGTAATTTTTCTAGCATTGCCAGACCATTGACCGATTTGACCAAAAAGGGTGCTGATTTGGTTAATTGGTCTTCTGCTGCCGTGGAAGCTTTTCAGGAGTTGAAGCGTCATTTTTGCTGTGCCCCTGTGTTGTGTCAACCTGATGTTTCTCTTCCGTTCCAGGTCGAGGTTGATGCTTCTGAGATTGGTGCAGGGGCGGTTTTGTCACAGAGAGGTTCTGGTTGCTCAGTGTTCAAACCATGTGCTTTCTTTTCCAGGAAATTTTCTGCTGCTGAGCGTAATTATGATGTGGGCAACCGAGAATTGCTGGCCATGAAGTGGGCATTCGAGGAGTGGCGTCATTGGCTTGAGGGTGCTAAGCATCGCGTGGTGGTATTGACTGATCATAAGAACCTTACTTATCTTGAGTCTGCCAAGCGCTTGAATCCTAGACAGGCCCGTTGGTCGTTATTTTTTGCTCGTTTTGATTTTGTGATTTCATACCTTCCGGGCTCTAAAAATGTGAAGGCGGATGCTTTGTCTAGGAGTTTTGTGCCCGACTCTCCGGGGTTATCTGAGCCGGCGAGTATCCTCAAGGAAGGAGTCATTGTGTCTGCCATCTCCCCTGATTTGCGGAGAGTGTTGCAGAAATTTCAGGCTAATAAACCTGATCGTTGTCCGGCCGAGAAACTGTTCGTCCCTGATAGGTGGACTAGTAAAGTTATCTCTGAACTTCATTGTTCGGTGCTGGCCGGTCATCCAGGAATCTTTGGTACCAGGGAGTTGGTTGCTAGATCATTCTGGTGGCCATCTCTGTCACGGGATGTGCGTGCTTTTGTGCAGTCCTGTGGAATTTGTGCTAGGGCTAAGCCCTGCTGTTCACGTGCCAGTGGGTTGCTTTTGCCCTTGCCGGTCCCGAAGAGGCCTTGGACACATATTTCGATGGATTTCATTTCTGACCTTCCCGTTTCTCAAAAAATGTCGGTCATTTGGGTGGTCTGTGATCGCTTTTCTAAAATGGTCCATCTGGTGCCCTTGGTTAAATTGCCTTCCTCCTCTGATTTGGTGCCTTTGTTCTTCCAGCATGTGGTTCGTTTACATGGCATTCCAGAGAATATTGTTTCTGACAGAGGTTCCCAGTTTGTCTCGAGGTTCTGGCGAGCCTTTTGTGGTAGGATGGGCATTGACCTATCTTTCTCCTCGGCCTTCCATCCTCAGACTAATGGCCAGACCGAACGAACCAATCAGACCTTGGAAACATATCTGAGATGTTTTGTTTCCGCTGACCAGGATGATTGGGTGTCATTTTTGCCGTTGGCTGAGTTCGCCCTTAATAATCGGGCCAGCTCGGCTACCTTGGTCTCTCCATTTTTCTGCAATTCTGGGTTCCATCCTCGTTTCTCTTCAGGACAGGTTGAGTCTTCGGACTGTCCTGGTGTGGATTCTGTGGTGGACAGGTTGCAGCAGATTTGGACTCAGGTAGTGGACAATTTGACCTTGTCCCAGGAGAAGGCTCAGCTTTTCGCTAATCGCAGACGCCGTGTGGGACCCCGACTTCGTGTTGGGGATCTGGTTTGGTTATCTTCTCGTCATATTCCTATGAAGGTTTCCTCTCCTAAATTTAAACCTCGTTTTATTGGTCCGTATAGGATTTCTGAGATTCTCAATCCGGTGTCTTTTCGTCTGACCCTCCCAGACTCCTTTTCCATACATAATGTATTCCATAGGTCGTTGTTGAGGAGATACGTGGCACCTATGGTTCCATCTGTGGAGCCTCCTGCCCCTGTTTTGGTGGAGGGGGAATTGGAGTATATTGTGGAGAAGATTTTGGATTCTCGTGTCTCTAGACGGAAACTCCAGTATCTGGTCAAATGGAAGGGTTATGCTCAGGAAGATAATTCCTGGGTTTTTGCCTCTGATGTCCATGCCCCAGATCTTGTTCGTGCCTTTCATGTGGCTCATCCTGGTCGGCCTGGGGGTTCTGGTGAGGGTTCGGTGACCCCTCCTCAAGGGGGGGGTACTGTTGTGAATTCTGTGGCTGAGTTCACTTCTGTGGTCACAAGTGGTATTGCAGTCTCTGGGCTTCCTCCCTCAGGTGTTTTGGTGAGCTCGTTGGCTGCCTTGCTATTTAGCTCCACCTGAGTCTGTCTTCCTTGCTCCTTGTCAATGTTCCAGTGTTGGATCTGAGCTACTGCATCTTTCCTTGGGCCTGCTGCTCTGCTAGATAAGTGCTTCTAGTTTGTTTTCTGTTTTTTCTGTCCAGCTTGCTATTAACTTTTGCTGGAAGCTCTGAGAAGCAAAGGGGTGCACCGCCGTGCTGTTAGTTCGGCACGGTGGGTCTTTTTGCCCCTTTGCGTGGTTTTCGTTTTAGGGTTTTTTGTAGACTGCATAGTTCTCTTTGCTATCCTCGCTCTGTCTAGAATATCGGGCCTCACTTTGCTGAATCTATTTCATTCCTACGTTTGTCTTTTCATCTTGCTAACAGTCATTATATGTGGGGGGCTGCCTATTCCTTTGGGGTATTTCTCTGAGGTAAGTCAGGCTTGTATTTCTATCTTCAGGCTAGTCAGCTCCTCAGGCAGTGTCGAGTTGCATAGGTAGTGATAGGCGCAATCCACTGCTGCTTATAGTTGTGTGAGGATAGATCAGGTACTGCAGTCTACAGAGATTCCACGTCTCAGAGCTCGTCCTATTGTTTTTGGTTATTGCCAGATCTCTGTATGTGCGCTGATTACTGCACACTGTGTTGCCTGATTGCCAGCCATAACAGGTGCCCACTCTCTCCCCTCTTATATATACTAACAATGGAGCATTTGGCCGTGGCATTGAGAAATAACCCCTCAATCAAAGGGATAAAACTGCGCTCCGAAGAACACAAGATAGCACCTTTTGCAGACGATATTCTGCTATATATCACGTCTCCATCTACGAGCCTACCAAGCATTATCTTGGAACTGCACAAATTCGGCCTCCTAAGTAATTTCAAACTGAACTCCCACAAATCCGAAATCTTAAACATCTCATTACAACTCCCCTTGGTCGAACAACTAAAGACCACCTTTCCATTTAAATGGCGCTTTGACTCCATCACCTACTTAGGCGTTAAGATTACCAGCCAGACATCTAAATTGTTTGAGACCAATTTTACAACAGCCCTACAAAAGGTTAACCTAGATTTAGAAAAATGGCATAGGCTCCAGTTGTCTTGGCTAGGCAGGATCAACGCAATTAAAATGGACCTCTTACCACGCCTTTTATACCTTTTCCAAACAATACCTCTATACTTGCCAGCTTCCTTCTTTTCTCGCCTTAAACAAATAATCACTCGGTTCATATGGTCTCATAATCGGGCACGCATTTCCTACACGTTACTAAGCAGATCAAAGCTGACAGGTGGTCTGGGCCTCCCAGATCTTGCGGTCTATAGTTACGCCTCATTAGGAACATGTATACTGGACCTCTATTACAACATAAATAGTAAAAAATGGGTAAAGCTAGAAAATGATCTGAATGGCTGTGACTCTCAGGTTATTCTCTGGTCCGGGGGTAGATCGGGGCCAGGTGCCTGTCTACCCTTCCTTACACGAAACTTATCGCTTCTCATTAAAAATAAAAGCTCAGACCTTAAGATCACAACTCTCCCAGGACCTTTGATCCCAATCTACGACAACCCTGCCTTTCCTGCGGGGCTAAAAAGAGAGATGTATTTAAACAAGAGAAAAGATTCCAAACCCATTCTCCATGACTATCTAAATGAGACTAGGATGAAATCCCTCCAGGAATTATTTCCGGAGGAGGAAGCACCCTCTGCTGATTGGTTTTTCTATGAACAACTCAAAAGTTTTATTTACGCAATCTCTAAACAAACCAATATTGGCAGACCGCTAACTCCTTTTGAGACGCTTTGCACATCAACAAGCCCTCCAGATCATACTGTCTCGCTGCTATATAAAATCTTCCAGGGGGGAAGGGCTCCACTGCAGGGATCACCAGTATTCTTCTCGAAGTGGGAGGGTGACCTAGGAAGGCCATTACCGCCTGAGGATAGAGAAAAAATTATTCTCTTCACGCTTAGATCGTCATTATGCGCGGTATCACAGGAGAGGAGCTACAAGATCTTGACAAGATGGTATAGATGTCCTTCTATGGTACATACTGTGTTCCCCACTACTCCTGACACTTGTTGGAGATGCTTAAAGGAGACTGGCTCTTATATGCACATTTGGTGGGATTGCCCCCCCATAAAAGCCCTTTGGTTGGCTATATTCGAGCTCCATAACAAGATGTCTATTACTCAGATCCAACCCTCTCCATACATAGCATTACTATCCCTATGTGATTTGTCGATTTCTCGATATAAAAAGAGCATCCTCAGACACTTTCTTACTGCGGTTAGGAACTTGATTCCACGCGGCAAGTTTGTAGCGGAACTCAATGACATCTATAGGATGGAGCAGTTAATAAATCAATCTCTAGGCAATGTAGATAAAACCTATATCACATGGGCCCCCTGGATAGCTTTCAGGGAAACCCCTGACCTGGATCTCTGGATTTCTGAAACCTGATGTAGTGCATGACTCGCTCTCGTTTACCACTAGATCATCCATTAGTCCGCGTCCTGACCGATAGGATGGGATGATAGCCACACCTTTCCCCAACCTACCCCATTACCCTACCCAATCCTCTCCTCTTCTTTCTACCCCCCATTCTCTTCCTTATCCTAATCTCTTTGTTTGTCTTCCACCCCTCCTTTAGCTTGAATATGTATTATGATTATTGAATAATCACAATGAGAATTAATATAGGTTATCAATCACTTCAATTGTTCTTTATTGTCAACATATTATAATACCAATCAGTATTATTATTTTTCAGAATGTTAAGTGCAAGATACATGATGTTGTTGTAATGCATTTCTTGACTAACATGTAATTTTACCTGGTATCCTGCTGATATACTAGATTGTATCGTTTACTTTTATTCTTCTTGCTCCACTCAATAAACATGATTTAAACAAAAACGATATATCAGGCGTCAGTCAGATGGACGTCCTAATGCCATTACATTTTTATAACTAGAGTTTTCAATGAGCCGCTGACACTCTGCTCCTCGGGGACTTGGCCACTTATCACCAAAGACTATAAATTCTTTGCTGACACTAGATCTGGTTATCTCTTTAGGCATGTCCTGTGTCATGTTACCAGTCCTTGCAACCTAATGAATATGTTGTCACTTGAATAAGACTGAAGATCAGGTCATGATCTTTTCCACGTAACCTGAAGGGTTAATCAATGGGGTTTATTTACAGGACGGCATGGCTCAGACTAAAACCTGGTGAACGTCAAGTTCTCTGCGCTACTATGTGTCATCCACAAGAAGACAAGCACATGCAGCTGGACACAAAGCCAAGCAACACTGACTTTTGTGGTCATGACAGGCCCAATTTTTAATATGGCGGTTTGGACCCAGCCTAAGTGGTAAGCATTGCCAGTTTAAAAGGATATTATTAAGTTTAAAAGTTATCCTCTATCCAAAGGATAAGGGAAAGGGAAAACTTTCTGATCACTGGAGGTTGGAATGACGTTGCCCACATCAATCCTGAGAAATGGGACTCTGAAGAGCCCCGGCTGAAAGGAGGAGAGGTCGTTTATGTGCACTACAGCTCCATTCATTCTTAAAGGGTATCCGTCAGCAGGTTTTTGCTATGTAATCTGAAGACAGCATGGCGTAGGTGTTAAAACAAAGATTTTAGTAATGCCTCTCTAATCAAGTTCAGAGGTTTTGTTTGCTTACAATGATTGTTTTAGCACCAGTAGCTTATCATTTCTGTGCCTAGCTGGTTGTGTGATCCCTGGTCAGACACGCCCCCGGCTGTGATAAGCAGCTCACTGTCTATTAACTTTTGCACAGAGAGTCTGGTGTGGGTGTGGGCAGCTTCTCAGCCCTGCTTCATTGCTGAATCTGAAAGCTCTAATTGTTTCAGAAAGGCACAACCCAGTAAGTTAAGTGTTACTTCATTGGATTCAGCTACTCTTTGCCTACATCAGACTGCTCTCAGATGGGATAGCAAAAACCTGCTGACAGATTACCTTTAATGGGACCGCCAGGAGATTATTGAGTGCAACACTCGGCTAATCTTCGGTGCTCCTATTGGAATGCATGGAGAGGCAGTGCGCATGATTGACCCCTTCAGACCCGCATTTCTCAGGAGTGCTGGGAACCACGGCATTCAGACTCTCAGCAATTGGAAAATGATCCACTATACTTTGGATATGAGAATAACGTTCAGACTTGAAAACACCACTTTAAGCAGCGTTTCGCTGGATTGAAAAACTTTTTCTCCAAATCCGCTCCCCTATTGTGTGTAGGTATTGAATGGTAACAAGCTCGGTCACTTTCACATGAATTGGACTGAGCTGCAATACCAGACACAGCCTATGGACAGAAGTGATGCTGTTACTGGAGGAAAAAAAATCTAACTGTTATAGTCAGAAAATCTTTCATGTCAGTTAATAAATCATATTAGAATTGATAGCAATGTGGGAGACGGTAGGAAAGTCTTGTTTTACAAAGAATAGAGGATACAATGAAGAAGGAAAGATGCCATCTCTTCTTCATCCAACGCATATGTCAGTAGCTAAATATGATCCAGATGTCTACTGATTTGGCAGATGAAATACTAAATGTTAATAAGATAATTGCATTTTATAGTGCTCACTTGTGGTATCACAGATTATGTGTTGTTTGTTTGACCCCAGCACTTTTGAGTGTCCTGCTTTATTAAGTCAAAAATCCTATCCATATTATTACTCAGCACACTCAGTGTCCTTTCATTTCTCCCAAACAGCTCCAACATAATAAAATATTTGTTTATTAGGTTCTCATTAAAATTAACAAGCAGTAAAGTTATATTAGTCTAGAATAAATCACGGCTAGGGTAGGTGCACACAACCATTTATATCGGGCGAGTGCTATCACTCTTACCCATATTATTCTATGGAGCCATGCATATGTCTGAATTTTTCCTCAGACCGAGTTGTAGAGGAAAGAAAACCGATTTTGTCCGATTTTCACCCAAGTGTTGGCAATGCAAGTGTATGGGACCGTGGATAACATTGAACCCCAATCGGATGACATCCAAGTGTGGTCCAATTTAGCGTGGCCTGATTTCCACTGACTGACTGAATGGAAAAGGTGGAGACATTTTTTTCTCTCCATCTATGAGAAAAACTGATCCCATTCTGATCAAACTCTGATAATCAGACCATTTTCTCGGGCACAGAGGAAAACGGTCATGTGCGCCTACTCTAAGCCTAAGTTCACACAAGCATGTATACTACTGTTCATTTTACATACAGAAAAAGCGCATATTTTTTCATCTAATTTTTTTATACATCAGCAGCAATAGTTAAAATTTACAACATCAAATACAGTGTTCTATGTTAAAGAATTGAAATGTATCTGTAAAACTCGGGGACTATAGGGTTGATCCATGTGGGATTTACTTTTTTTTGCCCAACCATAGAATTGAATAAGTGAATCTCATCCAAAAATTGGAAGAGCCTAGCGCATGCTGTGATTTTTTCTGTTTTTGCAAGGACATTTTGAAAAAAAACAAACATCTGAACAGCCCAATTGAATAACATTGGTCAGAGCACTGTCAGTTACTTTTTTTATGGCGAAAATATGCTTTGTGTGAACTTAGCCTTATAGCAATTTCTGCATGACTAAGACTCACCTTGTCTTGGAGATATTGGCTGCTCTCTATTCCTAGATGTCTCAGCAACTTGAGGACACTGTCTCTGCTGCAACTTTTCGAGCCTCTCGGTCAACCTCTGTTTTTCCTCTGCCAAAGAAGACTTCTCCTTCAGGAGGTCTGAATAAGCCATCTCCAGACTTCCCCTCTGACTTTCCCATTCAATCTTTTCCAGCGTCAGCCTTTGCACTTCTATTTGAGCATCCGTAAAAGATTGGGGTGAAGAAGTTGATCGTCCAGTTCCTTCACCTCCCAATAACCGGTTCACCACCTTCTCCAACAAGCTCAGCCTAATTTTCAAAGCATCTGTATCTTGTTTGATGGCTGTGTTTTCACGTTGAAGTTCACCAATTGCTGTCATTGCTTCTCCAGGTTCTGCACAGGTGCCTTCCTTTGGACTGGGGACCGTGAACGTATAGGTGCATTGTCCTTGACGATCATTCACTCTTCGGAGTTGGGGACTTCCTTGGGCCAAACTAAACAGAAGTGATACCAGAATAGTAAGGATAAGATGCCCCATTGTGCAGCACTGTGTCCTGCTGATCTCCTCAGAAATGGTAAAAATAAGGCTCTAAAAAAGTTCAGACTCAGACAAATATCCCAATGAAGATCTGCTGCTCTAAACTAAGTTAAACTCTTGCAATCTGCTGTGTATTGGGAAGCTCACCTCAACCTCTCCTTTATACACTGAGGATGGATGACGGATGGTGTGGGGGCGTGACAAAAAAAGGGGGATAGATAAAATGACAGGAATCTTCCAGACTCCCGAGTCTGAACTCTGGAGTGACACCATGCCTGGAGCCAGCTCATATTGCAGCTTCTTGCTGTTTGGGAGTTTGCTGCCCTCAAGAAAGCTAAATCATCATGAAAACAGCCTGTTCTGAGGTTGTTGACAGAGCAAAGCAGGAGTTAAGTTACTAAAAGCCTGAGATATCATTTATCGGGAATTATTAATAATAGTAGTAGCCGAAGCAAACTGCTTTGAGTAGTTTATATTAATAATTTGTATTTATTTGTATTTATATATCAATAATTTTTTCATGAAGGACTTTTTTTATTTTAACGAACATTGATAATATTTTAGTAATTTTTAGACCTTTATGGTCCCTTTTTTTTTCAAAATGAGACTACGTATTTACTATACCTGTCCTAAAGTTACTCTACGATTGGAAAAATATTTAGAATTGAGAGTCCTCAGTGGTTGATACCTTTTAATGGCTAACTGAAAAGATGGTAACAAATTGCAAGCTTTCGAGACTATACAGGTCTCTTCATCAGGCAAAGACTAAAACAAATTCTGAAGAATCACATATTTATGCACAACATAGCACAGAAAAAAAAAATGGATAAGACAGGTGACATGAAGCAGAATTACCATGAGTGATAAACAGTTATGTCCATAAATCTTGGGCCAGCTCTTAGATTAGGATTGTTTTATTGTCCTCTGATTAGGGTCTCTGTTGTGTTAACTTGACGTATTTCTTCTGGCATCAGAATCTTCAGCTAGTCCAATACATACAGTGGCATTAAAAGTGGCAAAAATCCTGCATTGGAAAAATTTAAGAAGCTGATTGATATGTCAGTCACGTGTCAACATTGTGTAACCTTTTCATCCTTCAGTGATAGTCTATTAAACCCACAGATTTTGAATTTCATGAGTGTTTTTTATAACAATTATTTGTTGAGGCACTTTTTTAAATTGAGATATCTATTGATTTATTTATTTATTTTTTTGCATTTCTTCCTTTGCCATAGAGAAGCTCTAAAACAATGCCACCACATCAAAAGTGTAAATAAGGGCCTCCTAAAAACCACACAAATTGCATACGTAGTTTGATAATTTTGTGTATTTTTAGACTGTCTAGTCTAAGTTTACCATCACAATTAGTTGCCTTATTTTGGTCCAATAGCACACTAATTTTTGAGGCAATCAAAATGTAGGCCACGTTAATTTTTTTAAGCAAACCACGATCCATTTCTATTAAGCCACTCCAAATTGTTGGATAAGGTGTCAAGGTATCTAGAAGGAATATAGAGCGCACATAGGGTCTTATCCGAGATAAAGGGAATATTCGTGAGAGATAATATAAATTCACTCACCTATTATGGTTGTGTAAGACACAACCACTGCACTTAGCATTGGCGGCTGCTGCAGGATCCATTGCTAGGTGAAGAGAATGGGGCATCAGACTGCGCTGCTCGCCTGTCAGGATAATGTACCAGAGAAGTCCAAGTAGATGTAGTAGAGAATAGACTTTATTTCAAAATTTTCGGCAGCATGTGCACAGCGGATTTTGTTTTCCATAAGTTTACATGGTACTGTACACCGCATGGAAAACGGCTGCGGATCCGCAGCCAAATCCGCAACGTGTGCACATACCCTAAGTCATATTTTTTTGGCACAAATTAACAGAATTATAGCAGATTTAATTAATACATCTCTCCTACTGTGGTGTTTTATACTTTCCTATTAACTTACAGTCAACATCTGGCGGCATCATTTTTTTTGTTGAAAACAGGCAAGAAAAAAAAATGACTAAAAGAAGTGCTGCATTTCCCCCAAAAATGCTGAGTGTGTGAAACCACCTGCCACCACATTCCACTGCAGGTGGAATGTAATCTACTGAAATTTTACATCCTAAGGGATAACCTTAGGCTAACCGTTTGGATGGGGATTAACATAACCCTCATTACAGCAGCTGTACTGGCACTTTATGATCTACTACTGTTGGCTTTTCCTTTGTATGAATCTAGCCTAGATCATGTTCATTGGTTTTTCAGGCATATTCTGTATCTCTGTGGAGGTTTTCCCTGTCATTTTATATTTAGCATTTAATGTTATGTATTATTCAATAAAAAAAATTGTTTTTGAATTGATGATTGCTTATAATAATAATAATAATAATAATCTTTATTTATATAGCGCCAACATATTCCGCAGCGCTTTACAGTTTAACAGTTTCAAACACAAAAGTCATAAGTAACAACGTTAACAATACAATAATTAAAGCAAAATAAGACGACCCTGCTCGTGAGAGCTTACAATCTACAATGAGGTGGGGGAGATACAAAGTACAGGTGTGTATTTACAATGATGTATTTACAATCATGGTCCAGCCATCTTCAGGGGTTGGGGAATAGATGGGGATAGTGAATGGGCTACACACAAACATAACATAACTTTGATTAGTGAACGTGATAGGCCGCTCTGAACAAATGTGTTTTGAGCGAGCGCCTAAAACTATGCAAATTATGGATGGTCCTAATATCTTGGGGTAGAGCATTCCAGAGGATTGGCGCAGCACGGGAGAAGTCTTGGAGTCGGGAGTGGGAGGTACGGATTAGTGCAGAGGTTAGCCGAAAGTCATTTGCAGAGCGCAGTGGTCTGTTAGGCTGATAGACAGAAATGAGGGAGGAGATGTAAGGGGGTGCCGCACTGTGGAGAGCTTTGTGGGTGAGAACAAGTACTTTGAATTGTATCCTGTAATGAATGGGCAGCCAGTGTAACGACTGGCGAAGAGCGGACGCGTCCGAGTAACGATTAGCCAGATGGACGACCCTGGCTGCTGCATTAAGGATGGACTGGAGAGGGGAAAGTCGAGTGAGGGGGAGGCCAATTAATAGAGCGTTACAGTAGTCCAGGCGGGAGTGGATCAGGGCGACCGTGAGGGTTTTAGCTGTCTCCATGGTGAGAAAAGGGCGGATTCTAGAGATGTTCTTTAGGTGTAAGCGGCACGAGCGGGAAAGAGATTGTATATGGGAGGTGAAGGAGAGATCGGAGTCAAACATAACACCCAGACAGCGCGCCTGCTGCCGGGGTGTTATTATGGTGCCACCCACGGAGAGGGAAATGTCAGATTTAGGGAGGTTAGTAGATGGTGGGAGCAGAAGAAGTTCAGTTTTGGAGAGGTTGAGTTTCAGATAGAGAGCGGACATGATGTTGGAGACTGCGGACAGACAGTCAGTGGCATTCTGTAGTACAGCGGGGGTAAGGTCAGGGGATGACGTATATAGTTGTGTGTCGTCGGCATAAAGATGGTACTGAAAGCCAAATCTGCTGATGGTCTGTCCAATTGGGGCCGTGTAGAGAGAGAACAGAAGGGGGCCAAGGACTGAGCCCTGAGGTACCCCAACAGTGAGAGGAAGAGGAGATGAAGTGGAGCCAGAGAACAGAACACTGAAGGAGCGGTCGGAAAGATAGGAGGAGAACCAGGAGAGAGCAGTGTCCTTAATGCCTAGTGACTGGAGCCTAGAGAGCAGGAGAGGGTGGTCAACAGTGTCAAAAGCTGCAGAAAGGTCGAGAAGAATGAGCAGAGAGTGGTCACCATTACGTTTTGCTGTCAGAAGGTCATTGGTCACTTTGATGAGTGCAGTTTCTGTCGAATGTAGGGGGCGGAAACCGGACTGTGAAGGGTCTAGGAGGGAGTGAGTGGAGAGGTAACGGGTAAGGCGGGAGTATATCAGGCGCTCTAAGAGTTTAGAGATGAAGGGGAGATTGGAGACCGGTCTGTAGTTGTTTGTGCAGGATGGGTCGAGGGTGGGTTTCTTTAGTAATGGAGTAATGATAGAGTGTTTGAAGGAGGAGGGGAAAATGCCAGAGGAGAGGGAGAGATTAAAGATTGTAGTTAGGTGACTTGTGACAACTGGAGAGAGAGACTGGAGGAGATGTGAGGGAATGGGGTCGGTAGTGCATGTAGTCGGACGAGAAGAGGAGAGGAGCTTGGAGACTTCTTCTTCTGTGATGGGATCGAATGTGGAGAGTGAGCCAGGGGCAATGAGGGGAGGGATGGGAGTCACTGAACTTAGTTGTTGGGAGCGGATTTCCTGACGGATATTGTCTATTTTCTCTATAAAGTGGGAGGCCAGGTCACCAGCACAAATATCTGTGATAGGGGCTTGTGCTTTTGGCCTGAGGAGGGAGTGAAAGGTGTCAAAAAGTTTCTTGGGGTTGTTGGATAGTGAGGAGATCAGAGTGGTAAAGTAGGTCTGTTTAGCGAAGTGAAGGGCAAAGTTATAGGTCCTTAACATAAATTTGAAGTGTATGAAGTCTTCTGGTGTGCGTGTTTTCCTCCATAAGCGTTCAGCACACCTAGAGGATCGCTGGAGAAATCGGGTTTGCGATGTGAGCCAGGGCTGTTTTATTCTGTGTTTGGAGGTCCTGAGGGTGAGGGGAGCTACTTGGTCAAGGGTGCTTCTAAGAGTGTCATTGAAGTGATGTACCGCCAGATCAGGACAGGAAAAGGAAGAGATTGGGGACAATGATAAGCGTAGGGAGTCTGAAAGTGTAAGAGGGTTAATGGCTTCTAGATTTCTGACTGAATGGTGTGTAGGAGGGTGCTGGGGTGAGCGAGGATATGTGAGTGTGAAGGAGAGAATGTTGTGGTCAGAGAGGGGAAGCGGTGAGTTATCTATGTAGGAGATTGAGCAGAGCCGGGCAAAAACCAGGTCCAGGGTGTTACCGTCCTTGTGTGTCTCAGAGGTTGAGAGCTGTGAGAGGCCGAGAGAAGTGGTTAGTGACAGAAGCTGGGATGCAGATGTGGAAGTGGGGCTGTTAATGGGGATGTTGAAGTCTCCCAGGATAAGGGTTGGTAGTTCTGAGGACATGAAGTGCGGCAGCCAGGCAGAGAAATGGTCCAGGAAGCGGGTGGGTGAGCCTGGGGGCCGGTATATGACCGCTACTCTGAGGGAGAGGGGGCGAAAGAGCCTGATGGTGTGGACCTCAAAAGAAGGGAATGAGAGTGATGGAACTGAGGGGATGACCTGGAAAGTGCATTGTGGGGACAGGAGTATGCCAACTCCACCACCAGGTCTGTTTGTTGGTCTCGGGGAATGGGAGAATTGTAAGCCACCATGGGTAATGGCAGCAGGAGAGACAGTGTCAGAATCCTGAATCCAGGTTTCCGTGAGGGCCAGCAGATTCAGAGAGTTTTTCAGAAAGTAATTGTGTAGGAAAGGAAGCTTGTTACATACAGACCGTGGATTCCAAAGGGCACAATTAAAAGAAGGAGGGGATGAAGGAGTGCAATTAATATTAGTAAGATTAGTAAGGTTTCGATGTGAGGTAGGGTAGGGGTTGAGGTTGGTGGATGGTGGACCGGGGTTTGGGGAGATGTCTCCTGATATCAGCAGGAGTAGGAAGATAAAAAGCAAGTAGCTTTTGGGATTGTATGAAGTTTTTTTATGCAGTCTGTTTGGGTAAGATGGACTGAGGTTTTTCAGGAAGGTGAGAAGTGCATGGGAGCTGTACATGGGAGAGGGAAGGAGAGAGGAGCTGATGTATATGAGTCGTGATTGAGGGTGGATTGGGCGGTGAATGTGGATTGCAAGGGAGCATAGGATGATAGGAATAATGCACATGGATAGAAGGGAGAGCAGAGTGTGGGTTACCTGACTCCTGCCCTGACTAACTGCCATGGAATAACTGCGGTGTCACGACGCTTATCTTCTGTGACGCTTTGCTTATGGGACGCTAGCGTGCACCCCCACTTGCGTGCACCCCTAAGGAAGGTTCTAAATTTATAGCCCAGAAGAGATGGATTGTGGGAACTGGTTGAGGATAATTTGGCAGCTGGCTAGCACACCAGGGGTTTTTTTTTTTTCTTTGAAAAGATGATCAAAGACACTCAGCCTGGTAAAATCTACTTTCACACCTTCCACCAGATAAGATCTACACTGATCCCAGTCATGGATAGTAAGTGGACAGTAAGTTTTAAGTGCAATGCAACAGATAAATTATACCAATGAATTACCAAACACATTAAATTATGTTTCTAGATGGTAAAGCAGCAGATGACAGACAGCAAGCAGAGGAGGGAGTTAATACCATTAGAGTCTATTGCAGCAGATGGGACAGCTATCAGAGGTAGGAAGTTGCACCATTTGATTGCAAAACAGGAGACAGCAAGCAGAGGGAGTTAATACCTGTGTGAAGAGAGAGCTGTGCTTGAATCTTTTCCTACGATATACTGCTCCCAAGTTGTTTTGGGGGATATATATTTGGTGAAGTGTCTAGCATTTAACCTTTTTCAGGGATTTCTTTAGGATACAGAAAGAGGTATATTTTTATGCATAGGGCATTTTAATTCTTATTTTTAGGGGCACTGTAGTGTGGGGATGTGCTGCAAAAGACCAGAGAAGAGGGAGGTCTGCAGAGACTAGTTGTGGATGTGAAGTCATCATGGCATCTAGAGAAGATGAAGATGAAAAGAAAGAGTTGTCTCCAGAGAAGATGTCATTTAAGGTACATGGATATAAAAGATTATTTGTGTTACTGACTAATTCTCATCAGTTATGTGGTTGTTGTATGGTCCGCAGTCTGATAATGGCCGTAAATAACAACTACCAGTATTGCCTTACCATTGTTGACGACATACTGTGAGTTGTAGGTTCATGCGATACAACTGTTTCGGGGCTGAGTTGATATTACCATTGATCTTTGTACTAAGTTTGGTTCTTGCATTCAAGTACTTTTGGTTCTGGCCATGTATTCATGTTCTTATGGTGGTTCTGGTAATGTATTCATGTACTGATGGAGATTCTGATAACACAGCTTGTCTGTGAGAAGTGATGATAGCCAGCATCACAGCAGCACTTTTTCTTCCAGTCTGCTCTGTCATCGGAGCACCACAGCAGATCTCAGGGTGATTTACAGCCGACTTCCTGCAGTTAGTTAGTGGGGAGGCAGCTGTCAATCAGCATGACATAGGCAGTGATGACCTGTCGACAGAGCAGAGTGAAAGAGAAGACGTTGCTCTGTTGACGAGAGATGAAATGAAGCAGGGGGCTCACCCTATGAGCCGGCAGAGATTGTTCCAGTGTAAAACAGCAGGTAATTGGTAAGTACCTGCCTGTAAGGTCTTAAAAAAAGTTCCGGATAAGCCCTTTAAGTGTTAGTTTTACCTTTTCAACCTAATTTCAGAAAAAAAATCCATTCCATTGGCAACAACAAACAAAAGCAATACTGTTTTGTAATAGTTTTCTAATGTTTTATAGTTTCTTTGTATGACTCAGATTACTCCCTCCTAGATTTTTAATCTTTTTTTCTAATGGGTGTGACATCTCATTAGGCTTTCTCACTTATTTTTATATTCTTGTAAAACAAAAGTAAATTCCGAATTTAGTTCTAAAATTGCAACACATTTGTTGTTTTCCCAAACTTTTCCCGCATACTTTGTGTGTCAGAATTTTTCCCATCATTAATTCATTGCTTTTCTGGAGTCGTCCAGGTTTCTGCTTCAGCTAATCTTCCTTACACCTGACACTGAATTACAGTCTTGGAGGGAATTAGATTGCAAAAGACATCTGTTATGGTGCCTATTACCACAGACACAAGTTTAATGCCAGAATCTTACAGACTGTCTAACTGCTACTATACTGTGGAGAAATAATTTTCATGCACCACGCCAGCATTTTTTTTTTTATTGCAGTGCTGGAGTGGTATTGCAACACCCGCTAGGGCCGTGGGGTACTCGGAACCGGGTCAGACGATCCTTAAAGGGGTGTTTATGGCAGCAGTGACCTGGTCCGTGGCTCTGGGCGTGCAAAGAAATAGAGATGGATGATGGAAATAAAGTTTGTAGGGGATAAGGGGAATGTTCGAGATGCCACCTGTGGTACTCAGCCAGGAATGGCCGACGCTGCTTAAAGGGACCGCTGGGGCTGATGGTGTTGAGCTAGATGGTATAGTTCCCCACAGGTAGAGCTTAGTGCCCAGGGCAGTTAAAGAAGTGTATGATAAAGTTATTGATGGGTGCTAGTGGTGCAGGGCAAGCATCGCAGGAAAGAATAGAGAGGACACAGCAAGATGCAGTCTTCACGTTTTACTCACAGTTTAGATGTTACTCCCCAGCCTGGGTGCTGTGTCCTCCAGGTCAATGGTTCAGGAACTCTCCAGTAACTTGGGGCACCTGTCCAGAAACCCTTTTTATATGCTTTTCCTGGCCATCTCACTGCACTGGCTGCCTCCTCTCCTCCCCTGCGCTTTACACCCAGTGTCCCGAGCTGGTAGTTGTGAGTTCTGCCGGGTGACGTCTTCACTGTCCCCTTGACCCTCTATGTCTACCTTTTCAGCAAAGTAGGTGTGAGCTTGGCTGTCGCACTTACAGGCATGACAGCCTCCGGGTTCCTAGTTGAGACCTGTAGTCATTCCACGAGATCAGGGGCCGGTTCCCCTTTCTGCAACCTGGTCCCTAAACCTGATGCTGGTCAGCCAGGATGCGGGACCCACGGGTGGTTTCTGCACTTCCTGCGCCCCTAGGACCCCTTTCTTCCTGGGAGCTTCTTTCTTTTCTCTCTCTTCAGACTGTCAGGAGTTTCAGAACCACATGTCTGCTCTGCTCCACTTCTCCTCATCAACTCTCTCTTACATCTGCTCTTCTCTCTTACTTCACACAGACTGACTGACTTACTAACTCTCTGCTCCCCTTGTTCACTTTCTCCACCCACACCCTCTACCTAATCCTTCCCTAGCCTGGGGAGGTCTATTGTTGGATGCTAGTGTTAGGGTTCTGTATAGCGTCCCCTCCTTATCAGAGAGTTGGGGCACCACACCTCTGGCTGAGGTGTGGCGACTGGACCTTCAGGGGTGCCACAGTATCACTACTCTAAGTTTCATGCTCCCTGTCTTATACTTACCAGCCACCATCTTCATCTGTCATTGGTGCCACTCAGTTCATCTTCTACAGGTTGTGAGCTGCCTCATCGCTGCAGTGTGTGCTGTGCGATACAGAGGTTGCTACCCAATATAAGTCTATGAGAGTCAGAACAAGGCCAAAAGGAGGCTTTCATACATTGAGAACTTGTGATTGTTACATTTGACTTCCAGTCAGTCAGAAGTTGCTGTCACAAGATGGCGACGCGAGACAGGAGTAATGCTGAGAATAGCTGAAGACGGCACCTGGTAAGTATAATACTAGGGTCAGGGAACTTAGAATAGTAGCACCACTTCAACACTGAAATAAAAATGTAAAAAAACTATGAAGTGGTACTTAAACTGTCTAGAAATGTCTCTCTGTATACATTGACCTCCTAAAACTTCTGGCTGATTTTGGTTTATTTCTACCTTGAAGGGAATATTAAACATTAAGACTGATGTGAGTTTTAATGCAAAGTCGGCTGAATTCAGTAATATTAAGAAGCACACATTAAATTTGGCATATTAAGGGGCATTTTACCCCAGGAAGGGGCACATTGCCCCAGGAAGGGGCCCACTACCCCAGGAAGAGGCACACTACCGCATGAAGGAGCACATTATGCCAGGAAAGGGCCCAGGATGGGCACATTATCCCCAGGAAGGGGCACACTACACCAGTTAGAGGCCCAGGATGGGACACATTATACCAGAGAGGGGACCAGGATGAGGCATATTATATAAGGTTAAGGCACACTGCACTAGGAAGGGAACCAGGAAGGGAATCAGGATGGGTACATTGTACCATGAAGGGGACATGAATGAGGCACAATAACCCAAGAAGGGGACAGGACAAGGCACATTACTCCAGGAAGGGGACCAGGATAGGGTATATAATACAAAGATGAAGTCTTGGTTGGGAGACATTATCCCAGTAAGGGACCCAGTATGGGGGACATTATTTTTGGAAGCCTGATTACAACCTAATAGCGTTTTCTCCCACCCCCTATTTCATTATAAGACCAATAACATCTTCTTTCATCCCTTAATTCATTATGTGTGACTTATAGTAATTCTGTTATTTGTAAAACAACCTCCATTAGTCCATATTCTCACATTCGTGTGAAATGTACGTGAGCTGCCAGATTTTTTTATCAAATGGCACACTGACTCAAGAGTTTCATAGATCTATTCACATATCTGTGATAATCACAGATCCAAGAATGAAATCTGTGAAACTCAGAGCATCACACTTCACACAGATACAGAAATGTAGCCTTATTATGTATAGCACAGTACCGTAGTGTATAGTGTACTTCCTTGTTCATTATAGTGCCATCCCTTAGTATATAGTGTACTATCTTGTTATAGGTAGCGTCGTCCTTTCTTACATAGGGGTGGAGCCGCATATTCATTATGGTAATGAGCGGTACCATGTGACCGCTCAATACAGGAAGAAGCTGTCAGCGCCCGGAGAACCAGGGACGTGCAGGTGAGTATGACGGGGCAGTGCACTATATTCACCTGTCCACGTACCACCGTCGGCGCTGCTCCGTCGTCCGCGTCCTCTGCAGTGATGCTCAGGTCAGGGGGCGCGATGATGCAATTACTGTGCTCACCGCTCTCTGCCTGAATGTCAGTGCATAGGACGTGGAAGACACAGCGGTGCTTGGCGGTGGAACGAGTGACAGGTGAATATAGCAAGTGCTAGGGGCCTGAGCGACGAGAGGTGAGTATGTGATTTTTTTTTATAATCGCAGCAACAGCATATGAGGCATAATAGTCTATGGAGCATCTTATGGGGCCATAATCAGCATTTGTGGAGCATTATATGGGGCAAATATCTATATGGAGCATCTAATGGGGCCATGTGCAGCATTATATGGGGCAAATATTTCTACGGAGCATCTTATGGGGCCATAATTAGCATTTGTGCAGCATTAGGCTACTTTCACACTAGCGTCGGTACGGGGCCGTCGCCATGCGTCGGCCCGACGTACCAACGCACATTGTGAAAGAAATGAACAACAGGGCCACGGATACAGTTTTCCAACGCATCCGCTGCCCCGTTGTACTGTCCGGGGAGGAGGGGGCGGAGTTTTGGCCGCACATGCGCGGTCGAAAATGGCAGACTCGACGCACAAAAAAAGTTACATGTAACTTTTTTTGTGCCGAGGGTCCGCCAAAACACAACGCATCCGTCGCACGACGGATGCGACTTGTGGCCATACGTCGCAATGGGTTGCTAATGCAAGTCTATGGAGAAAAAATGCATCCTGCGGGCACATTTTCAGGATGCATTTTTTCTCCAAAACGACGCATTGCAACGTACGCCAAACAACGCTAGTGTGAAAGTAGCCTTATACGGGGCAAACATCTTTATGGAGCATCTTATGGGGCCATAATCAGCATTTGTGCAGCATTATACGGGGCAAATATCTCTATGGAGCATCTTATGGGGCTATAATCAGCATTTGTGCTGCATTATACGGGGCAAATGTGTCTATGCAGCATCGTATGGGGCCATAATCAGCATTTGTGCAGCATTATATTGGGGCAAATATCTCTATGGAGCATCTTATGGGGCCATAATCCGCATTTGTGCAGCATTATATGGGGCAAATGTGTCTATGGAGCATCTTATGGGGCCATAATCAGCATTTGTGCAGCATTATATTGGGGCAAATATCTTTATAGAGCATCTTATGGGGCCATAATCCGCATTTGTGCAGCATTATATGGGGCAAATGTGTCTATGGAGCATCTTATGAGGCCATAATCAGCATTTGTGCAGCATTATATGGGGCCATAATCCGCATTTGTGCAGCATTATATGGGGCCATAATCCGCATTTGTGCAGCATTATATGGGGCAAATGTCTGTATGGAGCATCTTATGGGGCCATAATCAACATTTGTGCAGCATTATATGGGGCATATTTTAATATGGAGCATCTTATGGGGCCCATCATGAACTGTATGGAGCTTTATATGGGGCTCCTGATTCAATATGGATATTCAAAAACACTTAACCTACTGATGTCTCAATTAATTTTACTTTTATTGGTATCTATTTTTATTTTTGACATTTACCGGTAGCTGCTGCATTTTCCACCCTAGACTTATACTTGAGACATTAAGTTTTCCCAGTTTTTTGTGGCAAAATTAGGGGTCTCGGCTTATAGTCGAGTATATACGGTAAATATCTGTAGCTTGGTCGCCATAAAAGGTGTGGGGCCTAAATCCATCAGTATCCACACCTGGATTTATCCAATAACATTTCAGTGAATTGCTCCTGCACCAAAGCTACATAATGTAGGGAGATAAACCAACTAAGCTATAACCACTTTTAGAGAAAGTGGGTGAACTTAAGAAAAAAAATTCTAAAGTTGCAACATTTTTTGCACAACTATGCTTTGTGCAAATAATTGCTGCTTCTATATGTCAGGTCTCTGACCTAAAGTGTTGAATGAATTCCCTTTTATGTTTTTAGATGGACTTTGATCATTATTAAATGGGAGCCACAATTGAAGAATACATGGAGCAAGTAATGGATATGATTAGAGATGAGCGAACGGGCTCTGTGATACTAGGTTATCACTCGAGTATCACGGTGCTCGGATGTGCTCGATGTAAAACTCGAACCCCTGCCCTGCATCTTTGGTGCCTGTTACGCAGCCAATAAGCATGCTGGGATATCCTATGAGTCACAGTAGTGCTGTAGCCATCTTGGTTGTGGCGTTACTGTAATTGGCTGGCCACCTGACATCATCGGGGATTCTAAAAAGACAGACGCAGCTTGGCTTGGCACACTGACGCCATTGTACAGCTCTGCAGCTCTGTGACACTTCTTATTGGAAAGGAGAAAGTGCTTATCTAGGCCTGTGTGCACAGTATTACAAATCAGAGGCCTGTAGCATTGATTCTGGTGCTGAAGCTGAGCCATCATACTAACAGCCCTTCTAAGGGCTAATTGTTTGTAGCACATACAATCAGAGGTGAACCTAGCCTCTCTGCTGCCTGAGGCGAACGGAAAAATGGCCCTCCCCCCCCCACACACACACACAGTCCCTGCTGGAGGGGGGGGCGGGAAGGAGGGAGGGAGGAGGGGGGCGGGCACTTGACCCCAGAGTTTTATAAAAAAAAAAACCTAGCAGCGCAAATCCAGTTACCGTATATACTTGAGTATAAGCCGACCCGAGTATAAGCCGACCCCCCTAATTTTGCCACAAAAAACTGGGAAAACTTAATGACTCAAGTATAAGCCTAGGGTGGAAAATGCAGCAGCTACCGGTAAATGTCAAAAGTAAAAATAGATACCAATAAAACTAAAATTAATTGAGACATCAGTAGGTTAAGTGTTTTTGAATATCCATATTGAATCAGGAGCCTCATATAATGCTCCATAAAGTTTGATGGGCTCCATTAGATGCTCCATATTAAAATATGCCCCATATAATCCTGCATAAAGGGTAATAAGGGCCCCATAAGATGCTCCATAGAGATATTTGCCCTATATAGTGCTGCACAAGCGCTATGGCCCCATAAGATGCTCCGTACAGCCACTTGCCCCTTATAGTGCTGCACAAGCGCTATGGCCCCATAAGATGCTCCGTACAGCCACTTGCCCCTTATAGTGCTGCACAAGCATTATGGCCCCATAAGATGCTCCGTACAGCCACTTGCCCCATATAGTGCTGCACAAGTGTTATGGACCCATAAGATGCTCCGTACAGCCACTTGCCCCTTATAGTGCTGCACAAGCGCTATGGCCCCATAAGATGCTCCGTACAGTCACTTGCCCCATATAGTGCTGCACAAGTGTTATGGACCCATAAGATGCTCCGTACAGCCACTTGCCCCTTATAGTGCTGCACAAGTGTTATGGCCCCATAAGATGCTCCGTACAGTCACTTGCCCCTTATAGTGCTGTACAAGCTCTATGGCCCCATAAGATGCTCCCTACAGCCACTTGTCCCTTATAGTGCTGCACAAGCGTTATGGCCCCATAAGATGCTCCCTACAGCCACTTGTCCCTTATAGTGCTGCACAAGCGTTATGGCCCCATAAGACCATCCATACAGTCACTGCCCCATATAGTGCTGCACAAGAGTTATGGCCCCATAAGATACTCCGTACAGCCACTTGCCCCATATAGTGCTGCACAAACGTTATGGCCCCATAAGATGCTCCGTATATAGTCACTTGCCCCATATAGTGCTGCACAAGTGTTATGGCCCCATACAGATGCTCCATACAGCCACTTGCCCCATATAGTGCTGCACAAGTGTTATGGCCCCATAAGATGCTCCATACAGTCACTGCCCCATATAGTGCTGCACAAACGTTATGGCCCCATAAGATGCTCCGCACAGTCACTTGCCCCATATAGTGCTGCACAAACGTTATGGCCCCATAAGATGCTCCGTATATAGTCACTTGCCCCATATAGTGCTGCACAAGTGTTATGGCCCCATAAGATGCTCCGTACAGCCACTTGCCCCTTATAGTACTGCACAAGTGTTATGGCCCCATAAGATGCTCCGTATATAGTCACTTGCCCCTTATAGTGCTGCACAAGTGTTATGGCCCCATAAGATGCTCCGTATAGCCACTTGCCCAAATATGCTTTTGCTGCGATAAAAAAAACACATCACATACTCACCTCTCTTCGCTCAGGACCCCGGCACTTTCAATATTTACCTGCTCCTCGTGCGGCTCCATCTTCGGCACTGACGTTCAGCAGAGGGCGCGCACTGATTACGTCACGGCGCCCTCTGACCTGAGCGTCACTGCCAGAGGACGCTGAAGACGGAGCCGCACTGGAACGAGGAGAGGTAAATATCGCGCACACATGCATATACCGTACATACACACACATACCGTACACACACATACCGTACATACATATACTGTACATACACACAGATACACATACCGTCATACATACATGCATATACTGTACATACACATAGATACACATACATATACTGTACATACACACAGATACACATACCGTCATATATACACGCATATACCGTACATACACATACATATACCGTACATGCATTCAGGTACACATACTCGTACCGTACATACATATACAGTTATATACACAAAGTATACACATACCGTACACACAGACATACACATATACTATACATGCATACACAGATACACACAGAAGCATACACATAGATACACACACACTGTACATACACAGATGCACACACACATACATACATATACAAGCATATACATACACACATACTAATCCTGTATAGGTGATCAGATGAGCCTTGGAGGAGGTCAGTTCAGCTGGAGAGGGCTGCAGACCTCACTGTGGGGGATGGGGCACAGAGCAGACTGATAACAGCCCCCTGGTGCTGCTGTGCTGTCCCGTGCAGTGAGCTCCTCCCCCATCTCTTCACAGTGAGGACGGAGATGCTGCAGCCTGCTGGGAACAGAGCAGTGGAGGAAGCAGAAGACACTGTAAGTCCTGCTCTTCCTCCACTGCTGTCCCTCTGTGCTGTGCGGCGGGGCCCCTGACTGTACTGTAAGGGAGTACTCACCAGTCACCTGGGACGCCATGCAGGAGGACAGAGACAGCAGCCAGTGAGCGCTCTCCTCAGTCTGGTGAGGAAAGTGTTCTTTGGCCAGCGTCTCTCCCTGCATGACACGCCCCCCTTTTGAACTCCTGCACTTCCCGCGCCACTCTCTCCCCAGCTGAGGGTGTTGGCAGGATTACAGGGGCCAGTGACAGGGGCCCGATGCTACATGATATGGGGCCTGCCTGCAGGGGCCACCCTCCACCTTTCGGCCCCAGAGCATTGGCGCTATGTCCACGCCTGGCTGGGGGCTTCTAGGGGCCGGGTACTACAGAATCTGCCACCCCCTCTCTTCTGCTGCCTGAGCCAAAGAGCTCAAATTGCCTAATGGTAGCAGCGTCACTGCATGAACCAAATCTGCAAGCTATGAAGGTGGACATATCTGAGTAAGCTTACCAAGTACTGGATAGTTTACTGTTATGAAAGGCAATTCAGTACTACAATGGACATAGCGGTCAGAGCACATACAGTGATCTGACAATAACCCAAAATCATAGAACGAGCTCTGAGACGTGGGAACTCTGCAGACCGCAATCCCTAATCCTCTCCAAACAACACTAGAGGCAGCCGTGGATTGCGCCTAACTCTGCCTAGGCAACTCGGCACAGCCTGAGAAACTAACTAGCCTGAAGATAGAAAATAAGCCTACCTTGCCTCAGAGAAATACCCCAAAGGAAACGGCAGCCCCCCACATATAATGACTGTGAGTTAAGATGAAAAGACAAACGTAGAGATGAAATAGATTCAGCAAAGTGAGGCCCGACTTTCTTAACAGATCGAGGATAGAAAAGGTAACTTTGCGGTCTACACAAAACCCTAAAGAAAACCACGCAAAGGGGGCAAAAAGACCCTCCGTACCGAACTAACGGAGGTACACCCTTTGCGTCCCAGAGCTTCCAGCAACAAAATAGACAAGCTGGACAGAAAAAATAGCAAACAAATAGCAAAGAAGAACTTAGCTATGCAGAGCAGCAGGCCACAGGAATGATCCAGGGAAAAGCAAGTCCAACACTGGAACATTGACAGGAAGCCTGGATCAAAGCATTAGGTGGAGTTAAGTAGAGAAGCACCTAACGACCTCACCAGATCACCTGAGGGAGGAAACTCAGAAGCCGCAGTACCACTTCCCTCCACCAACAGAAGCTCACAGAGAGAATGAGCCGAAGTACCACTTGTGACCATAGGAGGGAGCTCTGCCACAGAATTCACAACAGTACCCCCCCCCCTTGAGGAGGGGTCACCGAACCCTCACCAGAGCCCCCAGGCCGACCAGGATGAGCCACATGAAAGGCACGAACAAGATCGGGAGCATGGACATCAGAGGCAAAAACCCAGGAATTATCTTCCTGAGCATAACCCTTCCATTTAACCAGATACTGGAGTTTCCGTCTAGAAACACGAGAATCCAAAATCTTCTCCACAATATACTCCAATTCCCCCTCCACCAAAACCGGGGCAGGAGGATCAACAGATGGAACCATAGGTGCCACGTATCTCCGCAACAATGACCTATGGAATACGTTATGTATGGAAAAAGAATCTGGAAGGGTCAGACGAAAAGACACAGGATTAAGAACCTCAGAAATCCTATACGGACCAATGAAACGAGGTTTAAACTTAGGAGAGGAAACCTTCATAGGAATATGACGAGTAGATAACCAAACCAGATCCCCAACACGAAGTCGGGGACCCACACGGCGTCTGCGATTAGCGAAACGTTGAGCCTTCTCCTGGGACAAGGTCAAATTGTCCACTACATGAGTCCAAATCTGCTGCAACCTGTCCACCACAGTATCCACACCAGGACAGTCCGAAGACTCAACCTGTCCTGAAGAGAAACGAGGATGGAACCCAGAATTGCAGAAAAATGGCGAAACCAAGGTAGCCGAGCTGGCCCGATTATTAAGGGCGAACTCAGCCAAAGGCAAAAAGGACACCCAGTCATCCTGATCGGCAGAAACAAAGCATCTCAGATATGTTTCCAAGGTCTGATTGGTTCGTTCGGTCTGGCCATTAGTCTGAGGATGGAAAGCCGAGGAAAAAGACAAGTCAATGCCCATCCTACCACAAAAGGCTCGCCAAAACCTTGAAACAAACTGGGAACCTCTGTCAGAAACGATATTCTCTGGAATGCCATGTAAACGAACCACATGCTGGAAGAACAATGGCACCAAATCAGAGGAGGAAGGCAATTTAGACAAGGGTACCAGATGGACCATCTTAGAAAAGCGATCACAGACCACCCAAATGACTGACATCTTTTGAGAAACGGGAAGATCAGAAATAAAATCCATAGAGATATGTGTCCAAGGCCTCTTCGGGACCGGCAAGGGCAAAAGCAACCCACTGGCACGAGAACAGCAGGGCTTAGCCCGAGCACAAATCCCACAGGACTGCACAAAAACACGCACATCCCGCGACAGAGACGGCCACCAAAAGGATCTAGCCACCAACTCTCTGGTACCAAAGATTCCAGGATGACCAGCCAACACCGAACAATGAACCTCAGAGATAACTTTATTGGTCCACCTATCAGGGACAAACAGTCTCTCCGCTGGACAATGATCAGGTTTATTAGCCTGAAATTGTTGCAGCACCCGCCGCAAATCAGGGGAGATGGCAGACACAATTACTCCTTCCTTGAGGATACCCGCCGGCTCAGACAAACCCGGAGAGTCGGGCACAAAACTCCTAGACAGAGCATCCGCCTTCACATTTTTAGAGCCCGGAAGGTACGAAATCACAAAGTCAAAACGGGCAAAAAACAGCGACCAACGAGCCTGTCTAGGATTCAACCGCTTAGCAGACTCAAGATAAGTCAAGTTCTTATGATCAGTCAATACCACCACGCGATGCTTAGCTCCTTCAAGCCAATGACGCCACTCCTCGAATGCCCACTTCATGGCCAGCAACTCTCGGTTGCCCACATCATAATTTCGCTCAGCAGGCGAAAACTTCCTGGAAAAAAAAGCGCATGGTTTCATCACTGAGCAATCAGAACCTCTCTGCGACAAAACAGCCCCTGCTCCAATCTCAGAAGCATCAACCTCGACCTGGAACGGAAGAGAAACATCTGGTGGACACAACACAGGGGCAGAAGAAAAACGACGCTTCAAGTCTTGAAAAGCTTCCACAGCAGCAGAAGACCAATTGACCAAATCAGCACCCTTCTTGGTCAAATCGGTCAATGGTTTGGCAATACTAGAAAAATTGCAGATGAAGCGACGATAAAAATTAGCAAAGCCCAGGAACTTTTGTAGACTTTTCAGAGATGTCGGCTGAGTCCAATCATGGATGGCTTGGACCTTAACAGGATCCATCTCGATAGTAGAAGGGGAAAAGATGAACCCCAAAAATGAAACCTTCTGCACACCAAAGAGACACTTTGATCCCTTCACAAACAAAAAATTAGCACGCAGGACCTGAAAAACTGTTCTGACCTGCTTCAAATGAGACTCCCAATCATCCGAGAAGATCAAAATGTCATCCAAGTACACAATCAGGAATTTATCCAGGTACTCTCGGAAGATGTCATGCATAAAGGACTGAAACACTGATGGAGCATTGGCAAGTCCGAATGGCATCACTAGATACTCAAAATGACCCTCGGGCGTATTAAATGCAGTTTTCCATTCATCTCCTCGCCTGATTCGCAACAGATTATACGCACCACGAAGATCTATCTTGGTGAACCAACTAGCCCCCTTAATCCGAGCAAACAAATCAGATAACAATGGCAAGGGGTACTGAAATTTAACCGTGATCTTATTTAGAAGGCGGTAATCTATACAAGGTCTCAGCGAACCATCCTTCTTGGCTACAAAAAAGAACCCTGCTCCTAATGGTGACAATGACGGGCGAATATGCCCCTTCTCCAGGGATTCCTTCACATAACTGCGCATAGCGGCGTGCTCAGGCACGGATAAATTAAACAGTCGACCTTTTGGGAATTTACTACCAGGAATCAAATTGATAGCACAATCACAATCCCTATGCGGAGGTAGGGCATCGGACTTGGGCTCATCAAATACATCCCGGTAATCAGACAAGAACTCTGGAACCTCAGAAGGGGTGGATGACGAAATTGACAGAAATGGAACATCACCATGTACCCCCTGACAACCCCAGCTGGACACCGACATGGATATCCAATCTAATACTGGATTATGGGCTTGTAGCCATGGCAATCCCAACACGACCACATCATGCAGATTATGCAACACCAGAAAGCGAATAACCTCCTGATGTGCAGGAGCCATGCACATGGTCAGCTGGGTCCAGTATTGAGGCTTATTCTTGGCCAAAGGCGTGGCATCAATTCCTCTCAATGGAATAGGACACTGCAAGGGCTCTAAGAGAAACCCACAACGCTTAGCATACGCCAAGTCCATCAAATTCAGGGCAGCGCCTGAATCCACAAATGCCATGACAGAATACGATGACAAAGAGCAGATCAAGGTAACGGACAGAAGAAATTTTGACTGTACCGTACCAATGGTGGCAGACCTACCGAACCGCTTAGTGCGCTTAGGACAATCAGAGATAGCATGAGTGGAATCACCACAGTAGAAACACAGCCCATTCAGACGTCAGTGTTCTTGCCGTTTAACTCTGGTCAAAGTCCTATCGCACTGCATAGGCTCAGGTTTAAGCTCAGGTAATACCGCCAAATGGTGCACAGATTTACGCTCACGCAAGCGTCGACCGATCTGAATGGCCAAAGACATAGACTCATTCAAACCAGCAGGCATAGGAAATCCCACCATGACATCCTTAAGGGCTTCAGAGAGACCCTTTCTGAACATAGCTGCCAGCGCAGATTCATTCCATTGAGTGAGCACGGACCACTTTCTAAATTTCTGACAATATACCTCTATCTCATCCTGACCCTGACAAAGAGCCAGCAAATTTTTCTCTGCCTGATCCACTGAATTAGGTTCATCGTACAGCAATCCGAGCGCCAGGAAAAACGCATCGATATTACTCAATGCAGGATCTCCCGGCGCAAGAGAAAATGCCCAGTCCTGAGGGTCGCCGCGCAAAAAAGAGATAACAATCAAAACCTGTTGAACTGGATCACCAGAGGAGCGAGGTTTCAAGGCCAGAAATAATTTACAATTATTTTTGAAACTCAGAAACTTAGTTCTATCTCCAAAAAACAAATCAGGAATAGGAATTCTTGGTTCCAACATAGCTTTCTGATCAATAGTGTCTTGAATCTTTTGTACTCTTGCCGAGAGCTGATCCACAAATGAAGACAGACTTCTAATGTCCATCGCTACATCTGTGTACTGAACCACCCAAATGTCTAGGGGAAAAAAAAGGCAAAACACAGTGCAAAGAAAAAAAATGGTCTCAGAACTTCTTTTTTCCCTCTATTGAGAATCATTAGTACTTTTGGCTTCCTGTACTGTTATGAAAGGCAATTCAGTACTACAATGGACATAGCGGTCAGAGCACATACAGTGATCTGACAATAACCCAAAATCATAGAACGAGCTCTGAGACGTGGGAACTCTGCAGACCGCAATCCCTAATCCTCTCCAAACAACACTAGAGGCAGCCGTGGATTGCGCCTAACTCTGCCTAGGCAACTCGGCACAGCCTGAGAAACTAACTAGCCTGAAGATAGAAAATAAGCCTACCTTGCCTCAGAGAAATACCCCAAAGGAAACGGCAGCCCCCCACATATAATGACTGTGAGTTAAGATGAAAAGACAAACGTAGAGATGAAATAGATTCAGCAAAGTGAGGCCCGACTTTCTTAACAGATCGAGGATAGAAAAGGTAACTTTGCGGTCTACACAAAACCCTAAAGAAAACCACGCAAAGGGGGCAAAAAGACCCTCCGTACCGAACTAACGGAGGTACACCCTTTGCGTCCCAGAGCTTCCAGCAACAAAATAGACAAGCTGGACAGAAAAAATAGCAAACAAATAGCAAAGAAGAACTTAGCTATGCAGAGCAGCAGGCCACAGGAATGATCCAGGGAAAAGCAAGTCCAACACTGGAACATTGACAGGAAGCCTGGATCAAAGCATTAGGTGGAGTTAAGTAGAGAAGCACCTAACGACCTCACCAGATCACCTGAGGGAGGAAACTCAGAAGCCGCAGTACCACTTCCCTCCACCAACAGAAGCTCACAGAGAGAATCAGCCAAAGTACCACTAGTGACCACAGGAGGGAGCTCTGCCACAGAATTCACAACAGTTTACACACAAGACAATATTTGACTCTATTGAGTTTTTCTTCTCGCACTTTCAGGCATTACTTACAAAGAGCTTTGTGACGTTGTAAAATACATTTCTTAGTACTATAAATTGCATTTATTATGTGTAAACACACATGAGAGAAAATAAATCCTATCCTGTTCCATTATGAGAGGCAGCTGGGACCTCTTGTTTTTCAAACCAGCATTACCTGATGTGGAGGGCTAATGGCCCATTTCTACATAAAGGCTGTTTTCAATGATGCATACACAGGAAAGTTATGTTAAAAGCAATGATTGTTTATTGCCACTTCTGGCCTCTTTAGTGAGTTCTATCATGACAGGTCTTACTAAAAAACATGATTTTTTTGTCCCCATTTTTTACGTATTCATTGCTCTGTTTTGTGTTAAACGCTGTAAAATGAGTCATTTGTACTTTACTATCCTCCCTAAGGTATGCAGGGAAAAAGCTTAGTAAAATGTAAAACAAAAGAAAGGAAAATATAGGAAGGCAAATATATAGGAGGCTACAATTGCTTATCACCAATGGCGGAAGGCGCACTACTGTTCTGGAGTCCAATGCTGAACAGACTCACCTCCTCCCTGACGTCCACCCAATTCTCCCAATATTTGCTGAATATTTATGATGGAAGTTGGGAGATTTTGTATGGAATGGGCTTATGCGCTGAGCCCTCTCTATGTCTGGCGGGTGACGGCTGTTTTACATAACAGGTAATCATCATAAGGTGCAGTGATTAGAGCTAGCTCTGATCACAGCTGTTTAATCCCTTAGATGCCTTAGTCAATAGGGACCATGACATCTAAGTGGTTAGACAGGGAATTCTCTGTCACTCCCACTGGGCATCCGCCACACGATCATGGTGACTCGGCAGGTTGTTTGATAGCAGCAGGGGGCCTATGAGCAGACAATTTAGACCTTTGGAATTGGATATACACACAATCACAAAATTGCTGGTACCATTCTGGTAAAGTAAGAAAAACCCACAACGGTCACTGAAATAACTTGAAACTGACAAAATAATTTTCAATTTTAGCTGATTGAATATATCAGTTAATTGCGGTTCAACTGAAAAAAAAAAAAACTAATAAAAATAGCCTGGAAAAAAATAATGTCTCCTTTAGAAGAGATTGAAAATAATGTAACCTTAGGGACATGATAAACTAAGGTGTGTCCTGTTATTAACATCACAGGTGTCTACAAACTTGTAATCAGTCAGTCCTCCTATTTAAAGGCAGAAAAGTAGTCACTGTGCTGTTTGGTATCATGGTGTGCGCCACAAAGAACATGGACTAAAGAAAGCTAAGGAGAGAGTTATCTCATGAGATTAGAAATAATAGTTTAGAAAAACCTGTTAAATGTAAAGGCTATAAGACCATCTCCAAAAAGCTTGATGTTCCTATTACTAAAGATGCACATATTATTCACAAGTTTAAGGACTATGCCGCAAGAGGAAAATTGATGACAAATGTAAGAGACAGATAATACGAATGGTAACCAAACAAAAAAAAAAGCCTGAAAAAATCCCATAGAGATTAGAGGTGAGCTCCAAGGTACATCATTGTCAGATCCCAACATCTTACTTTGTCTTGGCTACATTAGATTTCATGGGAGATGACTGAGGAGGAAACCACTGTTGAAAGCAAAAAAAACTAAGAAAGCAAGACTTGAATTTTGCAAAATGCATATTGACCAGCCACAATCTTCTATGAGCATGTCCTTTGGACAGAAGAGACAAAACTCTGAATTTTGGCAAGTCACATCAGCTTTATGTTCACAGATGCAAAAATGAAGCATTGTACCTACTGACTGTGAAACATGGAGGAGGCTTGGTTATGTTTGGGGCTTCTTTGCTGCACCTGGCAAAGGGAGTCTTGAAGCTGTGCAGGGTATAATTACCGGTAAATGTCAAGACTATCAAGGCATTCTGCAGCGAAATGTGCTGCCAGTGTCAGAAAGCTTGGTCAGTGTCGTAGGTCATGGGTCCTCCAACAGGACCCAAAACACACTGATAAAAACATCCAAGAATGGCTAAGAGCAAAGCATTGGCCTCTTCTGAAGTGACCTTCTAGGGGCCCTGATCTATTGAACATCTGTGGAAAGAGCTGAAACCAACAGTCTGGAGAAGGCACCATTCAAATAAAATATTAAATTATGGGTATCATAATTTTCATTATTTTGTTTTATTTTTATGTTCAACCAAAATTGAAAAGCAATATCTGATTGTCATTAGTTGAGATTCAGTCAGTTTAAAATTAGATTGTCATTTACAAGGTATTTCAGTGACCATTGTGGGTTTTCTGTGACCATCGTGGGTTTTCTTACTTTAACAGAGGGGTACCAAACATTTTTGCCCATACGTGTGTGTAAATTTACTCCTAAAATAAGCTATTAACACTTTTATTTTTGAAAGCATTCTTATTTTGCAGCATTTTTCCCCACCTTCCTAAAACTTTTGCAAAGTACTGTATATGCTATATATCTACTATATAATTGTCTAAGGGTCACTTCCGTCTTTCTGTCCTTCTGTCTGTCTGTCACGGATATTCATTGGTCACGGCCTCTGTCTGTCATGGAAATCCAAGTCGCTGATTGGTCGCGTCAAAACAGCCATGACCAATCAGCGACGGGCACAGTCCGGAAGAAAATGGCCGCTCCTTACTCCCCGCAGTCAGTGCCCAGCGCCCGCATACTCTCCTCCAGTCACCGCTCACACAGGGTTAATGCCAGCGGTAACGGACCGAGTTATGCCGCGGGTAACGCACTACGTAACCGCTACTATTAACCCTGTGTGTCCCCAACTTTATACTATTGATGCTGCCTATGCGGCATCAATAGTAAAAAAATGTAATGTTAAAAATAATAAAAAAACAAAAAACCTGCTATTCTCACCCTCTGTAGTCCGCCGAGCCGCTCGCGCCTGCCGCCATCTATCGTTCCCAGTGATGCATTGCAAAATTACCCAGAAGACTTAGCGGTCTCGCGAGACCACTAAGTCATCTGGGTAATTTCGCAATGCATCCTGGGAACGGAAGATGGCGGCAGCCGCGCGCATATCGCCAGAGCTTCAGTGGATCCCAGGGGTGAGTACATAACTATTTTTTATTTTAATTATTTTTTTAACAGAGATATGGTGCCCACAATGCTGTATACTACGTGGGCTGTGTTAGATACCGTGTGGCTGCTATATACTACATAGGCAGTGTTATATACTATGTGGGCTGTGTTATATACTGCGTGGGCAGTGTTATATACTACGTGGCTGCTATATACTGCGTGGGCTGTGCTATATATTACATGGCCACTGTTATATACTGCGTGGCCTATGTTATATACTACGTCGCCTGTGTTATATACTGCGTGGCTGCTATATACTGCGTAGGCTGTGTTATATAGTACGTGGCTGTGTTATATACTGCGTGGCCACTGTTATATATTGCGTGGCCTGTATTAACGCATCGGGTATTCTACAATATGTATGTATATAGCAGCCACATAGTATATAGCACAGGCCACGTAGTATTTGTCTGCTATATACGACATGGCTCCTATATACTAGGTGGCCTGTGCTATATACTATGTGGCTGCTATATACATACATAAATACATATTCTAGAATACCCGATGCGTTAGAATCGGGCCACCATCTAGTGTATGTATATTCATGCAGTCTATTTTACTTTAGTAAGCAGCTCACTATGGGGGCGATCATCATTGTTATAATGTCTGCTCACACTTAATCGAAACTGAATATACCATGATGTTTGGCTTCCCTCCTTGTACTGTGAGATGTTATGGATGTATTCACACATCAACGATAATAGGAGGTGAAGGTGTACTTCCCCCAAGTCCAACGCTGCAGCACTCGGCATGGCAGAATGGGGGACTCACGTGACTGTGACTTCTATATGGACATATAGAACCAATATTAAAGTGAACATAAAGCAAAGATAACAAAATTAATAAAAAAGTATAATTTTATTGAAAAAATAAAAATAAAAAATATACAAAGGAAAAACAAACTACAATACTACACAAAATTATAAAGAATATATTGAATGAGGAGACCAGATCCACATAGTCTAAGAAATACTAGAAAAGAACATAACCTTCCAAAGTGCAAAAATAGATGGCATCAAATAGGCCATCTACCTCAATAAAGTGCATATGCATACATAGTAAGTGGTCTAGCCTAAGCCAAACAAGTGCATAAAACTCTGGAAAAATACTAGTACCAGTGTAAAGATGATCTGTGACCCTCAAGGACTCCGACTCCAACGTACGTTTCGCCTAAGTGGCTTTTTCAAGGAGTCTATATGGACATACCAAAAGTAGATGAACAGTGCTCCAACTGGGTGTAATGGTATCAAAAAAGTAGTTTATTTCGCCATGAAACAGAAACGTTTCGACCACAACCAGGTTCTGGTCGAAACGTTGCTGTTTCATGGCGAAATAAACTACTTTTTTATACCATTACACCCGGTTGGAGCGCTGTTCATCTACTTTTGGACTGTTTGGAGTATCCAGGATGGTTCCCTGGACATGGAACGGGCGCTCCCTTGAGTGAGTGCTGTCAGCCTCTTCTTCTTTTTTCTATTCTATATGGACATAGTGACATCCATAATCATAACCACACAAACTGTACAGAACTTAAAACATATAATTTTTGTGTAACTTCCCGGGGTTCAAAAAGGGTATATCTGCCCATGACATAGGATGTTGTCAAGAAAAGACCATTGTTCTGCAGTGTACAGATGCGTGCCACTTTTGCCAAAAGCAACATGCATAACAAAGGCAGAACACAGAAATAGTGACATTAGAGCAGAAATGTTACTTACACTGGACAGACGTGCTCTTCTCTGTTATAAATAAAGAACATTTTAAGGACAAAGCTGGACCAGCGGTAATGTTTAGAATGGTTGGAGACTGCAATACAGGTCCAGCTATGCAGGGAAAATATAGCATTACCATTAAATAAATGGTAAATTTCTTAATATCAGCACCTAAAATAGAAACTCAAACAGGACACGTATACAATTGCGTATGACATCAAATTAAATGTTGCTCAATATCAGCATCTGAAAATAAAAGTCAGTATATATTATGTAAAGAATGAAAACCTGTCAAGTCTGGGAACACCTTAAGGTGATCCTAAGACTGGCTGGAGGGCAATGTTCGGTTCTTTTTATTAAAATAACAAATGGAATAAAGGTCTTTTCAAGTAGGATGTATATTTGATGTACACAGAGAGGAGGTATCGGAAGAAACAGCAGAAGATGTCAATCCTGTTCTTTTCAGAAAGTTAATTCCTTCCTCCGGAGATGAGAGCGTGAACAATTTTGAAGCAAATTTCACTTGTAGATTGGAAGTCTTTGTCCATTGGTAGGGTATTCCGGCGTGTAAAAGTTCCAATCCCTAGTGGTCTGAAAGAATGATTTTCATTTTTGTAGGGTATCTTTACACAAGTCCTTGAAAAATGATAAGTGGCTGTTTGGAGATGGAAGGTGTTTTGAGTCTCTTGTCAGCATAAGGAGATGGTTCTTTACCCCTGTAGGATAGAGGGACACCATGACGTCTCGAGCAATGTTTGTAGGGAGAGAGAGTGGCCTTTGGATTCTGAAAATCTTCTCAATCAGATTTTTTCCTTTGTTTTTGGGCAATATGTGAGAGATCATTGAAGAAATATAATTTTTTAACTGTGAGGGCTGGACCGACTCCGGTATTCCTCTGATTTTTATGTTATTTTTCCTTTTGAAGTCTTCATAATTAGCCAAGTAGTCTCTAAAAATATGATGTCTTTTTGGATCCTCTCCAGAGAATCCGAGAGTATGTATGGACTATGAGCATGGATAGAGGGCAAGATCCGGTAGTTTTTGTCTAGAGAGTCTGTTATTTTTGAGTCTTGAAGAGGGGCATCAGGGGCCTTGGTAGAATTTAAGTTAGTCTTTGACTATAAAATATAGTCTATCTTTAAATAGCTTCTTGGTAAAAGATTCAGAGGCTTTTACTGTATTTGATTGTTGAAGGTCGGATATTTTTGATTCGTATCCACGTGTATTAGTACCCTTTTCCAAGATGTTTGCCGATGTTAAAAAAGCTCTGCAGATATTGATCGTTAAGCTCTCAGATGGGTAGTCGTCAGAAGCTGGTATGTTATCTATTAGATAACATGGGCTACTTGCACATTGAACAAGTCTGTAGGAACATGTTCACACCACCAAGAAACTTGAAGACACAAAAGAGCACAGTGAGGTCAAAAATACTCTGTTGTAAAAAAAAAAAAATCACAGTACTTAGCAAGTGCTAGTCAAAAGATGGGAAAAACAGGGTATTTAGTTGATACTTTTTTTTGCAAAACAACAGAGTGTTTTTGACCTCACTGTGCTCTTTTGTGTCTGCATGTTTCTTGGTGGTGTGAACATGTTCCTACAGACTTGTTCAATGGGCAAGTAGCCCATGTGTTTCTGGTTCTATAATTGTTCTCTTGTGTCTACAAGACTGGGGAGTCCACCACTCCTTTGTGGGTCATTTGCACTAAAGCTGTTCCATCCAGCATGTCCACATGGATATTCCCTCTCTGAACCCTGCTTATACAGGTACTATACAGATGATCAGGTTTTTAAATACATCAGTTCAGATAGGGATTATATACATTAGTTAGGACTGCTCTATATGGGTATACCTTGACGATTGGTGGAGCAGCTTAGTATACATTTTTTGCAAAAAAAAGTATCAACTAAATACCCTGTTTTTTCCATCTTTTGACTAGCACTTGCTTAGTACTGTGATTTTTTTTTTACAACAGAGTATTTTTGACCTCACTGTGCTCTTTTGTGTCTTCAAGTTTCTTGGTGGTGTGAACATGTTCCTACAGACTTGTTCAATGTGCAAGTAGCCCATGTGTTTCTGGTTCTACAAATCAATGTAAGTCTATGAAAGCCAGAACAAGGCCAAAGGAGGATCTGATAGACTTACATTAAGAGCTTGTGACCATTATCTATAACTTCTGGCCAGTCAGAAGTTGCGGGTTGTAAGGGGGTGTGATATGAAGAATGAAGTTCCTCAGTATTGCGCAGCATTTGTGACTGGAAATTACCGCCTACTGTGCAGTATTAGTCACTGATATCTCTAAACCTAACTGTTCTGCAATGGTTTACCATATGTAAACCATGTCTCCTTTCCTGTCGGCTGCTGCAATGATATTACAGAAGCCGACAAATGAATTGGCGGCTATTCTGCTATCTTTCTCTCTATGAAATATAAAGATATATACACCTATTCTATGTGTATACATCTATTCTATTCTATACTGTACGTGACAGGTCATTTGCCGGCTTTTAATCTATCTGCCTATGTAATATATATATATATATATATATATATACAGTGGGGCAAAAAAGTATTTAGTCAGTCAGCAATAGTGCAAGTTCCACCACTTAAAAAGATGAGAGGCGTCTGTAATTTACATCATAGGTAGACCTCAACTATGGGAGACAAACTGAGAAAAAAAAATCCAGAAAATCACATTGTCTGTTTTTTTAACATTTTTTTTGCATTTTATGGTGGAAAATAAGTATTTGGTCAGAAACAAACAATCAAGATTTCTGGCACTCACAGACCTGTAACTTCTTCTTTAAGAGTCTCCTCTTTCCTCCACTCATTACCTGTAGTAATGGCACCTGTTTAAACTTGTTATCAGTATAAAAAGACACCTGTGCACACCCTCAAACAGTCAAACTCCAAACTCCACTATGGTGAAGACCAAAGAGCTGTCAAAGGACACCAGAAACAAAATTGTAGCCCTGCACCAGGCTGGGAAGACTGAATCTGCAATAGCCAACCAGCTTGGAGTGAAGAAATCAACAGTGGGAGCAATAATTAGAAAATGGAAGACATACAAGACCACTGATAATCTCCCTCGATCTGGGGCTCCACGCAAAATCCCACCCCGTGGGGTCAGAATGATCACAAGAACGGTGAGCAAAAATCCCAGAACCACGCGGGGGGACCTAGTGAATGAACTGCAGAGAGCTGGGACCAATGTAACAAGGCCTACCATAAGTAACACACTACGCCACCATGGACTCAGACCCTGCAGTGCCAGACGTGTCCCACTGCTTAAGCCAGTACATGTCCGGGCCCGTCTGAAGTTTGCTAGAGAGCATTTGGATGATCCAGAGGAGTTTTGGGAGAATGTCCTATGGTCTGATGAAACCAAACTGGAACTGTTTGGTAGAAACACAACTTGTCGTGTTTGGAGGAAAAAGAATACTGAGTTGCATCCATCAAACACCATACCTAATGTAAAGCATGGTGGTGGAAACATCATGCTTTGGGGCTGTTTCTCTGCAAAGGGGCCAGGACGACTGATCAGGGTACATGAAAGAATGAATGGGGCCATGTATCGTGAGATTTTGAGTGCATACCTCCTTCCATCAGCAAGGGCATTGAAGATGAAACGTGGCTGGGTCTTTCAACATGACAATGATCCAAAGAACACCGCCAGGGCAACGAAGGAGTGGCTTCGTAAGAAGCATTTCAAGGTCCTGGAGTGGCCTAGCCAGTCTCCAGATCTCAACCCTATAGAAAACCTTTGGAGGGAGTTGAAAGTCCGTGTTGCCAAGCGAAAAGCCAAAAACATCACTGCTCTAGAGGAGATCTGCATGGAGGAATGGGCCAACATACCAACAACAGTGTGTGGCAACCTTGTGAAGACTTACAGAAAACGTTTGACCTCTGTCATTGCCAACAAAGGATATATTACAAAATATTGAGATGAAATTTTGTTTCTGACCAAATACTTATTTTCCACCATAATATGCAAATAAAATGTTAAAAAAACAGACAATGTGATTTTCTGGATTTTTTTTTCTCAGTTTGTCTCCCATAGTTGAGGTCTACCTATGATGTAAATTACAGACGCCTCTCATCTTTTTAAGTGGTGGAACTTGCACTATTGCTGACTGACTAAATACTTTTTTGCCCCACTGTATATATATATACACAGTACAGACCAAAAGTTTGGACACACCTTCTCATTTAAAGATTTTTCTGTATTTTCATGACTATGAAAATTGTACATTCACACTGAAAGCATCAAAACTATGAATTAACACATGTGGAATTATATATTTAACAAAAAAGTGTGAAACAAATGAAAATATGTCTTATATTCTAGGTTCTTCAAAGTAGCCACCTTTTGCTTTGATGACTGCTTTGCACACTCTTGGCATTCTCTTGATGAGCTTCAAGAGGTGCAAGGAACCAGGTTCCTTGTATCATGTTCTCATACACTTTATGCAGTTAATAGCCCTCTGGGTCTGTACTGTTACATACTTAGGCTGATAACCGGTTCATGCAGCTTTACATGAACACCGATTTCTTACAATATGGCTGGACAGAACATTGAAAGCAATTGTTACCATCCACCTTTTGTGTCTCCCCTATTTCCTCACAGATTGTAAGCTTGCGAGCAGGGTCCTCATTCCTCTTGGTATCTGTTTTGATCTATGTGATTATTGTTATGCTGTAATGTATATTGTCTGTACAAGTCCCCTCTAAAATTGAAAGTGCTGCAGAATATGTTGGCGCTATATAAATAAAATTATTATTATTGTTTGCCCCTACCTTGCAAGTACGAACAATACAAGAAGTTAGGGCACCAATACAAGATGTATGCGAAAACATAAAACATTTTTTGAAAAAAGGGCAATTTGATCAAATTAATTAGGGGAAACAGTATATTATGTTTTAATAAATAGTGACTATTCTGAACAAACAAGCCGGATTCATGTACAAAGTGCAGCCATGAACTAAGGTTATTTGAATTCATGAAAAAATACACTATTGCAAATGTAAAAAACAGTGGGGGAAGATGAATTGGTAGGACATAGTTTACTATTACACATTGTAGGGCACTGAAATCCTATTGATTACTTTCTCCCATTGGTAGGACATTGAGATGGTCAGGCATTGTTTACTTTCACACATATCACTAATTTAATTAAACTGTACTGAAAGACATACTCATGTGAGGATACCAAGACATTATGGTTTAATCTTGGGAAAATCCCAAAAATAAATTGGTCTCACATCCAGTGAATGGGTACAGCAGGATGTGAAACCAATTCGGTGAGATTACATGCCATTCAGTAAGAATTGACATGCTGCAGTTATAGAAACATGCACTACATAGGCTGCGTCATACTGCTGTCCAGTTCAAACCGTTATTTCTGCAAAGGAAACTGCAAGATGAGGCTCAGCAAGAAAAAGGATAAGCAAGTGCATTCAGCGCAACACAACATTGCTCAGACAATTATTATTGACCCCATTTAAATCATGACAAGGCGGACATTTCTATGAATGGCGGTTATACTACATATTAAATAAATCAAAATGTTTTGAAAATTTTGTTTCCATTTTTTCATCATTTACATATCATTAACATGTCTATTGTTCTGGTTATTTCCATGATTTCTCCTTCTGGGTGTTGCAGTTACAATGTTGAGGAGTCTATATACCGGTGTTACCTTTCATCATTATTCTGCCCGTGATAATAAGATGACTGCTAAAAAGGATATATCTCTGCGAGATCATCTTGTGACCGTGTAAACAGGTTACTAGGATGCAACACACAGATAAGAACAAGGCGGAAGTAACCAAATAAACTATTCTCTAAATGCAGGAATGAAAGGGTTAATTTTGCAAGGAATCAATATTAATACAGGGTATTAGGTAATACAATATTAGCACAAGTGACAATAAACACACTTTTTAACAGTTGCAGTATGGATTCTCTATTCTACCTGACTCTTTCTCAATAGGAGTGAGTCCCTTATGTGATAACTTCAAAGGGTGACGCTCAGAATTATATCACGTGGAGGAAAGACAATTATGGCAGCTAAATAGGACAGGGTTCTTTACAGTAAGAGCAATCAGACTGGAATGCCGACCACAAGAGCTAGTAATAGCAGTTACTATAACAACATTTGAAAAAAGGTCTGGATGCTTTTTTAACAAAACATGACATTGTGAGTTATAAATAATCAAGCAATATAAAATATATAACTTTGAAGATAGGTTGACCTTGATGGTCCTAGGTCTTTTTTCAACCTATGTAATTATGTGAACTGTCCATTAGGAAAATGCTTATATATTCCCTATAATACTATTTTACAAGTAATTTCCCCTTATTTTTTCTGTGTAAAGTGCTAGCTATAAATCCAATCTCTGGATTTAAAAAGTGCAAAACACTCCTGAAACGTTTAATCTGTATTTCTTATGGTGCCCAAGGGAAGCCATAATGGTAACAAGTGCAGTTATTTGCCTCTATAATGAAGTGAATTACCAATTATGAAAGGGTTAATACTTGGGTCCTGCATCAGTAATAGCCCCTGCAGTAACCATGACAACTGTTATGAGGTCATAAACAAGCATGATAAAGAAGATTCCATAATAGAAGGCCGCGCTGCTATGATTAGCGCCATTACTGATGTGTCATGAACAGGTGATTCAGAACCACAATGGACCTAGTGGTTAAGAGCACACTAGTGACCTGTTTAGTTACTAACATGGGACGAGCTCTGAGACGTGGGAACTCTGCTGACCACAATCCCTAATCCTATCAAACCACACTAAAGGTAGCCGTGGAGCGCTCCTGACCAGAACCTAGGCGCCTCGTCACAGCCTGAGAAACTAGCTAGCCCTGAAGATAGAAAAATAAGCCTACCTTGCCTCAGAGAAATTCCCCAAAGGAATAGGCAGCCCCCACATATAATGACTGTGAGTAAGATGAAAATACAAACACAGAGATGAAATAGATTTTAGCAAAGTGAGGCCCGACTTACTGAATAGACCGAGGATAGGAAAGATAGCTTTGCGGTCAGCACAAAAACCTACAAACAACCACGCAGAGGGGACAAAAAGACCCTCCGCACCGACTAACGGTACGGAGGTGCTCCCTCTGCGTCTCAGAGCTTCCAGCAAGCCAGAAAAACCAATATAGCAAGCTGGACAGAAAATATAGCAAACAAAATAAACATAAGCAAAACTTAGCTCATGCAAGGCAGACAGGCCACAGGAACGATCCAGGAGATAGCAAGATCAATACTGGAACATTGACTGGAGGCCAGGAACAAAGAACTAGGTGGAGTTAAATAGAGCAGCACCTAATGACTTAACCCCGTCACCTGAGGAAGGAAACTCAGAAGCCGCAGCCCCACTCACATCCACCAGAGGAAGCTCATAGACAGAACCAGCCGAAGTACCACTCATGACCACAGGAGGGAGCTTGACCACAGAATTCACAACAGTACCCCCCCCCTTGAGGAGGGGTCACCGAACCCTCACCAGGGCCCCCAGGTCGACCAGGATGAGCCAAATGAAAGGCACGAACCAGATCGGCAGCATGAACATCAGAGTCAAAGACCCAGGAATTATCTTCCTGACCATAACCCTTCCACTTAACCAGGTACTGGAGTTTCCGTCTCGAAACACGAGAATCCAAAATCTTCTCCACTATATACTCCAACTCCCCCTCAACCAAAACCGGGGCAGGAGGATCAACGGATGGAACCACAGGTGCCACGTATCTCCGCAACAATGACCTATGGAACACGTTATGGATGGAAAAAGAAGCTGGAAGGGTCAAACGAAAAGACACAGGATTAAGAACCTCAGAAATCCTATACGGACCAATGAAACGAGGCTTAAACATAGGAGAAGAAACTTTCATAGGAATATAACGAGATGACAACCAAACCAAATCCCCAACACGAAGTCGGGGACCCACACAGCGCCTGCGGTTAGCGAAACGCTGAGCCTTCTCCTGAGACAATGTCAAATTGTCCACCACATGAGTCCAAATCCGCTGCAACCTATCCACCACAGTATCCACGCCAGGACAGTCAGAAGACTCAACCTGCCCTGAAGAGAAACGAGGATGGAAGCCGGAATTGCAGAAAAACGGCGAAACCAAAGTAGCCGAGCTGGCCCGATTATTAAGGGCGAACTCAGCCAAAGGCAAAAAGGACACCCAATCATCCTGATCGGCAGAAACAAAACATCTCAGATATGTTTCCAAGGTCTGATTGGTTCGTTCAGTCTGGCCATTTGTCTGAGGATGGAAAGCCGAGGAAAAAGACAAATCAATGCCCATCCTAGCACAAAAGGCTCGCCAAAACCTCGACACAAACTGGGAACCTCTGTCAGAAACGATGTTCTCCGGAATGCCATGTAAACGAACCACATGCTGGAAGAACAATGGCACCAAATCAGAGGAGGAAGGCAATTTAGACAAGGGTACCAAATGGACCATTTTAGAGAAGCGATCACAAACAACCCAAATGACCAACATTTTTTGAGACATGGGGAGATCCGAAATAAAATCCATAGAGATATGTGTTCAGGGCCTCTTCGGGACTGGCAAGGGCAAAAGCAACCCACTGGCACGAGAACAGCAGGGCTTAGCCCGAGCACAAATCCCACAGGACTGCACAAATGAACGCACATCCAGCGACAGAGACGGCCACCAAAAGGATCTAGCCACCAAATCTCTGGTACCAAAGATTCCAGGATGACCAGCTAACACCGAACAATGAACCTCAGAGATAACTCTACTCGTCCATTTATCAGGGACAAACAGTTTCTCCGCTGGGCAACGGTCAGGTCTATTAGCCTGAAATTTTTGTAGCACCCGCCGCAAATCAGGGGAGATGGCAGACAAAATTACCCCCTCCTTGAGAACACTCGCCGGCTCAGACAAACCTGGAGAGTCGGGCACAAAACTCCTAGACAGGGCATCTGCCTTCACATTTTTAGAGCCCGGAAGGTACGAAACCACAAAGTCAAAACGGGAGAAAAACAGCGACCAACGAGCCTGTCTGTTATGTAGGCAATCCAGTGACACAGTGTGCCAGCAATCAGAGCACATACAGTGATCTGACAATAACCCAAAAACAATAGAACGAGCTCTGAGACGTGGAATCTCTGTAGACCGCAATACCTGAACCTATCCTAAACACAACTAAAGGCAGCTGTGGATTGCGCCTGACACTACCTATGCAACTCGGCACAGCCTGAGGAGCTGACTAGCCTGAAGATAGAAATACAAGCCTGACTTGCCTCAGAGAAATACCCCAAAGGAAAAGGCAGCCCCCCACATATAATGACTGTTAGCAAGATGAAAAGACAAACGTAGGGATGAAATAGATTCAGCAAAGTGAGGCCCGATATTCTAGATAGAGCGAGGATAGCAAAGAGAACTTTGCAGTCTACAAAAAACCCTAAAGCAAAAAACCACGCAAAGGGGGCAAAAAGACCCACCGTGCCGAACTAACGGCACGGCGGTACACCCTTTGCGTCTCAGAGCTTCCAGCAAAACGAATTGACAAGCTGGACAGAAAAAGAAGCAACAAAAGCAAAGAAGCACTTATCTAAGCAGAGCAGCAGGCCACAGGAAAGATCCAGAAGCTCAGATCCAACACTGGAACATTGACAAGGAGCAAGGAAGACAGAATCAGGTGGAGTTAAGTAACAAAGCAGCCAACGAGCTCACCAGAACACCTGAGGGAGGAAGCTCAGAAGCTGCAGTACCACTTGTGACCACAGGAGTGAATTCAGCCACAGAATTCACAACAGTACCCCCCCCTTGAGGAGGGGTCACCGAACCCTCACCAGAGCCCCCAGGCCGACCAGGATGAGCCACATGAAAGGCACGAACAAGATCTGGAGCATGGACATCAGAGGCAAAAACCCAGGAATTATCTTCCTGAGCATAACCCTTCCATTTAACCAGATACTGGAGTTTCCGTCTAGAAACACGAGAATCCAAAATTTTCTCTACAATATACTCCAATTCCCCCTCCACCAAAACCGGGGCAGGAGGCTCAACAGATGGAACCATAGGTGCCACGTATCTCCGCAACAACGACCTATGGAATACATTATGTATCGAAAAGGAGTCTGGGAGGGTCAGACGAAAAGACACAGGATTGAGAATCTCAGAAATCCTATACGGACCAATAAAACGAGGTTTAAATTTAGGAGAGGAAACCTTCATAGGAATATGACGAGAAGATAACCAAACCAGATCCCCAACACGAAGTCGGGGACCCACACGGCGTCTGCGATTAGCGAAAAGTTGAGCCTTCTCCTGGGACAAGGTCAAATTGTCCACTACCTGAGTCCAGATCTGCTGCAACCTGTCCACCACAGAATCCACACCAGGACAGTCCGAAGACTCAACCTGTCCTGAAGAGAAACGAGGATGGAACCCAGAATTGCAGAAAAATGGAGAGACCAAGGTAGCCGAGCTGGCCCGATTATTAAGGGCGAACTCAGCCAAAGGCAAAAAGGACACCCAGTCATCCTGATCGGCAGAAACAAAGCATCTCAGATATGTTTCCAAGGTCTGATTGGTTCGTTCGGTCTGGCCATTAGTCTGAGGATGGAAAGCCGAGGAAAAAGATAGGTCAATGCCCATCCTACCACAAAAGGCTCGCCAAAACCTTGAAACAAACTGGGAACCTCTGTCAGAAACAATATTCTCAGGAATGCCATGCAAACGAACCACATGCTGGAAGAACAAAGGCACCAAATCAGAGGAGGAAGGCAATTTAACCAAGGGCACCAGATGGACCATTTTAGAAAAGGGATCACAGACCACCCAAATGACTGACATCTTTTGAGAAACGGGAAGGTCAGAAATGAAATCCATCGAAATATGTGTCCAAGGCCTCTTTGGGACCGGCAAGGGCAAAAGCAACCCACTGGCACGTGAACAGCAGGGCTTAGCCCTAGCACAAATCCCACAGGACTGCACAAAAGTACGTACATCCCGTGACAGAGATGGCCACCAGAAGGATCTAGCCACTAACTCTCTGGTACCAAAGATTCCAGGATGACCAGCCAACACCGAACAATGAAGTTCAGAGATAACTTTACTAGTCCACCTATCAGGGACGAACAGTTTCTCCGCCGGACAACGATCAGGTTTATTCGCCTGAAATTTTTGCAACACTCGCCGCAAATCAGGGGAGATGGCAGACACAATGACTCCTTCCTTGAGGATACTCGCCGGCTCAGATGAACCCGGAGAGTCGGGCACAAAACTCCTAGACAGAGCATCCGCCTTCACATTTTTAGAGCCCGGAAGGTACGAAATCACAAAATCGAAGCGGGCAAAAAATAACGACCAACGGGCCTGTCTAGGATTCAAGCGCTTGGCAGACTCGAGATAAGTAAGGTTCTTATGATCAGTCAATACTACCATGCGATGCTTAGCTCCTTCAAGCCAATGACGCCATTCCTCGAATGCCCACTTCATGGCCAGCAACTCTCGGTTGCCCACATCATAATTACGCTCAGCAGCCGAAAACTTCCTGGAAAAGAAAGCACATGGTTTCAACACTGAGCAACCAGAACCTCTCTGTGACAAAACCGCCCCTGCTCCAATCTCAGAAGCATCAACCTCGACCTGGAACGGAAGAGAAACATCTGGTTGACACAACACAGGGGCAGAACAAAAACGATGCTTCAACTCCTGAAAAGCTTCCACAGCAGCAGAAGACCAATTAACCAAATCAGCACCCTTCTTGGTCAAATCGGTCAATGGTTTGGCAATGCTAGAAAAATTACAGATGAAGCGACGATAAAAATTAGCAAAGCCCAGGAATTTTTGCAGACTTTTCAGAGATGTCGGCTGAGTCCAATCCTGGATGGCTTGGACCTTAACCGGATCCATCTCGATAGTAGAAGGGGAAAAGATGAACCCCAAAAATGAAACTTTCTGCACACCGAAGAGACACTTTGATCCCTTCACAAACAAAGAATTAGCACGCAGGACCTGGAAAACCATTCTGACCTGCTTCACATGAGAGTCCCAATCATCCGAGAAGATCAAAATGTCATCCAAGTAAACAATCAGGAATTTATCCAGATACTCACGGAAGATGTCATGCATAAAAGACTGAAACACAGATGGAGCATTGGCAAGTCCGAACGGCATCACTAGATACTCAAAATGACCCTCGGGCGTATTAAATGCAGTTTTCCATTCATCTCCTTGCCTGATTCTCACCAGATTATACGCACCACGAAGATCTATCTTAGTGAACCACCTAGCCCCCTTAATCCGAGCAAACAAGTCAGATAACAATGGCAAGGGATACTGAAATTTAACAGTGATCTTATTAAGAAGGCGGTAATCAATACACGGTCTCAGCGAACCATCCTTCTTGGCTACAAAAAAGAACCCTGCTCCCAGTGGTGATGACGATGGGCGAATATGTCCCTTCTCCAGGGATTCCTTCACATAACTGCGCATAGCGGCGTATTCAGGCACGGATAAATTAAATAATCGACCTTTAGGGAATTTACTACCAGGAATCAAATTGATAGCACAATCACAATCCCTATGCGGAGGTAGGGCATCGGACTTGGGCTCTTCAAATACATCCTGATAATCAGACAAGAACTCTGGGACCTCAGAAGGAGTGGATGACGAAATAGACAAAAATGGAACATCACCATGTACCCCCTGACAACCCCAGCTGGATACCGACATAGAGTTCCAATCCAATACTGGATTATGGGTTTGCAGCCATGGCAACCCCAACACGACCACATTATGCAGATTATGTAGCACCAGAAAGCGAATAACTTCCTGATGTGCAGGAGCCATGCACATGGTCAGCTGGGTCCAGTACTGAGGTTTATTCTTGGCCAAAGGTGTAGCATCAATTCCTCTCAACGGAATAGGACACCGCAAAGGCTCCAAGAAAAACCCACAACGTTTAGCATAATCCAAATCCATCAGATTCAGGGCAGCGCCTGAATCCACAAACGCCATGACAGAATACGATGACAAAGAGCATATCAAGGTAATGGACAGAAGGAATTTGGATTGTACAGTACCAATGACGGCAGACCTATCGAACCGCTTAGTGCGCTTAGGACAATCAGAAATAGCATGAGTGGAATCACCACAGTAGAAACACAGACCATTCAGACGTCTGTGTTCTTGCCGTTCAACTCTGGTCATAGTCCTATCGCACTGCATAGGCTCAGGTTTAATCTTAGACAATACCGCCAAATGGTGCACAGATTTACGCTCGCGCAAGCGTCGACCGATCTGAATGGCCAAAGACATAGACTCATTCAGACCAGCAGGCATAGGAAAACCCACCATGACATCCTTACGAGCCTCAGAGAGACCCTTTCTGAACAAAGCTGCCAGCGCAGATTCATTCCACAGAGTGAGTACTGACCACTTCCTAAATTTCTGACAATATACTTCTATATCATCCTGACCCTGGCACAAAGCCAGCAAATTTTTCTCAGCCTGATCCACTGAATTAGGCTCATCGTAAAGCAATCCGAGCGCCAGGAAAAACGCATTGACATTACTCAATGCAGGGTCTCCTGGCGCAAGAGAAAATGCCCAGTCCTGAGGGTCGCCGCGCAAAAAAGAAATAATAATCAAAACCTGTTGAATAGGATTACCAGAAGAATGAGGTTTCAAGGCCAGAAATAGCTTACAATTATTTTTGAAATTAAGAAACTTAGTTCTATCACCAAAAAACAAATCAGGAATAGGAATTCTTGGTTCTAACATAGATTTCTGATCAATAGTATCTTGAATCCTTTGTACATTTATAACGAGATTATCCATTGAAGAGCACAGACCCTGAATATCCATGTCCACACCTGTGTCCTGAAACACCCAAATGTCTAGGGGAAAAAAAAGACTGAACACAGAGCTGAGAAAAAAAAATGATGTCAGAACTTCTTTTTTCCCTCTATTGAGAATCATTAGGTTGGCTCCTTGTACTGTTATGTAGGCAATCCAGTGACACAGTGTGCCAGCAATCAGAGCACATACAGTGATCTGACAATAACCCAAAAACAATAGAACGAGCTCTGAGACGTGGAATCTCTGTAGACCGCAATACCTGAACCTATCCTAAACACAACTAAAGGCAGCTGTGGATTGCGCCTGACACTACCTATGCAACTCGGCACAGCCTGAGGAGCTGACTAGCCTGAAGATAGAAATACAAGCCTGACTTGCCTCAGAGAAATACCCCAAAGGAAAAGGCAGCCCCCAACATATAATGACTGTTAGCAAGATGAAAAGACAAACGTAGGGATGAAATAGATTCAGCAAAGTGAGGCCCGATATTCTAGATAGAGCGAGGATAGCAAAGAGAACTTTGCAGTCTACAAAAAACCCTAAAGCAAAAAACCACGCAAAGGGGGCAAAAAGACCCACCGTGCCGAACTAACGGCACGGCGGTACACCCTTTGCGTCTCAGAGCTTCCAGCAAAACGAATTGACAAGCTGGACAGAAAAAGAAGCAACAAAAGCAAAGAAGCACTTATCTAAGCAGAGCAGCAGGCCACAGGAAAGATCCAGAAGCTCAGATCCAACACTGGAACATTGACAAGGAGCAAGGAAGACAGAATCAGGTGGAGTTAAATAACAAAGCAGCCAACGAGCTCACCAGAACACCTGAGGGAGGAAGCTCAGAAGCTGCAGTACCACTTGTGACCACAGGAGTGAATTCAGCCACAGAATTCACAACACCTGTCTAGGATTCAACCGCTTGGCTGACTCGAGATAAGTCAAGTTCTTGTGATCAGTCAAGACCACCACGCGATACTTAGCTCCTTCAAGCCAATGACGCCACTCCTCGAATGCCCACTTCATGGCCAGCAACTCACGATTGCCAACATCATAATTACGCTCAGCAGGCGAAAACTTCCTGGAAAAGAAGGCGCATGGCTTCTTCACCGAGCCATCAGAACTTCTTTGCGACAAAACAGCCCCTGCTCCAATCTCAGAAGCATCAACCTCGACCTGAAACGGGAGCGAAACATCTGGTTGACACAACACAGGAGCAGAGGAAAAACGACGCTTCAACTCTTGAAAAGCTTCCACAGCAGCAGAAGACCAATTGACCACATCAGCACCCTTCTTGGTTAAATCAGTCAACGGTTTAGCAATACTAGAAAAATTATTGATGAAGCGACGATAAAAATTAGCAAAGCCCAGGAACTTTTGCAGACTCTTCAGAGATGTCGGCTGAGTCCAATCATGAATGGCTCGAACTTTAACAGGGTCCATCTCAATAGTAGAAGGGGAAAAAATGAAACCCAAAAATGAAACCTTCTGAACACCAAAGAGACACTTAGACCCCTTCACAAACAAAGAATTCGCACGCAGGACCTGGAACACCATTCTGACCTGCTTCACGTGAGACTCCCAATCATCCGAGAAGAACAAAATATCATCCAAGTATACAATCAGGAATTTATCCAGGTACTCTAGGAAGATGTCATGCATAAAGGACTGAAACACTGATGGAGCATTAGAAAGCCCGAATGGCATCACCAGGTACTCAAAATGGCCCTCGGGCGTATTAAATGCTGTTTTCCATTCATCGCCCCTTTTAATACGCACAAGATTATACACACCATGAAGATCTATCTTGGTGAACCAACTAGCCCCCTTAATCCGAGCGAACAAATCAGACAGCAAGGGCAAGGGATACTGAAATTTGACCGTGATTTTATTTAGAAGGCGGTAATCAATACAAGGTCTCAGCGAACCATCCTTCTTGGCCACAAAAAAGAAACCTGCTCCCAATGGTGATGACGACGGGCGAATATGACCCTTCTCCAAGGATTCCTTTACGTAACGCCGCATAGCGGCATGCTCAGGTACAGACAAATTAAACAGTCGACCTTTAGGAAACTTACTACCAGGAATCAAATCGATAGCACAATCACAATCCCTATGCGGAGGTAGGGCACTGGACTTGGGCTCATCAAATACATCCTGGTAATCCGACAAGAACTCGGGGACCTCAGAAGGGGTGGATGATGAAATAGACAGAAATGGAACATCACCATGTACCCCCTGACAACCCCAGCTGGACACAGACATTGATTTCCAATCCAATACTGGGTTATGGACTTGTAGCCATGGCAACCCCAACACGACCATATCATGCAGATTATGCAACACCAAAAAGCGAATATCCTCCTGATGCGCAGGAGCCATGCACATGGTCAGCTGGGTCCAGTACTGAGGCTTATTCTTGGCCAAAGGCGTAGCATCAATTCCTCTTAATGGAATAGGATGCTGCAAGGGTTCCAAGAAAAACCCACAGCGCCTAGCATACTCCAAGTCCATCAAATTCAGGGCAGCGCCTGAATCCACAAATGCCATGACGGAATAGGATGACAAAGAGCAGATCAAAGTAATTGACAAAAGAAATTTCGACTGTACAGTACCAATGGTGGCAAACCTAGTGAACCGCTTAGTGCGCTTAGGACAATCGGAGATAGCATGAGTGGAATCACCACAATAAAAACACAGCCCATTCTGACGTCTGTGTTCTTGCCGTTCAGCTCTGGTCAAAGTCCTATCGCACTGCATAGGCTCAGGTACATGCTCAGATAATACCGCCAAATGGTGCACAGTTTTACGCTCACGCAAGCGTCGACCGATCTGAATGGCCAAAGACATAGACTCATTTAGACCAGCAGGCATAGGAAATCCCACCATGACATCCTTAAGGGCTTCAGAGAGACCCTTTCTGAAAATTGCTGCCAGCGCGCATTCATTCCATTGAGTGAGCACAGACCACTTCCTAAACTTCTGACAATATATCTCTACCTCATCCTGACCCTGACTCAGAGCCAGCAAATTTTTCTCTGCCTGATCTACTGAATTAGGTTCATCATACAGCAATCCGAGCGCCAGAAAAAACGCATCAATATTACATAATGCAGGATCTCCTGGCGCAAGGGAAAATGCCCAGTCTTGAGGGTCGCCGCGTAATAAAGAAATAATGATCTTTACTTGTTGAACTGGGTCACCAGAGGAGCGGGGTTTCAAAGCCAGAAATAGTTTACAATTATTTTTGAAATTCAGAAATTTAGCTCTATCTCCAGAAAATATCTCAGGAATAGGAATTTTAGGTTCTAACATAGGATTCTGAACCACTAAATCTTGAATGTTCTGTACACTTATAGCGAGATTATCCATCAAAGAGGACAGACCTTGAATGTCCATCACAACACCTGTGTTCTGAACCACCCAAATGTCTAGGGGAAAAGAGAGACAAAACACAGTGCAAAGAAAAAAAAATGGTCTCAGAACTTCTCTTTTCCCTCTATTGAGAAGCATTAGTACTTTGGGCCTCCAGTACTGTTATGAACAGGTGATTCAGAACCACAATGGACCTAGTTGTTAAGAGCACACTAGTGACCTGTTTAGTTACTAACATGGGACGAGCTCTGAGACGTGGGAACTCTGCTGACCGCAATCCCTAATTCTATTAAACCACACTAAAGGTAGCCGTGGAGCGCTCCTGACCAGAACCTAGGCGCCTCGTCACAGCCTGAGAAACTAGCTAGCCCTGAAGATAGAAAAATAAGCCTACCTTGCCTCAGAGAAATTCCCCAAAGGAATAGGCAGCCCCCACATATAATGACTGTGAGTAAGATGAAAATACAAACACAGAGATGAAATAGATTTTAGCAAAGTGAGGCCCGACTTACTGAATAGACCGAGGATAGGAAAGATAGCTTTGCGGTCAGCACAAAAACCTACAAACAACCACGTAGAGGGGACAAAAAGACCCTCCGCACCGACTAACGGTACGGAGGTGCTCCCTCTGCGTCTCAGAGCTTCCAGCAAGCCAGAAAAACCAATATAGCAAGCTGGACAGAAAATATAGCAAACAAAATAAACATAAGCAAAACTTAGCTCATGCAAGGCAGGCAGGCCACAGGAACAATCCAGGAGATAGCAAGATCAATACTGGAACATTGACTGGAGGCCAGGAACAAAGAACTAAGTGGAGTTAAATAGAGCAACACCTAATGACTTAACCCCGTCACCTGAGGAAGGAAACTCAGAAGCCGCAGACCCACTCACATCCACCAGAGGAAGCTCATAGACAGAACCAGCCGAAGTACCACTCATGACCACAGGAGGGAGCTTGACCACAGAATTCACAACACTGATGCGCCTGAGGACGTTGAGCTTTACCACCCCACGTAATGCGCCGACCTTGGTGAAGTTTGGAGGTTCTAGCAGGGAAAGGGTTTGTCTGCTTTAGACACCCCCAGGGCATGGGAATGTAACCGAGGGGGGTCCCCAGCACAGGATCCCCTTCTGTTACCCTCTACAAAGAGCTGCTATCCTTTGGGAGCTCATGGAAGCACCTATGACTTTAATGGGTGATAAATTGGAATGGGAGAAGGGGGAGGTGTTATTTCTCCTATTAGGGATTATCCATTATGAACAATCCCTGTAACCGAAAGTCTAAATTTATGAGAGGTGGACCTGGATCTGTAAGGTGGAAATGGTTCATCCATCTGGGAAATTAGATCAACTAAATTGGGTGTAACAACCAATGTGGTGACCGATATCGCAGCCAGATCTCTCCCACATCCGGTTTATCACATTTATAGTCTATATTTGTTTTGTCATTCTCTGTAAATCTAGTAAAATGTACAACTGTTAAAACTTGTTACATCTGTTATATATCGGCACTAACTCTCTAAGCCCAAGGGAAGGGCGATCCTCCAGCCATAGTTTCCTAGAGGTTTCCACCATGGGGTTTTTCCTCTCTTGAGTGCTGGACGGTGACTCTTCGTGAGTCGGGGGTTGTGCCATTTTTGGTGTCATGTAAATGTAAATAAAATTGAGAATGTTTGACACCTAATTACAATGATTTGTGTATCTAGTTTGTGTGCGTCTGTGTGATTCAATTTGTTTGGGAGTCAGGGTCCATCACATGTCACTGTGTCAGGGCCGGACATCTGCCGGCCACAGTTTTGCCCCAGGTGTTGCTCCTGCTCTGCTGAATATCATGGAGTAGAGAAGACAAGCAAGTGTGCACTCATCATTGGATTAAGGACTTATTACAGCAGGATTACAAGCAGCTTCCTCGCCTCATTCACACAGTGAGTATTTTAGCCAGTATTTTACATCAGTATTTGTCAGCTAAAAAAAACAGACATGAGCAAACACTGAGAAAAATAATAACTGAGATTCAGCCCTGGAGCAGAGGAGAGTGTATAATGTACAGGGGAACAGAGATTTCACTTTCTGAATAACCTTCATAAAAACCGATGCATTTCGAACCAGGACTAAGAATGTTGTAATGTTTGAAACGCGTTGGTTCTTATAGAAAGTGTTCACTTCAACCTTTTGCAAAGTTTGTGTATTTTTTCACTTTTTTAATGGACTAAATTAAAAAATTATATTCTGGAAGCTGGATCCTTTACCGTTCTTGGACTTGTTTACTTTTTGAAATACTACAAAAATTGAGGTGTGTTGAATTTTTGAAATCTTGCGAATTATATGTGTTTTATTTGCGAGATTTCCCCATACACTTTAATGAGATGCAGAATATTCGCAAATAAAAAAATCATATGGGTTTTTATTACATTTCAGTAGCAAAAAAATGGATGTAATTCACATGCACACATAACCTTATCAATAAAGCATTATCAAAGCTCACAGCAAACAGGAAGTTTACAAAACAAAGTAATTTTAATTTAAAAATTATACTAAAAAAAAAGCAAGAGCGAAATTGAAAAAAATGCAATAAAAACGTAAAAAACCACTCAAAAGGCAACGAAGAAACACAAATAACCTAATCTGGCAAGTTGAAGAATGAAATTCTGCAAGAAATCTACAGCGTCAAAATCTCACCCAATACTCATCGTAGAAACATAGCCTTAGAGGGTAATTTTACTGATTGTGTGATGGGAGATGAGAGACAAGTCTGCTGCCAATGGGAGAGAATTTGTGGTCTAAATTATGAGATTGTCCAGCTAAGAAAAAAGTACACAAAAAAACCCAAAACAAAACATTTTTATATGGTATCTTGAAGAATACTAAGGAATATAAGGGTGTCCTTTGTCCGTGATCCTCGTGGTCAGTGTGGTTACAGAAAACATGTCTTGCTCTTGCCTCTGGACGGCTGTTATACCCTGCAGTAACTGATAATCCACGGATATTAATAAGAGCGGCAGCCAGGGCCGTAGTCTTGGCCCACATAGGTGTTTGCTTTAGCGTGCCCTGACCACCCGCATCACATATATACAGTCACACTGTCTCGCTTGCCTGGTTCTCAGAGGCCTCCCTTAGACGCAGGGACACTTCTTCACATAAAGAGACAGAGTCCAATTCCAACTTGAAATGTAGAACTTTGCTTGTTTCCAATCGCAGCACGTACACATCAGTTACAGCATCAATGCAGAGTTCTGCACAGTTCACATCCTTCGCTTTCCCTGTCCTCCTCTCTATGTCCTTTAGGTTGTAACCGGTTTGTCCCATCTTGACCGGTACTGCAGCGTCCTCCCTGTTCAGCTTCGCAACGTTCAGGGCTCCCTTGTCCGTTTTGTCCCAGACATAAGGGCATCTGCCCAAGTAGAAAGCTGCCACATTTTGGAGTGACCTGCGTTTCTGTTCTGCGGTGAACTTCTGCTATCACCTCTGCTCTCACTTCTGCTGTCCTGCTGCTCTCACTTCTGCTATCACCTCTGCTCTCACTTCTGCTGTCCTGCTGCTCTCACTTCTGCTATCACCTCTGCTCTCACTTCTGCTGTCCTCCTGCTCTCACTTCTGCTGTCCTGCTGCTCTCACTTCTGCTATCACCTCTGCTCTCACTTCTGCTGTTTCTGCTGCTCTCACTTCTGCTATCCTGCTGCTCTCACTTCTGCTAACCTGCTGCTCTCACTTCTGCTGTCCTGCTGCTCTCACTTCTGCTGTTTCTGCTGCTCTCACTTCTGCTATCCTGCTGCTCTCACTTCTGCTATCCTGCTGCTCTCACTTCTGCTAACCTGCTGCTCTCACTTCTGCTGTCCTGCTGCTCTCACTTCTGCTGTTTCTCCTGCTCTCACTTCTGCTGTCCTGCTGCTCTCACTTCTGCTGTTTCTGCTGCTCTCACTTCTGCTATCCTGCTGCTCTCACTTCTGCTGTCAAGGATGACTGGGCTTCACACTTAACATTACGTGGCCCACTGCTAAGCTGGGGCCCCCACACCCAGCTGACCTGCCTGGGCTCCCTAGCCTGACTGACCCAAAACCAGGAAATCCTCCTGTCTTACCTGCAGTTGGCCCCTCCTAAGTTAACTGTTACTGTTCCTGAGTTCCTATCTCTAATCTCAGTGTGCTATAATTCCCCCCTGTAGTGGATAACTCAGACTGTTAGAGCTCCTTAAAATGTACAGAAACTGGCCAATACCCCATCACCATTTTTTTTCAACCAAAATTTTGAAAATTTAAGGGAAGCGACAGTTTAATAAAGAGACACAAGTCTCATTTAGGAGCCTCTGAAAGCCAGCAATGGTCTTTGTCCAGCACCGGACAATGTAAAGTGCTAACGAATATATAACTAAAAATTTGTGAACAGACATATATGCTGACAAGGGACAACTGAACGCTGGACTGGACGTGGTTAGTGACTGTTGTGTCTGTGCAACTGCTGGTTGTGGGCAAGAGGCATCACCACCTCCTTCCTGGACAGCAAATTGGGGAGGGTGTAACACAGGAGAATTGAATTACTCCATGCATTTAAATCAGGTACATAAAGCACCCATCCGGAGTTACTTAATTGATGCAAGAAATGCAACTTATAAAACAGTAACAGACCTACATAGTGTCCTGATGGCACAGAAAAATGCTATGTTGACAGCATGGAATCTCGTTTATTCAGGAAACTTTTTTGAAAGTTTTTTCCTCTTAATACAGTATATTGCAATCATCATATTATATATTACTGTGTACTTACAATTGCTCGTTTTGCTTTTCTACCCAGCTAATTCTTCTCTTTTCCATTAGCTCTATATCACGTGATGTAGAATTGTAGTTCTAATGATTACTCATGCAGGGAAGAGAGGCTTCCTGTTTCGACATAGAGCTTAGAAGGATTCAGCTGGTCTGTTTTTACTCATGTGATGTCATAGATCTAATAGAAAAGAAAATAATTAACTGGGAAGAAGGGAAAAATGAAGGGCAGAAGGGAAAAATTAGCAATTGTAAATACACAATGCAGTATAATATGATGATTGCAATATATTAAGAGGAGAGCATTTTAAAATTTCGTTTCTTTCAGTTGACACATTTTGTGATGCCGTCAGATATTATAGCTTTTCTTCTAGAGTTTATTAGGTGCCTGGCTCATGTAGGAAACTGAGCTCATAAGATGTGTTTCTCTTCAAGAACTGCAATGAGAAATCTATCCCCTTATATGGACACATTTTTGTCAATGATTTTTAAACGATTTTTGTCATTTTTTTGGTCACGATGTACATTTTTACCATAAGTGTTTTTTTTTGTTTGAAAGGATTGAAATAGAACAACATTTTCCAACTTCTACCTATTTGACAGTGAAGATCGCACAGCATTATGATGCCACATGGATAGCGTCAATTTATCTATAAAGAAGCTGACATGGGAGCATGCCCATAGACTATAATGAGTACTTGTTTATAACGGATAGAACACTATGAGAATATTGGATGAGTGAAAATGATTTAATATTTCTTTACTCTATCTTATAGTCATCATTGATTACAGGCTGTTAATAGCCAACAGTTGCATTTACAATTTTACACAATAAATAGCATTAATCTGCCAGCAGTAATTTCTGACTCAGTGCCTTGAGGTTTACATTATTGATACTTAGACTAGGCCAGTATTATCAGATCAGTGGGACTCTTCACACACCATAAAGATCAGCAGAAGTGCTATTAGAATGAGTCACAGCACCTGTGCAAGCACTTACAACCAGTGTCAGACTGGGTTGACAAGGGCCCACCAATAACATTGACTTTGGGGGGGCCACTTTTCACCTGCATGCAAATATTATAGTACATTCACAAATTTACCTATATCTCTATATAATAATAAACTGGGTAGTGTGTTTAATGAATGATGAAATGCAGGTTTTTTTGTGTACAGAGTGAATCACGTGAATTATGCAAAGTACTGCCCATACAGTGGGGTTGGGGGTCCAGATCTACACAGGGGCCCACCGGGGGATTCCCCTGTTACCCTGTTGGCCAGTCCGAGCCTGTATACGGCCACACGAGAATGTCACATCAGCAAGTTTCCACTTCGATTTTATGCGCTAACAGGGTCATCAATATTTCCCGTTAGGCCGCAAGTCCTCCTGTAAAAGTCAAGTTATGCTCTCTGGACCCTTCTCACACTGGCTGGTACCCAACCTATCTGCTGCACAGCCGCATACCAAACCCTGTACTGTACATTTTCATTGGAAGTAATGGCCCGGTTCACTCGCACATTGGGATCATCACAATAGACGTCCACTTCTTGATGACGGCCCACACTCGGTCTTTGTTACTTGACCTTAAACGGTCAACTATCGGGCCGTGATGGATAAGGACTGGGCCTCTGGTCTTGATTGGTGTAGTCTGGATCTCAGGCCTTGACTGGCTTCATCTGTAGCTCTTTCACTAGTTTATGACGTCACTCCTGGCTCGTTCTCTATATGCTTCCGCGTGACTTGCCTGCATCACTTTGCACAGATGTCCCTCTGGTTTCACTTGTTGGCACTAACTGACTTCCCACCTTGTCACTCCGGCTTTTTATATCAGGTAATACTAACCCGGTGCTCTCTATTGATGCATCCTTCCTGAAGCACTTCTACTATCCTTCAGTTCCGCTGGGTCCAGTTTGCACAGTAGGCGGTAATCTCCAGTCACAAATGCTGTGCAATACTGAGGAACTTCATTCTTCATATCACACCCCCTTTCAACCGCAACTTCTGACTGGCCAGAAGTTATAGATAATGGTCACAAGTTCTCAATGTAAGTCTATGAGATCCTCCTTTTGGCCTTGTTCTGGCTTTCATAGACTTACATTGATTTGTGACTAGCAGATGAGCAAACACTGGAATGATCTGCAGGTCACAAACAACCCACTGACGTCACTGATGCTGACGCCGGCAGCTTCTCATTCATTCCCCAGTAGTTTATAGCCGGGGACGGTCGCGTTAGCACCGCTCCCGGTTGTAAACTTTATATACCCCAGATATAGATTACGGTGTGGGACTGACTGAACGCCGGACAGGTATGGGTATATTGTTGGTTTCCTATTTTTGTATTTATTACAGGAGGTCGAGGGCATCATTTGGATTGGCAGAAGAATAAAGATTGCAAAACTGTGTTTTCTTTCATTACATTAAAATATTTTATTCTGCACATGTGTGTGTTTATTTAACCCTTTACAAACTATAGGATTAGTAATGGATAGGTGTCTTATTGACACTTCTCCATTACTACACCAGGCTTAAAGTCACCTTACAATACAAAGGTGACATTAACCCCTTATCACCCCATATGCCACCACTGCAGGGCATTGGGAAGAAAGAGACTAAGTGCCGGAATTGGCGCATCTTACAGATGCGCCTTTTCTGGGGTGGCTGGGGGCAGATGTTTTTAGCCAGGGGGGGCAATAACCATGGCCCCTTTCTGGGCTATTAATATCTGCCCTCATTCACAGGCTTTCCCTCTCTGGCGGAGTAAACTACGCGGGAGCCCAAGCCAGTTTTTTCTGTGAAAACATTATTTTATTAAATACATACAGGTCCTAAATTTTACACACACATACTACTAACAGTATTAGTCACTGACATATATAAATCTAACTGTTCTGCAATGGTTTACTGTATGTAAATCATGAGTCATATCCTGTCAGCTTCTGCAATGATATTACAGAAGCTGACAAATTATCAGCTATTCTGCTATCTAGCTCTCTATGAAATATAAAGATATATATTTATTATATATATGTATGTGTGTCACTGATATTATATATATACTGTATATATCTTATATACTCGAGTATAAGCCGAGATTTTCAGCCCAAAAAAAGGGCTGAAAGTGCCCCTCTCGGCTTATACTCGAGTCATGGTCGGCGGGTGAGGGGGAGCGATGACGGTCACATACTCACCTGCTCCTGGCGCTCCTGACGTGGTCCCTGCATGTCCCATGGTCTCCGGCACCGGCAGCTTTTTCCCCTGTTCAGCGGTCACGTGGTACCACTCATTAAAGTAATGAATATGGACTGTATGGAGCATTATACTGTATGTGGCACATTGTTATATGGAGCATCTATGGGGCCATAATGAACTGTATGGAGCATTACATTTGGCACATTGTTATATGGAGCATCTTATGGGGCCATAATGAACTGTATGGAGCATTATATGTGGCACATTGTTATATGGAGCATCTATGGGGCCATAATGAACTGTATGGAGCATTACATGTGGCACATTGTTATATGGAGCATTTTATGTGGCCATAATGAACTATATGGAGCATTATATTTGGCACATTGTTATATGGAGCATCTATGGGGCCATAATGAATTGCATGGAGCATTATATGTGGCACATTGTTATATTGAGCATCTATGGTGCCATAATGAACTGTATGGAGCATTACATGTGGCACATTGTTACATGGAGCATCTTATGGGGCCATAATGAACTATATGGAGCATTATATTTGGCACATTGTTATACGGAGCATCTATGGGGCCATAATGAATTGCATAGAGCATTATATGTGGCACATTGTTATATGGAGCATCTATGGGGCCATAATGAACTGTATGGAGCATTATATGTGCCACATTTTTATATGGAGCATCTTAAGGGGCCATAATCAGCATTTGTGCAGCATTATATGGGGCATATTTTAATATGGTGCATCTTAAGGGGCCCATCATAAATTTTATGGAGCATTATATGGGGCGTATTTTGTATGGAGCATCTTATGGGGCCTATCATGAACTGTATGGAGCATTATATGGGGCTCCTGATTCAATATGGATATTCAAAAACACTTAACCTACTGATGTCTCAATTAATTTTACTTTTATTGGTATCTATTTTTATTTTGACATTTACCGGTAGCTGCTGCATTTTCCACCATCGGCTTATACTCGAGTCAATAGGTTTTCCCAGTTTTTTGTTGCAAGATTGGGGGGGGGGGGGTTTCGATTCATACTCAGGTCGGCTTATACTCGAGTATATACGGTATATGTATTCTATGTGTATATATCTATTCTATCTTTTCTATTCTTAACATGCCAGTGTGATTTTACTGTACGCCAGACATGGATTGGTGGCTTTTCAAAGGACACCGGTGCATAAAAATCGGATAGCACTCACATGGTGCGAGTCCTGTGCGATTTTTTTCTCTCCCATTCACTTCTATTGCAGGATGCGATCCATTTTCCGATTACAATAGCCGCATGCTGCGATTTTTTTTCAGCCTGATCATGATCCGATCCGAGCTGGATAAAAAAAATGCAGATGAGCACAACATCACAGATTAACATTGGTCCGAATTCAATCCAATTCTTTATCTGATTGAATTCGTCCGATTTCATTGCAAGTGGGCATGAGCCCTAATGTTATTAATAGATTAACCCCTTAATCCCATATGACGTCGAGGTGGGCTGGGCTTTAATTCCCACCGACGGGATAGTACGTCATAGGCGATCGGCCGCGCTCACGGGGGGAGCGCGGCCGATCGCGGCCGGGTGTCAGCTGCCTATCGCAGCTGACATCCGGCACTATGTGCCAGGAGCGGTCACGGACCGCCCCCGGCATATTAACCCCCGGCACACCGCGATCAAACATGATCGCGATGTGCCGGCGGTGCAGGGAAGCATCGCGCAGGGAGGGGGCTCCCTGCGGGCTTCCCTGAGCCCCCCGCAGCAACGCGATGTGATCGCGTTGCTGTGAGGGTCTTACCGCCCTCCCTGCCTGCTCCAGACCCGGATCCAAGATGGCCGCGGATCCGGGTCCTGCAGGGAGGGAGGTGGCTTCACAGAGCCTGCTCAGAGCAGGCACTGTGAAGGCTGCAGCGCTGCATGTCAGATCAGTGATCTGACAGAGTGCTGTGCACACTGTCAGATCACTGATCTGTGATGTCCCCACCTGGGACAAAGTAAAAAAGTAAAAAAAAATATTTCCAAATGTGTAAAAAAAATTAAAAAAAAATATTCCTAAATAATAAAAAAAAAAAAATATTATTCCCATAAATACATTTCTTTATCTAAATAATAAAAAAAAAAAACAATAAAAGTACACATATTTAGTATCGCCGCGTCTGTAACGACCCGACCTATAAAACTGGACCACTAGTTAACCCCTTCAGTAAACACCGTAAGAAAAAAAAAAAAAAAACGAGGCAAAAAACAACGCTTTATTATTATACCGCCGAACAAAAAGTGGAATAACACGCGATCAAAAAGACAGATATAAATAACCATGGTACCGCTGAAAGCGTCATCTTGTCCTGCAAAAAAACGAGCCGCCATACAGCATCATCAGCAAAAAAATAAAAAAGTTATAGTCCTGAGAATAAAGCGATGCAAAAATAATTATTTTTTCTATAAAATAGTTTTTATCGTTTAAAAGCGCCAAAACATAAAAAAATGATTTAAATGAGGTATCGCTGTAATCATACTGACCCAAAGAATAAAACTGCTTTATCAATTTTACCAAACGTAGAATGGTATAAACGCCTCCCCCAAAAGAAATTCATGAATAGCTGGTTTTTGGTCATTCTGCCTCACAAAAATCGTAATAAAAAGCGATCTAAAAATGTCACATGCCTGAAAATGTTACCAATAAAAACGTCAACTCGTCCCGCAAAAAACAAGACCTCACATGACTCTGTGGACCAAAATATGGAAAAATTATAGCTCTCAAAATGTGGTAATGCAAAAAATATTTTTTGCAATAAAAAACGTCTTTCAGTGTGTGACGGCTGCCAATCATAAAAAGCCGCTAAAAAACCCGCTATAAAAGTAAATCAAACCCCCCTTCATCACCCCCTTAGTTAGGGAAAAATTTAAAAAATGTATTGATTTCCATTTTCCCATTAGGGTTAGGGTTAGGGCTAGGGTTAGGGTTAGGGCTAGGGATAGGGCTAGAGTTAGGGATAGGGCTAGAGTTAGGGATAGGGCTAGGGTTAGGGCTAGGGCTAGGGTTAGGGATAGGGCTAGGGTTAGGGCTAGGGTTAGGGCTAGGGTTAGGGTTGGGGCTAGGGTTAGGGCTAGGGTTAGGGCTAGGGCTAGGGTTAGGGCTAGGGTTAGGGCTAGGGTTAGGGTTAGGGTTAGGGCTAGGGTTAGGGTTGGGGCCACAGTTAGGGTTGGGGCTAAAGTTAGGGTTAGGGTTGGGGCTAAAGTTACGGTTAGGGTTTAGATTACATTTACAGTTGGGAATAGGGTTGGGATTAGGGTTAGGGGTGTGTTTGGATTAGGGTTTCAGTTATAATTGAGGGGTTTCCACTGTTTAGGCACATCAGGTGCTCTCCAAACGCGACATGGCGTCCGATCTCAATTCCAGCCAATTCTGCATTGAAAAAGTAAAACAGTGCTCCTTCCCTTCCGAGCTCTCCCGTGTGCCCAAACAGGGGTTTACCCCAACATATGGGGTATCAGCGTACTCAGGACAAATAGGACAACAACTTTTGGGGTCCAATTTCTCCAGTTACCCTTGGGAAAATACAAAACTGGGGGCTAAAAAATATTTTTTGTGGGAAAAAAAAGATTTTTTATTTTCAAGGCTCTGCGTTATAAACTGTAGTGAAACACTTGGGGGTTCAAAGTTCTCACAACACATCTAGATGAGTTCCCTGGGGGGTCTAGTTTCCAATATGGTGTCACTTGTGTGGGGTTTCTACTGTTTAGGTACATTAGGGGCTCTGCAAACGCAATGTGACACCTGCAGACCATTCCATCTAAGTCTGCATTCCAAATGGCGCTCCTTCCCTTCCGAGCCCTCCCATGCGGCCAAACAGTGGTTCCCCCCCCCACATATGGGGTATCAGCGCACTCAGGACAAATTGGACAACAACTTTTGGGGTCGAATTTCTCCTCTTACCCTCGGGAAAATACAAAACTGGGGGCTAAAAAATAATTTTGGGGGAAATTTTTTTTTTTTCACGGCTCACTTGTGGGGGGTTTCAATGTTTAGGCACATCAGTGGCTCTCCAAACGCAACATGGTGTCCCATCTCAATTCCTGTCAATTTTGCATTGAAAAGTCAAACGGCGCTCCTTCCCTTCCGAGCTCTCCCATTCGCCCAAACAGTGGTTTACCCCCACATATGGGGTATCAGCGTACTCAGGACAAATTGTACAACAACTTTTGGGGTCCAATTTCTTCTCTTACCCTTGGGAAAATAAAAAATTGGGGGCGAAAAGATAATTTTTGTGAAAAAATATGACTTTTTATTTTTACGGTTCTGCATTATAAACTTCTGTGAAGCACTTGGTGGGTCAAAGTGCTCACCACACCTCTAGATAAGTTCCTTAGGGGGTCTACTTTCCAAAATGGTGTCACTTGTGGGGGGGTTTCAATGTTTAGGCACATCAGGGGCTCTCCAAACGCAACATGGTGTCCCATCTCGATTCCAGTCAATTTTGCATTGAAAAGTCAAATGGCGCTCCTTCGCTTCCGAGCTCTGTCATGCGCCCAAACAGTGGTTTACCCCCACATATGGGGTATCGGTGTACTCAGGACAAATTGTACAACAACTTTTTGGGGTCCATTTTCTCCTGTTACCCTTGGTAAAATAAAACAAATTGGAGCTGAAGTAAATTTTTTGTGAAAAAAAGTTAAATGTTCATTTTTATTTAAACATTCCAAAAATTTCTGTGAAGCACCAGAAGGGTTAATAAACTTCTTGAATATGGTTTTGAGCACCTTGAGGGGTGCAGTTTTTAGAATGGTGTCACACTTAGGTATTTTCTATCATATAGACCCCTCAAAATGACTTCAAATGAGATGTGGTCCCTAAAAAAAAATGGTGTTGTAAAAATGAGAAATTGCTGGTCAACTTTTAACCCTTATAACTCCCTAACAAAAAAAAATTTGGGTTCCAAAATTGTGCTGATGTAAAGTAAACATGTGGGAAATGTTACTTATTAAGTATTTTGTGTGACATATCTCTGTGATTTAATTGCATAAAAATTCAAAGTTGGAAAATTTCGAAATTTTCATAATTTTCGCCAAATTTCCGTTTTTTTCACAAACAAACGCAGGTACTATCAAAGAATTTTTACCACTATCATGAAGTACAATATGTCCCGAGAAAACAATGTCAGAATCACTGGGATCTGTTGAAGCGTTCCAGAGTTATAACCTCATAAAGGGACAGTGGTCAGAATTGTAAAAATTGGCCCGGTCATTAACGTGCAAACCACCCTCGGGGCTTAAGGGGTTAATTAATAACAAAACTGAACTTTGTTATCCTGAAAAACACAGCTAAAAAACACGCAAAAATGCAACAAAAAAGCAGATAAAATGCAGCAAAACCTGCTTTTTGTAAGCTGCTTCTTTACCTCCAAGAGAGCAGGTTTTGCCTGCAGAAAAAAAGCAGCAAAAAAAGCTACGTGTGACCATAGCCAAAACTTCCATAGCAGTTCATTGCTGAGTTTGACTTCTCTAATGAAGCTCTAAGCTACTGGCCAATTTCTTTCTCTTCTTTGCATGTATATAATGAGGTTTTTACATATATTTAGAAGCCTAGAACCTCTGGTAGGTTCCTTGTTTCAGGCTGTTCACTGAGCTTTGCTGTACTCCTTCTAGGTTGCATCTGAGTCATACCATAAACTATTGCAAGTTTCAGCTTTCAGTAGAAACATTGAGACATGGTGTGGAATAATTGTTTTATGTAATGACATACAGAAGACATTTTCTTCATTATCACAACATGAAAAAAATAGGAAAGGAACCAATTCAAACAAGAAAAACTAAGGCATACACAACATTATTAACAAACTCTATTCTTTAACAATGCCAAATGATGTCAGCTCAATACAGTTCCAGAATAAAGCCTGCAACTGTTGTGTACTCCAAAAGCGAATATTCCTTTAAGGCTTAGACGCTGCTGGAAAGTACTGAGATTCTGCTAATAATTTCAATCATGTAAATTTACTGCTAAAGGTTGTGATTAGTGTAATATAATTAATTTCACGATACTCATATATTTATGTATAAATAATTACAGTGATTTAGCCTATTCCGTTATAGAATTGAATACTTGCTATTTCTTTAATCTGATGGTCAATTAGCATCTAAAGATTGACAGCAAGGGTCAAATGAGACTTTTGGTAAACTCTGATGAATAGGTTTTCTCTACAGACTTTATTGTTTGGATTCTTCACAGGCTACTCGAGTGACTACATAGGCCACCCAGATGGTTGGTGTTACTGCAGGGATAAGTCAGAATTCCACTATGAGAACATCGGGACTTAGATCTTGCTGTAAATATCTTCAGGTCATGTGCTAAGGTCTTGGGGGGATTGCATTCTAACTGTAGTTCAAATCTCTCTCATTACCTTGATTTGCTAGGACACGTTTTTAAAGCAACCACTTGGCCTTTGGTGTTATCATTGTTCTACAATTATAGGGTTTGTTGCAATAATTTATGAGATCTAAGCGAACACATAATCACTCTATCATAGAACCAAGGGAAATATTTTCTGTATCTTAAACTTTTGACTTCTGAACATTTTTCAGACTTCTGAAATTTGAATTTAACAAATGTTTTTGACACAATTTTTGAAGGGTTTATCCAGGACTTTTTTACCTATGGGGCTAAGAACTTACAGGCAGGATTTTACCAATGACTTGCTTATTCTGCTCTGCAACGATCTCTGTCAACTCAAGCAGTGATTTTCTTGGTTATTTTGACTTCACATCGACTCAGCAGCTCTTCTCTTCTGCTCCTCTCTGTTGAAGCGATGCCACTGCCGACATCATTCTGATTGCCCGCTGAGCCTGAAGCAACGAGGTGCCGGCTATCAATCAAAAGGACATCGGCAGTAACGCCTTGTTGATAGTGTAGAGCAGATGTGAAGGAGTTGCTCTGTCAACTTGAAGTCAAAGGAAGCAGTAGAATTGTCACTGGGACCAGTCGGTATCCACTCTGAGCCAGGACAAAGAGTCACAGGGCAGAATAGGCAGGTAGTTAGCATCTACCTGCTGGTAAGTTCTTCCCATAGAAAAAAAACCCCAAAGTCTTGGATAACTGCTTTAACTATCTAACTATATAGCCAGAAAAGGAAAACATGAAAGTTGCTATTGCTCAAGTAAATGGTGTGCACTGTGCAACCTTATTCAACTGTATGTGTGTGTTTTATGGTGCTCGATGTGGCAAGAGGAGAAATCGAAAAGACACAATGGAATCACTATTGGAACAGAAGGGCAGTGAGAGAAGTTTAAAAAAATACAAAAGAAAGACGCAAGTAGGAGGTGGTGTTCACATGAAATGGCAAATACCCTGGAAAGTTGAGGTGGTCATAGAGCGCTGGGCCAAAAAGACTAGTTCTGGTGAGAACTGCCCCCGTATTCCAAACCCCCTTCATTACGATACCTCTCATTTAAAGAAGGTTGGAGAGCGCCAACTGGAAAAAGCTTTTGGTGAATCCCTTTTGCTTGCTCGCTTCTTCTTGCTCATTTTAGAGTCTCGTAATTCTTAAGGACACTCAGTAGAATCATTGACTGTATGGTAACTGAAGGGTGTTTTAACAGCTCATAACTCATGTGAAGGCTATGTACACATCCCTTCCCCATTTCCTGCATTGCTATCCAGGCGCTATGCTGTAGCTGCCAAGTGACAAATTGTTTACCTGGAATATATTTGGTTTCAGTTCCAGGACCATCTATACCTCTAGATCTAATAGCATTTGTATGGCCATTTGGTATCCTGCCACATTGGGAACATAAACATACTGGTCCCCTTCACAGATTGGGCTTTGTATTCTTTTGCTCCATTGGCTTCATTTTGACATTTTACACAGTAATAAGTAATATATTACAGGGACATTTCTGGATTACATCATTATCATACATCACGTGTGTACATTATTTTGGCATGGTTTTGTAAAAAAAAATAGAAAATTTGCAGAGTACACTAAAAGAAAACCAATGGATCTCTTGGGCAAAAGCCATAACACAGTGAGCCAAGAATACAAATGTGACAATCAATGAGGCTTATAAATCAAGTCTATTTATGCCTAGATGTATTAAAATGTTATTTATATATATATTTAAATTGGTGCTCATATCGTGGTCATAGAAACCATCAGGAAAGATATTTTTAAAGAGTAACCATTGTTTTAACTATTATTTCGTGAATCAATAGTACGTGTGTAAATAAGCAACTTTGCAATATATGTTATCAGCAAAAATTGCTTCAATTTCCTTCTGGATTAGTCTTTCATTCCCAAATCACGGGTAATCTGTATTCAATGAAAACATATTTTGACATTACTGAGACAGGAGATGACAGTTGGTGCTCATAAATTTCTATGGCAAGGAGAGGAGGGAGGAGACAGAGGTAGACAGACATTCTGCTGCCAGTTATCCTCTGCCGATGGTTACAGGAATGAACCTCAGGATTGTCATGTGTAGAGGTGGAGAGGATGGCGTGCCATCTCTCTAGAGACCCATGTTCTTTTAAATGTTTGAAAATGCACCGTATGGTATGTGTTATCCTCTGGGAGGCTGCATTTCCAGTAAGTCAGGGGTGACAGGGTTGACTGTAGATGCGGCCCATGGTTGGGAAGGAGGCTTGGAGACCTGTGTGTCAGTTCCTCTTTTAGTAGTTAGTTGTTAGTGAGCTGGAGACAAGAAAAGACACCCTCAAAGGAAAGCGATCATCTTTGGGTGTGTGGGTGAAAAGAGGCCAGGAGAAAGGTGTGAGTTTCAGCAAGAGATCTTCGGTGTCGGCAGTGTTCTTCCTTCAGCAGGCAAGTTGGGGCACCCATCGCAGGAGGCTTTTAGGAACGTCTTTAGTGTTAGCCAGACTTGGAAGATGCTGTCTGTAAGATGGTAGCCGGGAGCTCCCTTATGTTATTCTCTGGAAGTGCAGTTAGGGTGGAGTGGTCACAAAGAAACACATTGACCAGTGTGGTCCTGTATCAGGAAGATGAAGTTGCCCTATTTGTCCTGTTGTTCACCATAAGTATTGTGCCATAACCACCAAGAATATGTCTCTGCATTGTGCAGAAGAAAACAGAAAGCTTATTTCCTTCTACCTTCTGTACAAAAGTTTGATTGTCAGTAAAAAGGACTTTATTTTACCAACTGGTCTGGTTTCCTCATCGTGGGTCTAAATCGGCCCGCTGTGGCAGAACTGAACCTAAGGGTGTCCGCAGCAACCCTTACACACACCCAGTCAGGACCCCGTTTTTATGTAGCGTGCAGGGGTGCGGAAAACAAGTACCTCTCCCACGACTACAGCCCCGCACCACGTTACTCACGTACTGCCTCTTCAAAAGACTACCTCTTTGAGAAGACATTTCTTCTTAAACCATGGAAGTATGGGGGCTCTGGGCTTTTACAAAATGTCAGCGGAGCCCCCGCACCACCGAACAACCACAGCGTTGCACATCCGAACACCCCTTTCTCCCAGTCTGGGGTCCGCAACATCGACCCACTGCTGCCTCCACCAGCAGCGACCCTGAGACCTCGCATCACCGCAGCCACTACCCCTTGTAAGAAATAATACGCTTGGCTTATAAGAAGAACCACCATTTTATTTTTTAAAAAGTTTTTCTCCTATTCTGCTCTCAAAATTTGGGGTGTGTCTTATAATCTGTAAAATACGGTATATATATATACGTACGGTATATATATATATATATATATATATATATATGTACTTACAACTATAAAAGCAAAGTATTTACCAATGGAAAGGATAGCGCTTTTCTCATATGAAACTATTTAATCCAAATATTGTAATTTATGTTTTCCTAGAACAAAGACTATAAAACGCTATGTGTATTATTGAGTTACAGGAATGTCATGATGTAATTTAGCGTTGATATTAATCAGAACGGTTGTGGGATGAAGTCAACCGTTTACAGAGGTAATTCAGCCAAAAGCTGGAATGCATATTTTATGTAATACTTTGCACAAGTCTTCAATCATATTCAGAAATTGGTTACACAAGACGTTTTGCACAAGGAACTTTAGTTGTAGTTAATGGGAAACTGCCGTCAAGACCTCTTAATCATAGAAAACCAAATAAATAGTTGCACGAGTTTCTTTTCTAACTTCATTTCATCTTTGAGAGATGTTTGATAAAGAACAGGATATCAATTCGGATCTGAGATCCCTCCATGTTCTCCTTATATTAGCTATTGAGGGTGATTTTGAATGTCAAATGGAAGAAAAGAAGGTAATAATAGATAACAGCTTGATTAAAAGATACAACCACCTGTTCTCGGGGGAGTATGGAAACCACTGTCATGGCTCATACTCACTTGCGCGAGACTTGGATGAGTCTCGCACGGCAATACCCTGTGCTGCCGCCGGCACTCAGATCGGAGCGTGCGGCCGCATAGGAATACATGCAGCCACACGCTCTGCTCCTCTGTGTCGGGTGCAGTGCCGGATATTGCCGAGCGAGACTCATCCGAGTCTTGCGCAAGTGAGTATGAGCCCTCACCAGCAATGTGGACAAATAGGGAGTCCAAAAGCTTTCCACATTGTGTGAAACATGATGACTCAATTAATTTGTGAGACTAAAATTATATTACAGTTATATGAAAAAGTTTGGGCACCCCTATTAATCTTAAGCTTAATGTTTTATAAAAATTGTTTTTTTTTTTGCAACAGCTATTACAGTTTCATTATCTAATAACTGTTGGACACAGTAATGTTTCTGCCTTGAAATGAGGTTTATTGTACTAACAGAAAATGTGCAATCTGCATTCAAACAAAATTTGACAGGTGCATAAGTATGGGCTCCCCACCAGAAAAGTGACATTAATATTTAGTAGATCCTCCTTTTGTAAAAATAACAGCCTCTAGTCGCTTCCTGTAGCTTTTAATGAGTTCCTGGATCCTGGATGAAGGTATTTTTGACCATTCCTCTTTACAAAACAATTCCAGTTCAGTTAAGTTTGATGGTCGCCGAGCATGGACAGCCCTCTTCAAATGATCCCACAGATGTTTAATGATATTCAGGTCTGGGGACTGGGATGGCCATTCCAGAACAGTGTAATTGTTCCTCTGCATGAATGCCTGAGTAGATTTGGAGCGGTGTTTTGGATCATTGTCTTGCTGAAAGATCCATCCCCTGCGTAACTTCAACTTTGTCACTGATTCATGAACATTATTGTCAAGAATCTGCTGATACTGAGAGGAATCCATGCGTCCCTCAATTTTAACAAGATTCCCGGTGCCGGCATTGGCCACACAGCCCCAAAGCATGATGGAAACTCCACCAAATTTTACTGTGGGCAGCAAGTGTTTTTCTTGGAATGCTGTGTTTTTTGGCCGCCATGCATAACGCCTTTTTGTATGACCAAACAACTCAATCTTGGTTTCATCAGTCCACAGGACCTTCTTCCAAAAATAAATTGGCTTCTCCAAATGTGCTTTTGCATACCTCAGCCGACTTGGTTTGTGGTGTGCTTGCAGAAACGGCTTCTTTTGCATCACTCTCCCATACAGCTTCTCCTTGTGCAAAGTGCGTTGTATAGTTGACCGATGCACAGTGACACCATCTGCAGCAAGTTGATGCTGCAGCTCTCTGGAGGTGGTCTGAGGATTGTCCTTGACTGATCTCACCATTCTTCTTCTCTGCCTTTCTGATGTTTTTCTTGGCCTGCCACTTCTGGCCTTAACAAGAACTGTACCTGTGTTCTTCCATTTCCTTACTATGTTCCTCACAGTGGAAATTGACAGGTTAAATCTCTGAGACAGCTTTTTGTATCCTTCCCCTGAACAACTATGTTTAATAATCTTTGTTTTCAGATCATTAGACAGTTGTTTTGAGGAGCCCATGATGCCACTCTTCAGAGGAGATTCAAACAGGAGAACAACTTGCAAGTGGCCACTTTAAGTAGCTTTTCTCATGATTGCATACACCTGGCTATGAAGTTCAAAGCTCAATGAGGTTAGAAAACAAAAAAAAAGTGCTTTAGTAAGTCAGTAAAAAGTAGGTAGGAGTATTTAAAACAAGAAAATGATAAGGGTGCCCATACTTATGCACCTGTCAAATTTGTATGAATGTAGATTGCACATTTTCTGTTAGTACAATAAACCTCATTTCAAGGCAGAAACATTACTGTGTCCAATAGTTATTAGATATATGAAACTGAAATAGCTGTTGCAAAAAAAAACAATTTTTATAAAACATTAAGCTTGAGATTAATAGGGATGCCCAATCTTTTTCATATAACTGTATATAGTGGTGATGGTCCACCAAGATCACAAGACATCTCATTGCATAAGGAAGATACAATATAAATACTAAAGTATGATGGGTATGACCTGGCTATGGAGAAGTGAAGACACATTTTGCCCCGGCTCCTTGTGCTGGCACTGAGAATTTACAAACCACGATCATATAACACCTTCAAAAGAAGAATATGAGTAGCAGGAGAAGGGGGAAGTCATCAAATTCCAGAGGAATTCAGCTTTTTTTCTTGGCAGATGGTGGGCCCTGTCATGAAGAGGGAAGACAACATGGCCACCGACACTATGAGCTATGCGGAAGCTGCTTCCTCCCGGGGCAGCCTGGCACAGTCCTGTGAATGGAGTCAAACTCCCAACAGACTCCGGGCTGTCAGACTCCCCTCCGGAGCCTGGGAGTCACAACCAAGGGGGTTGAGTAAAGTGATGGTGGATATGGACAGGTTGGAAGATCTCACCCTGGGAGGTGCCATGGAGCGACACACTTGGGTGACTCCTATTTTCCAGACCCAGGCTCTCCATGTATGTCACAAGAGGCCTTCTCATCACATAGCATATATGTATGAAAGTTAAATAAATAGTGCATTTAGATATAAACATCGCTGGGAGAATGCCCCTGGTCTTTAAGAAGCTGTAGAAAACAACAATTGGAAAAGTGAAAAAAGATCGTTCCAGCTCCTTAAAATCGAAAATTCTTTATTTATCCATTAACATTCCATGAAATAGATGAAAATCCTTGTATAAAATGGATGCAAGCATGTCAGAAAAAGAGATATAAGAGACGCGTTTCGATCTATGTAGGTTTTTATCACAGCTTGAAAACAACAATCATGAAAATTATATGGATTCCCATATCTATTGAACTATATGTTACATTTAGGAATGTTTATATCTAATTGCACTATTTATTTAACTTTCACACATATATTTATTGTATAACTGAGTATTATATTATTTCAATATTATGTAAATTGTTGCACAATTTTATTACTAAGTAATTGTATGCGCTAGATTGCCGTCACTAATTATGGCACAGTAATACCGATTAGGTTGTAGCATACTGTACATATTTGTCAGTATACACATTTGTATTCATTTTTGTTTTATTTTTCCAGGTGCCATGTCTAATGTCCTTGGAAGATATACAGGGGCCGTGACTGCCTTTGTTTTGATTATATGATACGTCTGTACCTGCGGCGTGCATAGCTGCGCGTAAGCTGTGGGGTCCCAGTGTGGAGGCGCTTGCACAGGCGACGCGTCACCTTGGTTACCGTTTCGGTCACATGACCGAATCATGTGACTGGGTGGTGTGTCTGCCGAGTGCCGTCCCCTCTGTGACGTCACAACATGGCGGCTATGCGCAGGAACACAGGCCCAGCTGATCATCTCATTAGTAGACTGCTATTTAAGGATAGACTCATTATGCTACTCCACCTCCTGATGAAACTGCGAGCGGCAGTGAAACGCGCGTCGAGGTGCGTGTACAGCAGCATTACATATCCCCCTAACATGGACACAGGTAACTAACTATTTAGCTCTAGGGCTGTTGTTGCAGTGGATTCCGCCCCTGAGTATTCAGCATACGATTGTTTACACACTGATTACTTCCATATTATAAGTCATAGCGTTCTGCTGTCTCTGTGGCATCTCTTTAAATGGAACCACATTATTTATTTATTTAACCCCTTACCGACCTCCGCCGTACTATTACTGCGGAGGTCAGAACCCCCGCTTTGATGTGTGCTCCGGCGCTGAGCCCACCTCAAAGCCAGGACATGTCAGCTGTTTTGAACAGCTGACATGTGCCCGCAATAGCGGCGGGTGAAATCGAGATTCACCCGCCGCTATTAACTAGTTAAATGCCGCTGTCAAATGCTGACAGCGGCATTAATCTGGCGCTTCTGGCCATCGGGCCGGAAATGAGCGCATCGCCGACCCCCGTCACATGATCGGGGGTCAGCGATGCGTCGGCATAGCAACCAGAGGTCTCCTTGAGACCTCTATGGTTGCTGATGCCGGCTTGCTGCGAGCGCCATCCTGTAGTCGGCGTTCATAGCAAGCCTGTAATTCAGCTGCATAGGAGCGATCTGATGATTGCTGTTATGTAGCAGAGCCTTTTAGGCTATGCCAGCTTCGAGCCTCCCATGGAGGCTATTGAAGCATGGCAAAAGTAAAAAAAAAAAAAATATATATATAAAAGTTTAAATCACCCCCCTTTCGCCCCATTCAAAATAAAACAATAAAAAAAAAAATCAAACCTACACATATTTGGTATAATGGCTGTATTTGAGTTTCTTGTGATGTGGTTTGTGAGGGCGGCAATAAACCAGCCAGACTTTAAATACCGCAGATCACTCCCAAGTGAGTAGCATTGCTACAACAGTTAGGGTATATGTACACGTCAGGATTTTTAGCGTTTTTTTTTGCGGAATTTCGCTATAAAAACGCTATAAATCCGCATAAAAAACTCTAAAATGATGCATCCTATCACTTAGAATGCATTCAGCATTTTTTGTGCAGATGTATGCGTTTTTTTCCGCAAAAAAAACGCATACCGCAAAAAATCCGGACATGCTCTATCTTTTTGCGGATTTTTTGCGGATTTTGTAAGCAAAAAGGACATTCCGAAAAAAAAAAACGCAAAAAATGCGCGCAAAAAATGCGCAAATTCCGCGCAAAAAAAAACCGCGGATTTCTGGCAGAAATCTCAGGAAAAAATCCTGACGTGTGCACATACCCTTCTAGTTGAATCTTCACTAGAGGAGTATGAGCGCTCATATGATACTGCATTTTTTAGTTCAATGTAATCAATAAGCTTCTAAGCTCTCTGTAGTGGCCACCATAGGTAGCCAGAATGTTATGTCAGGGAATTTGAGTTTAGTGTCAGAATAATGGAACACCAACCCCTAAAAAAAGATTATTCAGCATAGAATTTTGAACCGAAAAAAAAGAGTGGATGTTCACCTTAAGATACAGATCATAAACTTTGTAAGGAATAGGGAAGAGGGGGGATTATAGAAAAGAAGCTTGAAAATGTTTTTAAAGAAACGTTAACATAGAGCGGGGGAAATAAATACCAATTATCTAAGTAGCGATGACAGCGGGGTGATCAGCGACCAAAAAAAAGTCCTGATCATTCCCCATGACCAACGATCTCCCAGCAGGAGCCTGATCGTTGGACGCTGTCACACATAAAGATATCGTTAGCGGGATCGTTGCTACGTCACAAAAAGCGTGACGTTGCAACGATATCGTTAACGAAATCGTTATGTGTGAAGGTACCTTTAGAGTCCAGCGTCTTAGTCCTTTAGCAAAGGTATTCATTCCAGGAGATATGCTCACCTCCATATGCACAGACGTGAGACAAACAACTCTCAATTTAAAAAGTGACACACACCCAGGGGTGAAGGTATGGTGAGCAGCAGTCTCTCTTAACTCCTCAGCTGTTCACAATCAATCTGTCATGGCCGATTAACCCCTTTTAGTCCTGTATGGACTAAAGCATTACTTCAAGTTAATCTCCCAACCACTAGGTGTCCGACAACCTCTTTACATTCCTCCCCCCTCTGCCTAGAGCCATGGTATTGACATCTCCAACCACAAGACATAGAATTCTTGGGAGAACATCGGCATTACCATGGAACTTGCCTGTTCTACATGGAAGCGGAAGTTGTGAAGGGCTAGAAACCAGAGGTACCATTAGCATTTTCTCACTTTTTCTTCCTGATCCACTTGAGGGTGGCATGTTCTGAAACAAATTTAAATTTTCACCCTAAGAGATAGTATCACAATGTGTCCACAGCCCTCTTTATGACCAAACATTCCTTTTCTACCATGGAATAATTTTTCTCACATGCTGGCAGTTTCCTAATCAGGTAGCGAACAGGATGCTCCTCTTCATATATCCCTTGAGAGAGGACCACACCTAATCTGACTTCTGAGGAGTTTGTTTGAAGTACAAATTCCTTCTTAAAGTCAGAGGCAATCAGGACTTGCTGATTTCACAGAGCTACTTTTAGTTCTTGAAAGGCTGTGTCCACCTCCGATGTCCATTTGGCCATGACCGATCCTGTCCCCTTAAGGTCGGTCAGGGGTGCAGCCACCATGGCAAAGTTTGGAATGAACCTCCTGTAGTACCCCATGATTCCCTGAAAAGCCCTAACTTGAGAGATGAGAGCAGTTAACTGGCACGTGGGACAGGACTTGCAATACCTTATGATTTCCAGGTGACATCTGTGTCATTAGAACCTCCGCATGACCCTTTCATGAGTTTTGTCCATCCTCAGATGGCCACCCAAGACTTGTGAATGGGCCATATCCAACACCCTCCATCTATAGGGTCATGGTAACAATTGTTCCACTGTCACCTCCCTCACCTTAGTAACCCGGTACAAGTCCCCACTTAACATGAAACAGGGAAACCTGGTGCCATTCCCCGGCTCTTTGGCTATACCATTTATAATGGTTACCTTATTGAACGCTTCTTTTAAAGTTACCATATATTGGGTGGACCTAAACTTTCCTCTGGTCATACCTATCTCAGGAATGTCGGCTTCAGAGGATATTACCGCTTCATCTCCCTCCCAACATTACACAGAAGGGAAACCTATCAGGCTCTGGGGTTGGCGAGACTTCTTTAAGGCCACCTCACTTCTTACCCGAGCAACCAAGGTCTCTGTCCCTCCCCCACAAGTCCCAAAACAACACAAAGTTCTGGCCTATGATAATTGGGTGCAATAAATCCTGGACCACGCCGACCTCATGGGACTCAGTACCTCAGGCTGTCTCAACTACCACTTTTGCTACCATATAGTCTTTAGCATCCCCGTGAATACAGCAGTCACTCACCTTCTTCCCAGGGATCAATTGGAGAGGGAGTGTGGTGCTCACAAAGGTCCTCAAACTCCCTGAGTCTTGTAGTCCAGTCACTTGCAGACCATTCACTTTTACAGGACAAGCTTGGGGCCCCTCGCCAGGTGGACAGTCCACACTAGTCGGATATGTGTAGAATGAACACCAGCATCCCATTCTATAGTCCATTTGCTTGGTGATCAAGGGACGATGGGCAGCTATATGACCTGTGCTGTGACATCTCCAGCAAATTACATGACAGCAATCACTTTTGAACTATGTGCAGCAGATCAAACATTTGGGAGTGAGGGGGTTTGTCACGGTGATATGCTAGGCGGTGGACCTATTGTGCCCTGACAGACATTGTTACCCCCAAGGGCGCCAAAATGTACGTTTTCAATTTTTCATAATCCTTGGTATCCTGAAGAGCTAAATCACAGTACGCCTTTTGTGCCTCCCCCTGTTACGTATGGTGCCAGGACTGCGTTCCCTCATTTCAATCAGTTTTTCAAATATGTGAAGGAAAAAGTTTCTACACCTTCTCCTGTCTAACAGCCCATGAAAATCGGACCGCACTTGGATGACATTCCAATACTGTCTGATTTTTTTTCACAGATCCATATTTTTGCTTTATCAATTCTGATTCAAGACTCAGATACATTTGAAGAGTCTCCCACATCTCTTTTGACAAATTCAAAACAAGCTTCACAGACAAAAATTGTAAGTAAAGGCGTTTTTTCTGGCCACTCTTCCATAAAGGCCATCTCTATGGTATGTGTTTATGACTTATTGTGGTTGTATGGACAGAAACTCCAGTCTGCTTGGGAATTCTGCAGCTCCTTCACGTTTACCTTTGGTCTCTGAGCTGCCTCTCTGATTATTGCCCTCCTTGCCCGGGCTGAGAGTTTCGGTGGGCGGCCCTCTCTTGGCAGGTTTGTTGTGGGACCATGTTCTTTTCATTTGATACTAATGGATTTGATGGTGCTCCTGGTGATCATCAGGATTGGGATTTTTTTTATTTTTTATAATCTGACCCTGACATGAACTTCTCGATAACTTTTTCCCTGACTTGTTTGGAGATCTCCTTGGTCTTCATGGTGTTGTTTGGTTAGTGGTGCCTCTTGATTAGTAGTGTTGCAGCCTCTGTGGCCCTTCAGATAACGTGTACATGTACTGATAGACCATGGGACACTTAGTTTACACACAGGTGGACTTCCTTTCCCTAAGCATGTGACTTATGAAGGTTATTTCTTGCATCATAAATTTTTAGGGGCTTCATAGCAAAAGGGGTCAATACATATGCACATGCAAATGTTTGATCCCATAAATTTAATTTATTCCTATATTTTTCTCACTTCACCAACTCAGACTATTTAGTGCTGATGTATCACACACAAAACGGATTAAAAAATATTTAAACATGGGTTGTAATTAGTGATGAGCGAATATACCATATATACTCTAGTATAAGCCCATTTTTTTGGGCTGAAATTCCCCCTCTTGGCTTATACTTGAGTCATACCCAGGGGTCGGCAGGAGAGGGGGAGCGGGGGCTGTCTAATTATACTCACCTGCTCCTGGTGCGGTCCCTCTACGTCTTTTCCCCAGCGCTGACAGCTTCTTCCTGTACTGAGCGGTCACATGGTACCACTCATTACAGTAATGAATATGCGGCTCCACCTCCCATAGAGGTGGAGCCGCATATTCATTACTGTAATGAGCAGTAACGGTGACTGCTCAGTACAGGAAGAAGCTGCCGGCGCCAGGGAACAGACGTGCAAGGACCGCACCAGGAGCAGGTGAGTATATCGGGGAGGGGAGCGCTGCGCGATATTCACCTGCTCCTCGTTCCGGCGCCGCTCCGTCTTCAGCTGTGACACTTAGGTCAGGAGACGCTGAAGATGGAGCGGCGCCGGAACGTGGAGCAGGTGAATATTGAAAGTGCCGGGTGCCTGAGCGACGGAGAGGTGAGTATGTGACTTTTTTTTTTTTTTCTCGCAGCAACAGCAAATGGGGCAAGTGTCTGTATGGAGCATCTATGGGGCCATAACGTTTGTGCAGCACTATATGGGGCCATAACGTTTGTGCAGCACTGTATGGGGCCATAACGTTTGTGCAGCACTATATGGGGCCATAACGTTTGTGCAGCACTGTATGGGGCCATAACGTTTGTGCAGCACTACAGGTCCTTCTCAAAAAATTAGCATATAGTGTTAAATTTCATTATTTACCATAATGTAATGATTACAATTAAACTTTCATATATTATAGATTCATTATCCACCAACTGAAATTTGTCAGGTCTTTTATTGTTTTAATACTGATGATTTTGGCATACAACTCCTGATAACCCAAAAAACCTGTCTCAATAAATTAGCATATTTCACCCATCCAATCAAATAAAAGTGTTTTTTAATAACAAACAAAAAAAACATCAAATAATAATGTTCAGTTATGCGCTCAATACTTGGTCGGGAATCCTTTGGCAGAAATGACTGCTTCAATGCGGCGTGGCATGGAGGCAATCAGCCTGTGACACTGCTGAGATGTTATGGAGGCCCAGGATGCTTCAATAGCGGCCTTAAGCTCATCCAGAGTGTTGGGTCTTGCGTCTCTCAACTTTCTCTTCACAATATCCCACAGATTCTCTATGGGGTTCAGGTCAGGAGAGTTGGCAGGCCAATTGAGCACAGTAATACCATGGTCAGTAAACCATTTACCAGTGGTTTTGGCACTGTGAGCAGGTGCCAGGTCGTGCTGAAAAATGAAATCTTCATCTCCATAAAGCATTTCAGCCGATGGAAGCATGAAGTGCTCCAAAATCTCCTGATAGCTAGCTGCATTGACCCTGCCCTTGATGAAACACAGTGGACCAACACCAGCAGCTGACATGGCACCCCACACCATCACTGACTGTGGGTACTTGACACTGGACTTCAGGCATTTTGGCATTTCCTTCTCCCCAGTCTTCCTCCAGACTCTGGCACCTTGATTTCCGAATGACATGCAAAATTTGCTTTCATCAGAAAAAAGTACTTGGGACCACTTAGCAACAGTCCAGTGCTGCTTCTCTGTAGCCCAGGTCAGGCGCCTCTGCCGCTGTTTATGGTTCAAAAGTGGCTTTACCTGGGGAATGCGGCACCTGTAGCCCATTTCCTGCACACGCCTGTGCACGGTGGCTCTGGATGTTTCCACACCAGACTCAGTCCACTGCTTCCTCAGGTTCCCCAAGGTCTGGAATCGGTCCTTCTCCACAATCTTCCTCAGGGTCCGGTCTCCTCTTCTCGTTGTACAGCGTTTTCTGCCACATTGTTTCCTTCCAACAGACTTACCATTGAGGTGCCTTGATACAGCACTCTGGGAACAGCCTATTTGTTGAGAAATTTCTTTCTGGGTCTTACCCTCTTGCTTGAGGGTGTCAATGATGGCCTTCTTGACATCTGTCAGGTCGCTAGTCTTAAGGTACCTTCACACATAACGATATTGTTAACGATATCGTTGCTATTTGTGACGTAGCAACGATATCGTTAATGAAATCGTTATGTGTGACAGCGACCAACGATCAGGCCCCTGCTGGGAGATCGTTGGTCGCTTAATAAAGTCCAGAACTTTATTTCGTCGCTGGACTCCTGCTGACATCGCTGGATCGGCGTGTGTGACACCGATCCAGCGATGTCTTCACTGGTAACCAGGGTAAACATCGGGTAACTAAGCGCAGGGCCGCGCTTAGTAACCCGATGTTTACCCTGGTTACCATGCTAAAAGTAAAAAAAAACAAACACTAGATACTTACCTAACGCTGTCTGTCCTCCAGCGCTGTGCTCTGCACTCCTCCTGTACTGGCTGTGAGCCGGAAAGCAGAGCGGTGACGTCACCGCTCTGCTTTCCGGCTCCCAGCCAGTACAGGAGGAGAGCAGAGAAGCAGAGCGCAGTGCTGGAGGACAGACAGCGGTAGGTAAGTATCTAGTGTTTGTTTTTTTTTACTTTTAGGATGGTAACCAGGGTAAACATCGGGTTACTAAGCGCGGCCCTGCGCTTAGTTACCCGATGTTTACCCTGGTTACCGGCATCGTTGGTCGCTGGAGAGCGGTCTGTGTGACAGCTCTCCAGCGACCAAACAACGACGCTGCAGCGATCCGGATCGTTGTCGGTATCGCTGCAGCGTCGCTTAATGTGAAGGGGCCTTTACCCATGATGGGGGTTTTGAGTAATGAACCAGGCAGGGAGTTTATAAAAGCCTCAGGTATCTTTTGCATGTGTTTAGAGTTAATTAGTTGATTCAGAAGATTAGGGTAATAGGTCGTTTAGAGAACCTTTTCTTGATATGCTAATTTATTGAGACAGGTTTTTTGGGTTATCAGGAGTTGTATGCCAAAATCATCAGTATTAAAACAATAAAAGACCTGACAAATTTCAGTTGGTGGATAATGAATCTATAATATATGAAAGTTTAATTGTAATCATTACATTATGGTGAATAATGAAATTTAACACTATATGCTAATTTTTTGAGAAGGACCTGTACTGCATGAGGCCACCACAGCTTCCCCATATACTGATTGAGCCCCACACCGCCTCCCTATATACTGCATGACAGTATACAGTCTTCCCATAGCCTCACCATGTGCAGCATGTCACCCCATAGCCTCCCTGTGTTCAGCATGACACCCTATAGCCTCCCTGTGTGCATCATGACACCCCCATAGCTTCCCCGTGTGCATCATGACACCCCCATAGCCTCCCCGTGTGCAGCATGACACCCCCATAGCCTTCCCGTGTGCAGCTTGACACCCCCATAGCCTCCCCATGTGCAGCATGTCACCCCATAGCCTCCCCGTGTTCAGCATGACACCCTATAGCCTCCTTGTGTGCAGCATGACACCCCCATAGCCTGCCCGTGTGCACCATGACACCCTCATAGCCTCCCCGTGTGCAGCATAACACCCCCATAGCCTTCCTGTGTGCATCATGACACCCCCATAGCCTTCCCGTGTGCATCATGACACCCCCATAGCCTCCCCGTGTGCAGCATGACACCCTATAGCCTCCCTGTGTGCAGCATGACACCCCCATAGCCTCTCCGTGTGCAGCATGACACCCCCATAGCCTCTCCGTGTGCAGCATGACACCCCCATAGCCTCTCCGTGTGCAGCATGAAACCCCCATAGCCTCTCCGTGTGCAGCATGAAACCCCCATAGCCTCTCCGTGTGCAGCATGACACCCCCATAGCCTCTCCGTGTGCAGCATGACACCCCCATAGCCTCCCCGTGTGCAGCATGACACCCCGATAGCCTCCCCATGTGCTGCATGTCACCCACATAGAATCCCCATATTCACTGCCATAGAATTCTCATGTTCACTGCCATAGAATCCCCATGTTCATACACATAAAAAAAACACCACATACTCACCTCGGTCCTGTTCCCAGGTGCCCCAGTTGGTGGATAATGAATCTATAATATATGAAAGTTTAATTGTAATCATTACATTATGGTAAATAATGAAATTTAACACTATATGCTAATTTTTTTAGAAGAACCTGTATATGGGGCCATAACATTTGTGCAGCACTATATGGGGCCATAACGTTTGTGCAGCACTGTATGGGGCAAGAGTCTGTATGGGGCCATAACATTTATGCAGCACTGTATGGGGCCATAATGTTTGTGCAGCACTATATGGGGCCATAACGTTTGTGCAGCACTGAATGGGGCCATAACGTTTGTGCAGCAATATATGGGGCCATAACGTTTGTGCAGCACTGTATGGGGCAAGTGTCTGTATGGGGCCATGATCGAAGTTTGTGCAGCACTATATGGGGCAAATATCTTTATGGAACATCTTATGGGGCCATAATCAACATTTGTGCAGCATTATATTGGGCAAATGTGTCTATGGAGCATCTTATGGGGCCATTATTAACCTTTATGCAGGATTATATGGGGCATATTTTAATATGGAGCATCTTATGGGGCCCATCATAAACTGTATGGATCATTATATGGGGCTCCTGATTCAATATGGATATTCAAAAACACTTAACCTACTGATGTCTCAAGTAATTTCACTTTTATTGGCATCTATTTTTACTTTTGACATTTACCGATAGCTGCTGCATTTCCCACCCTAGGCTTATACTCGAGTCATTAAGTTTTCCCAGTTTTTTGTGGCAAAATTAGGGGGGTCGGCTTATACTCAGGTCGGCTTATACTCGAGTATAAACGGTACTGGTTACTCAAGATTTCCCGAGCACGCTCGGGTGTCCTCTGAGTATTTTTTAGTGCTCGGAGTTTTCATTTTTAGCGCCGCAGCTGAATGATTTACATCTGTTAGCCAGCATAAGTACATGTGGGAATCCCCTAGCAACCAGGCAACCCCCCCACATGTATTATGCTGGCTAACAGATGTAAATCATTCAGCTGAGGCGCTAAAAACAAAAACTCCGAGCACTAAAAAATACTTGGAAGACACCCGAGCGTGCTCGGGAAATCTCGAGTAACGAGTATATTCACTCATCACTAGTTGTAATGTAACAAAATAGGTAAAAAGCGAAGGGAGTGAATACTTTTGCAAGTTTTTGTAGATTTAAAGGGAGCAAAGTTTTAGCGGAACACAAAGTTGCCCCCACAAATTTTTTTTTTTCTTTTTCACTGCAGATCGAATCAGTTCTCCCTTAATGGACAGAGCTGGGGAGAAGACAAGGGACATGGCCACGCTCACCCCTGCAATTCTACAAAAGTGATTGGATTGGTATTTATGTTGCGGCAGATGGAGGCCACATGCCACTCAAAAGATGAACTGAATTCATCAGGTATGGATGTGTGAATGTACCTTACCAGTGGTGCAACTTGAAGCTTGTGGGCCCAATGCAAAAACCCTTCCAGAGCCCTCAACTATCCCAGGTTTGTAATAGTTTTTGCATATTGGTCAAAAGAACACTTATGGGCCCACTAAACTCCAGGACCTAGGTGCGATTTCAACCCTTGCACCTATCATAGTTACACCTCTATAAGTTATACTTTCAAACAGACATTTCCCAAAGACCTACAGTATGCTCAAGTAGACCTAATTTTTCAGTAAGAGACTCTCATTTGCCCTTTATATTTCCCCTTTTTTGATAGGTTCAAGCCAGTGAAGGCCCATTTTTCACTGCAAAGTTGGGGTTAGCTGACAAAAATGTAAACTATATAAAGGTGAAAGAACATTGATGATCACTGTGGATGTAGTAGGGAATGAGAAACTAAGCGTGCGAGAAAAGGTTAGAACATGGTGTAGTTGGTACTTTATGTATAGCTTACCTGTACAGTGCTTTAAAAGTGTTTGTCTCATTATTGGAATTCAGGAGTGCACTGCTCCTCTGCCTCCCGGCTTCCTGTTTGCTGACCTGTTGGCTGAGTTGCTGACGTCAACTGTGCCATTTTCCATAATATAGAGCAGACCTGGGCAAAGTGGGGCCCGCTGGCCACATCCGGCCCTCTGGCTGTCTCAGTCCGGCCCGCGGACCGAGACAGCTGTGGGGCTAAAAACCTGAGGTCCGCGGGCCAAGCCATGCCCGCCGCTCACTCACTGTCTCCTGCAGTCAGCATTGGTGGAGGAGGGGCCTCCGGCCACTTCCTCCACCAATCAGTGTGTGAAGCAGCTGACGCGATGACATCCTGTCAGCCGTGTACCGCCGGAGAGTCAGTGCATCGGAGACAGCAACAGAAGCAGGGCACCTGGGAACAGGACCGAGGTGAGTATGTGGTGTTTTTTTTATGTGTATGAACATGGGGATTCTATGGCAGTGAACATGAGGATTCTATGGCAGTGAATATGGGGATTCTATGTGGGTGACATGCAGCACATGGGGAGGCTATCGGGGTGTCATGCTGCACACGGGGAGGCTATGGGGGTGTCATGCTGCACACGGAGAGGCTATGGGGGTGTCATGCTGCACACGGAGAGGCTATGGGGGTTTCATGCTGCACACGGAGAGGCTATGGGGGTGTCATGCTGCACACGGAGAGGCTATGGGGGTGTCATGCTGCACACGGAGAGGCTATGGGGGTGTCATGCTGCACACAGGGAGGCTATAGGGTGTCATGCTGCGCACAGGGAGGCCATAGGGTGTCATGCTGCACACGGGGAGGCTATGGGGGTATCATGATGCACACGGGAAGGCTATGGGGGTGTCATGATGCACACGGGAAGGCTATGGGGGTGTTATGCTGCACACGGGGAGGCTATGAGGGTGTCATGGTGCACACGGGCAGGCTATGGGGGTGTCATGCTGCACACAAGGAGGCTATAGGGTGTCATGCTGAACACGGGGAGGCTATGGGGTGACATGCTGCACATGGGGAGGCTATGGGGGTGTCAAGCTGCACACGGGAAGGCTATGGGGGTGTCATGCTGCACACGGGGAGGCTATGGGGGTGTCATGATGCACACGGGGAAGCTATGGGGGTGTCATGATGCACACAGGGAGGCTATAGGGTGTCATGCTGAACACAGGGAGGCTATGGGGTGACATGCTGCACATGGTGAGGCTATGGGAAGACTGTATACTGTCATGCAGTATATAGGGAGGCGGTGTGGGGCTCAATCAGTATATGGGGAAGCTGTGGTGGCCTCATGCAGTACAGGTCCTTCTCAAAAAATTAGCATATAGTGTTAAATTTCATTATTCACCATAATGTAATGATTACAATTAAACTTTCATATATTATAGATTCATTATCCACCAACTGAAATTTGTCAGGTCTTTTATTGTTTTAATACTGATGATTTTGGCATACAACTCCTGATAACCCAAAAAACCTGTCTCAATAAATTAGCATATCAAGAAAAGGTTCTCTAAACGACCTATTACCCTAATCTTCTGAATCAACTAATTAACTCTAAACACATGCAAAAGATACCTGAGGCTTTTATAAACTCCCTGCCTGGTTCATTACTCAAAACCCCCATCATGGGTAAGACTAGCGACCTGACAGATGTCAAGAAGGCCATCATTGACACCCTCAAGCAAGAGGGTAAGACCCAGAAAGAAATTTCTCAACAAATAGGCTGTTCCCAGAGTGCTGTATCAAGGCACCTCAATGGTAAGTCTGTTGGAAGGAAACAATGTGGCAGAAAACGCTGTACAACGAGAAGAGGAGACCGGACCCTGAGGAAGATTGTGGAGAAGGACCGATTCCAGACCTTGGGGAACCTGAGGAAGCAGTGGACTGAGTCTGGTGTAGAAACATCCAGAGCCACCGTGCACAGGCGTGTGCAGGAAATGGGCTACAGGTGCCGCATTCCCCAGGTAAAGCCACTTTTGAACCATAAACAGCGGCAGAGGCGCCTGACCTGGGCTACAGAGAAGCAGCACTGGACTGTTGCTAAGTGGTCCCAAGTACTTTTTTCTGATGAAAGCAAATTTTGCATGTCATTCGGAAATCAAGGTGCCAGAGTCTGGAGGAAGACTTGGGAGAAGGAAATGCCAAAATGCCTGAAGTCCAGTGTCAAGTACCCACAGTCAGTGATGGTGTGGGGTGCCATGTCAGCTGCTGGTGTTGGTCCACTGTGTTTCATCAAGGGCAGGGTCAATGCAGCTAGCTATCAGGAGATTTTGGAGCACTTCATGCTTCCATCGGCTGAAATGCTTTATGGAGATGAAGATTTCATTTTTCAGCACGACCTGGCACCTGCTCACAGTGCCAAAACCACTGGTAAATGGTTTACTGACCATGGTATTACTGTGCTCAATTGGCCTGCCAACTCTCCTGACCTGAACCCCATAGAGAATCTGTGGGATATTGTGAAGAGAAAGTTGAGAGACGCAAGACCCAACACTCTGGATGAGCTTAAGGCCGCTATTGAAGCATCCTGGGCCTCCATAACATCTCAGCAGTGTCACAGGCTGATTGCCTCCATGCCACGCCGCATTGAAGCAGTCATTTCTGCCAAAGGATTCCCGACCAAGTATTGAGTGCATAACTGAACATTATTATTTGATGTTTTTTTTGTTTGTTATTAAAAAACACTTTTATTTGATTGGATGGGTGAAATATGCTAATTTATTGAGACAGGTTTTTTGGGTTATCAGGAGTTGTATGCCAAAATCATCAGTATTAAAACAATAAAAGACCTGACAAATTTCAGTTGGTGGATAATGAATCTATAATATATGAAAGTTTAATTGTAATCATTACATTATGGTAAATAATGAAATTTAACACTATATGCTAATTTTTTGAGAAGGACCTGTATATGGGAGGCTGTGTGGGGCCTTATTCTGTATGTGGAGAGACTGTGGGGCACATGCTGTATATAAGAAGGCTGTGTGGGGCTCATACAGTTTATGGGGAGGCTGTGTGGGCCTCATGCTGTATATAGGGAGGCTGTGTGGGGATCATGCCGTATATGTAGTAGGCTGTGTGAGGCTCATACTGTATATAAGGGGCTGTGGGGGGGTTAAAAGATACAGTATATGGGGGGGTGTCAGCATACTTAATTATGCTCAATATTAAGTGATACAATTAATATTAATAAAATAATATTGCGTAGAATTAATTTCAAGCTATTAGTTCAGCCCTCCACAACAGTCTTGGTCTCTCATGTGGCCCCTCGAGAAAATTAATTGCCCACCCCTGCTATAGAGGAAGAAAGGAGGTAGTCCAGCTTCACGGAACAGTAAATCTTCTTTTATTTAGTATACATCCAAACTGGTGACAGGTTAAAATGCAAACATCTACCAGAAGGTGCTGTATGTTGTCATGCCCACAGCACTTATAGTCTCATTAGCATATGACTGAAAGCACTAATTGCTCAGAAACGCTAAAACAGAAGGTTTAAAACGTGTCGATTTATTTACGTTTCGAAGACCTGCATGCCTATTTATATATGAGGTCTGATCTTCTGACAGATTCCCTTTGACTAAATATGAGCCCTAAGCTATTAATAATGGATAATAATTACCACTATTACACTTGATTTGCCATTGCAATTGAATCACAAAACAGCCCAAACTATAATTATCTTCTCATCTGAAATAAGATCTGTTCAGTGACATTGTGGCAATATTACCGTATATTTCTTATTTTTGCTCGACATGTGTTTCCCTGTAAGTTCCTGTCATGTTGTGTACAGAACAGGGGCTGCTTTTAATACTGCACGATAAGGATTGTACCAGATGTTCTACAATTGAATCCTGTGAAATATATTTCGGTTTCCTGCTGGGACCTACAAAAAGTGGAATATAAACTGGAAATATTCTTGGCTGTTTGTGTGTCTTTTTTCCAGCACAGCGGTAAAGCTACTGCAGAAGCCATCACAAGCGATAGCTGTTGCTGGACATTGTTACGCCACATCATCACGGGGTAAACAAACTACAAGGGAAGCAGCATATCGCCCATGGCTAGCATTGATGCCCCATAGCAAAAAGTATTCGCAACATGGTTAAGGCAATCTTCAGAAAAGTGCCTGCCTTAGGCTACGTTCACATTAGCGTTACGCTAATGTGCGTCGCTGTTGCGTCGGCGACGCAGCGGCGACTCGCCCCTATGTTTAACATAGGGGACGCGTGCGTTTTTTTGGTAGCGTTTTCCGACATGTGCGTCGTTTTCGACGCTAGCGTCGGACGCAAGAAAATGCAACAAGTTGCATTTTTCGTGCGTCCGATTTTCGTCTAAAAACGACGCACGCGTCGCAAAACGCAGCGTTTTCGGTGCGTCGTGCGTTGCGTCGCCGACGCACCGGCGCGCAACGCTAATGTGAACGTAGCCTTACACCTTTTTAAAGGGAACCTGTCACCCCCAAAATCGAAGGTGAGCTAAGCCCACCGGCATCAGGGGTTTATCTACAGTATTCTGCAATGCTGTAGATAAGCCCCCAATGTAACCTGAAAGATGAGAAAAAGAGGTTAGATTATACTGACCCAGGGGCGGTCCCGGTACGATGGGCGCCGTGGTCCGGTCCGGGGCCTCCTATCTTCATAGGATGACATCCTCTTTTTGTATTCGTGCTGCGGCTCCGGCGCAGGCGTACTTTGTCCTGTTGAGGGCAGAGCAAATTACTGCAGTGCGCAGGCGCTGGGCCGCTCTGACCTTTCCCGGCGCCTGCGCACTGCAGTACTTTGCTCTGCCCTCAACAGGGCAGACAAAGTACGCCTGTGCCAGAGCATGAATACAAGAAGAGGACGTCATCGTGAGAAGATGGGAGGCCCCGGACCGCACAGCATTCCAGAATGCTGTAGATAATCCCCTGATGCTGGTGGGCTTAGCTCATCTTTGATTTTGGGGGTGACAGGTTCCCTTTAACAATCCAATAGTAATTGTGAACAGACCTAAGAATACAGCTGTGCTCTGTGCACTAAAATGCATGCAAGCATTGAATATATTCATTATCTGAAACATCTTTCATGCCAAATATACTGTATAACATTACATAAATATTTATCTATCTATCTATACAGTATATATATATATAGATATATATATATATATATATATATATATATATATATATATATATATATCTATATATATATATATATAGAGAGAGAGAGAGAGATCTCTCTCTCTCTCTCTCTCTCTATATATATATATATATATAGAGATAGTATAACATGAAGGCACTTAGCGTACAAATTGGCCAATTCCATGTGTGCCATGACCAGGAGACTTAACTTTGATGGGACCCTGACACATTCATCAAACATGCCTCTCCTGTGCCAAACCCTACAAATTTAACGAGCAGGAAGGATTCAGAGCTAATTATCTTAATTGAAAAGTATTAGTCTATTTAGCATTAATGTTGTTAATATTTTTGTGCACAGCATGCTGCTGCACTTTTTGGTTTGTTTTTCGTAGCATACCATTCGATGTGATGACTGCTTCCATATTTGATTGAGCACTCCTCTCATCTGTCTAAAGGTATAATCACACAACTTTTTTTCCAGGCGGGTTTGGAGTGGGTTATCTCTGAAACTCATCTGATAAAGCGCTAACAAAACTCTAAAAAGAAAACGAACATATTCATTTCTATGCAAAAACGGCTTGCTGATCAATATGTTCAGGCTTTCGACAGTCTTCTAACCACAATAGGTTTCCAATGATGCTAAGCGGTTAAAAAAAAAGTGAGCAAATTATTTTGTAGACATTTTCCTGCTTTGAAGATGCTTTGTATTTTACAATACAAGTCAAAAGGAAGGTTGAGAAGATGCCGGGCCGTCCTTTTGAGCATTTTGTAGTGTTTTTGCTTAAAAAAAAAACACTAGAAATTTCTTAATTGTCCGGAAAATGCCAGCACAAAAAAGGCCCCAAAAGTCCTAGAAAAATGCTAAAAAAGTTAAAATGTTGAAAAAACACTAAAGGAAATTCACCCATCCCCCCAAAAAATAAAAATAAATTCTAAAAAACAAAAACGCTAAAGGAGAGTTCCCTGAACCGACTTCCACTTGAAAAACGGACATTTTTGCTAATAAATAAGCATGTTGTGTGAACATATCCTAACGCTAAGTTCGCGCAATGAGCATTTTATGAGTTTTTGATGCTGCATATTTTTGCTGCACCCAAATACGCATCCTACAGATCCAGCAATGTTGTTGGAATTTATAGAAACCTTAAACCCACTGTACTTTTTGATTTACGGTATATACTGAGTAAATTGACCTGCGGTGCGTGTTTTCAAATTCTCAACATGTCAAATTCTCTAGCGAGTAAACTGAGTTTTATGTGTGGATTTTGCCCATAGAATAGCATCAGATATCTAAAATCCACAGATAAAAATTTGATATGCGTTTTAGTACATTTCCGCTAAGTAAATGCATTAGAAACGCATTGAATCAACACATGACTACATCAATAAAGTTTGTCAAAGCCAAATAACAGGAAGTATCAAAAACAAAGCAGCTTTATTTAAATCACTAGATGGTGGCCCGATTCTAACGCATCGGGTATTCTAGAATATGTATGTAGTTTATTTATGAAGTTTTCAGAATAATGCAATTTATACACAGGATTCGGCCGGCCGGCCACGACCAATTAGCGAAGCGTGGTTCAAATTCCACGCAAATTCGCGGGCGGTCTGCGCCTGTCGCTGATTGTTCGCGGCCGAGCGTGACCAATCAGTGAAGCCAGGGCCGGCTCCAGGTTTTTGAGGGCCCCGGGTGAAAGAGTCTCAGTGGGCCCCCCTCTAACACATATCACGATTCATGATGCACAGATACAGCAGAGAAATATAGCACAGCCAAGTAGCGTATAACACAGCCCCCGTAGTATATAACACAGCCACGTAGTATATAGCACAGCCACGTAGTATATAGTACAGCCACGTAGTATATAGCACAGCCACGTAGTATATAACACAGCCACGTAGTATATAGCACAGCCACATAGTAAATAGCCCAGCCACGTAGTATATAGCCCAGCCACTTAGTATATTGCCCAGCCACGTAATATATTGCACAGCCACGTAATATATTGCACAGCCACGTAATATATTGCACAGCCACGTAATATATTGCACAGCCACGTAATATATTGCACAGCCACGTAATATATTGCACAGCCACGTAATATATTGCACAGCCATGTAATATATAGCACAGCCCACGTAGTATATAGCACAGCCCGCGCAGTATATAACACAGCCCATGCGGTATCTAACACAGCCCACGTAGTATATAGCAATGTGGGCGCCATATCCCTGTTAAAAAAAGAATTAAAATAAAAAATAGTTATATACTCACCCTCCGTCAGCTCCCTGGATCCAGGCGAGGCGTTTACCGATGCTCCTCGCGACGCTCCGGTCCCAAGAGTGCATTGTTGTCTCGTGAGATGATGACGTAGTGGTCTCGCGGGATGATGACGTAGTGGTCTCGCGAGATGATGACGTAGCGGTCTCGCGAGACCGCTACGTCATCATCTCACGAGACCGCAATGCATGGACCGGTCACCGGAGCCTCGCGAGGAGCGGGAAAGGCGCCGGAAGGTGAGTATATGATGATTTTTTTTTTCCTTATTTTTAGCATTAGATCTTTTTATTATTGATGCTGCACAGGCAGCATCAATAGTAAAAAGTTGGTCACACAGGGTTAATAGCAGCGTTAACAGAGTGCGTTACACCGCGGCATAATGCGGTGTAACGCAGCCATTAACCCTGAGTGAGCGCTGACTGGAGGGGAGTATGGAGCGAGCACTGACTGCGGGGAGTAAAGAGCGGCCATTCTGCCACCGAACTGTGCCCGTCGCTGATGATTGGTCGCGGCCAGCTGGCCGCAACCAATCAGCGACTTGGTGTTTCCGTGACAGACAGACAGACAGACAGTAGGACAGACAGAAAGACGGAAGTGACCCTTAGACAATTATATAGTAGATGACCGAACAAAAGCAGACAAAAAACACAGCACCTAAAATGCGATAAATACGCATGTAAAAAACACAACTAATTAATTTAGTTAATGGGTGCAAAAAATCTGCAACATCAAAAACTCACCAAATACTCGTCATGGGAAAGTAACCTAAAATACATTTTTGACTCTGTTTTTTTTGGTCTGTTTTTGATGTCATGTGTTAACCCCTTAAGAACCGAGGCACTTTGTAGGTTAACGACCGGGCTTCATTTTTTAAATCTGACCAGTGTCACTATCTGCGGCAATAATTCTGCAATGCTTCAATGGATCCCACTGATTCTGAGAATATTTTTTCGTGACATATTGTGTGGCAAAATTTGTTCGACACAACTTGCGTTTATTTGTGAAAATATCGGAAATTTGGCAAAATTTCACAATTTTCAAGCTTTTCATTCTTATGCCCTTAAACCAGAGAGCGTTCAGGCACACAAAATAGTTGCAAAAAAAAACATTTCACACATGTCTACTTTACATCAGCCCAATTTTTAAAACATAATTTTTTTTTTGTTAGAAAGTTAGAAGGGTTAAAAGTTTATCAGAAATTTCTAATTTTTCCAACAAAATTTACAAACCATTTTTTTAGGGACATCATATTTGAAGTGACTTTGAGGAGCCTATATGACAGAAAATACCCCAAAGTGACACCATTCTAAAAGCTACACCCCCTCAAAGTGCTCAAAATCCCATTCAATACGTTTATTTACCCTTAAAGTGCTTCACAGGAAGTACTGTAATGTGGAAGGAAAAAAGAACATTTTATTTTCTTGCACAAATATTTTATTTTAGCCCCCAAATTTTTATTTTCACAAGATAACAGGAGAAATTGAACCACAAAATTTGTTGTGCAAATTCTCCAGAGTACGCCAATACCCCATATGTGGGAGAAAATTACTGTTTGGGCGCACGGCAAAACTCAGATGGGAAGGAGCACTAGTTTTTGCATCACTATATTTTGAGAGCTGTAATTTTTCCATATTTCTGCTGACAGAGTCATATGAGGGCTTGTTCTTTGCGGGACGAGATGACGTTATTAGGGTATGTGCACACGTTGCAGATTTGGCTGCGGTTCCGCAGCGGATTTTACGCTGTGGATCTGCAGCTGTTTTCCATGCGTTTTATAGTAGCATGTAAAGCTACGTAAAAACCAAATCCGCGGTGCACATGCGGAAAATTCAACGCAGAATTGCTGCGGTTTACTTTCTGCAGCATATCATTTCTTTGTGCGAATTCCGCAGTGTACCTGCTCCATAATAGGAATCCGCACAAAAAACACAGGTGAAATCCGCACAAAAACTGCACTAAATCTGCAGTAAATCCGTGGTGAATCCGCAGGTAAAACGCAGGGCGTTTTACCTGTGGATTTTTCAGAATCCACGCGGAAAAATCCGCAATGGAATCTGCAACGTGTGCACATAGCCTTATTGGTACCTTTTCCGGGAACATGACATTTTATGATTGATAAGGCAGCTTTATTCTTCGGGTCAGTACGATTACAGCGATACCACATTTGTGTCATTTTTTTATCAGCAATTTTTGAAATGTCAAGCAGCCGCTGTAAAAGCACACAACATTTTAGGGTGTATAAAAAGAGAGAGAGAAAAAAACTATGACCCCAACGTATTGTTACCTCTCTCTATATCACTTGTAAGCACACATCTAGACTATGGGATTTAGTTTTGGTTTCCACATTTTAAAATGGGTGTTGTAAAGATAGAATCAGGTCAAAGGCGGCAACTTGATTATTACATGGGATGGAAGGCCTCTCCTGTATATTAAGAGGTTAGAAATGCTTTAGTTTAGATAAAAATAATATGTATATTTTTCCTTGCAATACAAAGGATGGGCACATGACTTAGAACTTTCAAATATCTTACAAATTCTGGCAGCTAAATAGGAAAGGGTTCTTTAGGGCTAGAGCAGTCAGACTGTGGAATGCCGACCACAAGAGGTAGTAATGGCAGACACTACAGTTGTGGCCAAAAGTATTGACACCCCTGCAATTCTGTCAGATAATACTTAGTTTCTTCCTGAAAATGATTGCAAACACAAATTCTTTGTTATTATTATCTTCATTTAATTTGTCTTAAATGAAAAAACACAAAAAGAATGGTCTTAAAGCCAAATTGGATATAATTCCACACCAAACATAAAAAAGGGGATGGACAAAAGTATTGGCACTGTTCGAAAAATCATGTGATGCTTCTCTAATTTGTGTAATTAACAGCACCTGTAACTTACCTGTGGCACCTAACAGGTGTTGGCAATAACTAAATCACACTTGCAGCCAGTTGACATGGATTAAAGTTGACTCAACCTTTGTCCTGTGTCCTTGTGTGTACCACATTGAGAATGGAGAAAAGAAAGAAGACCAAAGAACTGTCTGAGGACTTGAGAAACCAAATTGTGAGGAAGCACGAGCAATCTCAAGGCTACAAGTCCATCTCCAAAGACCTGAATGTTCCTGTGTCTATCGTGCGCAGTGTCATCAAGAAGTTTAAAGCCCATGGCACTGTGGCTAACCTCCCTAGATGTGGATGGAAAAGAAAAATTGACAAGAGATTTCAACGCAAGATTGTGCGGATGTTGGATAAAGAACCTCGACTAACATCCAAACAAGTTCAAGCTGTCCTGCAGTCCAAGGGTACAACAGTGTCAACCCGTACTATCCATCGGCGTCTGAATGAAAAGGGACTGTATGGTAGGAGACCCAGGAAGACCCCACTTCTTACCCCGAGACATAAAAAAGCCAGGCTGGAGTTTGCCAAAACTTACCTGAAAAAGCCTAAAACGTTTTGGAAGAATGTTCTCTGGTCAGATGAGACAAAAGTAGAGCTTTTTGGGCAAAGGCATCAACATAGAGTTTACAGGAGAAAAAAAAAGGCATTCAAAGAAAAGAACACGGTCCCTGCAGTCAAACATGGCGGAGGTTCCCTGATGTTTTGGGGTTGCTTTGCTACCTCTGGCACTGGACTGCTTGACCGTGTGCATGGCATTATGAAGTCTGAAGACTACCAACAAATTTTGCAGCATAATGTAGGGCCCAGTATGAGAAAGCTGGGTCTCCCTCAGAGGTCATGGGTCTTCCAGCAGGACAATGACCCAAAACACACTTCAAAAAGCACTAGAAAATGGTTTGAGAGAAAGCACTGGAGACTTCTAAGGTGGCCAGCAATGAGTCCAGACCTGAATCCCATAGAACACCTGTGGAGAGATCTGAAATGGCAGTTTGGAGAAGGCACCCTTCAAATATCAGGGACCTGGAGCAGTTTGCCAAAGAAGAATGGTCTAAAATTCCAGCAGATCATTGTCAGAAACTCATTGATGGTTACCGGAAGCGGCTGGTCGCAGTTATTTTGGCTAATGGTTGTGCAACCAAGTATTAGGCTGAGGGTGCCAATACTTTTGTCTGGCCCATTTTTGGAGTTTTGTGTGAAATGATTAATGTTTTGCTTTTTGCTTCATTCTCTTTTGTGTTTTTTCATTTAAGACAAATTAAATGAAGATAATACCAAAGAATTTGTTTGCAATCATTTTCAGGAAGAAACTGAGTATTATCTGACAGAATTGCAGGGGTGTCAATACTTTTGGCCACAACTGTATATCAGCATTTGAAAAAGGTCTGGATGATTTTCAAATAACCAAAGTTACTGTGTTATGACTAATCTAGTGATAAGTGATGCATAACTGGTCAAGGAAGGTTGAATTTCATGGACCAGTTTCTTTTTTCAACCTATGTTAAGCTACATGTATGGTTCATGGGCAAGAGGTGAATGGATATCACATACATTGGGAAAATCAGCCGCTACTCCATTGTAAAAGATATTGAGTCATGGGGGATTACAATAAACATTTTCTGTTGCCTCAAGCCCATTATAGATCCTGGATCCCTGAAAAATACCGGATTACTCACCGGTAATGCTCTTTTATAGAGCCCACGACAGCACCCACTAGAGAGAGGGGATCCGCCCCTAGGAACAGGAAACCTACAGAGAGATAAAAGGGGCGGCCCCCCCTCGCTCCTCAGTTGTTTTACAGAGAATAGGAGGAACCGCCGCCAGGTTTTAGTTAATAGGCTCAGGCATATATACATATTTACAACCTTATACTATATCTTTCTAATATTTACACCTCACCACCAAGGCACCACGTGCAACTATATAAAGAAAAGGGAGGGATGTGAATGGGTGCTGTCGTGGGCTCTATAAAAGAGCATTACCGGTGAGTAATCCGGTATTTTCTATTCGCCACGACAGCACCCACTAGAGAGATTTACAGAGACTATAGATTGGGTGGGTTAACTGAGTCAAGAACCGAAACCCCAAAAGTTAGATCAGAAGCAGCAGATAGGTCTAATCTATAGTGCCTATAAAAGGTACCAGGCGAAGCCCAAGTTGCGGCCTTACATATAAGGTCTATTGGCACGTTCGCCCTTTCTGCCCAGGAAGTCGGCAAGGCCCTTGTAGAATGTGCCCCCACATGCATCGGAGGATCTCTTCCTTTAGCCTTGTATGCCAAGATTATGGCTTATCTGATCCAGCGAGATAACGTGCCTTTAGTGACTCTGGATCCCTTGGTTTTACCCTGAAAAGACACAAAGAGGGCCCCACTCTTCCTCCAGTCCCTAGTTCTCTCTAAATAGGCCAGAATAGTCCTCTTTACATCTAGGATATGAAGTCTTACTTCCTCTGGAGTTGAGTGGTCTTTATAAAAAGTAGGCAATAGGATCTCTTGGGATCTATGAAAACTAGTGGCTACCTTAGGCAGATAACATGGGTCTGTTTTCAAAACTATTCTATCAGGTGTTACCGATAAGAATGGAGGATCTATTGACAAGGCCTGTAGGTCGCTAACTCTTCTAGCCGATACAAATGCTACTAATAATATTGCTTTCAACGAGATGTTCTTTAACGAGGCTGTATGAAGAGGCTCAAATGGGCTCTGTGTCAATGCATCCAGGACCAAAGCTAGATCCCACTGGGGCACCTGTGGTATATTTATTGGTTTCGACCGTTCACAAGCAGATATAAAACGGGATATCCACCTATCACCTGCGACATCGTAACTGAAAAGGGCCCCTAAAGCTGAAATCTGAACTTTCAGAGTATTAACAGAGAGTCCCAACTCCAGTCCTTTTTGCAAGAACTCTAGTATTGAAAATATAGGCACCTCTGAAAAAATTTGCGTTGTATGGAACTCAAGAAATTTTCTCCAGACCCTGACATAAATTTTGGTAGTAGAAGACTTTCTACTCTTCATGAGGGTATCTACTAACCCACTAGAAAACCCCCTGCTACTTAGTAACCGCCTCTCAAATTCCAAACTGTCAAGTTCATGCCTTTTACTTGAGGATGGAAAAACGGTCCCTGCAACAACAGGTCCTTGGTCTGAGGCAGAATCCAAGGGTCCGTGATCGACATTGCTCTGAGCCATGAAAACCATGGCCTCTTGGGCCAAAAAGGGGCTATCAACAGAACTCTTGCCCCTTCCTCCCTTATTTTTCTTATCACTATGGGCAATAGATTCCATGGGGGAAATGCATATGCCAGGTCGAATGTCCATGGTATCTGAAGGGCATCGAATATGTCTGGATTGTCTAGCCTGCATAGGGAGGCAAACATCCTGACCTGACGGTTGGACCTTATGGAGAACAAGTCTATCTGAGGCATGCCCCATCTAGCTGTTATCAAACTGAAAATCTTCCTGTTGAGCATCCATTCTCCTTGATGAAGGGTGTGATGGCTGAGGAAATCAGCCTGAAAGTTGTCTATGCCTCTTATGTGTACCGCTGACAAGGACAACAGATGACTTTCGGCTAACATCATCATGTCTGATGCCACCTCCATGAGAGTGTCTGACCGTGTACCTCCTTGATGGTTTAGATAGGCCACCGCAGAGGTGTTGTCGGAGAGGACCATTGTGTGAGAGCCTCGGAGCTGAGGAAGAAAGTGGAGTAGGGAATAATATATAGCTCTTAATTCTTTAACATTAGAAGAATTATTAGACTCTGATCTGGACCAAAGACCCTGAACCACCTGATCCTGAAAATGTGCTCCCCAATCTTCAGGACTAGCATCTGTGGTAACTATTTCTGAAGGAGTGATTACCCATGGAACTCCTTTTGACAGATTCTCCCAATCTAACCACCATGCAAGGGAGTGTACCACTTCTGACGGTAGAAAAATTGTCTGATCTAAACATCCCTGATTTTTAACACTCTCTTGTAATACAAATTTCTGCAGCTGCCTGGTATGAAATTGCGCCCACTCAACTGCAGGAATACAAGAAGTTAAAGAACCTAGCAACGACATGGCATTCCTCAACGACATACTACGTCTATTGATCGCTAAGTTCACTTTATCAATTATGGAGGTCTTTTTATCATCTGGCAGCCAACATACTTGATCAACCGAATCCAAAAGGAGACCAAGGAACTTTTGACATGTAATCGGCCGGAGTCTGGATTTCTCCCAGTTGATAATCCAGCCAAGTGTCTGTAAAGAAAATGCCACCTCCTCTAATCTCTGCTCACACTGTAGGGAGTCCTTTCCCACTATTAGTAAATCATCCAGATACGGAATGACCAGTGTGTCTTTTAAATGCAAAAAGGACATTACCTCCAACAATAATTTAGTGAACACCCTCGGAGCCATTGATAGGCCAAAAGGCATTGCCCTGTACTGTAGATGACAAACCTGACCATCCATTACAACTGCTACTCGAAGGAACTGTTGGTGCAATCGATGTATAGGCAGATGGTAGTAAGCATCTTTAAGATCCAGTACCACCATGTAACAGTTGGGAAATAAATTCTTTATGGCTGACCGAATGGACTCCATCTTAAAAGCTTTAGGTCTTATGAAGGTGTTCAACTTTCTCAAATTAAATATAGTCCTAAAGGACCCATCAGGCTTAGTAATCAGAAATTAGGGAGAATAAAACCCCTTTCCTATTTGAGATGATGAAACTTTTATTAGAACTCGTTTGGACAAAAGAGATTTGATTTCAGTTTCCAGTGCCTCTTGCTGTGGCCTGGATTTTAGGGAGGTAAGAAGAAAAGAATCCGGAGGTGTCCGGATGAAGTCTAAGGGTACCGTCACACAGTGCAATTTTCATCGCTACGACGGCACGATTCGTGACGTTCGAGCGATATAGTTACGATATCGCAGTGTCTGACACGCTCCTGCGATCAGGGACCCCGCTGAGAATCGTACGTCGTAGCAGATCGTTTGAAACTTTCTTTCGTCGTCTAGTGTCCCGCTGTGGCGGCATGATCGCATGGTGTAACATATATCGTATACGATGTGCGCATAGTAACCAACGGCTTCTACATCGCACATACGTCATGAAATTATCGCTCCAGCGTCGTACATTGCAAAGTGTGACAGCAGTCTATGACGCTGGAGCGATATTGTTACGATGCTGGAGCGTCACGAATCGTGCCGTCGTAGCGATGAAAATTGCACTGTGTGACGGTACCCTAAGAAGAGGCCTGACTAAATTAAATTTATGGCCCATGTATTAGCCGTTATCTCTTTCCACTGCTCAACAAACTGTAGTAGTCTACCGCCCACCGGTGGAATAGGGTTCTCGGAACTTATCCGCTGGCCTGAAGGGACGCTTATTGAACAAATTTCCCTTCTGCCTGAACTCCCTGTTACTCCAGCGGTCTTTAAAGCCTCCTTTCCTCCCAAATGGCGGCTTCCTGAACGCCCTTCTGTAGGAAGGAATAAAGGGATTAGGAAACCCCTTTTTCCCGCCTTAGTGAGTATGTCATCCAGGACAGCTCCAAAGAGGTACTCACCCTGGCAGAGTATGCCACACAACTTAGACCTGGACTGGGCATCCCCCCTCCAGTTCTTTAACCACAATGCCCGACGAGCCGTGTTAGAGAGGTTAGCTGATCTAGCCGCCAGGCGGAGAGAGTCTATTGAGGCATCGGATATATACGCTGCAGCCCCCTTAATCAATGGAATAGAGGCCCGCAGCTTCTCTCTGGAAACGCCACTCCTGATATTTTAATCTAGTTGTTCCAGCCAAACTAACATGGACCTGCTAGTACAAGTGGCAGAGATTGCTGGTTTAAACGCAGTAACACAGGCCTCCCATGATTTCTTAAGAAGTGCGTCAGATTTTCTATCCATAGGGTCGGACAAAGAACCCGCATCCTCTACCGGCAAAGAGGAACGGCGAGCGGTAGATGCCACAGCCGCATCAACCTTTGGTACTTTAGCCCAGGTGGCTAAGTCCTCGTTATCAAAGGGGTAGCGCCTTTTACAGGACACTGGTCCAAACCCCTTTTGTCCCTTACTCCACTCCTTCTTAACAAGGTCTTTTATAGCCTGGTTTACTGGGAACACATGGCCTTTCCGTTGAGAGAGACCCGCGAACATCACCTCCTGCTGAGTCTGAGGTTCTTTTGATAAGTAAATAAGGCAGCACACTGCAGCGCTAAAACATGTAAACTTGAAATACGAAATTTGAACTGCATTACTGCACTAGAAATATGAAAAATGAGAGCGTTTAGCGCATAAAAATGGCCAATTTTATGTGTACCTGGTAGCCCCTTTACGGCATCTCTCTTATACCAGGTCCTAAACTTGCCTTACCTGGCTGAGAATAAACATCTCCATCTGAATGGGTACATGTGAAACCTCTTCCTAGACTAAAATTCTCTCTCTCTGTGGAGGGGTATTGGATCTGCTGTAATTAAAACACCTATAGGATAGGAGGCGGAGTGCATGATCAGAAGGCTAAAGAATACGAATGAGGTTCTTTTGATTCTGAAAATCCCATAGTACTCCTTACTGATTTAACCAGGTTATTTATGCCATCAGTAGGAAAACAAACATAGTCCTCTTCATCTGAGGAACCCGATAACTGAGAGACGTGTGACTCGATCTCCCCACTCTCTGCCGACGTATCGGCTTTAGGCGATAATGCTCTGCCACCTCTTCTCTCAATATTCACGGATGGACCACCTCCTAAAGACTGAAGCTCCTCCCAAATTATAAGACGTATCTCATTCATCTTAACGGACTCTTCCTGCCGCAAGGTGTTATCTATACAAGCCTGGCATAGTTTTTTGCTATAAGCATCAGGTAAGGGCTCAGTACATATTGCACACTGTTTATGCTTGGTCTTCCCAGTCCTCTTCCCCTACAAAAACATAAGGAGAGGAGACCAACATAAGCTTCCATGAAGCTAAATAACACTCACCCTGAAGTATCTCTATATACCGGGTCTCGGCTCTTTTGCTCAGTCTGGGGTGCACTTGTCAGTGGAGTCGCTCGCTTTTGACTGTCCACCACTTCTCTTTCTGGCATTTTCGCTGGGTCCAGCTAACTCCTCCATAGGGCGTTCACAAACCTCCTCATGGGACAACATGTTAACGCACCCCCTGCACAGCTGTGCTGTAATTTATAGCGCCGGACCACACACCCCTTCCTGCTGCTTTTTCTCTCTTTCTTTTTTTTTCTTACCAGCGCTGCCCAGGCTGAAGGGACCGCTCACAGGATCCAATATGGCGGCGCCCCCGGAAGTGCTACTTTGACCTCGGTGTTCAGGGAGCGCCGCCGCACTGCGCATGCGCCGGCGTCCCTGCAGCTTGCCGGCCGCTCTCCTCGCCGCCCCCACATCCAGCCAACACTCACCGGACCGGGGAAAGCGATGCCGCCTCTGCAAAGCCGCGCTACACAACCGGAGGCCCATCTGAGGTACAATCCGTCAGTCACTGTTTACAACGATGTCCCAGCAGGAACATTGTTGCCTTGCAGCCAGTCGCAGCAGATGAGGGGGGAACCAGCAGGAACCCCCGACTCTGTTCATCCGCCCTGGAGCCCCTGTCGCTCAGCAGAGATGGACAGGCGGCATCCAGGCGGACCTTCCTCTTCCTTAAGGACTCCATAGAGTCTTCTCTGTGGGTTCCCCTTTAGGAACAGGAAACCAACTGAGGAGCGAGGGGGGACCGCCCCTTTTATCTCTCTGTAGGTGTCCTGTTCCTAGGGGCGGATCCCCTCTCTCTAGTGGGTGCTGTCGTGGCGAATAGAAAATAGTGGATTTCTTTTAGCTACATAACAACACGTTGGGCATGTCTACATTATCCCAACCCTGAAGGGATGGTGCCGATATTTAACATACTTGTTTTGATGCAATCCGTCTCTTGAGACATCACTAGAGCCTTCAAGACAAACATGTTTTTTTCTCCAGTAAACTTTAAGGGGGTCTGTGGAAAAGTGCACATATTAAAGCAATTCAAGTATGAGCTAACCAAATGATTTTAGCCGATGGCAATGTAATCTGAAGTGTGAAAGTTCAGTTTCACAGCAAACATGAACAAGACAGCCCGGTTCAAAAATGTATTCATAGAGCCAAGACGGACAAGTATAAGCAATGCATTTTTGTCTCTATGGGGGACATACAGAATTACTATGCTGGTTTTGTCGACATACAGTGGCATGTAAAAGTTTAGACACCCCTGGTCAAAATTATTGTGAACAGTTAAGCAAGTTGAAAATGAAAAAAAATCTCTAAAAAGGCCTAAAGTTAAAGATGACATCTCCTTTGTATTGTAGGCAATGTATATTTTCATTTTTTACATTTTAAAAATTACAAAAAATAATATGGGCCGATGTAAAGTTTGGGCACCCTTGGAGATTTGTGTTCTCAGATAACTTTGACGAAAGTTTCAGACCTTAATTAGCCTGTTAGGGTTATGGCTTGTTCACCGTTAGGAAAGGCCAGGTGATGCAAATTTCCCAGCTTTATAAAAACCCAGCCTCCTCCATCCTTGTGCCAAAAAACAGCAGCCATGGGTTCTTCTAAGCAGCTGCCTAGAACTCTGAAAATGAAAACAGTGGAGGCCCACAAAGCAGGAGAATGCTATAAGAAGATAGCAAAGCTTTTTCAAGTTGCCCCTTTCTCGGTTTGAAATATAATTAAAAAATGGTAGTTAACAGGAACAGTGGAGGTCAAGATAAGGTCTGGAAGACCAAGCAAAATTTCTGTAAGAGCTTCTTGTAGGATTGCTAGAGAGGCAAATCAGAGCCCCCACTAGACTGCAAAAGACCTTCAGAAAGATGTAGCAGACTCTGAAATTGTTGTACATTGTTCTACTGTTCAGAGACATCTGTACAAATATGACCTTCATGGAAGAGTTATCAGAAGAAAACCTCTCCTGCATTCTCACCATAAAATTCAGCATCATAAGTATGCAAAAGAACATCTAAACAAGCCGGATTCATTTTGGAAACAAATCCTGTGGACCGATGAGGTTAAAATAGAACTTTTTGGCCACAATGATCAAAGGTAGGTGGAGAAAAAAAGGGCACAGAATTTCAGGAAAAGAACAGCTCACCATCAATCATGCTTTGGGGTTGTGTTGAAGCCAATGGCATGGGGAAAATTTCATTGGTAGAGTGAAGAATGGATTCAATAAAGTTTCAACAAATTCTTGATGAAAACATAACACCATCTGTAATAAAGCTGATGTTGAAAAGAGGATGGTTTATACAAATGGATAATTATTCTAAAGACACGTCAAAATCCACAATAGTCTACCTCAAAAAGTGCAAGCTGAAGGTTTTACAATGGCCCTCACAGTACCTTGATCTGAACATCACTGAAAATCTGTGGCTAGACTTCAAAATAGCAGTGCTGCACGACGACCCAGGAAGAATGTATGAAAATCCCTCAAACAAGAACTGAAAGACTCTTGTCTGGCTACAAAAAGTGTTTACAAGCTATGATACTTTCAAATGGGGGCATTACTAGGTACTAAAATGCAAGGTGCCCAAACTTTTGCATTGTCCCATTTTCTAGTTTGTAATCTTTCAAATATAAAAGATGAATATATGTATATATATATTTTCCTTATATAGAAAGAAAATGTGTCATCTTTAACTTATTATTATTTATATAGCACCATTAATTCCATGGTGCTGTACATGTGAAAAAGGGGTTACATACAGGGTTATAGATATCATTAACAGTAAACAAATTTGCAATGACAGACTGGTACAGAGGGGAGAGGACCCTGTCCTTGCTGACTTACATTCTTCGGCTCTGGTGGTGGTGAGGTGGCAGCTCGGGCGGTGGCGGCGCGGCAGCTCGCGTGGTTGGTGACGTGGCAGCGGCTCGGATGGTTGGTTGGGCGGCAGCTCGGGCGGTGGCGATGCGGCAGCTCGCGTGGTTGGTGACATGGCAGCGACTCGGGTAGTTGGTGGGGCGGCAGCTCGTGTGGATGGTGAGGCGGCAGCTCGGGTGGTGGTGAGGCGGCAGAATGGTTATTGCAGGCTGTAGGCTTTCTTGAAGAGATGGGTTTTCAGGTTCCGTATGAAGGATCCGAGGGTGGTGGATAATCGGACGTGTTAAGGCATGGAATTCCAGAGGATGGGGGATATTCGGGAGAAATCTTGGAGGCGGTTGTGTGAGGAACGAATAAGTGTGGAGGAGAGTAGGAGGTCTTGGGAGGATAGAAGATTGCGTGAGGAAGATAGTGGGAGATTAGTTCAGATATAGGGAGGGGACAGGTTGTGGATGGCTTTGTAGATCAGTATTAGTAGTTTGAACTGGATTCGTTGGGGAATTGGGAGCCAGTTGAGGGATTTGCAGAGGGGAGAAGCAGGTGAGTAGCAAGGAGAGAGGTGGATTAGGCGGGCAGCAGAGTTGAGGACTGGAGCGGTGCAAGGGAGTTAGCGGGGAGGCCACAGAGGAGAGTGTTGCAGTAATCGAGGTGGGAAATAATGAGGGCATGCACAAGAGTTTTAGTAGATTGTGGGCTGACTTTATTCCTCTTAGAGATCATTTCATCTTCAACTTGCTTAACTGTTCACAATAACAGTAATTTCGACCAAGGGTGCCCAAACTTTTACATGCCACTGTATATGAAACTGCATATTCATAGTCTATACAAGAAAGAAGTATATCTTGGTACCGTGTTAGCCAGTAGATAGAAAAATATTTAGAATTGAGAGTCCTCAGTGGTTGATACCTTTTAATGGCTAACTGAAAAGATGGTAACAAATTGCAAGCTTTCGAGACTACACAGGTCTCTTCATAAGGCAAAGACTAAAACAAATTCTGAAGAATCACATATTTATGCACAACATGGCATAGAAAAAAAAAAAAAAATAATTGGCCCAATATTTATGGTTGTAACTGTTTATCACCCATGGTAATTCTGCTTCATGTCACCTGTCTTATCCATGTTTTTTTTTTTTCTATGCCATGTTGTGCATAAATATGTGATTCTTCAGAATTTGTTTTAGTCTTTGCCTGATGAAGAGACCTATGTAGTCTGGAAAGCTTGCAATTTGTTACCATCTTTTCAGTTAGCCATTAAAAGGTATCAACCACTGAGGACTCTCAATTCTAAATATTATTCATAGTCTGTCATTCTTAGAATTTTGCACTCGCCAGCTGTTTACTCTGGGGCTTACAAGTTTTTTTTTTACCCATGATCCATTAATCACTATTGAGTTTATCACATATAAAAAGAATGCCCGATTTAGATAACCCATTTTATTAGGATCATCTAGTAGGATGGATCTCCTATTCAGGACCTTTCTCTATTGATGTCAATAACAACTCTGTAATTCTTTTACCTTTTGGTGGCACTGCCCTGAGATGCACTATACCACGTGTAAAGCTCTGATGTGCGAGCTGGTAACATTTGGCCTGCGAGGAAGGCAGCCCTGCCACCCGTCCTGCAGTCTGAAGGCGCTGCACCAGAGGCAAGCATGTGCCCTGTGCAGAGTGAACATAATGTTTCTTGCAGGCACTTATTCAGACTGCCCACTGCACTGTCCAATTAGAGAAGTCCCATCAGGTGACCAGACAAGAGATGCTCCTGTGTAAGGATAGAGAAGACCTTTCGTCTGTACATAGTGAGTAAGGAGTGGGAGAGTTGTACTGGCTCCTGTGCCATTCAGAAACACAGCAGGGATGTCTCACACGTACTGCTCTCCTGGGCTGGACATTACAGCGCTGTAGGTTTGCTTACATTTTCATTCCATATCACTTTTTTCCTTTGCCACATTCTTGAGGCTTTTGATGTCAGTCTTGTCGAATTGCTAGTGTGTTTAAAGGGAACCTGTCACCCCCAAAATGGAAGGTGAGCTAAGCCCACCCACCGGCCCCAGGGGCGTATCTACAGTCATGGCCAAAAGTATTGACACCCCTGCAATTCTGTCAGATAATACTCAGTTTCTTCCTGAAAATGATTGCAAACAAATTCTTTATCTTCATTTAATTTGTCTTAAATGAAAAAACACAAAAGAGAATGAAGCAAAAAGCAAAACATTGATCATTTCACACAAAACTCCAAAAATGGGCCAGACAAAAGTATTGGCACCCTCAGCCTAATACTTGGTTGCACAACCTTTAGCCAAAATAACTGTGACCAACCGCTTCCGGTAACCATCAATGAGTGTCTTACAATGCTCTGCTGGAATTTTAGACCATTCTTCTTTGGCAAACTGCTCCAGGTCCCTCATATTTGAAGGGTGCCTTCTCCAAACTGCCATTTTTAGATCTCTCCACAGGTGTTCTATGGGATTCAGGTCTGGACTCATTGCTGGCCACCTTAGAAGTCTCCAGTGCTTTCTCTCAAGCCATTTTCTAGTGCTTTTTGAAGTGTGTTTTGGGTCATTGTCCTGCTGGAAGACCCATGACCTCTGAGGGAGACCAGCTTTCTCATACTGGGCCCTACATTATGCTGCAAAATTTGTTGGTAGTCTTCAGACTTCATAATGCCATGCACACGGTCAAGCAGTCCAGTGCCAGAGGCAGCAATGCAACCCCAAAACATCAGGGAACCTTCGCCATGTTTGACTGTAGGGACCGTGTTTTCTTTGAATACCTTTTTTTCTCTTGTAAACTCTATGTTGATGCCTTTGCCCAAAAAGCTCTACTTTTGTCTCATCTGACCAGAGAACATTCTTCCAAAACGTTTTAGGCTTTTTCAGGTAAGTTTTGGCAGACTCCAGCTTGGCTTTTTTATGTCTCGGGGTAAGAAGTGGGATCTTCCTGGGTCTCCTACCATACAGTCCCTTTTCATTCAGACGCCGACGGATAGTACAGGTTGACACTGTTGTACCCTCGGACTGCAGGGCAGCTTGAACTTGTTTGGATGTTACTCTAGATTCTTTATCCAACATCCGCACAATCTTGCGTTGAAATCTCTTGTCAATTTTTCTTTTCCATCCACATCTAGGGAAGTTAGCCACAGTGCCATGGGCTTCAAACATCTTGATGACACTGTGCACGGTAGACAGAGGAACATTCAGGTCTTTGGAGATGGACTTGTAGCCTTGAGATTGCTCATGCTTCCTCACAATTTGGTTTCTCAAGTCCTCAGACAGTTCTTTGGTCTTCTTTCTTTTCTCCATGCTCAATGTGGTGCACACAAGGACACAGGACAGAGGTTGAGTCAACTTTAATCCATGTCAACTGGCTGCAAGTGTGATTTAGTTATTGCCAACACCTGTTAGGTGCCACAGGTAAGTTACAGGTGCTGTTAATTACACAAATTAGAGAAGCATCACATGATTTTTTGAACAGTGCCAATAATTTTGTCCACTCCCTTTTTTATGTTTGGTGTGGAATTATATCCAATTTGGCTTTAGGACAATTCTTTTTGTGCTTTTTCATTTAAGACAAATTAAATGAAGATAATAATACCAAATAATTTGTGATTGCAATCATTTTCAGGAAGAAACTGAGTATTATCTGACAGAATTGCAGGGGTGTCAATACTTTTGGCCATGACTGTACAGCATTCAGTGAGCGGACCATTATTTAGCTTTTTACCGCTCTGAACTTTACAATACAAGTTAATGGGAAGGCTGAAAAGGCGCCCGGGCATCTTTTAGACCATTTTGTCAACAGTTTTGCTTCATAAACACGTTGCAGGTTTCATCAGCATTGAATGGAGTTAAAAATTACATCCAAAAAACGCCAGTTAAAAAAAAAAAGCTCCTCCAAAAACTCTGGGGGGGGGGGGGGGGGGAAAATCTAAAAAAAGAAAATCACAGGCTGCCAAAAAAAACAGCATTTCCTGAAGTGTTTTCCTTGTGAAAAAAACTCCGTACTTTTGTCCCCGTTCGATGAGTAGTGGCTGTGGATGAGAACCGCTGATCAGCTCCTATTTTTCTGATCTGCGGTACTTGGCAGTGACTGCTACAGTGAATGGAGCTGTGCTGCCCTGCTTCATTCAATGTTTCCATGTAGCAGCGGCTATGGTTAATAACAGCTGATGGGGTGGGGGTTCCGAGTGTAAGACCCCCGTGACCACCGGTTGATGACCCATCCTACTATAGTGAATAGAAATGTGCTTCTCTAACTTTTTCTAGGTATATTGGCCTGAGAATAACTGGTGCTGGACAGACTAGTAATACACGCAGTATTTCTTATATCCTACAAATTCATTTCCATCTCTAGCACACCGGTGTGTGTATATTAGATCTAATCATTATTCCCATAATTTGCGTGCCAGCACATAAGCCTCACTAGTAGACGTCAGGTACTTTCTTGTAAAGCTATCATAATATAAAACTGCGGATAAAACCAGAAGACGGGAAATGAATAATAGAACAGATAAAATCAGAATAATATGTGCGGCTCCTCTTTATAAGTCACAATGGATTCATAGTTCCACCGTATCCTCCACATGTACTAGGACTTTATGACTTACGAGGTTTCGCAATGTGATCTATTTGTTGTGGAATATATTACAATTAAATGGATGAAGAATTTGTCATCAGACTTTATTAACATCGTGGCCTGCTGCAACACTTTTCTAAACGGACTGGAGCGCCCTAAAGGCAAAGAGGAGCGTAATCAGGGGCAGAAAACAAGCGAGCGCTGCAACTTACAGGAACCTAGGATCTCAGGATAATGAATGAACCTGAGCGGTTTTAGGAGAAATCCCCATCCGAGTGGTACGTAGGTCATATCTGCATCATTTTATAGGAAATGTTCATTTAGATCAGTCTCGACCCTCTGGCGTCTCAGCAGCTTCACTTCAGATCCCGTTTTCAGCACAGAAAACACTCCCTTGTGTTGGGCACATGTATGACATCAACACATGAAAGAATGGGGGTCGTGGACAAGGTGCACATCCCAAAGATTACTTTATATTATTTAAAAATACAGAAATTGTGGACACTTTAAAGGGAATCTGCCAGCAGCATGATGTAGGGGGCAGAGACCCTGATTCCAGCGATGTATCACTCAGTTTACTAGGTACAGCAGTTGTGATATAATTACTGTTTTCTCAGCTGCAGATCTAGCAGAGCACAAATGCTGAGCTGTGTATAACCCCGCCCACACCTCTGATTGGCTGTTTGGTAGATAGTATAGTGACAGCGAGCTGCTATTCAGCGCTGGGGGCGTGGTTGGACCAGGAGGCACCAGACCGCTTGTCCTGTAAGGATAATCGCAACCCTGACTGTATTGAAACAGCAAAACACAGCCCAGTAAGTGACATATCACTGGAATCAGGGTCTCAGTCCCTATATCATGGTGAACTGAGATAACAGCAAAAACTTGGTCACAGCGTCCTTTTAAAAATGACCTCTCACCTGGCCAAAAGTGGTAATTTTTTTGCTTTTGCTTTATTCCTACTGCTCCCCCCGAATAATCATTTTTTAAACCCTCCATACAGTTCCTGAGTTATGGGCCTCTCTATTTAGTGCTGATTTTTATGGTCTTTACCAAGGGGGCATGGCTCATAGGGTTAAACTGCTGAGCAGTCTTAAAAAAGCCCCCAGGATATCCGGGGAGCCATGTCCCCATTTGTTTGTTGAGCTCTTGCAGTTGCAATAAGGAGGGTTGGTTGCAGCCTTTATTTCTTATTATTTCATTAGTGGCGCGCTCCACATTAAGTATTATATACCGTGTAGGCACATGACCAGCTCTGTTCCCCATCTATGCCCATGACGGTAAAGGAACGGCCAGCCGGCCCGTCACACACCGCTCTGGTCACACCATGACAAAGGAAACGGTCATGCACAGAACTATATTAGTAAGTTATGTAACATGCTGTTTAGAGCTGGTGTGTATTTTTTTGGGCTAGACATCCATTTTAAATGGAATCTGACACCAGGTTTTTGCTACAACATGTAAGAGCAGTCTGATGTAGGGGCAGAAACCCTAATTCTAGCAATGTGTCACTCACTGGGTTGCTTGATGCAGCCTTGATAAAAGCTTGGCTTCATCTGCTTCAGATCTAGCAGTTCTCAACTGCTGAGCCCCGTATAATCCCACCCACGCTACTGATTGGCAGCTTTCTATGTACACTGTGCAGAGGCAGAAAACAGCGATTTTGTCAAAACGGCAGCAAACAGCCCAGTAAGTGACACATCACTGGAATAAAGAGCCTATGGCCCTGATTAATCAAGACCAGAGATGTTCCCACCGGTCTCGATGAGTGGAAGTATTGGAGTCACTCTTGATTCATTAATGGACGCATGTCTCCTAATGAATCAGGAGTGTCTGATAACAGGCGTGAGCCTCGCCACAAATCTTACTCCAGTCATGGACTGAAATGAGATTTCTGGCAAAAGGCACACCACACTTTGTCCTTTCCATTTCCATACGGTACTTGTGGACTGACATGGAACATACATTTTGTCGATATTTAGAGCCATGCTTATTATTTTTAGGCCTTTTAAATACGTAACACCCATCAAGTGGTAATACTGCCAAGCAGCAGCCATGTGTAATCTTCGGGCTTGTGTTCTGCTCCTTCGATCCTTGTTATATGTAGAACATAGTGTTGGCCTTTTCTTCTCAACCACAATGAAAAATGCTTTTTTTTTTTTTTAAATTATCAGGACTCAGGTCCAGCGGTGACCATGTCAATAGTCCATGGCCTCCAGCCCTCAGACCTGTGAACCTTCTACCTGCTGGCATCTCCAGCACCTCGTCTTCAGTAGTAGACCAGGAGAAGTGTCATGTGTGCGTCGCTCCGTAACAATGACGTTGAGCTGCCTAATCAGAAACGGTCTGTAGGCATCAGGAGATGCGTAGGGCTCTGACATGGCGACTACTGACCTAACCGCTGGACCAAGGTCCTGTGAATCATTTTGCGCAAATCTAGTATGTTTTTTAATCAACCATTTTATATATGGCACTGACTTCGATATTAATTGATACATATGACCACCGATATAGCAATAAGATTGTAAAATATAGACCGCCGAGATGGTTCTAAGTTTACAAAATTTGGCATCCCAACCTTTCTGGTTTTCTCCTGATCATTCATGTCCCAAGAGTTTGGTGAAAGACCCATTGATCTCACTACCAAATATGATTTATACAACCCCTGGCAAAAATTATGGAATCACCGGCCTTGGAGGATGTTCATTAAGTTGCTTAATTTTGTAGAAAAAAAATCAGATCACAGACATGGCACAAAACTAAAGTAATTTCAAATGGCAAATTTCAAATGGCAAAAAATGTGGTAGCCAGTAATGGTTACTTTTTTTAACCAAGCATAGGGTAAAAATTATGGGATCACTCAATTCTGAGGAAAAAATTATGGAATCACCCTGTAAATTTTCATTCCAAAAATAACACCTGCATCAAATTAGATCTGCTTAGTCTGCATGTAAAAAGGAGTGATCACACCTTGGAGATCTGTTGCACCAAGTGGACTGACATGAATAATGGCTCCAACACAAAAGATGTCAATTGAAACAAAGGAGAGGATTATCAAACTCTTAAAAGAGGGTAAATCATCACGCAATTTTGCAAAAAATGTTGGTTGTTCACAGTCAGCTGTGTCTAAAATCTGGACCAAATACAAACAACATGGGAAGGTTGTTAAAGGCAAACATACTGGTAGATCAAGGAAGACATCAAAGCGTCAAGACCGGAAACTTAAAGCAATATGTCTCCAAAACAGGAAATGCACAACAAAACAAATGAGGAACGAATGGGAGGAAACTGGAGTTAACGTCTGTGACCGAACTGTAAGAAACCGCCTAAAGGAAATGGGATTTATATACATAAAAGCTAAATGAAAGCACCATTAACACCTAAACAGAATAAAACAAGGTTATAATGGGCTAAGGAAAAGCAATCGTGGACTGTGGATGGCTGGATGAAAGTCATATTCAGTGATGAATCACGAATCTGCATTGGGCAAGGTGATGATGCTGGAACTTTTGTTTGGTGCCGTTCCAATGAGATTTATAAAGATGACTGCCTGAAGAGAACATGCAAATTTCCACAGTCATTGATGATATGGGGCTGCATGTCAGGTAAAGGCACTGGGGAGATGGCTGTTATTACATCTTCAATAAATGCACAAGTTTATGTTGATATTTTGGACACTTTTCTTATCCCATCTATTGAAAGGATGTTTGGGGATGATGAAATCATTTTTCAAGATGATAATGCATCCTGCCATAGAGCAAAAACTGTGAAAACATTCCTTGAAAAAAGACACATAAGGTCAATGTCATGGCTGCAAATAGTCCGGATCTCAATCCAATTGAAAATCTTTGGTGGAAGTTGAAGAAAATGGTCCATGACGAGGCTCCAACCTGCAAAGCTGATCTGGCAACAGGAATCAGAGAAAGTTGGAGCCAGATTGATGAAGAGTACTGTGTGACAGTCATTAAGTCCAGGCCTCAGAGACTGCAAGCTGTTATAAAAGCCAGAGGTGGGGCAACAAAATACTAGTGATGTTGTGGAGTGTTTTTTTGTTTGTTTTTCACGATTACATATTTTTTTCCTCAGAATTGAGTGATTCCATATTTTTTCCCCTATGCTTGGTTAAAAAAAGTAACCATTACTGACTACCACATTGTTGGTTCTTGATTTGCTTCTTAAAGCCAGAAAGTTGCCATTTGAAATGACATTAGTTTTGTGCCAAGTCTGTGATCTGCTTTTTTTTCTACAAAATTAAAACAACTGAATGAACATCCTCCAAGGCCGGGGATTCCATAATATGTCAGGGGTTGTAGTAAGTTTTTGTGGCCGTTACGGTCCGCACCGACCATACAGTATAGTCATCAGTTTAGAAAATGTGATGTGCGCGAGCTCACAAGGATCTAAAACAGACCAAAAATGAAGGCAGCGAGTTAAGCCGGAAGAAATTATCCGAAAAGACCACTGATCAGCACAATTTCATATCTGAAAGAAGCAACGAATTCATGAGAATAAAATGAAAAAAAAAAAAAAGCACAGATACATTATAAATACGAAACAGTCCGAACAGAAACGTAACGCTGTAATTAGATAAATTATATAAATAGACAACATAATGCACTATTAACATCCGAAACTTATATATACAAACAGAAGAGATCGCAAAACGACAGGATTTATAACCAAGGGAGAAGAGCTCTTCTGAGCGCACAGCGGGCAGCCTGGCACTGCGCGAGCGCTTGGCGGCATTCACTATATGCATAGAATATTGGCAGAAATTGACATTATTGGCTTCATGGCGCTTCATATAGGAATGCACAGTAATGCTTATTTCTAAGAGTGACGTAGTGAAAGGTCCCTTTTAAATGAGGCTATCCGATCCCCCTAATATAGATGAACTACTGCGTATAATTACTCCAAACACTGATACTGATCACCTATCCACAGAACAAATTAGTGGCGACCGATCCCAAATACATATCTTTGCTCCATTCCAACCACACATTTTCAGCCCTCCATACACAGACTACCGTTGGCCGATATCACCCGATTTAGTTGACAGCCCATAGTGTATTGGGGCCAAGAACAGATGATTATCAAGGACGTTAAGGATCCGATGTGTCCGTTTCAGCCTGTTGATGCTTTTCTTCACCCAGACAAAAGCCACCGCCAGACAGGTCTGGCAGCAGCTTTCTCATAGAGAACATAGGAGCACATGGCTTATGAGGGCCCCTGTGTATGGAGATGATAGATGCCAGTCACCTGACTGGGTGAACCATCAATTGGCTAAAGTAGAGCCCCATTCACAGCATTTGGAGGGCCCCCTAAATGACAAAGTTACCACTTATCTTGTGGATAGGTGCTAACTTTTAATGGTGGGAAAACCAATTTCATTTGAAGGGCGACACACATCAGGTTGGATTGGCGGCAGGGGATGTTATGTCTGTTCTCCTCAGCCACCCATATGTCTAGCACACCTCCGGTTGCGACTACATTATGGCACTTACTAAGAGAAACTGACTAAGCGCGCTCAGTCCATTGTGACAAAAACGCAATATTAATATTTGTAGTTGTTGCCTTAATTCAGTAATAAATAATCAGAGCTGGAAAAGCCGCTGAACATCTTCAAACGGGCATCTGTGCCCACTGGAGGACTCCGTCAGGACCTTACCAGGAGATATTCCAAAGCAGGCAGGGAAGATTAGTGGGGAGGCCACCGGCTCGGGAGGACACTCCAGCCATGGGATCTACTGCAGGTCATTACTGACCAGAAGCGTCATCCTGGAATATTTTACCATATAACAATCTATACTCCATAAGCTTTTACAGGGCGAAATCTACATTTAAAAAGGGATATTCCCATCTTTAAGATTAAGAGCATATTAACAAAATATGTCATTAATGTCCACCACGTGCGGAAGTCAAAGCTGGGACCCACATCTGTGGTGGGAACGGTGCCACAGAGAATGGCGAGGAGGCCACGTGCTCACAGCTTCCCCCATTCATGGAGAAACTCAGGCAGAACTTGACTTGCAGCCACTTCTCCATTCCTGGCGGTGCAAAAAGGGACCGAATCTCAAAACAGTGGCGGAAGCCGCCCTACATAAGTGGCATGTGCGTATTAAGAGGGGGCCAGAATTCTGACCATAAAACACTCGAAATTAAAACCTTTCCGTGTGTATGAAAGGCAGGAGTGGAGAAAAGGCGGAATGGGGAAAGCTCCCACAATCCCAAAGTAAAGCCACCGTGTACAAAAGAAAACATGAACCCCTCCCCCAGCTATTATTCTGCCTTTTATCAGCAAGAATTGAGAAGCCTGACATTATAATCAGCCCGTGACTAAAACGCTGTATTCATACATTATGAAAGGAAAATACAACTCAGGAAAGACTGCGGCTCGTTATCTATTGCCGAACCTCCGCTGCCATTTCTAGTCATTAGGACTGGGGAAAAGACAAGTTTTGAACAGTTAGGGTATGTGCACACGTCCGGATTTTTAGCGTTTTTTTTGCGGAATTTCGCCATAAAAACGCTATAATTCCGCATCAAAAACGCTAAAAATATGCATCCTATCATTTAGAATGCATTCCGGAATTTTTGTGCAGATGGATGCGTTTTTTTCTGCAAAAAAAACGCAATCCGCAAAAAAAATGAACATGCTCATTCTTTTTGCGGATTTTTTGCGGTTTCCCTGATAAAAGGACATTCAGGGAAAAAAAAAAAAACAAAACGCAAAAAATCCGCAAAAATTCAGCGCAAAATCGGCGCAAAAACCGCGAAAAATCCGCGCGGAAAAAAACGCAAATTTCTGCCAGAAAACTCCGGATTTTGTCAGGAAAATAACCTGACGTGTGCACATAGCCTTAGGCCTCATTCAGATGTCAGGATCTCTCACTGAGAGCTTTGGTTTATGGGAAAGGATTTAGTATAACTTGTGATTGAAATCTTTGCTCATTCCAGGCTTAGGAGTCCAGTGGGAGGTCCTAAACCGTGAGTTATAGCTCTACACATGCACAATCACTGGAATGACTCTCAATCTCAGAATGGGACTGTCCACTGGACTCTAAGTCCTGACCTAGCAGGGATTTTAATGAATAAAATAGTTGTTGTACTGAACCTTTCCAAATAAGCCTTTAAAGGGACTCTGTCACCTGAATTTGGAGGGAACAATCTTCAGCCATGGAGGCGGGGTTTTTGGGTGTTTGATTCACCCTTTCCTTACCCGCTGGCTGCATGCTGGCTGCAATATTGGATTGAAGTTCATTCTCTGTCCTCCGTAGTACATGCCTGCACAAAGCAATCTTGCCTTGCACAGGCGTGTACTATGGAGGACAGAGAATGAACTTCAATCCAATATTGCAGTCAGCATGCAGCCAGCGGGTAAGGAAAGGGTGAATCAAAAACCCCAAAACCCCGCCTCCATGGCTGAAGATTGTTCCCTCCAAATTCAGGTGACAGTGTCCCTTTAAATGAATTCGCTCAGCCCCTCCTGCATTTACATCCCGACAGGTTCCCTTTAAACACTGTGCCCATTCAAAGCGTTCATAGAGTGGTGCAGCAAACAAAACCATTGTTCCCCTGTTGTGACCCCTAACACTAACCAGGCTAACCCAAAAGGGGTAAGCCTTAATGGCAACACCAGCTTTAGCATGGATATCTACCAGCTTGAACCAGTTGTGTCCTGTCATCTTAGCCTGGTAATTAGCATTTTTTTTTCATACAAACTGAGCCACGTGGTTTATGCTGTATATACAGTAAATTGTACACGGCACCATTAATCCGCCCCGACGCGCGTCCGGATGGAACAATTCTAACTCCCACTTGTGCAAAACCGACCAAAAGACAATAAGTAGGAAAAGGAGGAAAGAGCTTCAGTTCTTCTTTCTCAATGACAGATACTTAGTTCAGTCATGTTTGTCCATGAGGAATGAGGACCTGGTCCCTTTAGTCAGAGAAGAGGAATCTGAAGTCTTGTAAGAAAGATAATACACAGTTCCGGTTAGGAGATCCCAAAACTCTGGAGTCTGGGTGGATAGACTCATAGCCAAATGGTTAGGAGCGATACTTCAGAATGATGGGAACTGTAAAAAAAAAAAAAGAAAAAAAGATGTTTATTAGATGGTTACCGCTTCTTACTCATAACCTGGTGCGCTTCGAAACGCATCAATCGCCTACTTCTCCTTAGAAACCTATAGTTGTTCCTTTTAGATTTTGACATCATTCTTGTTATGGATTTTATGCATAGAAAATAAAGTATAGGGTTTTTCTGATATCCTGGATCTGCTTTTTTTAACACAGTTCTTTTGTTTACAGCTTGTTACCTTGGAGACCGACCACCGCTGCTAAACAGCAGAACATGCACAATGCCTTTCAAGCTCTTTGGATATCATTTTGTACCACTTGGCTTTAAAGGCTGTTTGTTTCTGCTGGCTACAGAATGAGAATAACACTGCAATCACACATCCACGTGGGCCTCGAGCTTGGACCGTGATGCACAGATTACTCGTAGGTCTCCTGACCCAAACGAGACAGCCCGAGAGGCGTATCTGAGGCTGTCACATTCGGGTCAGTAGACCAGTGGACAATCCATACATCACGGTTTGAGCTTGTGTGTATGTGGCTTAACTAAGCATACGTCAGCGAGTTTGTTTTGATGGGATAGTACAGTCTCTTATTGTCGAACTCCTTTTGTGCTGATTTAGGACCACAGACCACAAAGTAGAGCTGAACTTTGATGAGGTCATAAATCAGCTGAGAGGAGCTCAGAAAAACACATAAAGGAGTTATACACTCCCCATTAGAACAAGATCGCTGGGGGATTCTTCGTTAATCTCATTCTACAGCCAGAAATGTGCAGAGAAACAAATGGTATTAGAAGCAAAGTGTTACAACATTTTTAATAAAAACCCAACTGCAAAACAATTTTTGTAGCAAAAAATACTTGCATTTAATAAAAAAAATAAATTAAAAATAACCCCTGAAGGTGTTTATATTCTTTAAAGCAAATTTTGGGGAATATTTAAAATATCCCATATTGTAGCGATGATCAGAAAGTTGACACTGCCCAGATATGAAGTCTTAAGGCCATGTTCACACAGTGCGTTTTTTACTGCGGAACCGCCGCGATTTTGCCGCTGCGGCTCCGCAGCTGTTTTCCATGCAGGGTACAGTACACTGTACCCTATGGAAAACAGGAACCACTGTGCACATGATGCGGGAATCGGGAAAAAAAGCCGCGCTGAATAGCCGCGGTAAAAAAGTACCACCATGTCACTTCCTTTTGCAAAACTGCAGCGGTTCTGCACCCATAGACCTCCATTGTGAGGTCAAACCCGCAGTAAAACCCGCAGATCAAAAATATATCTGCGGGTTTTACTGCGGTTTGTGGTGCAGAACAGCTGCAGTGTGGCTGCCCCCCGTGCCCCAATCCCACCCCCCCATGCTCCGATGCCACCCCCCCGTGCTCCGACGCCCCCCCCGTGCCCTCATCTCCCCCCATTATACTTACCCGGCCTCCCGGTGTCCGTCCGGCCGTCTTCTCCCTGGGCGCCGCCATCTTGCAAAATGGCGGGCGCATGCGCAGTGCGCACGCCAAATCTGCCGGCCGGCAGATTCGTTCCAAAGTGCATTTTGATCACTGAGATATAACCTATCTCAGTGATCAAAATAAAAAAAATAGTAAATGACCCCCCCCCCCCCCCCCTTTGTCACCCCCATAGGTAGGGACAATAAAAAAATTAAGAATTTTGTTTTTTTTCCACTAAGGTTAGAATAGGGTTAGGATTAGGGGTAGGGTTAGGGTATTTTCAGCCATTTTAACCCTAAAAAACTTCCTAGAAAACACAGACTCTGCATAGAAAACTGCATCAAAAAACGCATCAAAAAACGCATCAAAAAAAGGACCTGCGTTTTCTGCCAAGAGCTGCGGTTTTTAGTCCTGAAAAAAAAAGGAGGGAAATGAGGAACGTGTGAACATACCCTTATACCTTTCCTTATCCCATTATTTAATGTTACTTCTTGGTATAACTCATGGATGACTAGTATTTCTTATTCCAATCAAATATTCACCAGCGCAGCCAACATTCACCACACTTACCGATAATGACGAGCAGGATGAAAACGAAGACCAACGCAACAATGGCTTTCATCTAAAACAGAACATGTCTGATGTTAGAGATGGAATCATTGAACACTTGTGGAGCCCAATGTCTACCTAGGGCCGACTTCACGGGTCCGATAGTCAAGGTACTGGTCCAGTCCAGCCGCTGCTCTCCTCACCCAAACTCAACAGCCTGATAAATGTATGGAGCTGGATTTACGGAAAATCGAGCATCTAGCTTAAGCCTTTAAAGTCTGGAACATGGGTTAGATTTAGGCTGGCTTACTTTTCATGACAATCCTTAGACGTGCAAATAAAAAAAGACTTGGTCACAGACATTATACAACTTCCTTCAGTTGACTATGCACTTTAGACAGCTCATTCAGTGGACAGCTTTTCTTACCTCCCTCACCCCAAGCACATGCATGCGTTCTCAACGGAGAGAGGGGAGCTGCTGCCAGACATCTCCAAGGAAGGCTCATCTTCCTTAAAGGGAATCTGTCAGCAGGTTTTTGCTATTTAATCTGAGAGCACACATAGGAATGCATTGATCCGCTTACTTTCCGCATGTGGCGGATCATGTGCGGTTGGTACCCAGGGTGGAGCAGAGGAGACTCTCCTCCAGGCCCTGGGAACCATATAATTGTTAAAAAAGAAAAGAATTAAAATAAAAAATTGTGATATTCTCCCCTTCCGGCGTCCCCGGCAGTCTTCCCGCTCCTCACGATGCTCGCATTCCCAAGGATGCTTTGCGGCAATGACCTGTGATGACGTCATCTGTGGTCATTGCCGCGAGGCATTACTGGGAACGGGAGCAGCGCGAGGAGTGGGAACGCTGCGAGGGACGATGGAAGGTGAGAATATCACGATTTTTTTTTTTTAATATATTATTTTTATCGTTAGATCTTTTTACTATTGATGCTGCATAGGCAGCATCAATAGTAAAAAGTTAGTCACACTTGTCAAACACTATGTTTGACAAGTGTGACCAACCCGTCAATCAGTTTTCCAAGCGATGCTACAGATCGCTTGGAAAACTAAAGCATTATGCAAGCTAATTACACGTGTAAAACGCTAGTGTTTAGCGGGAAAACATGCCAATTCCGCATGAGTTTTTCCCGCGGTAGGGAGTTCCGGAATTGCCGCGACAATTCCGGACGTGTGCACATAGCCTAATGGTTAATGCGTTTCGAGCCTAGATGGTTCCAAGGATGGATTCACACATTTGTGATTCATGGACCGGCTGTGGGTCTCCCAAAACCGAACAGCCTAATAGGCATATGTAAGGCTGCCAACTCCTGGCCAGAGACCTGGGGCTGGCCTGCGATATGTGGACGGGTGAATCTGGCCTTAGAACCAACTAGGTTCGAAAATCGTCAACCAGTAGTGCTTCTCTTCGAACCGGTTTTGTTGGACAGAATGTGCATGGAGTGGAATATCTTGTGATCATTGTAATGGATATTTAATAAAAAGCAAAAAAATTTTTACTACGTCCGGAATTAGATTTTTTGGATGCATCTTATATTGTGGGTTGGAGATCGCGTGAAAGAACAAGGCTATAGATTACATGCAGATACATTTAATTACTATTACATATTATGAGTAGCTTGTGCCTCTACAGTAGTGGTCTTACAATGCTTAGCCTGCACTTTACTCTTTGTCGAGACTAAGAGAGGTGGTTTATGCGGTAACCAGAACAAAATGATAGACAAAAACATAACCCAAAAAAAAAATCACCTTGCATTCCCGCCACCACATTTGTCTCCGGAGTTGTCTTGCTCTGCTGCTGAACGCTGTCGCATTATCCGATAAACTTTCTATGGGTCAAAGCAAAAATAAAAGAAAGCAAAGGCTGAGAAGCCAGAGAGGGAGAAGACCCCAGAATCCAACCGGAAACTCATCAAGCAGTGGGTTATACATAGGACTTTTACACTTGTTATCATTCGTGAAAACCTTTATTTTAAGGGTGAAGAAAGCCGGCGCTCCATTCTCCTCTATTCAATACTCTATTGGAAATCCATGAGCAAAACCAACAATAGAAAACTTGAAGCCTACTGACGCGTTTCGGAATATAATTAACCATAGATGATCTACTATTAAGGAATTATATTCTGAAACGCGTCAGTAGGCTTGATATTTATTGTTGTTTTTCCGCATAGATTCTCAAAGTCGGCGTTCTTCTACTTTTATGTAATCGATTGCCTGCTAAGGATGCTGTGCACCCAGGATGCTATTGGAGCAGGTGTGGTAAGCAATTGTTGTTCAAACTTTATTTTAAGGGACTCAAGAAAAAAAAGAAAATAATCAGCCACGTCGACTATTACTTAATTTACTTTAGCAGGAAGCAGATAATTAAGGCCCAGCAAGGTTACCGGTGAGACGCAGAATTTTTGAAAGCACAAAAAGCAGTATGGATGAAGCCACATGTAGTCCACTCAGGATTATGAAGACGTCTGATGGCCTCACGCCTCACTATGGACAATTATATCTATGTGGCCACTTGTCCAAAAGCCAAACAGGGTCCCTGCCTTTGATGCAAGCACACAAGCTGAGCCTGCATCTTTACCGCACACAATGACAGTCATCACGTGGCTTTAACAGCCGCGGGTGGAGCAGTGCTCACTCTGTGGCTGTTAACCAGTTACATCCCGCTGTCAGTGATCCTGCCCATCGGTGTCTGTCACATGATCAGCAGGCGCAGAAAGGTTTTCATGACAGCCGGGGGTTAATATACTTTTCTAGGGAACCATCAGTGTAATCTTACCGGACTTATCTTGCAGCTCATCCAACCTCTCTCCTCGTTCTATCACTTTGGTGATATTTTCCTGCATGACGTCAATGACCTCATCCACCTGGTTCTGCACACTGGAAATAGACAAGTAAGAACTGGATGGACCGGGATCTTGCACATTTTCATACTTCTTAAGGTCAGGAAATTCACTTGTACATAAGCAGCAATAAACTGATTCCAGGGCTATCTTTTGTATCAAAACTTCTAATGAAAGTGTGCAGAGGTCACTGTGTAGGGAGGTGGTCGCCTACTGTGGATCCTGTGTCATCAGCTGTGTATAGAGGTCTTTGTAATCCTGCCTCTGATGATAAGGAGCCCGCTGAAAACTATTCAGGAAATAACGAGTCTGGATTAGCCTCAGTGGCCAGTGTGAAAATGTCAATATTACCATTTCAGATTTTATACAGATTTTATTATGAAAAAACAAAAACCATCCCACCACAAAAAAAAACCAAAAAAAAAAAACCACATTTCATACAAACGGATTTGAATAAGGGCATTTTCTGATTCCATTTAAAAAAAAAAAAAATTTAACAAAAATTAGCAGTCTATTATCTTCAAATATCCTTTTATTTCATTGCTCAATATTTCTTACAGAACGCCTCCCAACACTATAGGCTTTACAAGCAAGATATTAAAGGAGATGACCACTGCCAGAACCTGTTCTTGAACTAAATGTTTGGCCCCGATAAAATTAAAAAAACTAAACTCCCCTTCCGTGGTGGTGCCGTTCCAGCGGTGTCGGCACTCGCGGTCCCTGAGCTCTGGTGCGGTGGAATGACATGTGATGCCTGGCGCTGGCGTCACTGTCCCCACCTTCTTACGGATTGAGCAAGAAGAGGAAGTCTGGCTGCAGCTGATCTCTGACTTGCTCTTCACGTTCAATCCGTGCGAAGGCGGGGACAGTGATGCCAGCGCCGACTGGGTACCGGGCACCATGTGTCACAACACCGCACAAGAGCTTAGGGCCGCGAGTGCCGACACAGCTGGAACGGCACAGGAGGGGAGTATAGGGTTTTTTTTTTAATGTTATCGGGGCCAAACATTTAGTTCAAGAAGGAGTTGTCCTAATAGCGGACAAACCCTTTTAAGTGGAGTGCTCTTGTCATGAGAGATTTTTTCCCCTTACAATGATATATATGGATGGGATTTGGCTGTTGGCTTATTCCGGCAGATACTATTTTGGAAAAGTTGGAAATTATTGGTTCACTGGTCAATCACTCTCAATCCCACTTTCGACCAACATGGAGCTTCAATTCCGAATGTGTGAACCTTCTGGAAGAGAATGCAGGAAACCAAAGTGTACACAACCATTTCTCCATGTAGGAACAATGTACAGTAAAGGCTCAACTGAAACGGTATGCAAGAACAACCCGATGATGACTGCGCTATCTAAATACTTAAGTAATAAAGGACTGTGGACACGACGGGTCATGTTGTCTTCAAACTATTTACAGCAAGTGGATCACTTAACTCACTTCAAGAAATATTTGCCTATGTGCATTCTGTAGAGTTAGCGTTCCTAAGCGGGAGCTGAAAACACCACGACTCAGTGACCAGGGGTCAAATACCAACAAAAAAATGGAATACGAAGAGTCTGCCCTGTGATTTATAGCACTCACACTTTCCTTTGAACACCAACTGTTGACTCCACCATCTTTTCACACAGCGGTCAGGAAAACCTTAACCGTTTCAACAACAGTAAGTTTGAAACCATGTAATTGTCCAGGACATCATGAGAACATGTCGATGTATGTGCATATCTATATGCATCTACAGACTTATACAGGTGGGGTGTCTGTGTGTGTGTGTGTGTGTGTGTGTGTGTATAAAAGATTTAGGCAGAAAAAAATTGCTGCAAAGTAACAATGCTTTTAAAAAATAATTTATATATATAGTTTTACGGCTCCTTATTGAATCAATTAACAAATGCAAAGTGAATGAACAAAAGAGAAATCTGAATCAAATCAATATTTGGCGAGACCACCCATTGCCATCTAATCATCATCAGTTCTTTAGGCACACTTGTACACAGTTTTTGAAGGAACTCAGCAGGGAGGATGTTCTAAACATCTTGGAGAACTAATGACAGATCTTCTCTGGATGTAGGCTTGGGAAAAACCTTCTGTTGCTTTGTGAAATCCCACACAGATTGGATGAAGTTGAGATCAGGGCTCTGCGGGGGCTGTATCATCTCTTCCAGGTCTCCTTGTTCTGCTTTACCCTGAAGATAGTTCTTAATGACATTGGTTGTTATGTTTGGGGTCGTTGTCCTCCTGCAGAATAGACTTTGAGCCAAACACAACCCTGACGGTATGATGAATAAGGATTGGCCTGTATTTCTTAGCACAAAATCATCAGGGATCATCCCGGAGCAAATCCCTTACTATGTTTGCCAAAATACAACCCTAAACTTGCAAGGAACCTCCATGATGTTGCACTGTTGCATGATGACATGATCCTCACGGAGCCCTGATCTCAAAATTATCGAGTCTTTCTGGTTGGGAGTACATGAACACAGAAGGATTTGCACAAGCCTCCATCCACAGAAGATCTGTGGTTAGATCTCCAAGATACCTGAAACAACCTCCCAGCCTTGTTCCTCCAAAACCTGTGCAAGTGTACCTAGAACTGATGCAGTTTTGAAGGTAAAGCGTGGTCACACGAAATATTGATTTCATTTAGATTTCTCTTTTGTTCATTCATATTGCAGTTCGTTTAAGTCAGTTCTTGAAGTTAGTGTGTTGGAAGAAGGAAAAATTTGCAAGTATAAGGACCTGCACAAGTTTACTATGGCCATACTTTGATGGCTACATAACTGGGTAAGAACATCTCCAAAACAGCAGGTCTTGTGAGCTGTTCCCAGGATGTAGTGGTTAGTATCTTCTAGTGGATGTTATTTTGACATGTTCCACCTGCTTAAACATTGTGCAGACCAAACAAATGTTCATGGTAAAGGCTTTCCATAATGGTAGCGGCCTCTTCTAGCAGAATAATGCTCCCTGCAAATATTTTTCAGGAATGGTTGAGGAACATGACAAGAGTTGACTTGGCTTCCGAATTCTCAAAATGTCAATCAGATGTGTATCAGATTCATAGATGACCCTCCTTCCAACATACAGGACAAAGGATCTGCTGTTACCTTCCTGATGCCAGGTACCATAGGATGCCTTCAGAGGTCTTGTAGCCTCCATGCCTCGAAGAGTCACATATGTTTTGTCAGCAAGAGGGGATTCCGCACAGTAGAAGCAAGGTGGTTTATGTTATGACTGATCTCTGGACATCCATATGGTGTGTATGTGATGCAACAGCTATATTTTAGCTTCTTTAAAGTAACTCAAGTGTTCTCTAGTGAGAACGCCGGGGGTTAAGGGAGGCACAGATGTTCTGAGATCAAGAATTCTTCACAGCTCTGTAATGGGAATAACATCCTGCTTTGACTCATTCATGGAGCGACTTATTTGCATTCCACTCGCATCGTCCAAGTGACACACGCGAGTCTATTCTACAAAAGGATCTGTGACAGAACGATGTTTCTTCCCTAGTTAGCCAAGAATTCGAGATGAAACCAGTAACCGTGAAGAATCCGATCCTTTATTATGGGTTGTAGACAATTTAGCGACAAAATGGAGAAAGGTTGAACTTGATGGACCGAGGTCTTTTTTCAACTTATGTAAAAATCATTCACTAGGAAATTTAAAAAAAAATTAACAATTCTAATTCACAATTTTTAGTTACTAGAATAAAAAGGTTTTCTACAATTATTTTGTTGCCCACTTACTAGCCCACTGTAAAAATAAGAAAACTTTACTTGCCCACCACAGGTTCGGTGCTGTACCTCCTTCACGGCCCCTAGTCTAGTCTTCACGCTGTAGTCAGGACACTGCAGGTTTTTTGACCACTGCAGCCAATCACTGGTCTACAAGGATTTATGCAGTGAAGACTGTAGTATTGCCGCCTTTCAACTAAAAAAAAAAACCCCAGAGGGAGCAGCGGCATAATGCTGGTGGGCATGTAAAACCCCTTTGACATTCTGAGCTGCTGCCTTATACTCCCCCCCACCCTCAAAAAGAAAATTCTACCCAGATATCAGTTTTTAGGGAAGCGAGATGGCAACTAATATGACCACCAACTTCGCCGACGAGAGGGCATAGGGGTCATATAACCTAAAACACTCGGGAGTAATAATGATGGTGCTCACATATGGCAACCAGACTACCCCCACAGCACATATCCCTAAAGCCTAAAAGTGGCTGTCATATTTTTTAAGAAGCTCAAAGAACAAAATGTGTGTGGAGCCTCCTAACTCTCCAGAATGTCAACATACCCAATACTACGGTTCTCAGGGTAGATAAGTTGCTGCCTCCCTCTCCTATGTATGAACACGTGCATGGTCACCTAAGCGGAGCATACCTGTGCGTATGGAGAAAGGAGGAATTGCTGTTGTCCAAGCACACTTTAGCCATGGAAGGTGCATGAGTCCTTTAAAGGGGATCTTTCATGCATATTATGTAAGTAGTGTATTCACTTTTATGGTTACGCTAGCCTATGACGCAGCATGGATTATCTAGGGGAGGTGACCTATTTCTCTTTATAAGCTCAACTCTGTGGGGGTGTTAGTGAGGATACACTTTGGACTGCAGACACAGACAGCCATACCTCGCCTCTGGGTGCTCAGCCACTGCGGGACCCATGATGAATCTTTAAACACGGACTTCATATATTGAATTTGTATGCTTGGACTTTTGTGCCTTGTAGCACACACTTCTGTTTATACTCCCCTGATGAGTCTCCTACATCGGTGATGAAACGCGTAGGGAGAAGAGAATATAACTGTCCACTTACATACATTTGGTGGTTGTCCATAGCAGGGTCCATTTGGGGCCTGTCCTTGTAAGGACAGGAGTTACACAAGGGTCACAGGGTAGACAGCATTTTTTGTGCCCCAATCTGCTGACCTTTCCCCTGGACTACTAGTCCTTATAGCCTCATTGGCTGAAATATTGATCATATTCGTGTGTCCGTCCTGAGTGGTGAGACCATTCCATTCTTTTATCTTGAGCACTGTTTGTTTTGAGCACTTTATATTTGTGTATGTGTTGATTTGTTGGGTTCTAATGTTTTAATATATGGTTATTAAAAGCTAAGTTTTAATATTGGTAACCCTCAATAGCTGAAGGCATCCGTTTTCTCCAGAGGGCGTTGTCAAGTGTGGATTACTCTACACTATTGCTGGTTGCGATCTTGCATCAGGTCAAAAGTGGTCAGTTCTGGCTCTTATTTTATTCCTGCTGCTCCCCAAGTACTCAAATTTTTTATTTTTTCCATTCCACTATACGGTTCCAGAAATATGGGCCTTTTTATTCAGTGCATTTTTTTTTTAGTCTTTGCTAAAGGGGTGTGGCTCACAGGGTAATTATGCAGGGCAGCCTAAAGACACACCCCCAGAAAAATCCCACGAGCCACACCCCTTTGTAAAGGCCACAAAAATTAGCACCAAACTATAAAGGCTGAAATCTCTGCAACCGTATGTCGGATTTAAAAAAAACAAAAATCTGAATACTTGGGGGAGCAGCGGGAATAAAATAAAAGCAAAATCTAGCCACTTTTGCCCTGGTGATCGGTCTCCTTTAGCTGATGGCTACACGGTGCAACAACCTGAAATACGGCGCAGATTTTCTCTCCTGGCGCTAACAGTTTAGGCACCATATTGGAAGGCTGTCCGCTAACCACACAGCCGGGTACTCTGGGATATCACATCTAGGTATACAGCTAAGATTTTTAGCTTTTTTTTTTCCACGGTAACTCCACGTGGGACACATTTGGATTGCAAAGGGTAAATTTCACAATAAATATCTGTAGATTTCGCTGACTTGCTTTGACCCACGTGAAGCAGCCCTTAGAGTTTCACCGGGGAAAACAGCGGGATCGCGAATTATAAGGCTATGTGCACACGTTGCAGATTTTGCTGCGGAACCGCAGCAGTTTCCAATGAGTTTACAGTACAATGTAAACCTATGGGTAACCAAAAACGCTGTGCACATGCTGAGAAAAAAACCGAGCGGAAACGCAGCGTTTTATTTTCCGCAGCATGTCAATTCTTTGTGCGGAATCCGCAGCGTTTTTACACCTGCTCCAATAGAAAACTGCAGATGTAAAACCGCAGCGGAATCCGCAATAGAAACTGCGATAAATCCGCAGGAAAAAACGCAGCGGTTTTGCACTGTGGATTTATCAAATCCGCTGCGGAAAAATCCGCAGAGGAGCTTTCTACATGTGCACATACCCTAAAAAGGATTCCTGGAACTTCCGAGCACACTGACAAAATACCGTGAAAACCGCGCTACTTCTCATTCTAATAGGATACAATGACTTCTAGTAACCCATGAAGGCGTTACCCACCCGGACTGGAAACACATTATAACCCTCCAGGGTGGAAATTCAGTCAGGGACCATTTCACTTTTCAATTGAGAAATTGGAGGAAATTATTTAATAGTGGTGAGCTCGCGGGACAATGCAATCATCCTGCAGGAATGCAGAGCTGCAATCCGAATAATACATCACGATAACGCTACCTGGTCAGAAGAGTTTACAATTTAGCCATCTAGAAAGGAGCAGGCACCTACACTGAGAATCAGAATAGGTGGCAGCAGTCACAGTTGTTATCCAGCCCCAAAATCGAGGGGGACTAGAGGCGCCCCATATCACCATGCCTTGAACTTCAGTTTTAGCCTTATGTCCAATTTACCTACATAAAAATTCTAAATCTTAAAAAAAAAAACAAACATTAAAATAATTGCATTGCTTATCCAGTACAGGACTGCATTCACTTCCTTTGGGCCTCAGAGCTGAAATCTCTCAGTATTTCTCCTCTCTCTCGTGATTTCACTCTAGGAAGTTACATCTTTATACCAGACACCCGTCTCACGGCATTGTAGGATTTCAGCTAGGCTATTAGGGAGTGTAGATGGAGCAGAATTATGAATACAGCTCTGGAGTGAGGTATAACCAAACATAATACAAAGTATTTAGAAAGTTGAGATTTTACACAAATATGTAAAATTATATAAATAGATTGAAAGTTGATAGGGGTTATGCTGCACCTCTCTTTTTCTCCCAATCTGACATTTTTTTCCCTTAGCTTCCAGAATGAAAGAATGGACTGGCAACAATCTATTAAAAGGGACTGATTGCATAGAAGAAACCTGCTGACAGTAGTATGCATTAGGGGCAGATACCCTGATTCCAGCGTTGTGTCACTTATTGGTCTGCATGTTGTCATTTTGATGCAATCACTGTTTTATCTAATGCAGATCTAGCAGTGCCCAGAATGCCGAGCTCTGTGTAACCCTGCCCACACCACTGGCTCTGTACACTGTGCAGAGGCAGAAAGCTGCTTACCAGTGGTGAGGGCAAGGTTATAGAAAGCAGTTGACAAAGAGGCACCAGACACCTAGTCCTGCAGGGATAATCTCCTGCTGATAAAACTCTCTTCATTGAAACTACAAAACACAGCGTAGTCAGTGACACATCACTGGAATCAGGGCCTCTGCCTCTACATCATGTTGCTCTAAAAACTACATAACAAAAACCTGAAAGCTGCCACTGGTGGAGGTGGGATTTTACAGAGCAGGAGGACTAGGAGGCATGAGACAACTTGTCCTGTAGGGATAATCTCCTGCTGATAAAACACTGATTTTATAGAAATAACAACACCGTCCAGTAACTGACACATCGTTGAAATGAGGGCCTCTGTCTGTATATCATGCTGCTCTCAGGTTACATAACAAAACCTGCTGACAGATTAAGTAGGTGATGGGATTTCAAAAATAAAAAAAACATTTTAAAGATAAAAGCAACACATTTATCAAATATGTAGAAAAAAATAAATAAAAAGATGGTCCCGTTACTTTGTAAATCTTTGGCACTTTTGGGAGTATGTTGCAAGCCCTTTAGGACGCGGCGTGCACAACTTCCTTACTATGCTGGAATATGTATCCGATCCCTCCCGAGGCAAACAAATATAACCAAGAAGCATGGAGACGGGTACAGTCGACTTTCCAGCTGTCACCCACAGACTTACTGTCTGATCTTGTCATTCCTTGGTCCAAACTTAGGTGCAGAAGGTCCCCTCCTGGCAAGAGAGAACATTCAGTGTCAGTATCATATGGTGTGACCTCAGCTCTCCGCATCCACAGCAAACTGAGAAAACAACACAGACCCCATGAATGTGACAAAAGACCACATTCATTTCCCATAGCCGGCAATCCTGTAAGTCCAGGAGTATCGCCTGTGACATTGTGCTGGATGCAACTGCCTAAAAATGGAAGTAAAGGAAGCCCCTGCTATCTCGGAGTCTCCCGCACGACCCGGTGTGTTGTAGGTAGGTTGCAGAGGGGAATTAGAGGGGCGCGGTAGTTACCTAATCTGCCCCCGCACAGCAGCCATACAGCAGGTCAGGCAGATATTCCTGTTCCCTTGAGAGTTTCTTTTAATCCCATTGTCACTGACCTCCTCATCCTACACAGAGGCGCGGAGCATCATGCAGCTCAATAAGGGGGGCTGCGAGGCGACTCATAGTCCAAAAAAAATATGACAATTTAGGGCACAGTTACATGAGGAAATAAAATTATCTTCCTGGAATTGAGGGGAAAAATTAGACATTGTAATAGAGTAATAAAAAAAGCATCTGATTCCAGGAATGATTGGGAAGTTACATGGCTTGAAACCTTAAATAGATCAAGGATCATTTTTCTTTTCTGAAGATACTAAATTTGTGCGCTTTCAACATAAAGGAAGAAGTGCAGGATGAACACACATCACAGTGACTACATGGCAAAACAGCGGGACAGTGTGAACACACTGTGCTACGGGGATGGACCGGCCGCGAGGAGGAAAGGAGGGAGCCGGGGACGGCCGCGAGGAGGAAAGGGAGCTGGGGACGGCCGCGAGGAGGAAAGGGAGCTGGAAGCGGGGCCAAAGGGAGGAGGAAATGGAGCTGGAAACCAGGCAACCTCAATCAGGAATTCAAGCTTGGAACCGGAAAATCACGAGGAGGAAAGTGAGCTGGGAACTGGATGACCTGGAGCAAAAAAGCAAGCTGAGAAGGAGGTGGCTTGGAACAGGAAACAGAGCTGGGAAGGTGAAAACTCAGAAGAGAGCTGGTAAGGGAGGAAGAGAGCTAGCCCAGCCATACAGAAAGCATAGCTCAGCACACATTTGAGACTTGGGAAAGGCCTTCCCCCTCCCAAATCATTCCACAAGAGTGCACAGGTTGTCATTAAGGCTGCTTTCACACATCAGGTTTTTTCTTTCAGGCACAATCCGGCAGTTTCAGGCACAACCCGGATCCGTTTTTTTCTTACGCCGGATCCGTTTTTTACCCATACAGTTGTATTAGCGCCGGATTGTGCCGGAAGGACATGCGTTTCATCCGTTTTGTGCCAGATCCGTCCCTTCAGGCTTTTTTGCCGGACACAAAAAACGTCTCCTGCAACGTTTTTTGTGTCCGGCAAAAAAGCCTGAAGGGACGGATCCGGCAATAAACGCATGGAACGGATGTGTGACTGAACGGATCCGGCGACTGAATCCGTTTTTTATACATTGAGCATGCCCAGAAGCTTTGTTTTTGTTTCTGGCATGGAATCTCTCTCTCTCACCCATGCGCAGTACAGAGAGCCGGATCCAGCTAAAAAACGGATCCAGTGCATCAGTTTTTCAGAATCTACACCGGATCCATTTTTTTGCAAATTTGCCGGATTTAGCCTGAAACCAAAAACCGGATGTGTGAAAGCAGCCTAACATTGCAACTCATCCCAACTCACTTTAAAGGGAGTCTGTCACCACATTTGACCTATCTAAACTATTAATATGGGCATACAGGTTATAGACTGCTGAAAGAAAGACCTCCCTGTGTGTCTCATATCAGCTGTGTTGTTGCTGAGAAATCAGCTTTTATCATTTTATATAAGTGACCTCTTCCAGGCTCCGATGCAGATGGTGATTGGAAGATAACTCTGCCCCCAGAGCTTATTTTACACAGGCGTTCCCAGTGTGAGACAAGTAACCAACACAGAACAGGAGAAATTAAATTTGTCTTCTAGAAAACACATTTTTGCAGTTCTCTGAGCTCTGCTGTGTTGTGACGATATGGCAGCCCTGTCTGCCTGTGAGCTGGAAGCTAAGAAGAGCCTGCAGATGTGTCAGTTATAATCAGGAGATTAGAGAGCGGCCATTACACATCACACTGGTAACTCCTCCTTCATGTAAAATAATCTGTGGAGGCAGAGTTATCTCCAGACACCCTCCACCCCGGAGCCTGGAAGATATCATTTATATTAAGTGATAAAAGATGATTTCTCAACAAGGCATCTGATAGGAGACACACAGGTAGGACTGTTCAGCAGTATATAACCTGTATGCCCATATTAATAGTTTAGACAGGTCAAATATGGTGACAGATTCCCTTAAATAGACCTTACTGTAGCTGCAATGCCAGTTACAATTTATGGATAGTTTAAAAAAAAAAAAAAAAAAGTGGTTACAACACTATTGCAAGTGTGAATTTGTGCCCCCCAGAAATATGGTTATCAAGACTCCCATGTAATCAGGTGACGGGGCAACAATAGATATTTGGAGGGCAAATTTTCGGATACCTGCAGTCACCTGATGAAGGCTCCGGTCTGACCTCCTCAATAAAAGTTATTTATTTTAATTACCACATGATCACCATTCCTGGCGGCAGCGCAATAATACATCTTATCACATGACATATGTAGGGTGGATGGGGCACCCTCCATGTAAGAACGCTGCTTTGTCATAGGTGTAATAGTGAAGTAATTCTGGTCCTGTCCCCCTACAGATAAAATAACTGGATGATGGTGGTGATCCTCAATAAACTCCCTTAGTTTCATGGCATGGGACTGCTCCTGGATTCTGGGTGTGATTCGAGTGGGATGGGGGGGGGGGTGACTTTTTGCCCAAATTAAACCATGAGCTCACATGTAATACGAAGTCAGGTAGACACCTAAAATGTATAAATTGAAAAAAAAAAAGTTAACAAGTACATACAAGAAGAAGTCTTCCTCCTCATCGGAGTCTTCCTCCAGTAGATTTCTCTGTGTTGAAAAACAAAATGAATACAAAATTAAAAAGTAAAAAAAAAAAAAAAAAAGGTAGAAAAAAAAATAATCACGATAATAAAAGCTGAACATGAAGATCCCGGCATGCGGGGCAGGTGCGTCAGGTTCCAGCAGACATTCACTGGTTTTCTCGTGGGGGACGTTGTCGTCCTCGCCTTAGACTACGGTTTGATCGTACACAAGATAATTAGAACGTGCGCAAATGATACAAGAGAAGGAGCAGAGTCTCGATAATAACTAAATAATTATATATCTGACACCGCAGGCACCCGAGCTCCAGGGCGACGGGTCAGCATCCTCCGCCCGGCGCAGGTGGTAATGCCATTTATATGGGCACTAAGCGTGCAAAGCCAGTACAGGAGCATTGGACATCAACCAATGGCACAATGTAGCATCTCCTAAAGCTAGCCAGTCTGATATTTATCACTTAAAGGGGTTGTGTTGGGCGAGCTTGTCGATCACTGAAGATCCAACCACTGAGACCCCCAGAGATCCCAAGAACGGGTCTCTAAAGAGATATCCAAGAACTGGACATTGAACAGGGGAGGAAATGCTCAACCTTCACTCCGCTCTTCAGCGCCCCGTTCCTGGGATCGGTGGGGTTCCCAACAGTCATCACCTATCCTATGGAGTAGGGATAACCAAACAATTTGGCACAAACCCTTTAAGTGAATAAATAAATCGGTTTAAAGGTGTAATCTGGCCATAAGAAAAAATATAAACCACAGCAGATGTGATAAAATAAAACACTAGTCAACCCAACCTCAATCCCCAGTGATCCAGTGCAGAAGGTGTAGCAGTGCTGATAACTGCTGCAGCCAATCACTGGCCATCGGTCACATGTAGTATTATTAGCATCATGGCTCACATGACTGGTGGTGCCAGTAATGCAGCATGAGACCACTGCAGCCAATCACTGGTTAGCAGTCACAGTCATGGCTGGTGGTGCCAGTAATACAGCATGAGACCACTGCAGCCAATCATGGCTGGTGGTGCTAGTAGTATGGCATGTGAGATACTGGTTGCTTGTAAAAGACAGGTTGTGCCATCGGAGCTCTGGCTCTCGGGGGGGGGGGGGGGGGGAGAGACTGTGTGTGTGTGTGTGTGTGTGTGTGTGTGTGTGTGTGTGTGTGTGTGTGTGTGTGTGTGTGTATATACGTACGTACATACATACATACATACATACATACATACATACATACATACATACATACATACATACATATATATTTATTAGCTGAAGAGCCCGGTGTTGCCTGGGCATAGTAAATATCTGTGGTTAGTTACAGCACCTCACACCTCTCATTTTCCCCCTCACATCTCTCATTTTCTCCCTCACTCCTCTCATTCCCCCCTAACACTTGTCATTTCAACCTCACATCTGTCATTTTCTGATCACTCCACTATTTTTCCCTCACTCATTTTGCACTCACACCTCTCATTTTCACCTCATCACCTCAGTATATACATGTATGTCATCTCCCTTATATATAGTATACATCTGTATGTCATCTCCTGTATATAGTATATACCTGTATGTCATCTCCCCTGTATATAGTATATACCTGCTGTGTGTCTATGTAGCAGAGGCGATCGCGTTGTGCCAGCTTCTAGCCTCGCATGGAGGCTATTGAAGCATGGCAAAAGTAAAAAAAAAAAAAGTAAAAAAAAAAAATGTGAAAAAAAAAAAAAAAAAATATATAAAAGTTTAAATCACCCCCCTTTCGCCCCAATCAAAATAAATCAATAAAAAAAAATCAAATCAACACACATTTGGTATCGCTGTGCTCAGAATCGCCCAATCAATTAAAAAAAGCATTAACCTGATCACTAAACGGCATAGCGAGAAAAAAATTCGAAACGCCAGAATTACTTTTTTAGGTCGCCGCGACATTGCATTAAAATGCAATAACGGGTGATCAAAAGAACTTATCTGCACCAAAATGCTATCATTAAAAACGTCATCTCGGCACGCAAAAAATAAGCCCTCAACCGACCCCAGATCACGAAAAATGGAAACGCTACGAGTATCGGAAAATGGCGCAATTTATTTATTTTAATTTTTTTTTAGCAAAGTTTGGAATTTTTTTTCACCACTTAGATAAAAAATAACCTAGTCATGTTAGGTGTCTATGAACTCGTACTGACCTGGAGAATCATAATGTCAGGTCAGTTTTAGCATTTAGTGAACCTAGCAAAAAAGCCAAACAAAAAACAAGTGTGGGATTGCACTTTTTTTGCAATTTCACCGCACTTGGAATTTTTTTCCCGTTTTCTAGTACACGACCTGCTAAAACCAATGATGTCGTTCAAAAGTACAACTCGTCCCGCAAAAAATAAGCTAAAAACTGAGCAACAAAACTTTTTGGTTTGTAAGATTTATGCATCTGTTAATAAATCCTGCTCTTGTTTGAAGTTTGAAGGCTCTAACTTATTTGCATCTTATTAAACCTGCTAAATCTGCAGGGGTTGAATACTACTTGTAGGCATTGTATATACATACATACATACACACACATACACACATACGTACATACTTTATCCTATTTTATTTTTCAGAACCCTTCCCAACTTTCAATGTCCCCTTTAAGTAAAATGACGAGTTGTGAATAAATATGGAGGAACGTCCAGCGAATATCCAGCCTGATTATAGTAACGTGTCTGCGATGTAATTGAGGTGCGTAAGTTCAGCAATACTAAAAATCCTGGCATCAGATGTCCTTCTGCTAAATTCAGTTTCCATCAACTCACAAATGTTCTCAGTACGGGGAACTGGACCTGACTATTACAGGAGGCCACCAACACCCCCCAATTCCTGAACACAAACAAAAAGCCATTGTTCTTCCAGGAGAAGATGTCATTCTGAGTGGAAACAAAGTCCAACCTTTCCCTGGTAAACAAGTTACTTCAGAGTCGGCCCGAGACTCCGTAGGTCCCGTCTGCTCAGGATTTACAGAAAGGGATTAAAGTCCAACTCAACTTATTACCCCGACTATAAAATACGAAAATTGTCTCTTCAGAGAGGAAGAGGACTAGAACTCTAGCGCCACCTATAGGAAGTAGCAGTCCTAACAGTAAATATCGACCCTTTAACGAGCCTTGTCACATGACTTCGGATAAATGACAAACCAGAATCTCAATTTGCAGACACTGTTTCGGGGTACTGCCCCTCGTCAGTGCAAATTGGAGATCTGGTTTGGCTGAGTGAGAGGCGTCTGACCGGGATCCAAGGGGTAACATTTCTCTGTGTAGAGTGACATGTCAAGCCTGGCATGCCAAGGTGAGGAGACTTACGGTAAGTCTTGCAACGCTCATCTAGGAAATTAAATATGCAAACTGTCTTTTCAGGGAGGAAGAAGACTAGAACTATAGTGCCACCTATTGGAAGTAGCAATACTAAAAGTTGATGTCTACCCTTTAACGAGCCTTGCCGCATGACTTGAGTTTCTGGTTTGATTTTTATTCTAAGTCATGTGACAAGTCTCATTAAAGGGTAGACTGTTATGGCTGGCAATCAGGCAACACAGCGTGCAGTAATCAGCGCACATACAGAGATCTGGCAATAACCCAAAACAATAGGACGAGCTCTGAGACGTGGAATCTCTGTAGACTGCAGTACCTGATCTATCCTCACACAACTGGAAGCAGCAGTGGATTGCGCCTATCAACTACCTATGCAACTCGGCACTGCCTGAGGAGCTGACTAGCCTGAAGATAGAAATACAAGCCTGACTTACCTCAGAGAAATACCCCAAAGGAATAGGCAGCCCCCACATATAATGACTGTTAGCAAGATGAAAAGACAAACGTAGGAATGAAATAGATTCAGCAAAGTGAGGCCCGATATTCTAGACAGAGCGAGGATAGCAAAGAGAACTATGCAGTCTACAAAAAACCCTAAAACGAAAACCACGCAAAGGGGCAAAAAGACCCACCGTGCCGAACTAACAGCACGGCGGTGCACCCCTTTGCTTCTCAGAGCTTCCAGTAAAAGATAATAACAAGCTGGACAGAAAAAACAGAAAACAAACTAGAAGCACTTATCTAGCAGAGCAGCAGGCCCAAGGAAAGATGCAGTAGCTCAGATCCAACACTGGAACATTGACAAGGAGCAAGGAAGACAGACTCAGGTGGAGCTAAATAGCAAGGCAGCCAACGAGCTCACCAAAACACCTGAGGGAGGAAGCCCAGAGACTGCAATACCACTTGTGACCACAGAAGTGAACTCAGCCACAGAATTCACAACAGTACCCCCCCCTTGAGGAGGGGTCACCGAACCCTCACCAGAACCCCCAGGCCGACCAGGATGAGCCACATGAAAGGCACGAACAAGATCTGGGGCATGGACATCAGAGGCAAAAACCCAGGAATTATCTTCCTGAGCATAACCCTTCCATTTGACCAGATACTGGAGTTTCCGTCTAGAGACACGAGAATCCAAAATCTTCTCCACAATATACTCCAATTCCCCCTCCACCAAAACAAGGGCAGGAGGCTCCACAGATGGAACCATAGGTGCCACGTATCTCCTCAACAACGACCTATGGAATACATTATGTATGGAAAAGGAGTCTGGGAGGGTCAGACGAAAAGACACCGGATTGAGAATCTCAGAAATCCTATACGGACCAATAAAACGAGGTTTAAATTTAGGAGAGGAAACCTTCATAGGTATATGACGAGAAGATAACCAAACCAGATCCCCAACACGAAGTCGGGGTCCCACACGGCGTCTGCGATTAGCGAAAAGCTGAGCCTTCTCCTGGGACAAGGTCAAATTGTCCACTACCTGAGTCCAGATCTGCTGCAACCTGTCCACCACATAATCCACACCAGGACAGTCCGAAGACTCAACCTGTCCTGAAGAGAAACGAGGATGGAACCCAGAATTGCAGAAAAATGGAGAGACCAAGGTAGCCGAGCTGGCCCGATTATTAAGGGCGAACTCAGCCAACGGCAAAAATGACACCCAATCATCCTGGTCAGCGGAAACAAAACATCTCAGATATGTTTCCAAGGTCTGATTGGTTCGTTCGGTCTGGCCATTAGTCTGAGGATGGAAGGCCGAGGAAAAAGATAGGTCAATGCCCATCCTACCACAAAAGGCTCGCCAGAACCTCGAGACAAACTGGGAACCTCTGTCAGAAACAATATTCTCAGGAATGCCATGTAAACGAACCACATGCTGGAAGAACAAAGGCACCAAATCAGAGGAGGAAGGCAATTTAACCAAGGGCACCAGATGGACCATTTTAGAAAAGCGATCACAGACCACCCAAATGACAGACATCTTTTGAGAAACGGGAAGGTCAGAAATGAAATCCATCGAAATATGTGTCCAAGGCCTCTTCGGGACCGGCAAGGGCAAAAGCAACCCACTGGCACGTGAACAGCAGGGCTTAGCCCTAGCACAAATTCCACAGGACTGCACAAAAGCACGCACATCCCGTGACAGAGATGGCCACCAGAAGGATCTAGCAACCAACTCCCTGGTACCAAAGATTCCTGGATGACCGGCCAGCACCGAACAATGAAGTTCAGAGATAACTTTACTAGTCCACCTATCAGGGACGAACAGTTTCTCGGCCGGACAACGATCAGGTTTATTAGCCTGAAATTTCTGCAACACTCTCCGCAAATCAGGGGAGATGGCAGACACAATGACTCCTTCCTTGAGGATACTCGCCGGCTCAGATAACCCCGGAGAGTCGGGCACAAAACTCCTAGACAGAGCATCCGCCTTCACATTTTTAGAGCCCGGAAGGTATGAAATCACAAAATCAAAACGAGCAAAAAATAACGACCAACGGGCCTGTCTAGGATTCAAGCGCTTGGCAGACTCAAGATAAGTAAGGTTCTTATGATCAGTCAAAACCACCACGCGATGCTTAGCACCCTCAAGCCAATGACGCCACTCCTCGAATGCCCACTTCATGGCCAGCAACTCTCGGTTGCCCACATCATAATTACGCTCAGCAGCAGAAAATTTCCTGGAAAAGAAAGCACATGGTTTGAACACTGAGCAACCAGAACCTCTCTGTGACAAAACCGCCCCTGCACCAATCTCAGAAGCATCAACCTCGACCTGGAACGGAAGAGAAACATCAGGTTGACACAACACAGGGGCACAGCAAAAACGACGCTTCAACTCCTGAAAAGCTTCCACGGCAGCAGAAGACCAATTAACCAAATCAGCACCCTTCTTGGTCAAATCGGTCAATGGTCTGGCAATGCTAGAAAAATTACAGATGAAGCGACGATAAAAATTAGCAAAGCCCAGGAATTTCTGCAAACTTTTTAGAGATGTCGGCTGAGTCCAATCCTGGATGGCCTGAACCTTAACCGGATCCATCTCGATAGTAGAAGGGGAAAAGATGAACCCCAAAAATGAAACTTTCTGCACACCGAAGAGACACTTTGATCCCTTCACGAACAAGGAATTAGCACGCAGTACCTGGAAAACCATTCTGACTTGCTTCACATGAGACTCCCAATCATCTGAGAAGATCAAAATGTCATCCAAGTAAACAATCAAGAATTTATCCAGATACTCACGGAAAATGTCATGCATAAAAGACTGAAAAACAGATGGAGCATTGGCAAGTCCGAACGGCATCACCAGATACTCAAAATGACCCTCGGGCGTATTAAATGCCGTTTTCCATTCATCTCCCTGCCTGATTCTCACCAGATTATACGCACCACGAAGATCAATCTTAGTAAACCAACTAGCCCCCTTAATCCGAGCAAACAAGTCAGAAATCAATGGCAAGGGATACTGAAACTTAACAGTGATCTTATTAAGAAGGTGGTAATCAATACACGGTCTTAGCGAACCATCCTTCTTGGCTACAAAAAAGAACCCTGCTCCCAATGGTGACGACGATGGGCGAATATGTCCCTTCTCCAGGGACTCCTTCACATAACTGCGCATAGCGGTGTGTTCAGGTACGGACAAATTAAATAAACGACCCTTAGGGAATTTACTACCAGGAATCAAATCGATAGCACAATCACAATTCCTATGCCGAGGAAGGGCATCAGACTTGGACTCTTCAAATACATCCTGAAAGTCCGACAAGAACTCTGGGATGTCAGAAGGAATGGATGACGAAATAGACAAAAATGGAACATCACCATGTACTCCCTGACAACCCCAGCTGGTTACCGACATAGAGTTCCAATCCAATACTGGATTATGGGTTTGTAGCCATGGCAACCCCAACACGACCACATCATGCAAATTATGCAGTACCAAAAAGCGAATAACTTCCTGATGTGCAGGAGCCATGCACATGGTCAGCTGGGCCCAGTACTGAGGCTTATTCTTGGCCAGAGGTGTAGCATCAATTCCTCTCAACGGAATAGGACACCGCAAAGGCTCCAAGAAAAATCCACAACGTTTAGCATAATCCAAATCCATCAGATTCAGGGCAGCGCCTGAATCCACAAACGCCATGACAGAATATGATGACAAAGAGCACATTAAGGTAATGGACAAAAGGAATTTGGACTGTACAGTACCAATAACGGCAGAGCTATCGAACCGCCTAGTGCGTTTAGGACAATTAGAAATAGCATGAGTAGAATCACCACAATAGAAACACAGTCTCTTCAGACGTCTGTGTTCGTGCCGTTCTACTTTAGTCATAGTCCTGTCGCACTGCATAGGCTCAGGCTTACTCTCAGACAATACCGCCAGATGGTGCACAGATTTACGCTCGCGCAAGCGACGAACGATCTGAATGGCCAAGGACATAGACTCATTCAAACCAGCAGGCATAGGAAATCCCACCATTACATCCTTAAGAGCTTCAGAGAGACCCTTTCTGAACAAAGCCGCTAGTGCAGATTCATTCCACAGAGTGAGTACTGACCATTTTCTAAATTTCTGACAATATACTTCTACATCATCCTGACCCTGGCATAAAGCCAGCAGATTTTTCTCAGCTTGATCCACTGAATTAGGCTCATCGTAAAGCAATCCCAGCGCCTGGAAAAATGCATCAACATTACTCAATGCAGAATCTCCTGGTGCAAGAGAAAACGCCCAGTCCTGTGGGTCGCCGCGCAAAAAAGAAATAATAATCAAAACCTGTTGAATAGGATTACCAGAAGAATGAGGTTTCAAGGCCAAAAATAGCTTACAATTATTTCTGAAGCTCAGGAACTTAGTTCTGTCACCAAAAAACAAATCAAGAATCGGAATTCTTGGTTCTAGCATCGATTTCTGATCAATAGTATCTTGAATCTTTTGTACATTTACAACGAGATTATCCATTGAGGAGCACAGAGCCTGAATATCCATGTCCACAGCTGTGTCCTGAAGCACTCTAATGTCTAGGGGAAAAAAAAGACTGAAGACAGAGCTAAGAAAAAAAAATGATGTCAGGATTTCTTTTTTCCCTCTATTGGAAATCATTGAATGGCTCCTTGTACTGTTATGGCTGGCAATCAGGCAACACAGCGTGCAGTAATCAGCGCACATACAGAGATCTGGCAATAACCCAAAACAATAGGACGAGCTCTGAGACGTGGAATCTCTGTAGACTGCAGTACCTGATCTATCCTCACACAACTGGAAGCAGCAGTGGATTGCGCCTATCAACTACCTATGCAACTCGGCACTGCCTGAGGAGCTGACTAGCCTGAAGATAGAAATACAAGCCTGACTTACCTCAGAGAAATACCCCAAAGGAATAGGCAGCCCCCACATATAATGACTGTTAGCAAGATGAAAAGACAAACGTAGGAATGAAATAGATTCAGCAAAGTGAGGCCCGATATTCTAGACAGAGCGAGGATAGCAAAGAGAACTATGCAGTCTACAAAAAACCCTAAAACGAAAACCACGCAAAGGGGCAAAAAGACCCACCGTGCCGAACTAACAGCACGGCGGTGCACCCCTTTGCTTCTCAGAGCTTCCAGCAAAAGATAATAACAAGCTGGACAGAAAAAACAGAAAACAAACTAGAAGCACTTATCTAGCAGAGCAGCAGGCCCAAGGAAAGATGCAGTAGCTCAGATCCAACACTGGAACATTGACAAGGAGCAAGGAAGACAGACTCAGGTGGAGCTAAATAGCAAGGCAGCCAACGAGCTCACCAAAACACCTGAGGGAGGAAGCCCAGAGACTGCAATACCACTTGTGACCACAGAAGTGAACTCAGCCACAGAATTCACAACAGTAGACATTGACCTTTAGGATGTGTGAGTTCACTGGCTGTGAACTCCCAGGACGTGTCTGACGGCACCGCGAGACCTTTCTCACGCTCACGGTGCCCTCAGACAGGAATAGGAGCTCATAGGGAGACACTTAGAAGACGCAGCTCAGTCTCTCTGCTGGATGGAAAGCTGTATGGTCGCATCATGCAACCTGCCATCTTGATGTGGCAGAAAGATGAGGAATATTGTTATTTCTTTTTTTTAACTCTTTTGCAGAAGACAATGGCGTTGGTGGAATGGGTGAGGTCGTAAGTATGGTTTAATTACGATTATTAAAGTAGTCTGTCATTCTTTCAATTAAAGTTTTTTTTCTGGGTATGTGTGTTTTTATACGATATGATTATGGGGTTAATAATGGGGGTGTCTTACTGACGCCTCTCCATTATTAACCTCGGGGCTTGATGTCACCTGACAATACAAAGGTGACATCAACCCCCCCCCCCCCAACTATCACCCCATTTGCCACCACTACAGTGCAAATGTGAAGAGCGAGGCTAAGTGCCAGAGTTGGCACATCTTAGAGATGCGCTTTTTTTTGGGGGCAGCTAAGAGCTGATGTTTTTAGCCGGGGATGGGGTTGGGGAGAGTATCCATGGCCCCTTCCTGGGCTATTCATATCAGCAAGCCTTTGCTGGTTATTAATTATAGGGAGACCCTATGTCATTTTATTTAAGGGTTCCCATTTTAATAGCCAGTAAAGGCTAAGTATACAGTTGTGAGCTGATATTAATAGCCTGGGAAGCTCCATGGGCATTACCCCCTTCCCAGGCTATAAACATCTGCCCCCAGTCGTCGGCTTTCCCTCTGCTGGTTAAGAAAATTACACGGGAGCACACACCAATTTTTTCAGAAAAATTATCTTTTATTAATTAAATACATGTCCAGTAAGCTGTACACACACTGTACTAATTGTAGTTGTCACTGACATCTGTATATCTACCTATTCTATATGTATTTACTGTGTGTAATCCATCTCTTCTATCCTGTCGGCTCCTGCAGTGATTTTACACTACACGGATGTTAAATTGCCGGTTTTTATTCTATGATATAGAATAAATAATTAATAACAAATATATAGCAAAAAAATCGCACTGCATTCAGATGTAAATCGGATGCTAGGTGTGAAAACTTGGAAGGTACTCGCATGACACTTGCATTACACTCATGCAACTTTCAGACCGATTTTTCATATGTTTGGTGTGACCCCGGCCTAAGACGCATTCAGACGTCCCTGCATTACATATATCTGAAAAAGGCCCACACTTACATAGCAGAGCCGTGTATCTAATCACCATCATGTGTGATACAGCCCATAGTGCCGCGTATCTAATACCCATCATCATGTGTGATACAAACCAGAGTTGCGTATCTAATACCCATCATCATGTGTGATACAGCCCATAGTGCCGCGTATCTAATACCCATCATGTGTGATACACTCTGTTGAGCCCTGTATCTAATCTCAGTGTGATACAGTCCATGTATCTAACCTCAACACATGAAACAGAAAGCAACACCAACAGTATGGTTAAAAGTGGAAAATAGCAAACCTTATTAAATTATTTCATATTTCATATCAAAAATGATAACATTAAAAAAATGTAAACATTAATACTTTAAATTTTTTCAGTTGTTGAAAAAAATTGCTTTGATGGCACATTCCCTTTAAGATTATCCTCTTTCAGAAAACCCCTGCTCTTCCAAAAACAACCTGTGCTTTACTCACCATTCCTAGTCCGCTGCCACGTTAACGGCACTGAAGCCAATCTGTAGAGTTCAGTGGCGAGTGCTGAGACTTCGGACACAGCTGCTAAACTCACTGACTGGCTGCAGCGCCGTCGACAGGACGCTAGTGCTGTAGACAGTAACAGACACCGGGAGAGGAGCAGCACATTTTTGGCAAAGTTTAGGACTCACAAATAAATTTCTGTATAACTTTTCTTTATTATTACATGAATTTAGAAAGAAAACAAAACGATTTTCTGCCTGGCCTTTACTACTTATTTTTTATACCACTCTAGATTAAAGGGGTTGTCCTGTCTCAGAACAAACATCTGCAGTCACTATTTCCCATGAGAGACAGTGGTCACGTGACTACAAGTACACAATCTGTACACTTGCAATCATGAGAGTAGCCAAGGACCCTCCCCCAATTGCCACGGGACCCCCATACAAGTTTTGTTGGTGTTGTTAAGAGAATAACCTATCCACAGGGTAAACAACTTGTTGATTAGTGGGGGTCCGAACTCCAGGGGCAGAATTAGGCATTTTAGCCCTACTAGAATGGAGAGGCGGTGCCCATGCTCGCCCGCTGGCGATTTCATGCCTTGCTTGGGCCCAGCAGTTCCATTGAGAATGAATGAAACTGCAGTTTGGCATCTGACCAGCCCCACCATTTTCTAAGGGGGATTAAAGTGCCCCATTCTGCGGTACCGTGTAGGTCCCAGTGGTTGGACACCCACCAATAAGTAAGTTAGCACCTATTCTGTAAATAGGCGATATAGGGATTTTTGTGTGTACTCACCGTAAAATCCTTTTATCCGAGCCACTCATTGGGGGACACAGGACCATGGGTTATGCTGCTGTCACTAGGAGGCTGACACTAAGCTGAGACAAAAAAAGGTTAGCTCCTCCCCTGCAGTATACACCCTCATGCTGGCTACCAGAGACCCAGTTCAGTGCAAAAGCAGTAGGATAATAACAATATATCAATTAACATTAGAATATAACATGTCAAACAAACAGTCAAAGACCAAAAAAGGTAACGAGCCGTAAGGCTACCAGGGTGGGTGCGGTGTCCCCCAATGAGTGGCTCGGAGAAAAGGATTTTACGGTGAGTACACACAAAAATCCCTATTTCTCCTTCGCCTCATTGGGGGACACAGGACCATGGGACGTCCCAAAGCAGTCCCTGGGAGGGAAACAATACAACCAAATAACTCCGCGTACCATCTGACTACAAATGCGCAACGGCCGCCTGCAGGATACGCCTGCCAAGGGCCGCGTCCGCAGAGGAGTGAATGTGGACATTGTAATGCTTTGTGAAAGTATGCAGGCTGGACCACGTTGCGGCCTTGCAAACCTGCTCCGCTGTTGCCTGGTGCCGGATGGCCCAGGAAGCACCCATCGACCAAGTGGAGTGAGCTCTAATCCCTGCCGGGATAGGACTGCCCCTGACCCGATAGGATTCCTGGATAGCGGATCGGATCCATCTGGCTATCGTGGATTTAGACGCAGCCAAACCCTTTCTGTGACCCTCCGGGAGCACGAAAAGGGCGTCCGATTTTCTGAAATGAGCCGTTCTGGAAAATGTACCTCCTGAGAGCCCGTACCACGTCCAGAGAATGGAGACAACTCGACCCTATGTTTGGGCTGCGGGCAAAAGGAGGGAAGAATGATGTCCTTGTTAAGGTGAAAAGATGAGACCACCTTCGGAAGAAACTCCGGGGAAGGACGTAGGACTACTTTGTCCTGATGAAAGGCAAGGAAAGGTGCCCGGCAGGATAAAGCGGCGAGCTCTGAAACCCTTCTGATGGACGTCACCGCAACCAGGAAGGCGACCTTCCATGAGAGGACAGAGAGCGGAACGTCTTGAAGGGGTTCGAACGGAGGTTCCTGAAGAGCCCCCAGGACCAAGTTGAGATCCCAGGTCTCTAACGGCATCCTATAGGGAGGAACCACATGGGAGACTCCCTGGAGAAAGGTCTTGACCTGAAGGTTGGTGGCGATCCTACGCTGGAACAGCACGGACAACGCTGAGATCTGACCTTTGAGGGAACTCAGGGCCAAGCCGGAGTCCAGACCAGACTGAAGGAAACTCAGGATGCGCGGGATCGAGAAAACGAGCGGAGGGTGCCCTCGGAGCCTGCACCATGAGAAGAAAGATTTCCAGACGCGGTGGTAAATAGAGGCGGAAGACGCCTTGCGAGCACTTAACATGGTGGGAATGACCTGCTGAGGGAAACCGGCGCGTGTAAGAATCCAGGTTTCAACAGCCACGCCGTTAAACGTAGGGCCCCTGAGCTCTGGTGGAAGATCGGACCTTGGCGAAGCAGGTCTGGGCGGTCTGGTAACCGCCAGGGAACGTCGGCTATGAGCTGAACGAGTTCCGCGTACCAAGCGCGGCGTGGCCAGTTTGGGGCGACCAGAATGACCGGAACTCCCTCCATCTTGATCTTTCGGATCACCTTCGGCAGTAAGGGAAGGAAACACGTATGGGAGTTGAAACTGATGCCACGGAGAAATCAGTGCGTCTACTCCTATGGCCTGGGGGTCCCGAGAACGTGCAATGAAGTTGTGGACCTTGGCGTTCAATCTGGACGCCATCAGATCCACGTCCGGGGTCCCCCAGCGAAGACAGATCTGATGAAAAATCTCTGGGTGGAGTTCCCACTCCCCCGAGGCAAGGCCCTGGCGGCTCAGGAAGTCCGCCGCCCAGTTCTCGACCCCCGGAATGTGCACCGCAGAGATGATGGAATGGTTGGTTTCGGCCCAACGAAGGATGAGAGAGACTTCCTGCATCGCCGCCCTGCTGCGGGTACCCCCCTGGTGGTTGATGTAAGCCACCGCCGTGACATTGTCCGATTTGACCCTTATTGGGTGACCCACGAGCAGAGCGTGAAAACGAGTCAGAGCCAGTCTGATAGCACGAATCTCCAGGATGTTGATGGGGAGCCTGGATTCCCGAACTGTCCAATGGCCCTGGGCAGAGTGCTGAAGAAACACTGCCCCCCAGCCGAGAAGACTGGCATCGGTGGTTACCACTAACCAGCGGATCGGGAGGAAGGACTTCCCCTGGAGAAGCGATGGGCCCAGGGTCCACCATACGAGAGATTGTCTGACCCGCGGAGACAGGGGGCAAGGGCGGTCGAGAGATGGGAGACTCTTGTCCCAGTTGTCCAGCAAAGCCTGTTGCAAGGGGCGGAGATGGAGTTGAGCGAAAGGAACCGCTTCGATTGCTGCAACCATCTTTCCCAGGATCTTCATGGCGAACCGAATGGTTCGCGGGCGAGGACGGCATAGCGTTCGGGCTCCCTGTTGGAGCGCTTGGGCCTTGGACCGAGGAAGCAAGACCAGCCCCCTTGAAGTGTCCAGGATCATTCCCAGAAAGGAGATCCGACGGGCAGGAACGGGAGAGGACTTGTCCAAGTTGATCAGCCAGCCCAGGCGCGAAAGAGAATCCAGGGTAATGTGGACGCTTGACTCGCAGGCTTGGAAGGACGGGCCCTTTATGAGGAGATCGTCTAAGTAAGGTAAGACGACGACTCCTCGAGAATGAAGGATGGCCATGACAGCCGCCATGACCTTGGTGAATACCCTGGGCGCCGTGGCAAGACCGAAGGGTAAGGCCGTGAACTGGAAGTGGTCCTCCAGAACGGCAAAGCGGAGGAACCTTTGATGAGGCGGGAAAATCGGGATGTGAAGATAGGCATCCTTGATGTCTATCGAGGCCAAGAATTCCCCTCTTTCCATCGAAGAGATGACCGATTTGAGCGATTCCATCCTGAAGTGGCGGACTCTTACGCACTTGTTCAGGAGTTTCAGATCCAAAATGGGGCGCACTTTTCCGTCCTTCTTTGGCACAACGAAGAGGTTTGAGTAGAAACCTTTGAACCTCTCGTGTTCCGGGACCGGAACAATGACCCCGCTCTGGCGAAGAGCGTGAATGGCGCAAAGAAGGGCGCGAGACTGAGCTCCCGAACTGGGAAGACGAGATGGGAAAAACCGAGTTGGAAGAGGAGAGGAGAACTCTATTTTGTAGCCAGACGATACCAGATCCCTGACCCATTCGTCGTGAACGACGGAGAGCCAGGCCTGCTGAAAAAGGAGTAGACGTCCGCCTACTCTGGTGGTATCGACTGGCGCCGTTCCCGAGTCATTGAGACGGGAATCTGGGAGGTCTGGAACCTCGGGTTCTGGGCTGCCTAGGTTTTCCGCGCCAGGAAGGGATCGGCCTGAAGGAGGGGCGAGTGTCTCTGTCTGTGCGAGCGGATCGGTCCGATCTGGGAAGACCGGTAGGATTGGACCAGGCTGGGCTGGTACGAAAGGGCCGAAAGCGAAAATAAGGCTGGCGCTGGAAAGCCGCCTTGGGCCTCTGTTGGGGAAGGAACTTGCTCTTTCCCCCGGTGGCGTCGGAAATAAGCTGGTCAAGCTTTTCGCCGAAAAGGCGCCCGCTTTGAAAAGGGAGAGAGATCAGAGATTTTTTAGAGGAGGAGTCTGCGCGCCACTCTCTGAGCCAAAGAGCCCTTCTAATAGCGATGGCGTTAGAAGCCGCCAATGCTGCGCAATTCGCCGCGTCGAGGGATGCGAACATCACATAATCACTAGCCATGGCTAACTGCTTAGCCAGGTCCGCCATCTCGGACGGGAGGTCCTGTTCATGAATGGATTTCGCTAGAGCATCCGCCCAGGAAACCATTGCCTTGGTCACCCAAGCCGCGGCGAAGGAGGGGGATAGGGAAGAGCCTGAGGCCTCATACACTGAGCGAGCTAGGGAGTCTAGCTGGCGTTCAGTGGGACTCTTATTTGAAGCGCCATCCGGGACTGAAAGAAGCGTTTTAGAGGCCAGGCGCGAGACCGGAGGATCTACTATAGGGGGATCCGTCCAGTCTTTCACGAGATCTGCCGAGAAGGGATACTTTGATACCAGATCCTTCTTACCCGAGAAACGCTTATCTGGACGCTCCCTGTGTCGCTTGACTATATCTAGAAAAGCTGGGTGAGAGGCAAAAGATTTGTGGGAACGCTTGGCTCTGGTAAAAGAGACCGCGTGTTCCAGAGCGGAATTAGAGTCATCATCCACCTTAAGCGCGTGATTGACTGCTACAATGAGGGAGTCAACCGTAGCTCTGAACTCCGGAGCCTCCGGGTCCAATGATACTTCGGACTCATGTTCAGAGTCGTGAACGCTGCGAGCCCCCAGAGAGGGTGAGCGAGAGGTGGAGCTGCCAGAGTCTGAGTGGCGAGGTGAACGCTCAGGAGAGGTAGTACGGATCCGTTTTCTGGATGACCGTGCCTCTTTAAGTGGAGAGCGGCCCCTGCTGGCCGACGATTCCCCTGTTACGGAGGGATCTCTTAACACCTGTAACGGATTGCCCCGTTCCCCGGGAGGATTTTGAATGGATATGATGGCGTTGGCTAAAAAATCCACGGACTGTGAAAGTGAAGCGACCCAAGGGGGGGGGGGGACTAGGTACGCCGGAGTCGGTGGCGGTGGAGGGCTCCTGGGCACATGCATCGCAGGCAGAGCAGAGGGGAGAACTTTGAGGCCTAGGAAGTGGGGCCTGGCAGGTGGTACACGCAGAAAAAAAGGTCGTATGCACCTTAGAGGATTTTTTGGACCTTGACTGGGACATGATTCTAATGCAAAAAATTAGATCACAGGGTCTATAAATGTGAGGAAGCCGAGGGCGACGCTGCAGAGGAGAGCTGACGAGGTCTCCTTACCCTGGTCCTGTGTCCCGTTCCAGAGAGGGCAAACTGTGTTGCCAGAGATTAAACCGGCTGCACGTGGGCGCTGTGACACTTGGACGCTGCGGCAGAGGCTGAGCTGCGGCGTGCAGAGAGGGATCAAGATGGCCGCCGAGATCAGGAGAGAGATCTCGGAGGCTGCGAGAAGCGCCAGGACCGGGGGGCGGCGCCGCCGATGACGCGCAGCGGGGGGCGGAGCCTATCGGCAGCGTCCAGCGGCTAGGCCGAAGCCGGGGGCTAAATTTGCGGCTTCGGCCCGGCGCGCGGCGCAAAGTGCCAAAAAAACTGGGGAATGCTTCAGGCCACTATGTGCTCTACCCAGGAGGAGCCCTCCGGACCACAAGACCGGCGACCCCCCCCCATCCCCCACGAGACACTTACCCCATGGAGGTGAGAGGTGCCTTAGGCTGGCAAGGACGGTGCAGGGGTTGGGAAGCCTCTATCCACCAGCCCCAGACAGGGGGGTGGAGAGGAACCGTCCACCACCTGAATCACAAAGAGCATTGGTGATGCAGTGTGGTCTGCACGGACGCCACCGGAATAGAGCCTCTGTACAGCCGAGGGTAAAACCTGGTGGACAGGGCAGATGTCCGGCAATAAAAAGCCTGGCTGCAGAGGAGGATACTGGAGGTAAAACCCAGTGCTCGTCTGTATAACGTGGGGAGATCGGCGCCCTTTTTGGGAAAAAAACCGTCGCCCAAAAAAGGTCAGCTCAGGCAGTGGCTCCCTCGTCGCAGGAGAGGATACGGAGAGGTGAAACTCCCGTGCTCGCCTGTTGCTGTTTCGGGGGAGATCGGACCTTGAAAGAATCCGTCGCCCCCTTCGTCCGGATAGGAAGTTAAAAAGGGAAAAATCGTGAAAACAGTGTGCCTCCTACGGACACTAAGCTTGAACTGGGTCTCTGGTAGCCAGCATGAGGGTGTATACTGCAGGGGAGGAGCTAACCTTTTTTTGTCTCAGCTTAGTGTCAGCCTCCTAGTGACAGCAGCATAACCCATGGTCCTGTGTCCCCCAATGAGGCGAAGGAGAAAACTTGTTTTCACTGGACAACCCCTTTAAGACTTCTCCTCGGACCCAACTGTGATGCCGCTACTTTTGTATGGCGAGATGGTCCACATTGATCTACTGGCGCCATGACCGACAGTGTGTGATTGGATACTCACTCGTTCACTTTTTATGGACCCGGTTACCTCTTCGTCGTTGAGGTGCCGCTTAAACTTTGGAGGCATGGCGGGTGATTGTTCGTGTGGTAGAGGACAGAAAAGATTTGTTTGTTTCTTGTTCCTCAGCTTCTGGGCGCTGCAAAACAGAATAAAAAATTGAATGGAAAATCAGCCTGACACAATCTCCGTCGAAGGATGAAGGCACTGCCGTAAACAGGCGTCCGTCAGGTCACATGTCTAGCAGAGGAGCCGTCGTCTGTTTCCAGGGGCAACCAATTGAATTTTGACTGCAGCTGTAGCGGTAGTATGGCTCCTCCTTTCATTTCCGGACGGGTTAGTGAGAGACACTGCCACTTGCCAAGCAGAAAGATCACGGTACCGGCCCGACACCTGACAACTGTCACCTACATCAAAGCCTGATGTGGAGATGAGAGGAGGTGCTGTATACACGCCGTCAATCCACAGGACATTCATATAGAACTGGCACAATGTTAAAATCAGTCAGTGCCACGTCTACAGTGGCTTGCAAAAGTATTCACCCCCTTGGCGTATTACCTATTTTGTTACATTACAACTTGTGTTTAAATATTTTTGTAATCCGATTTGTGTGTGATGCAAATAGTCTGAGTTGGTGAATTGAAGTAAGAACAACATAGTCATAAATTAAATTTATGGGATCAAATAACTAAATACTGGCATGTGATTATGTATTCACCCCTTTTACTATGAAGCCCCTAAAAATTTCTGGTGCAAGCAATTACTTCATAAGTCACATGCTCAGTGACATGATGACCACCTGTGTGAAATCTGATGTCAAACGTCGGTCAGTATATACACTTCACCCTTTCTGAAAGGCCACAAAGGCTGCAACACCATTAACAAGAGGCACCGCCAACCAAACCCCACCATTGAAGGAAGAGGCACCAGCAACCAAACCCCATTGAAGGAAGAGGCACCAGCAACCAAACACCACCATTGAAGGAAGAGGCACCAGCAACCAAACCCCATTGAAGGAAGAGGCACCAGCAACCAAACCCCACCATGAAGGAAGAGGCACCAGCAACCAAACCCCACCATGAAGGAAGAGGCACCAGCAACCAAACCCCACCATGAAGGAAGAGGCACCAGCAACCAAACCCCACCATGAAGGAAGAGGCACCAGCAACCAAACCCCACCATGAAGGAAGAGGCACCAGCAACCAAACCCCACCATGAAGGAAGAGGCACCAGCAACCAAACCCCACCATGAAGGAAGAGGCACCAGCAACCAAACCCCACCATGAAGGAAGAGGCACCAGCAACCAAACCCCACCATGAAGGAAGAGGCACCAGCAACCAAACCCCACCATGAAGGAAGAGGCACCAGCAACCAAACCCCACCATGAAGGAAGAGGCACCAGCAACCAAACCCCATTGAAGGAAGAGGCACCACCAACCAAACCCCATTGAAGGAAGAGGCACCACCAACCAAACCCCATTGAAGGAAGAGGCACCACCAACCAAACCCCATTGAAGGAAGAGGCACCACCAACCAAACCCCATTGAAGGAAGAGGCACCACCAACCAAACCCCATTGAAGGAAGAGGCACCACCAACCAAACCCCATAGAAGGAAGAGGCACCACCAAACCCCATTGAAGGAAGAGGCACCACCAAACCCCATTGAAGGAAGAGGCACCACCAACCAAACCCCATTGAAGGAAGACGCACCACCAACCAAACCCCATTGAAGGAAGACGCACCACCAACCAAACCCCATTGAAGGAAGAGGCACCACCAACCAAACCCCAATGAAGGAAGAGGCACCACCAACCAAACCCCATTGAAGGAAGAGGCACCACCAACCAAACCCCATTGAAGGAAGAGGCACCACCAACCAAACCCCATTGAAGGAAGAGGCACCACCAACCAAACCCCATTGAAGGAAGAGGCACCACCAACCAAACCCCATTGAAGGAAGAGGCACCACTAACCAAACACCATGAAGACCAAGCAGCTCTCCAGACAAGTCAGGAACAAAGTTGTTGAGAATTACAAGTCAGGGTTAGGTTATAAAAAAAAATATCACAATCTCTGATGATCCCCAGAGCACCAACAAATCCAATATCATCAAATGGAAAGAACATGGTACCAAAACAAACCTGCCAAGAGAGGACCACCTACCAAAAAACTTTCAGCCCAGGCAAGGAGGGCATTAATCAGAGAGGCAGCACAGAGATCAAAGGTAACCCTGCAGAAGCTACAGAGTTCCCAAGCAGGGGCTGGAGTGTCTGTCCGTACGACAACAATAAACAATACACTCAGAGGTGGCCTTTATGAAAGAGGACAGAAAAAAGTATTTACATACACACAAAAATTGTAAGGCTCATTTTGGAGTTTGCCAAAAACATGTGGGAGACTCCCCGAATGTATGGAGGAAGGTGCTGTGGTCAGATGAGACCAAAATTGAGTTTTTTGTCCACCAAGGTAAAAGCAATGTCTGGCGCCAAACCAACATAGCTCATCACACCAAGAACACCATCCCCACAGTAAAACATGGTGGTAGCAGCATTGTGCAGTGGGAATGTTTTTTGCCAACAGGGACAGGGAAAATGGTACAAGTAGAGGGGAAGATGGATGGTGTGAAATAAAGGGATAGTCGTGAGAAAAATCTGTTTCAGTCTGTCAGTGATTTGAGACTGGGAAGGAGGTTCACCTTCCAACAAGGCAATGACCCAAAGCATACTGCTAAAGCAACACTTGAGTGGTTAAAGGTTAATCTAATTTAGAATCTGTGGTCCACAGATCCACTGATCAATAAGTTACCAGCCATTGAGTTTTCACCAGAAAACCCCTTTAAAAGGGTTCGTTCACAGCAACATACTGTATGTTACACCCGTGTGCTATCTCCCTGTGAAATGGACAAGCAAATGGACTAATACAGGTCAATGTAGTGCACCCAATGGTCTGATGTAAAAAATGGCAGCATGCAACAGTCCTAAACATTGTAGAGTGAGACTCCGCCACTAATCTCAATGGGTGCATTAAAAAATGAAAGACATACAGCACCCACCCATACACAGACCACCCGTGCAGCGGCCACCCATACACCGACCATCCGTGCTGTGCCCACCCATACACCGACCATCCTTGCGGTGCCCTGTCATGCAGTGTTTGTTGTTTTTTTTTTACAGATTCATCACAATTATTCAGACAGAAAATTGATGGTTTTTTCATACACTCTTAAAGGGGCGGTCATAGCCCTTTATGGCCCACACACATGCCAGCTTGGCTAGTTTCAGGACTCCCATAGAAGACAATGGAGCGAGTGCCCACATCTAAATTCCCAGCAGTGTGAGACGGGGCCACATCACCGGGATAAGGGGGGGGGGCCACATCACCGGGATAAGCGGGAGCTACATCACCGGGATAAGGGGGGGGGGCCACATCACTGGGATAAGGGGGGGGGGGCCACATCACTGGGATAAGGGGGGGGGCCACATCACCGGGATAAGCGGGAGCCACATCACCGGGATAAGCGGGAGCTACATCACCGGGATAAGGGGGGGGGCCACATCACCGGGATAAGCGGGAGCCACATCACCGGGATAAGGGGGGGGGCCACATCACCGGGATAAGGGGGATGCCACATCACCGGGATAAGCGGGAGCTACATCACCGGGATAAGGGGGGGGGCCACATCACCGGGATAAGCGGGAGCCACATCACCGGGATAAGGGGGGGGGCCACATCACCGGGATAAGGGGGGGGGGCCACATCACCGGGATAAGCGGGAGCTACATCACCGGGATAAGGGGGGGGGGCCACATCACCGGGATAAGCGGGAGCCACATCACCGGGATAAGGGGGGGGGCCACATCACCGGGATAAGGGGGATGCCACATCACCGGGATAAGCGGGAGCTACATCACCGGGATAAGGGGGGGGGCCACATCACCGGGATAAGCGGGAGCCACATCACCGGGATAAGGGGGGGGGCCACATCACTGGGATAAGGGGGGGGGGCCACATCACCGGGATAAGGGGGATGCCACATCACCGGGATAAGCGGGAGCCACATCACCGGGATAAGGGGGGGGGGGCCACATCACTGGGATAAGGGGGGGGGGGGGGCCACATCACTGGGATAAGGGGGGGGGCCACATCACTGGGATAAGGGGGATGCCACATCACTGGGATAAGGGGGATGCCACATCACCGGGATAAGCGGGAGCCACATCACCGGGATAAGGGGGGGGGGCCACATCACTGGGATAAGGGGGGGGGGGGCCACATCACTGGGATAAGGGGGGGGGGGGCCACATCACTGGGATAAGGGGGGGGGTCACATCACTGGGATAAGGGGGGGGGTCACATCACTGGGATAAGGGGGGGGGGCCACATCACTGGGATAAGGGGGGGGGGGGGCCACATCACTGGGATAAGGGGGGGGGGGGCCACATCACTGGGATAAGGGGGGGGGGTCACATCACTGGGATAAGGGGGGGGGCCACATCACCGGGATAAGCGGGAGCCACATCAACGGGATAAGGGGGGGGGGGGGGCCACATCACTGGGATAAGGGGGATGCCACATCACTGGGATAAGGGGGGGCCACGTCACCGGGATAAGGGGGGGCCACATCACCGGGATAAGGGGGATGCCACATCACCGGGATAAGGGGGGGGGCCACATCACCGGGATAAGGGGGGGGGCCACATCACTGGGATAAGGGGGGGCCACGTCACCGGGATAAGGGGGGGGCCACGTCACCAGGATAAGGGGGGGGGCCACATCACCGGGATAAGGGGGGGGGGGCCACGTCACCGGGATAAGGGGGGGGGCCACATCACCGGGATAAGGGGGGGCCACGTCACCGGGATAAGGGGGGGCCACATCACCGGGATAAGGGGGGGCCACGTCACCGGGATAAGGGGGGGCCACATCACCGGGATAAGGGGGGGCCACGTCACCGGGATAAGGGGGATGCCACATCACCGGGATAAGGGGGGGGGCCACATCACTGGGATAAGGGGGGGCCACGTCACCGGGATAAGGGGGGGCCACATCACCGGGATAAGCGGGGGCCACATCCAGCACACATGTATGGGGGACATTACTGATCGGTGGACACTATTCTTCCCAGCCCTGTAACCCCGGGGCTGATGTGATGGGGGCAGCTGATGTTATAGCGGGACATGATCCGGCAGTGTACACTGCAGACACCGGGGAGGCAGGTGCACCCAGCACCGGGGAACATGGTGACTGATGTGCAGGGTCGGAGACCGCACTACCCGCTACACCCCCAGCACATCACTGCCTGTCAATCACATCGTCACCGGCGGGGGGCGCTGTTACCAACACGCTGCCAATTACCAGTCTCCCGGTGCTCCTGTCCACCTGGACGAGAGCAGCTACTTGTTTCTTAGGTCGCGTCTACAACGGAGCAGCTCAGCGGCAACTGTGATGGATGACGTCACCGGAAAAGGCGGGGCCTCTCATCAGTGCAGCGCTGACTCCAGGAAGCAGCGTTGTGCTGGGGATGAGGAGAGAAGTGTGGACACGTGACCCTGACAGGGCTGAGGGGCTGCTCCGTTCACATTAGCGTTGCGCGCCGCTGCGTCGGCGACGCAACGCACGACGCACGCAAAAACGCGTGCAAACGCACGCAAAAACGCTGCGTTTTGCGACGCGTGCGTCGTTTTTTGACGAAAATCGGACGCAAGAAAAATGCAACTTGTTGCATTTTCTTGCGTCCGACGCTAGCGTCAAAAACGACGCACGTGTCGGAAAACGCAACGCGAAAAACGCATGCGTCCCCCATGTTAAACGCAGCGTCGGGAAACGCTAATGTGAACGTAGCCTAACTATGGAGGCCAGGGCTGCACTATGGAGCTGTGTGCTGAGGAGAATCCGTTCTTGTTTTCTATTTATACATAAGTCTAAGGTTTCCATCACACGATCAGTATTTTTTTCAGTATTTTCCATCAGTATCTGTAAGGCTACGTTCACATTGGCGTTCCGCCAATGTGCGTCGCTGTTGCGCCGGCGACGCGCCCCTATGTTTAACATAGGGGACGCGTGCGTTGTTTTGGTGGCGTTTTTCGCCACGTGCGTCGTTTCCGACGCTAGCGTCGGACGCAAGAAAACGCTACATGTAGCATTTTCTGTGCGTCCGATTTTCGTCGGAAAACGACGCACGCGTCGCAAAACGCGCGCGTTTTAGCGTGCGTCGTGCGTTGCATCGCCGACGCACGGCGGCGCAACGCTAATGTGAACGTAGCCTAAGCCAAAACCAGGAGTGGAAAAAATAGAGGAAAAGTATAATAGAAACATATGCACCACTTCTATATTTATCACCCACTCCTGGTTTTGGCTACAAATACTGATGTAAAATACTGACCAAATACTGATAGTGTGACGGCAGCCTAAGGCTGTGTTCACACGTTCCGTTTTTTTTTTGCGTTTTTTTCGCGGTTTTTCCCGATAAAAACGCTATAAAACCGCAAAAAAAACGCATACAATAAGCATCCCATCATTTAGAATGAATTCCGCATGTTTTGTGCACATGATGCGTTTTTTTCCGCATAAAAAACGCATCAGGCACAAAATCCGGACATGCTCTATCTTTTTGCGGTTTTTTTGCGGATTTCCCACTCCAAAATGCATTGGGAAGTGTCCGGAAAAAAACGCGGCAAAACCGCGGCAAAAACCGCATGCGGTTTTCTTGCGGATTTCATGCAGAAAATGTCCGTTTTTTCACAGGAATTTTCTGCATGAATTCCTGAACGTGTGCACATAGCCTAAGAGTGAGTGACATTAGGCTGCATTGTGGGGACAGAGAGTGCAGGGAAGAAAGTGATGTCACTTGCTGGGGGCTGTGCGGGGAAGGGGCGATGTCACTTGCTGGGGGCTGTGCAGGGAAGAAAGTGATGTCACTTGCTGGGGGCTGTGCGGGGAAGGGGCGATGTCACTTGCTGGGGGCTGTGCGGGGAAGGGGCGATGTCACTTGCTGGGGGCTGTGCGGGGAAGGGGCGATGTCACTTGCTGGGGGCTGTGCGGGAAAGGGGCGATGTCACTTGCTGGGGGCTGTGCAGGGAAGGGGCGATGTCACTTGCTGGGGGCTGTGCGGGGAAGGGGTGATGTCACTTGCTGGGGGCTGTGCGGGGAAGGGGCGATGTCACTTGCTGGGGGCTGTGCGGGGAAGGGGCGATGTCACTTGCTGGGGGCTGTGCGGGGAAGGGGTGACGTCACTTGCTGGGGGCTGTGCGGGGAAGGGGCGATGTCACTTGCTGGGGGCTGTGCGGGGAAGGGGCGATGTCACTTGCATGGGGCTGTGTGGGGAAGGGGTGATGTCACTTGCTGGGGGCTGTGCGGGGAAGGGGCGATGTCACTTGCTGGGGGCTGTGCGGGGAAGGGGCGATGTCACTTGCTGGGGGCTGTGCGGGGAAGGGGTGACGTCACTTGCTGGGGGCTGTGCGGGGAAGGGGCGATGTCACTTGCTGGGGGCTGTGCGGGGAAGGGGCGATGTCACTTGCATGGGGCTGTGTGGGGAAGGGGCGATGTCACTTGCTGGGGGCTGTGCAGGGAAGAAAGTGATGTCACTTGCTGGGGGCTGTGCGGGGAAGGGGCGATGTCACTTGCTGGGGGCTGTGCGGGGAAGGGGCGATGTCACTTGCTGGGGGCTGTGCGGGGAAGGGGCGATGTCACTTGCTGGGGGCTGTGCGGGGAAGGGGCGATGTCACTTGCTGGGGGCTGTGCAGGGAAGGGGCGATGTCACTTGCTGGGGGCTGTGCGGGGAAGGGGCGATGTCACTTGCTGGGGGCTGTGCGGGGAAGGGGCGATGTCACTTGCTGGGGGCTGTGCGGGGAAGGGGCGATGTCACTTGCTGGGGGCTGTGCGGGGAAGGGGTGACGTCACTTGCTGGGGGCTGTGCGGGGAAGGGGCGATGTCACTTGCTGGGGGCTGTGCGGGGAAGGGGCGATGTCACTTGCATGGGGCTGTGTGGGGAAGGGGTGATGTCACTTGCTGGGGGCTGTGCGGGGAAGGGGCGATGTCACTTGCTGGGGGCTGTGCGGGGAAGGGGCGATGTCACTTGCTGGGGGCTGTGCGGGGAAGGGGTGACGTCACTTGCTGGGGGCTGTGCGGGGATGGGGCGATGTCACTTGCTGGGGGCTGTGCGGGGAAGGGGCGATGTCACTTGCTGGGGGCTGTGCGGGGATGGGGCGATGTCACTTGCTGGGGGCTGTGCGGGGAAGGGGTGACGTCACTTGCTGGGGGCTGTGCGGGGATGGGGCGATGTCACTTGCTGGGGGCTGTGCGGGGAAGGGGCGATGTCACTTGCTGGGGGCTGTGCGGGGATGGGGCGATGTCACTTGCTGGGGGCTGTGCGGGGAAGGGGCGATGTCACTTGCTGGGGGCTGTGCGGGGAAGGGGTGATGTCACTTGCTGGGGGCTGTGCGGGGAAGGGGCGATGTCACTTGCTGGGGGCTGTGCGGGGAAGGGGCGATGTCACTTGCATGGGGCTGTGTGGGGAAGGGGTGATGTCACTTGCTGGGGGCTGTGCGGGGAAGGGGCGATGTCACTTGCTGGGGGCTGTGCGGGGAAGGGGCGATGTCACTTGCTGGGGGCTGTGCGGGGATGGGGCGATGTCACTTGCTGGGGGCTGTGCGGGGAAGGGGTGATGTCACTTGCTGGGGGCTGTGCGGGGAAGGGGTGATGTCACTTGCTGGGGGCTGTGCGGGGAAGGGGCGATGTCACTTGCTGGGGGCTGTGCGGGGAAGGGGCGATGTCACTTGCATGGGGCTGTGTGGGGAAGGGGTGATGTCACTTGCTGGGGGCTGTGCGGGGAAGGGGCGATGTCACTTGCTGGGGGCTGTGCGGGGAAGGGGCGATGTCACTTGCTGGGGGCTGTGCGGGGAAGGGGTGACGTCACTTGCTGGGGGCTGTGCGGGGATGGGGCGATGTCACTTGCTGGGGGCTGTGCGGGGAAGGGGCGATGTCACTTGCTGGGGGCTGTGCGGGGATGGGGCGATGTCACTTGCTGGGGGCTGTGCGGGGAAGGGGTGACGTCACTTGCTGGGGGCTGTGCGGGGATGGGGCGATGTCACTTGCTGGGGGCTGTGCGGGGAAGGGGCGATGTCACTTGCTGGGGGCTGTGCGGGGATGGGGCGATGTCACTTGCTGGGGGCTGTGCGGGGAAGGGGTGATGTCACTTGCTGGGGGCTGTGCGGGGAAGGGGAGATGTCACTTGCTGGGGGCTGTGCGGGGAAGGGGCGATGTCACTTGCTGGGGGCTGTGCGGGGAAGGGGCGATGTCACTTGCTGGGGGCTGTGCGGGGAAGGGGCGATGTCACTTGCTGGGGGCTGTGCGGGGAAGGGGCGATGTCACTTGCTGGGGGCTGTGCAGGGAAGGGGTGATGTCATTTGCTGGGGGCTCTGCGGGGAAGGGGCGATGTCACTTGCTGGGGGTTGTGCTGGGAAGGGGCGATGTCACTTGCTGGGGGCTGTGCGGGGAAGGGGCGATGTCACTTGCTGGGGGCTGTGCGGGGAAGGGGGATGTCACTTGCTGGGGGCTGTGCGGGGAAGGGGCGATGTCACTTGCTGGGGGCTGTGCGAGGAAGGGGCGATGTCACTTGCTGGGGGCTGTGCGGGGAAGGGGCGATGTCACTTGCTGGGGGCTGTGCGGGGAAGGGGTGATGTCACTTGCTGGGGGCTGTGCGGGGAAGGGGCGATGTCACTTGCTGGGGGCTGTGCGGGGAAGGGGCGATGTCACTTGCTGGGGGCTGTGCGGGGAAGGGGCGATGTCACTTGCTGGGGGCTGTGCGGGGAAGGGGCGATGTCACTTGCTGGGGGCTGTGCGGGGAAGGGGCGATGTCACTTGCTGGGGGCTGTGCAGGGAAGGGGCGATGTCATTTGCTGGGGGCTCTGCGGGGAAGGGGCGATGTCACTTGCTGGGGGTTGTGCGGGGAAGGGGCGATGTCACTTGCTGGGGGCTGTGCGGGGAAGGGGCGATGTCACTTGCTGGGGGCTGTGCGGGGAAGGGGTGATGTCACTGGTTTGGGTATGTGCTCAAGATCCAGAACTGGCAACGCAGTGAATCCGCATGTGCTCCTGGAACCGTCTGTGCATCTGCACAAAAGAAATTGACATCCTGCGGTCTGAGCCCGGGCCTCTGTGGACGCATAGGGGACACATCATTTCTAGTGATGAGCGAATATACTTGTTACTCGAGATTTCCTGAGCACGCTCGGGGGTCCTCCGAGTATTTTTTAGTGGTCGGAGATTTAGTTTTTCTTGCAGCTGAATGATTTACATCTGTTAGCCATCTTGATTACATGTGGGGATTCCCTAGCAATCAGGCAACCCCCACATGTACTTATGCTGGCTAACAGATGTAAATCATTCAGCTGCGGCAATAAAAATGAAATCTCCAAGCACTAAAAAAAAAACTCGGAGGCCCCCTGAGCGTGCTCGGAAATCTCGAGTAACGAGTATATTCCCTCATCACTAGTCATTTCTTGACATCCCATCCACTATGCTGTAACAGCCGGCCACTGTGGGTTGGACACTACACAAGTACAAAGCATCCATACCGCAGCGTTTACTGATGGTGGGCACAGACCCTTTGGGGCTGCCTCACCTCTGTGGACAGGATATATCCCACATGGACTGCCAACACTTTTTTAGTATCTAGGGTGCAGCCTTCTAGTGACAGGACATATACCCGTGGCCTTGTGTCTTCCAATGTATTCAGCAAGAAATTAATTTCATGGTAGATACAGAAATCTAATTTTTCAGCAGTTTTTTCCAACTAAAGCCCAGGTGACAGGTACAAAATGTTTTTGCTTTCATCGTCAGTAATCTCCAGTGTGGCTTAACCCCTTCCTGACATATTACTTACAGTAATGTCATATGCCAGTTTCCTGTCTTTGATGCAGGGGGTGCACGTCATTCCACTTGCTCATCGGTGCTCCCGTGACATGATGCCGGTGGGTTGACATGACAGTCGGGGGTTTGCTGAAGACCTCTATTCTTGTCATGACAGTTTTTCTGAGAAAGCCAGCTTCTAACTAATGTTCGTAGAAAACCAAGTTTTGCTGTGTACAGTACAAGTGATCGGATGGTTGCAGCTTCAAGTCCCCTAAGGTGACTATTAAATACAGTAAAAAGTGAAAAAAGTTTTTAACAATGTGACCAAAAATACTAAAGCTCAAATTATCCCCCTTTTGCACCATTAAAAATAAAGAAATACTGTAAAATAAAGTTACACAGATCCCTGCATTCATAAAAGATGGATCTGTCAAAATATAGAATTAATCCGATCGGTAAACAGTGTAACAAGAATAAAAATGAAACAGCCAGAATTACGTTTTTGGCTGTTCCAATAAAATGTAATAAGAGGCCATCAAAACGTATCTTTTCCAAAATGGAATAATTGACATCGTCCACTCAGGTTGCAAAAAGTAAGTCCTCAGACAGCCCCAGATCCCCAAAAAATAAAAACGTTACAAGTCTTGAAAAAATAGCAACACATACATTTGTATGTAGTCATCTCCTTTTTGGTAGTTATTAGTGATGAGTGAATATACTCGTTACTCGAGATTTCCCGGGCACGCTCGGGTCTCCTCCGAGTATTTTTTAGTGCTCGGAGATTTAGTTTTCATCGCCGCAGCTGAATGATTTACATCTGTTAGCCAGTATAAGTAGATGTGGGAGTTGTCTGGTTGCTAGGGAATCCCCACATGTACTTATGCTGGCTAAGAGATGTAAATCATTCAGCTGCGGCGATGAAAACTAAATCTCCGAGCACTAAAAAATACTCGGAGGACACCCTCGGGAAATCTCGAGTAACGAGTATATTCGCTCATCACTAGTAGTTATATATTTGTTTTAATAAAACAGAACTATGGGTTGAATTTTCATTTCTATAGTTGAAAAGCTTGATGTAACATTGGAGAAAATGATATCTGCCAGATGGAACTTTATCAGGGTATGTTCATATATTGTGGTTTGTTGGGGAAACTATTTGCACCAATTCTCACCATTACACCCACACTAAATCATTCAGATCACGCTGATAATTTTTTTCTGTCTTCAGCAGTACTCTTAAAAAACGATACTGAAGAAGCCAATGTATTAGGTCCCATCAGCATTCCTCGGTGTATCCCGGCCTTCTTAGCGTTCCATATGGCCGTGCAGCCTGATTACTGTGGGAGCTCATCTGCTATGTCCTGTCTTCACATGCGGAGCCCAGAGTCAAGGTGAATAATAACGATTCTGTTACCTGTGGTCAGAATATATTACAATATGAGCAGTTATTCAACTTGGCGTCTTGTAAGCAAAAACATAGGCAAGTATAAGGATCAGGTCAACTTTGAGTAGGACCAAATTGTGATGACAAGATGACTGACTTAAAGCATCTCCAAAATAGCCTGTCTTCTGGGGGGTTTCAAGCTTGCAGTGGTCAGTACCTACCAAAAGCTGTCCAAAGAAGGGCAACTGGTGATGGCTATGGGTTCCCAGGGCTCATTTATACTTGTTGAAGGCAAAGACTAGCCGATAGAAGATCTACTGTGCAACAAGTTGCAGAAAAATGTAATGTTGGGGATGGTAGGAGGACACGGGGCACCATAGCTTGTCTCTGGGGCTATGTTGCCGCAGACCGGTCGGATTGACAATGATGGACTGTGGAAACATTTTTGTACAAATTCTTTTCCAAGCAGCTGATTGGAGGATGACTTCTGAAATCCGCTGTTCCGCATTGTAACACTCCTATTCCAAATGAAATCTGAATAATAGAAGGCCCTTTTGAAACAATCCCAACTCTTTGTGGAAGGATAAGATCGATCAAATGGACCAAATCCTTAGTACATTGTGTAGAAGGTTATTTCCCTCTTCATATAAGGACTTTGTTGTGTAGTGATAGAAACAACAAACACGTTTGCACTCTGACGCTTAACATTTTCAGCCGTTCTTGAGATATTGGCTCTTTTCTTTTGTCTCACATTGGTGCTAGAGGTTCAAAACAGCGCTTACAAGCCCAATGGCAAAGACATAGTAAGCGCTGCGCATGTCCGGCGCAGTAGCAGAGGTAGTCGGTCTTCAAGGCAACAAGATGGAAATAAAGAAAATTGTTAATATGTAAAAAAATGGCTGAAACTTGTAATAAGCAGTGAATTGCAAAATTGTTTTTTCTTCTTATAAACAATATCCAACAATACTTCTGCGGGAAGATGGGAATAACCCTTTAATACCTGGTGCCCTGTTAGGTTTAGTCATTAAAAAATCAGTATAACTGAACTATACAAGCCACCGAAATGGTGACAGTCCTTCAGTAGATATTTACATAAACCACAGCAATTTCTCCTGAACGCTTGTGGATGAACATCATCTTTGTCATCAGATATCTGAATCTTTAGTAGATGACAATGACGTTGGCATTTCCTCCAATGTCTGCCGTCTGCCCGGCTCCTGGTGAATCACCAGGCACTTCCTGAGCTAGTTCTCACCACCACCATGTCTGCTTTTCCCATAATCTCCTTCTGGAGCCCTTACGTCTTCACAAAAATGGATATTTATATCCAAATGCCTCCTCGTTGGGCCAGTAGACTTTCTCGGGTGCACAAGTTCCAAAACCTGGGCATGCTTCAAGTTGAAAGGACATGAGTGGACAGTGAGAGTGGTGGCATCATGGAGGACCTCTGTGTTCTCTCCCAAGGGCCCCATATACATGATATTAATGAATTTCCCAGCCTCTCCTTCCTTCCACCGTGGTTCATGGAGTCATCTCAGCAGATTATATGTCCACTATCTTTCCATTCTCTGTGGGATCCACATGGTGGGAAGTTACTCCCATACATCTTCTCATCTGAGCATATCCCAATAGTGTTTTATATTGACAACTTGCACTTATCTAGCTTGTGTGTTGATGACTTTAAAGGGAATCTGTCACCAGGTTTTTGCTACCCCACCTGAGATCAGCATGAAGTAGGGGCAGAGACCCTGATTGCAGTAATGTGTCACTAGGCTGCTTGTCATTTTGCAGAATTCACTGTTATTTGTTGCAGATCTACCATTCCTCTGAATTCTGAGCCCTGTATAACCCTTTCCACACCACTGATTGACAGCTTTCTGAGTACACTGTGCATAGGCAGAAAGCAATCAGTGGTGGGGGGTGTCGTTGGATGGGCAAACTGACAGCGAAGTTGCTAGTCTTCTAGTGATGATCTGCTGCTGATAAAACAGTGATCTTATCAAAACTCCAGACTCCATAGAGCTCCTGTTCTTTAATCCTTACTGACAGATGACGTACAGTTACGTCCTACGCCGGCTCCCTGACGTTCATGCGGGCCTAGAAACTGAGCCTACATGTTTGCCAGCAGATGATGGCTGAGTTATTCAGCCATCGTCTGCCTCTCGGGCCATGCATGGAACGAAGCGCTGCCCGCTACTTTTAACCTGTTAAATGCTGCTGTTAATCGGTGCCAGTGGCGTTTACAGAACGCGTTCATAGAAGACCACGATTTTTGCCATGTACAGCAAGATTTTGGTATATACAGCCCCATCAGCAGCTTCTTAAGTGTTAAATTCAGGCAGTATGGCCAGGATTAGTTTGGTTTCTGGTATAGACCCCATTTATAAGCCCGGTCTTGACCACATAGCGAGGACCTGCCCAGATACTTAGCATGACTGGACATCCGCCATGTTTTTCTGTTCTGTGGAAATACTAGCAGAGGAATATTTTCTAAAACGGAGAACATTTTCCAAATGCCGTACTTCTGCCTGGAAAAATAAGCGTTCCAGCTAAACCCTGCCCCACACATCACCCCGTAAACATCCCATCCACATTCCTCTGGATCCGCAGGAGCCTCTGTGAAAGCGATCAGCCCTGCTGAATAATGGCTCAGGGTTTCGCCAGCGAGCAGCTTCAGAGTATAAACAATATTATAATGCTCTGATTATTTTCTCTGCTTCTGGCTTATCGAGAGTCATCATCTTATTCTTCTGAAAACAATAAATCACACAGATTCCTGTATGCAACTGTTCAGTGACTGGAAACCAGTTTGTTTTTCTTGTGGTACATACTATTTATTATCCACTACCTGCATGGCCCTTTCTTAAATGCTGTAGTCCCACATGTAAAAAGAAAAAAACTTTTTTTTTTTTCATTTTCTTTTTCTTTATCGCCTCTCATTGGGGGACACAGGAACCATGGGTGTATGCTGCTGCCACTAGGAGGCTGACACTATGCAAATAAAAAAGTTAGCTCCTCCTCTGCAGTGTACACCCCACCGATTGGCATTATACTCTTCAGTTTAGCTTAAGGTACCTTCACACATAACGATATTGTTAACGATATCGTTGCTTTTTGTGACGTAGCAACGATATCGTTAATGAAATCGTTATGTGTGACAGCGACCAACGATCAGGCCCCTGCTGGGAGATCGTTGGTCGCTGAATAAAGTCCAGAACTTTATTTCGTCGCTGGACTCCCTGCTGACATCGCTGGATCGGCGTGTGTGACACCGATCCAGCGATGTCTTCACTGGTAACCAGGGTAAACATCGGGTAACTAAGCGCAGGGCCGCGCTTAGTAACCCGATGTTTACCCTGGTTACCATGCTAAAAGAAAAAAAAAACAAACACTAGATACTTACCTACCGCTGTCTGTCCTCCAGCGCTGCGCTCTGCACTCCTCCTGTACTGGCCGTGAGCCGGAAAGCAGAGCGGTGACGTCACTGCTCTGCTTTCCGGCTCACAGCCAGTACAGGAGGAGAGCAGAGAAGCAGAGCGCAGCGCTGGAGGACAGACAGCGGTAGGTAAGTATCTAGTGTTTGTTTTTTTTTACTTTTAGGATGGTAACCAGGGTAAACATCGGGTTACTAAGCGCGGCCCTGCGCTTAGTTACCCGATGTTTACCCTGGTTACCGGCATCGTTGGTCGCTGGAGAGCGGTCTGTGTGACAGCTCTCCAGCGACCAAACAGCGACGCTGCAGCGATCCGGATCGTTGTCTGTATCGCTGCAGCGTCGCTAAGTGTGAAGGGGCCTTTAGTGTCAGTAGGAGGTGGACACGGGTCTTTCATTAGACCCTTATCTACCTCAATTTGCGTCGTTTTTCTTTCAGGTTTCCGGATGGGATACAGGGTGAGCAGTCACACCTGTAGTCCCACATTATGGACTATGAGTACGGCGTGTACTGCCACCCCGTATCCTCATAGATCCCTATCCAGGACCAAGATCCTAGCACACCAGCGTGCTTAGAAGTCCGGTCCTGGCTCCGTCCCCCACCCACTCGCCCACCAGAGCCTGTCGGTTGTGGAGACGAGGACGTCCATCAGCTCCCTGGACGTCTCATCCCCCTTTTAAGGTTAGTACAGGCGTGGGATTTTTTTGAGGTAAGTATTCCGGCGCCGCGTTTCCCCCCATCCCTTCCTAGAGTTTTCCTGGGGGTCTTACTAGGGGCTCCCTTATCCCGGGTCACTACTTGCTTGGATTCCCGCAGCACGACCTGGGCTTGCAGTTTCTGCAGACCTTCTCTTACGGACGCGGGGCCGTTATAGGCTGCCGCGCCGTTTGCCTACCAGTGTAGGCTCCGCGAATTCTCCTACCAGTCCTTCGGTAGGGGCCACTCTTCTCCCCGCGGCGCACTGCCTCTGCGCTGCGGTTTTCCAGGGTGCACACAGGCGCTGCGGCCCTGTCGGGCCGGCGCACCGCAGTTTTTGCCGGGGGCTCTCCGGCGCTGCCGCCCTGACAGGACGGCGCGCCGCGATTTCCGGGGGCACTCAGGCGCTGCGGCCCTGACAGACCGGCGCGCCGCTTCTTCCTGAGGCGCGCTGCTCTGGCGCCGCAGGGGGCTTCTCGGCAGCAGGGTTTCTCTCTAGCGGCGCAGCCTGGTAGGCTGCTGCGCCGCCTTTCCGGCGCATCTTTCCGGCGCCGCGTTTTCTCCTCGGCCGCCGGCTCCTACTTTAGGCCCCGGCTTCCTCCGGGGCCTACTTCCGGTTTGCGCGCTCCCTCTCTTCCGGTCTGCGGGCGGGCTTTTTTCCCGCCCGACATATTTGTCCTGCCCACCGGCGCCTCCGTGGCTGGCTCCACCCACTTCCTCCAGGGCTGAGTCACTCTTCTGGTGTGCACTCCGCAGCAGCACCTGCTCAGCCCCGCACGTGTTTTTTTCTGTGAGCTCAGCGATCTGCGCAGAATACGGCCCCTCAGGACAGGAGTCCTCCGCTGACAAGTGGGACATCTTCCAGGACCGGGTCCGTGAGTAGCTGCACTGCAGACTGACACCCTTCTCTGCCCCACTGTCCCCTAACCCACTGGCATCTTCAGGGATCTCTCAAAATGTCTTCTAAAGGGGGCCGCTCTCGTCCTCCTACTTCTTCATCTTCTGCCTTAGTCACGTACTTTGCATGTTCGTCCTGTAACAGCAAACTTCCCTCAGGTCAGTCCTCCCCGCTGTGTCAGTCCTGCAGCAACCCGATTGTTCCCACCGCCCAGGATCCCCCGGCTGTTCCGCCCGAGAGTGATCCCCCCATCCCAGGCTGGGCCGCCTCTCTGTCACAATCGGTGGCCGATTTAACACGGGTATCTCAAACCCTGGTGTCCGCGCTGGATGGGTTACCCTTGCAGACCCCTGCTGTGGCCAGCGGGTCGCAGGAACCGCCGCCCGAGCCCTCCTTGCTAAGCTACAAAAGGTCCAGGCAGGAACGTCGGTCTGAGTCCTCTTCGCGTTCCATCTTGCCGCACGGCCCTCCGCCGCGGTTGGTGTCCCACCGATCCTCCTCCCCTGAGTCAGGCGAGGCATTATCTGATGCGCCCTCAGAGGATATTTCGGAGCTGGATCCTAACCAAATCGCCACCATGAGTGAGACGGTCCAGAACCTCATTCGGGCTATAAACCAAACCTGTGGCATCAAGGATCCCTCTATGGAACCCGCAGATCTGGCGGTTTCGTTTAGACGGGCCAAACCACCTTCAAAATTTTTCGCTCCTCATCCTGAATTCGAGGAAATCTTGGCCAGGGAGAGGGAGAACCCGACCAGACGTTTTCAGAGGGGAAAACGCCTGGGGGTGTTATATCCTTTTTCACCGGATCTTACCGCCAATTGGACGGTCTCCCCCTCGGTGGATCCCCCTGTTTCCAGGCTGTCCACCAACACGGTGCTTCCACTTTCCGGCGGAGCATCTCTGAAGGATTCTAACGACAGAGTTATAGAATCCTTCGCGAAATCTGCTTTCGAAGCGGCTTCAGCAGCGCTATGTCCAGCTTTTGCTTCCACTTTGGCTTCAAAATCCATCTCAAAATGGGCCAAGGATCTACGGCGAGGTATCCTGGACGGGGCACCTCCCGCGCAATTAGCGGAACTTGCCAACCAGATTTCCCACGCTGGTGAATACCTGGTTTCCGCCTCCCTGGATGTCGCGTCTTGTGCGGCTCAGGCTTCCAGCAATGCCGTTGCCATCCGCCGGACCGTTTGGCTCAAGGCCTGGCAGGCGGACTTGTCCTCCAAAAAGTCCCTCACTAGTCTGCCCTTCCAGGGCTCTCGTCTCTTTGGTTCCCAGCTGGACCAAATCATTAAGGACGCCACCGGGGGTACAAGTTCTCTTCTCCCCCAGGCTAAGCCTCGTCGCCCTCCTCCTAGACGGCAGTTTCGCTCTTTTCGGCCTTTTCGTCGCTTCGCTGCATCAAACTCTTTTTCCCAGCAGCAACAGAGGCCACAGGCACGTCAAGAGAAGAAGGTGGTGTCCTTCAGGCCCACTCCGTCCTGGCGTCCTCGCTACTCCCAGGGTAGATCCTCCAGGCCCAGGACTGGAAGATCCACCTCCGCATGACTCTCGGCAAGACTCCAGCCCAACTCCCAGGTTGGGGGGCCGTCTTCTCCGTTTCAGGGACGTCTGGATTTCCGCAGTAGAGGATGCATGGGTCAGGGAAGTTGTATCCTCGGGATACAAAATAGAGTTCGCCTCCCGACCCAGGGATCGTTTCTTCCAATCCCGTCCTCCAAAAGATCCCGCTCTGGTTCTGGGCTTCTTCGCAGCCATCGCTTCTCTGCTCAAATCCGGGGTAATCGTTCCCATCCCAGAAAAGGAACGGTACACGGGTTTCTACTCGAACCTCTTTGTGGTACCGAAAAAAGACGGCAAGGTTCGTCCCATTCTGGACCTCAAATTGCTGAACAGGAGGGTTCGCCTGAGACACTTCAGGATGGAATCCCTTCGTTCAGTAATTGCTTCCATGGAGGCTCAGGAATTTCTATGCTCTATAGATATCCAGGACGCCTACCTACATGTTCCGATTTTTCCCGGACATCACCGTTTCCTGCGCTTCGCAGTGCAACAAGATCATTTTCAGTTCGTCGCCCTGCCGTTCGGTCTCGCAACCGCGCCAAGGGTGTTCACGAAAATCATGGCGGCGCTGATGGCCATCCTGAGTGTCAGAGGCTTGGTCCTGTTTCCATACCTCGACGACATCCTCATCAAGGCTCCGTCCTTTGCTCAGGCCCACAAAAGCCTGTCCATTGTTCTCGACACCTTAGCCCGTTTCGGGTGGCTGGTCAACCGGAAGAAGTCCTGCCTTATTCCTTCTCAGCGCATCATCTTTCTGGGCATGCTTTTCGACACTCGTCAGTCCAGAGTCTTCCTTCCCAAGGACAAGAGATCCACCCTTTGTCGGGACATACGCCCGCTCCAGGGTCCTCGGCCTCCCTCCCTCCGATCGGCCATGAAGGTTCTGGGGAGGATGGTAGCTGCCTTGGAAGCGATTCCCTTCGCCCAATTCCATTCTCGACCCCTTCAGCAAGCCATTCTGTCTCAGTGGGACAGGTCGGTCTTCTCCCTGGATCGGCCGATCAGACTCTCCTTTCGGGTCAAGCGGTCTCTCAACTGGTGGCTGACGTCACCCCTCATCTCCCAGGTCAGGTCCTTTCTTCCGGTTCACTGGCATGTGGTGACAACGGACGCCAGCCTGATCGGCTGGGGTGCGGTTTTTTGCCACCTGACGGTTCAGGGACGTTGGTCGCCGCAGGAGTCTTCTCTGCCAATCAACGTCCTCGAGATTCGGGCCATCTTCCTGTCCCTCCGCCACTGGGAAAGGAACCTCAGGGGCCTTCCAGTCCGGATCCAGACGGACAACGCCACGGCTGTGGCATATGTCAACCATCAGGGGGGGACCCGGAGCTCCTTAGCTCTTGCCGAGGTATCCAAGATCCTCCTTTGGGCAGAGGCAACGGTTCCGGTGATATCCGCGGTGCATATCCCCGGCGTGGACAACTGGGCCGCCGACTTTCTCAGCCGCGAGGGTCTCGCGGCAGGGGAATGGTCCTTGCATCTGGAGGTCTTCCATCAGATCTGTCTTCGATGGGGGACTCCGGATGTGGATCTCACGGCGTCTCGAATCAACAGGAAGGTTCCGCAGTTCGTCTCCAGGTCCCGCGAGCCTCTCGCAGTGGGCGTCGATGCTCTGGCCATTCCTTGGTCACAGTTCGAGCTGCCCTACCTGTTCCCACCCCTTCCATTACTTCCCAAGCTGTTGAAGAAGATCAAAGCGGAAGGGGTGCCGGTCATCCTGATCGCCCCGGATTGGCCCAGGAGAGCTTGGTTCGCGGAGCTCGTCAACCTTCTCGCGGACGCTCCCTGGCGCCTTCCAGACAGGCCCGATCTGCTGTCCCAGGGTCCGATCTGCCACCCGAATTCTCGGTCGCTCAGTTTAACGGCGTGGGTGTTGAGACCGCGGTTCTAAGAGCGTCCGGCCTTTCGGACCGGGTGATTCACACCATGATTCAGGCTCGGAAGCCTTCGTCCTCCAGGATCTACTACCGCACCTGGAAAGCCTACTTCCGTTGGTGCGAGTCCAACCGCGTTCCGCCTATGGTTTTTTCCCTGCCTTCTCTTTTGGCCTTCCTTCAGGCAGGGCTGGATTCGGGCCTGGCTCTTAGTTCCCTGAAGGGTCAGGTCTCTGCGCTTTCCATCCTCTTTCAGAAGACCTTGGCCTCTCGGCCACAGGTTAAGACCTTCTTTCAGGGGGTAGCCCATGCCGTCCCGCCGTACAGGGCCCCTGTGGAGGCATGGGACCTAAACCTGGTACTGGACGTTTTGAAGGTTTCTCCCTTTGAACCTCTTAGGGAGATTCCTCTATCAGTCTTATCTTGGAAGGTGGCCTTTCTTGTGGCCATCACGTCCATTCGCCGCGTTTCCGAGCTGGCGGCAGTGTCCTGCCGCCCTCCGTTTTTGGTCATTCACCAGGACAAGGTGGTCTTCCGACCTCCACCTTCTTTTCTTCCTAAGGTGGTTTCCACCTTCCACCTCAACGAGGACATCGTTCTACCTTCCTTTTGTCCAGCTCCGACTCATCCTCTGGAGCGATCGTTGAACAAGCTAGACCTCGTCAGGGCAGTGAGGATTTATCTGGATAGAACATCCTCTTTCCGGAAGACGGATTCTTTTTTCGTAATTCCTGATGGCACGCGCAGAGGCCAGTCGGCTTCTAAAGCGACTATTGCTCGATGGATCAGAATGGCAATTTTGGAGGCTTACCGGGTCAAGAACAGAGTGCCCCCTCCTGGGATTAAGGCTCACTCTACCCGGGCAGTCGGCGCCTCCTGGGCGGTGCACCACAGGGCTTCCGCCCTACAGCTTTGCAAAGCGGCAACTTGGTCTTCCATCCACACGTTCGCCAAATTTTACAAGGTCCATACCTACGCATCGGCGGACGCCAGCCTAGGCAGAAGGATCTTGCAGGCGGCAGTGGTGAGTCCTCTGACCTGATGGAAGTTTGTTTTTCCCGCCCTTGGGACTGCTTTGGGACGTCCCATGGTTCCTGTGTCCCCCAATGAGAGGCGATAAAGAAAACAGGATTTTTGGTTGCTTACCGTAAAATCTGTTTCTTGAAGCCTCCATTGGGGGACACAGCTCCCTCCCAATGTTTTCTGTTGTTATCTGTTCTATGACTGTTCTCACGTTACAGTTCTCAAGTTTGTGGTTATGGTTTTTCAACCTTGTTTCATTATCTCCTACTGCTTTCTCACTAACTGAAGAGTATAATGCCAGTCGGTGGGGTGTACACTGCAGAGGAGGAGCTAACTTTTTTATTTGCATAGTGTCAGCCTCCTAGTGGCAGCAGCATACACCCATGGTTCCTGTGTCCCCCAATGGAGGCTTCAAGAAACAGATTTTACGGTAAGCAACCAAAAATCCTGTTTTTTTTTAGTGATGAGCGATAATGCTCGGATAAGGTGTCTTTGATGAGCTCAAATATTATGTTCAAGTCCCCGTGGCTCCATGTCTCATGGCTGCTAGACAGCAGCAACACATGCAGGATTGGCTACCAGCCACGAGGACTCGAACATAATATTCAAGTACGCCCAAGATACTCGGACAACACCTTATCTGAGCACGTTTGCTCATCACTACTTCTTAGGCCGGCCTCACACTCAGCGTTGAAAAATACGGTCCGTATATTACGGCCGTAATACGCTGAAAAGTCCCGAAAAAAGTGGTCCGTAGCTCCTCTGTAGGCAGGGTGTGTCAGCGTTTTTTGCGCATGGCATCCTCCGTATGTAATCCGTATGGCATCCGTACTGCGTGTTTTTCTCGCAGACTTGCAAAACCAACATACGGCTATACAAGGGATCCATGTGTAAAAAAAAAAAAAAAACATATATACTGTATATATATATATATATATATATGTCAGTAGACACATATATTTATATATATTATTACTTCATACAGCGCTAGATAGCTTTAAAGCCGGTAATTCAATTGCTTTCTCCTTCCTAAACCCGACATGATATGAGACCTGGTTTACATACAGTAAACCATCTCATATCACCATTTTTTTTTTTTGCATATTCCACACTACTAATGTTAGTAGTGTGTATATGCAAAATTTGGCCGTTCTAGCTATTAAATTAAAGGGTTAAATGGCGGGAAAAATTGGCGTGGGCTCCCGCACAATTTTCTCCACCAGAGTAGTAAAGCCAGTGACTGAGGGCAGATATTAATAGCCTGGAGAGGGTCCACGGTTATTGGCCCCCCCCCTGGCTAAAAATACCTGCCCCCAGCCACCCCAGAAAAGGCACATCTGGAAGATGCGCCTATTCCGGCACTTGGCCACTCTCTTCCCATTCCCGTGTAGCGGTGGGATATGGGGTAATGAAGGGTTAATGCCACCTTGCTATTGTAAGGTGACATTAAGCCAAATTAATAATGGAGAGGCGTCAATTATGACACCTATCCATTATTAATCCAATAGTAGTAAAGGGTTAAAAAATACACAAACACATTATTAAAAATTATTTTAATGAAATAAAAACAAAGGTTGTTGTAATAATTTATGCTATGCTCAATCCAATCACTGAAGACCCTCGATCTGTAACAAAAAAAACAACAACAATATCCTTACCTTCCGAGGATCTGTAACGTCCAACGATGTAAATCCATCTGAAGGGGTTAAAATATTTTGCAGCAAGGAGCTCTGCTATTGCAGCGCTGCTCCTTGCTGCAAAACCCCGGGGAATGAAGGTAAAGTAGGTCAATGACCTATATTTACCTTCATTTGCGGCGAGGCGCCCTCTGCTGGCTGTTCCTAGATCGTGGGAACTTTCCTAGAAAGCTCCCAGGCTCGAGATCATAAGAGGACAACCACCCTCTCCTGGCTATTAATATCTGCCCTCAGTCACTGGCTTTACTACTCTGGCGGAGAAAATTGCGCGGGAGCCCACGCCAATTTTTTCCGCTTTTTAACCCTTTAATTTAAAGGGAACCTGTCACCCCGTTTTTTGAGATTGAGATATAAATACTGTTAAATAGGGCCTGCGCTGTGCGTTACTATGGTGTATGTAGTGTACCCTGATTCCCCATGTATGCCGAGAAATACATTACCAAAGTCGGCGTTTTCGCCTGTCAATCAGGCTGGTCTGGTCAGGTGGGCGTGTTCACAGCGTTCTTTTCTTCCCCAGGTTTCCGTTGGTGGCGTAGTGGTGTGCGCATGTCCAAGGTCCGGATTCCCTGTGCCCACGTGAAGACACAGCGCGCGATCTGCGCTGTCATTCCTTTCATCGGTGCGGGCGGCCATCTTCCTGGGGCCGCGCGTGCGCAGATGTAGTGCTCTGCTGCACGGGGCTTCAGGAAAATGGCCGCGGGATGCCGCGCGTGCGCAGAAGAGGTCGCGGCGGCCATTTTCCCAAAGCCGAGTTTGCATCTCGGCTTTGGGAAAATGGCCGCCGCGATCTCTTCTGCGCACGCGCGGCATCCCGCGGCCATTTTCCTGAAGCCCCGTGCAGCAGAGCACTACATCTGCGCACGCGCGGCCCCAGGAAGATGGCCGCCCGCACCGATGAAAGGAATGACAGCGCAGATCGCGCGCTGTGTCTTCACGTGGGCACAGGGAATCCGGACCTTGGACATGCGCACACCACTACGCCACCAACGGAAACCTGGGGAAGAAAAGAACGCTGTGAACACGCCCACCTGACCAGACCAGCCTGATTGACAGGCGAAAACGCCGACTTTGGTAATGTATTTCTCGGCATACATGGGGAATCAGGGTACACTACATACACCATAGTAACGCACAGCACAGGCCCTATTTAACAGTATTTATATCTCAATCTCAAAAAACGGGGTGACAGGTTCCCTTTAATAGCTAGAACGGCCAAATTTTGCACATACACACTACTAACATTAGTAGTGTGGAATATGCAAAAAAAAATGGTGATATGAGATGGTTTACTGTATGTAAACCATGTCTCATATCATGTCGGGTTTAGGAAGGAGAAAGCAAAAGCCGGTAATTGAATTACCGGCTTTAAAGCTATCTAGCGCTGTATGAAATAATAATATATATACATATATGTGTCTCACTGACATATATATATATTTATACACCTATGTGTACACATTTATTCTACCTATTCTACTGTAAGCTGTCAGTGTGATTTTACTGTACACCGCACTGAATTGCCGGCTTTTCTCTCCAACACCGCTGCGTATTTCTCGCAAGTCACACTACTGGTCCGTGTGTAATCCGTATTTTTCTGGCTTCCATAGACTTTCATTGGCTTTTTTTTGTGCAATACGGTGACAAACGCAGCATGCTGCGATTTTCTACGGCCGTAGAAAGCCGTATAATACTGATCAGTAAAATACGGCAGATAGGAGCAGGGGCATAGAGAATAATTGGGACGTTTGTTAGGCGAGTTTTACGGACGTATTTTCTGCGCTCTTACGTCCGTAAAACTCGCTAGTGTGAGGCCGGCCTTAGACTTCTTTTGCTTCCAGTGTTTCCATATATAAGTGGATTCCATGTATAACAACATAGTGGCGGCTTCCAACCAGAAGATGCCCGAAGAATGGACTGGTCACTACTTTTAGCTCCTTCACGGCTTTTGAAGCCTTAACGGTTAAAAGGAGCGATAAAAGACGGGACATTGCTGTGTATATGTTCATTCTTTTTGGGTGTTTTTTTTTAGTATTTTTTATCAGGCAGAATCTGGCTTAAAAAATATGTTGCGTTTTTATGCAAATTGGCTCTGGTTTGTAATGTACAATGTTGGATAGCTTGTGCTTGTGTATAGAATGTGTGTGATACATAAATTTACTGTGTGACTCAATGCAAAAGTGAGAAGAACAGTTGTGGTGCTGTAAAAGCCTCAAAGTTTTGCATAGGCTTAATTCCCATTGCTGAAAAAGTCATCCAATGCATCAGTTATAAAAATTGAGCAGAGGGTTCCTTTAATTATTATGGGATCTGTCTGGGTTCCATGTTTTAGAACGATAGAAAGAGTTCTACATGGAAGAACAGAGCCTTACAGGAGCAGCGCCATTTCTTACATACACTTCCAGGACAGTCTACCAGCCATGACAACCAACTAATATTATCATTAGTCACTTGAATGATTTTGGAAATCATCATGACAGTCACATTTACAACTGCAGTGGTCATCAATTTCCTATACAAACTTTTATTTAAGCCTCATTCACACTCCTAGGTGCCATGATCTGAGTGCGGAGGGCCATGCTCAGACCGGCTGAGGGTCTCTTCACCCAAACTTCACAGTCTCATAGGCATATATGAGGTAGTCAGGAGATTCGTGGCCAGTCCACGCATCAAGGTCTGTACACAGACTGGGCCACACGAACGTCTGAACGAGGCTTTAGCTCAGTAGTGTTAGCTGGTCATCATCTTACCAGTCGTTATGGCCAAAAGATGAGAAGAGGTTTCATCTATGGTCCAGGAGAGGACAGCAGGGATGTCTAGAAAGTCAGGTAAAATATAACTTTAGGATCAAGTGTTTTATTTTCTCACCCAAAGTTGCTTTTGAGTTCTTTTTCTATAGGTTGTCTGTGTTCCATAATCATCTGTCCATAGAATAATTGTCCACAAGAGTTGCTTATCAGCTTAGGGCTCCATAAAGTTTTATTAGTTCTGGTTTTCAGTAAAATGAGATCTCTAAAAAAATAAAATCACCATAATACTAAAGTTTATATCATATTGACCAAGGACTCCTTATGCTTTGGCTTAAGAATTTACAGACCGGTCATCTGGATGTTGTGTCAGCAGACGCGACTCAGGTTTTATGCAGGAACCTTAGTCATGGCTTGGTACCTTTCTTGGATTATTAAAAAAAACAAAGAATAAGAGACCCATAGGCTTTATGGTAAGTAGCATTATTGAGCCATACAAGCAGTGAAGGGGATGTTAAATCATATTGTTGGTGCAATGGTTTTGCTGGGATTTCACAAGAACAGACCACTTCAAACCAGTTGAATATTGCACCAAACCCCTGACATTGTGCCCTTTTAAATGCTAATTCGAGACAAAAATATAGTGCTGAGAGTCTCCAAGAAGCATCACATCAGTATGCGTCATCAGAGGCATTGTCATTTTGCAGAACAGCTGCATTTTAAACTGGGTTCTTGAATAGGGACATAATCCCGATTAATCACTGCTCTTTCTCCAGTTTTCTGGAGTAATTTGCTCCCTTTTTAGTGGCTTTTGTATTTGCGCCTCATTTTGTGCCTCGCCATTACAAACAATGAAGCGGCGCTCATATGGCGCAAAGTGTCTGGGTGGCCACAATGCTCCTTAGACGCTTCATGAAGCTCTTGATTGATCAAACCTATGATACTTTTAGGACTCAATAAAGATGGCCACACACACAAAACAAAACTCAGTCTATGGGCCTCCATAAACATTAGACTAAAGTTGGCCAAATTTGCAGATATTGGCCAACAGTCTAATGTTTAAGGAGGGCTTCCTACTCTTCCATTGCAGATGATATTGGGGAGAGATGGATCACGTCTGCTTGTTTCCTAATGTCTGATCCGTTTGCTCTCAGGGAGAGCCATCAGAGGAGTCTGGCAGCCTCATAGGAGTAGTAAAAATCCAAAAAATGCGTTAAACCGCACCCTCCACCCATACGGCCTTCATAGGCTTAGTGGCGCACGTCACTGCCAGGGGGTCAGCCCAGCTACAAAGTCCAATCCATAACAAAAAAGAAGACAGCGCCACACCGGTCAGTGAAAAAAGACTTACAGATTTAATCTGCCATCTGCGGCGACGTTTCGGTACGATGACGTTTATCAAGCACAGTCTGACACATGTTCCAACCACCATTATATACTACTAGCACCACCCCTCATTACATAATCCACCAATAGGAGTATAGCACCATACAGGTAAACACAAATGAATACACATAAATACATTTACATATATAGAAAATACATTACAAACACATAGAAACAATGCTACATCATCTAACAAAGACATACTAGCCCTGATTGCCAAAAATCCAAAGAACCAGCCCACTACAGTGTAATCCAGATCCCCCACATGGTGATATAAACAAACCGCAGTCCTCCAATAGATCTACAGCATGCCCCGTAGCTAGGATACAGGCCAACCCTCCGAATGATGTCATCACGGCCATAGTCCAATTGGAAGTCGATCATAAGTCATGTGAACACAGGGGTGGATAAGATTGCTGCGCAAGTCCAGTTCATTCCTGCAATAGATCCCCACTGAGCATGACGGCCACAAACTCCAGGACATAACTCCACCCCCAGAATAATACCATGGTAACCATCGTCCAATCAAGTACTCGGTCATCCTTCACATGATCGCAGGGGTAAAAACAATAGCCATGTAAGTCCAGTTTGATCTTTCCTGTGTATAACACAGACAAATTCCAAGAAGAAGTCCGCAGATGTAACAGCATTGCGCAGATTCACCATCTTCCAACAGCGGTTGCTTGATCAGCTATACAGGGGCAGTAACATCCATGTCCCACAGGACTTCCATGTGCTGGCGATTGTAGATACTTCTCCATAATATATGGCAATCCGGCAATATAAAAAAGTCTATTGATTCAAAGCTGAGACTCATGAAATAATTTAGGAAAAAAGCAGCTATATATAATATAACACAAATCCCTTAAACATTATATCTAAACTGTAACAGCATTGCACAGATTCACCATCTCCGAGCAGCAGTTGCTTGATCAGCTATACAGGGACAATAACATACGTGTCCTAACAGCACATATATCCCAGACCTAACCAACCAACATATACTGACAGTAATGCAAAATATCTGCATCATATAAGATAAATTCTTCCAACTAACAATAGACCTCTCCATATATACTAATTGGTCTCCCTGGTGTGAACCAAGCACAGTGAACTTAAAAGTGCACCATGCATGGACACACCAAGGAGTACAATAGCTCCCCTAAAAAAAAAGGGGGGGCAAATCATATAATGAACACAGAATATTAAATATCGGGGGAATTGTCAATCATGTTCAAATAGCTGGTCTGATAGGGCCCATCATTGCTAATACAGATACATCATATACATAGAGAATAACAAAACTTATTTAGATATAGCAGATATATATAACACAAAGATGGTTAAAAACAATATACCTGAAGAATACTGCAAGAAATATAAAAAGGTCACTAGAGACAACAACTTTGTTGATAGTCCAAGTTCATCCCCCTAGGGTGTAGGGTATCCAGCTCAAAGATCCACCTTAGTTCCTTCCTTTTCAAAAGGGTAATACGATCACCACCCCGGCGCATCACTGGTACATCATCAATCACCCTATACCTTAGTTGATTGACCGAATGTCCCTTATCATGAAAGTGTCTCGGAACAGGTAAATCCAACAACTTCGTTCTAATCGTGCTCTTGTGCTTGCTAATTCTCGCCCTGACCTCCATTGTGGTCTCCCCCACATAGAAAAGACCACAAGGGCAGGTCAAGACATACACAACATAACTGCTCCTACACGTATACTGTCTCTTAATATCATATCTTTTACCGGTATATGGGTGACAGAAAGAGGCCCCCTTGAGCATGTTACTGCAACTAGCACAACCCAAACACGGAAAATTGCCAAGACTAGGTTGGCTCAATGTCGTCTGTAAATCCCTTTTTGAGCTGCCGATATCAGAAGAAACTAATTCATCCTTCAAGTTCTTATTCCTCCTATATGAAAATAACGGAGGTGTTTGAAACTCAACAACATTAGAATGACCCTTGTTCAGCAGGGACCAATGCCTTCGTATAATACCCGAGATCCTGGAACTCATGCGATTATATGTACTCACAAATGGGATTCTTTTATTTATCTCAATTCTATCCTTCGGAACCAAAAGATCCTCACGTCTGGTAACCATAGCCCGCTGCTTAAATTTCTCAAGGTCAACCCTAGGATATCCCCTTGATAAAAATTTACGACACATTTCTTCCAATCTATCGTCTACAGAGTCCTCAAAGGAAACAATCCTCCTCACCCTCAACAGCTGACTCCAAGGCAAGGACTCAATCATCCTGCGTGGATGCTCACTGGAGAAGTAAAGAAGATTGTTCCTATCCGTTTCCTTGACATATAAATCAGTCTGTAAACAACCCCCAGTCTTGTAAACACAAGTATCAAGAAACTGGATCCTGTCCCGAGAACACTCCATGGTGGACACTGTTCAGATGGAGAAGAAAGGATTCGAGCTCATCCCTATCCCCATCCCATACCAGGAAAATGTCGTTGATGTAGCGTCGCCAACCCGACATGGCACCAAAAACGTGAACTGTACACGTATTCATCCTCCAGAACGGCCATATAGATATTAGCATATGTGGGGGCCACATTGGACCCCATGGCCGTCCCACGGCGCTGCAGGAAGTAGTCATCACCGAAGAGAAAAAAATTCCTCCCCAGAATGAACTCCAGCAGCGCCAGGATGAACCGTATACAGCTCGGGGCCATGTCGGAGCCGGCGAGCGCCACACCAACGGCATACAAACCCCTGGCATGTTCGATGGAGGTATAAAGGGAAGACACATCAAAAGAAACCAACCACGTGGACTCAACCACATGTATTCCTTCAAGGGACTTAATGAAATCACTGGTGTCCCTTACATATGAAGGGGTAGACACAGCAAAATCCCTCAACAGCCGATCAAGAAAAATAGCCACCTTATTACCCAGAGACCCCCTGCCCGACACAATTGGTCGGCCAGGAGGTCTCCGCAGATCCTTATGGATCTTAGGTAATGTATATAATATGGGGACTACCGGATGCTCAACCTTCACTGTAGTGGGCTGGTTCTTTGGATTTTTGGCAATCAGGGCTAGTATGTCTTTGTTAGATGATGTAGCATTGTTTCTATGTGTTTGTAATGTATTTTCTATATATGTAAGTGTATTTATGTGTATTCATTTGTGTTTACCTGTATGGTGCTATACTCCTATTGGTGGATTATGTAATGAGGGGTGGTGCTAGAAGTATATAATGGTGTTTGGAACATGTGTCAGACTGTGCTTGATAAAGGTCATTGTACCGAAACGTCGCCGCAGATGGCAGATTAAATCTGTAAGTCTTTTTTCACTGACCGGTGTGGCGCTGTCTTCTTTTTTGTTATTCATAGGAGTAGTAGTCTCATGGACAACACAGGAGCACTTTGACGAGCTGAGACTTCCTTTGCATGGAGGAGTTGTAAGAGGTCACTCTTGGCCAAAGCAATATTAAAGGGAACCTGTCACCTGAATTTGGGGGGCTCTGTTTACGGTCTGATGGGCGGTGTTTTCGCTCCTTTCATGCACCCCTTCCTTTCCCGCTGGCCGCAATATGGTCTTGAATTTCAGTAGGTTTCCTCCCTAGTACACGTCTACGCAATTACGTGAACCATAGGCACCATGAATCAGAGACCGGCTGCATTACTGCAGCGGTGCATCTTTTGGTCCGAAGTGCTGCAGGATGAATAGGAAAGCTCATCCAAGGGGCCACTCCACCCCCATCCGCTTAACTGACAAGATGCCCCCATTTTGCAGCTTTTTTTATTTGGAAGTAGCTCTCCTTTACAGGAAAGGAAACTGTACGTATGGCCATGTCTGTGAAGCCTCCTGTACCTGGCTGATCTCCATGATGGTTTTTCAGGGGAGGGGTGATGCAATTTTTGGACCCCGTATGACTTGCGTAGCCCCATGAAAAGTGCGCGTTTGTAATGTAGGACCCATTTCGTAAATCCTTTATAAGAATATACTTTGTAGCTAGTTTTCCAATCCATGACCTGAAATATATTTCCGAGAAACTATACTGTCATCCTAAAAACATAAAATTGTCTCAATAACAGAATGCTAGAAACTCTTCTGTGAGATTTGTGCCCGGACAGATGGTGACTTCTGTGATCGGGCTGCAGGTTGGCAAACTGTAAAGGAAACACAATGTGGCCAGGAGCACTTCATACTGTCTGGAAAATTACTCAGATTCTTACAGAAAGAGCCGGTTAGTTAGGACATATTTATGGCAGATTTGCCACATTTCGGCCAGCACAAGCCTTCCTCACATACTTATCACCTTCTCAGTATCCTGGGGCTGGATGGGAATAGGACTGAAGTTGCTACTGTTTTGCTTGTTTTTGCCGGCAAAATCTGTTGCAGGAGTGGTTTCATTCAGTCTTACAATTTTACAGACGCACGTTATGGGGGAATTATCTACACCGAGATACCTCCATAGCTTGGATGGCGTTCCCATAGGTAGGCTTTACAATGACCTAAAAGACCGCCATCATCAGAGAACGACCTATCGTTTAAATTCATCTCGTGTTAAAAGTTTTCAACATTTTTTGGGCACTTATTCTTCGTATCACTTTATTTAAAAAAAATCAAAATTGGCAATCTTGCGGTTTCTTTTTTATTGACTGGCTGTTCAACAATGAAATTGAGAACCAGCTCAAAGAAAAGCAGTCTGGTTTTTTTGCATTCAAGAAAGAACTGAAGTGTGAGTTTGGACTTAGATGAATGGAAGAAATTGACAATTTTGGCTGGAACATTAAACATGGATGGGTTTGTCCCTTACTCTTCCCCTACGGGCAACCGATGGTGGAAACAAGGGTTGGGCACATTGAATTCCAACGTTTCCAATCCTTCTAAGAGAGATACAGTTAACCCTAAAATGGCAAAGCCCCACTAGGTATAGACACCTATTTAACAGACCAATAAAAGAACTAATTTAAAGGAAAAAACAAACAAAAAAACACATATTTTTGACATTCATTTAATTGGGATAATAGATAAAAAAAGTTTGCTAATGTTAGTTTGTAAATTAACTCACAATACCATACTCAGAATGGCATATAAATCAGAAACACAGAATATGTCCCACTGATTCATTGGTGTCAGCAGGTGATGGGACATTAGTGTGAATGTCCCATCCCCTGATGTAGCTGAGGACTCGGTGAAACATGCTTTTTTACATATCCATACTTTGTCTATCATGTACTGAGGATATCCCGGGACGCTATGGCCTAATACACGGGGTTAAGCAGTTTATAAGCTATTCAGAGTTCATCTACAAACAAACACTGGCAAACATGGGGATTTTTTTTAAATCTATTATCCCATTGAAATGTATATGTGTAAATAATGTTTTTTAATAAATTAGATTAAGTAGTAAGTTTTATTGGCCGGTTAAGAGAGGGCTCTATAGCCCTGTTATGGTTAATTGAATGGCATATAAAATGATACCCTTCCCAGGTCATTTTGTCTCTAAGGCTATGGGCACATGTTGCAGAATTTACTGCACAAAATCTGCATCTCCTGGCAGAAAACACAAGTGCAGATTTGATGCATTTTTGTTGCGGATTTTGTGCCGATTTCATGCGTTTTTTACCCCTGCGGATTTCTATAATGGAAGGGTGCAGAAACACTGCAGATCCGCACAAAAGAAGTGACATGCTCCTTCTTTCAATCTGCTGCGTTTTCCATGCGGAATTTTCCACACCATTAGCACAGCATTTTTTTTCCTATTGATTTACATTGTACTGTAAATCACTTTGCGGATCTGCGTTTCTGCGCTGAAAAAAACACTGCGGATCTGCAGTAATTTCAAAACGTGTGCACATAGCCTAAAAGTGAAATTTAGATGCTGAGAAAGAAGTAAAATCAAAAACCACAGTACAGCCTGTGGGACTGGCGATATCACCTGTACACTGAAATCACAAGGCAGCAGCGTTACACTTAGGGCCGGCGTCAGCACCCGGGCAAGTGCCGGGGCCCTGGCAAGACGGGGGGGGGGGGCCCATTGACGGTATGACAGAGGCTCCTGGGGGGCCCCCGCAGCCGGACTACATCCCCTGTCCCCTGTAATACACAGCACATCCCCAGCAGCAGGCGGCACAGAGCTCTGGGAGTTTCGCAGCTTCTGGAGAGCCATGACGCGTCACCGTTGATTATCAGTCTCACCATGGCTACGCAAATTGACTTTCAGTCTGTGTCGTCACTTCCGGGTGAGAGTGAGGACAAGAGCTCAGAGCGGACCGTCATGCCCTGGGAATCCTCATCGTCCAGCGGCACGTGGGGTCCAACTGTCCTGTGCCCAGAGCATGAGCAAAGACGTGCAGCACATGTGGGTGTCCATGACGGTGAAAGTGAAGCAGTCTTCCTTCCTGGAGCAAAAGGCAGACCTACAGTTTGGCACCTGAGTGAGTGATGCTGGGAATTGTAGACACTGTCTGTATATACTACACTACATGGCTGTGCTATATACTAGGTGGGCTGTGCTATATAGTACGTGGGCTTTGCTATATACGTGGGCTGTGCTATATACTACGTGGGCTGTGCTATATTACTATGTGGGCTGTGCTATATACTACGTGGGCTGTGCTATATACTACGTGGGCTGTGTTATTACTACGTGGCTGTGCTATATACTACGTGGCTGTGCTATTTACTACGTGGGCTGTGCTATATACTACGTGGGCTGTGCTATTTACTACGTGGGCTGTGCTATTTACTACGTGGGCTGTGCTATTTACTACGTGGGCTGTGCTATATACTACGTGGGCTGTGCTATATACTACATGGGCTGTGCTATTTACTACGTGGGCTGTGCTATATACTACGTGGGCTGTGCTATATACTACATGGGCTGTGCTATTTACTACGTGGGCTGTGCTATATACTACGTGGGCTGTGCTATATACTACGTGGGCTGTGCTATATACTACGTGGGCTGTGCTATTTACTACGTGGGCTGTGCTATTTACTACGTGGGCTGTGCTATTTACTACGTGGGCTGTGCAATATGCTACGTGGGCTGTGCTATATACTATGTGGCTGTGCAATATACTACGTGGGTTGCTATATACTACATGACAACTACGGCGAAACAGCCTAACATATGATCACCGTGTGATCCCTTCCACTACCAACATGAACCCAATAGAGAATAAGGAAGGTGCAAAATATGTAAAAGTATAAATTTATTTAACACACATATATCAATAAATACAAGCACTAAATGGCAAAAAGTATATAAATATACATACAATTACATAACAGTACCCTAAAAATAGGGGGAGAGTAAGACAGGCTGTATATCAGCGAAAAACTAAAAAAGGGACCACAATCCTTGGGGTATATACCACTATATCTGGAAATAAGGCTAATTTATAACAGTTTACCATTATACCCATTCAGGACTGTACATGATAAAGTTATATAGTGACATGAACTGCCAATAACATGCGGTTGTTAAATGCAATAACCTAGTTCCACAAAAATCTGAAACAAGCCATACACCATGAGATATAAGTATAAAAATACTGGTGAGGCTAACCACAATAATGCTGGTGTTCCTATAGGGTGCCTGGCTTAGGTTATAGCCACGCTGGTAATCACATAGCAGAGCTCTATAGTGCCCATAAAGTAGTGGTATAATACAATGATAGCCCACACCATAAGCAGCTCGTATATTACCTGCAGCCATGATATAACCCCAGGTGGTAGTCCCGTAGCGCACCTCGGCGCGCGTTTCACTGCCCCCGCAGCTTCGTCAGGAGGTCCTGGGCTGTTATATACTACGTGGCAGGCTGTGCTATATACTATGTGGCCTGTGTTATATACTGCATGGGCAGTGTTATATACTACATCTCTGTGCTATATACTACGTGGCTGTGCTATATATTACGTGGGCTGCAATATACTACGTGGCAGGCTGTGCTATATACTATACGTGGGCTGTTAATCTGGCCTTGTACTACACCTATATTTCTCTGCTGTATCTGTGCATCATGAATTGTGGTTTGTGTTAAAGGGGGGGGGGGGCCCACTGAGACTTTTTCGCCCGGGGCCCTCAAACACCTGGAGACAACCCTGGTTACACTGCAGAAAACCTCATATGGATAGAAAAAACTGTGCTGAAAATCCCATTTCCTCTGGTTATGTAGGAACGTGTTGCCTGATCCAGCACTAGTCTGGGTGTTTGACCTTTACGAAAATTAAAAAATATATAAAAATGTGGCCCTAATAATCTGATTATACATTGGAGCTAAATATTTCATTATTTTCCCTGTACCCTCAGTACTAACTGTAAATGACAAAAGATAGGATTTTCTTTATATCAGTACTTTATGTTCAGCCTCAACATAGTGTAAATCTTCAAAGCAATATATACTCATGTATAAGCCGACCCAAGAAGAAGCCGTGGCACCTAGTTTTGCCACAAAAAACTGGAAAAACTTATTGACTCAAGTTTAAGCTGGATATGCATTGTCCCCTCATCCCCGTCCTTGTCTGCATGGCTCCTCATCCCCATCCTTGTCTGCATGGCTCCTCATGCCTGTCCTTTTATGCATGGTGCCCATAAGAAAAGAATAAAACCCCCCCAAAAAATTCCAACTTTTCTTCCCTGAGTGCCCTCGCAGCATCTTGTTCCAGTGTCCACAGCTCCTGCGGCTGCTCCTGCAATCACGTGTCCCCTCTCATTCAGGTAATGAATATTCACTCCACGCCTATGGAAGTGGAGAGGTGAATATTCATAACTCTTAAGTAGCGCGCACCCATGATCGCCCAGCAGCTGCTGGAAGCCAGCGGCTGTGGCTGACACTGTGCGCGCTATAAGTCGAATATGGACGAGTGCTATGCGGGAAAAAAATAAATAAAGTCGATTAGCACTTGGACCAGTATGACTCCAGCCTAAGAGCAGTGCCAGTGCAGTTAATAATCATTTCTCTTTAGCAGTGGGCACAGGCTTTATCCGCAGCCGCCAACTCCGGCCTCTTGTGACCCCCTGCTCCACCACTCCCCCGCTGTCTTTTGGGACAATGACTTGAATTTAAGCAGAGGGGGCATTTTCAGCACAAAAAATGATGCTGAAAAACTCAGCTTATTCATGAGTATATACGGTAATCCAATTGTTTAGGAGCGGTGTCATCCCTAACTATGCACCTCACCATGTCCGGGACAAAGAACCAGTTTATCATCTCAGTGAAAGGGAATCTGCCAGCAGGCTTTTGTTATGTAATCTGAGAGCAGCATGATGTTGGTTACAGAGACCCCGGTTGCAGCTGTGGCACTTCTTGGGCTGCTTGCTGCAGTTTTGATAGAATCCCTGTTTATTCTGCTGTAGATGTAGCTGTAACACCCCAGGTAAACGGTTGTTACAGTGGCATTGCTTTCCTCACGGGGAGAGTGATGTCATGCTTGGAAGTGAGGAAGGATCCTGTTACAACCTGGTGGTCAGGACAATTATGGACCTGGTGGTTAAGAGCACACGGAATGACCTGATAGTTACTGATAATAAAGGACGAGCTCTGGGACGTGGGAACTCTGCTGACCGCAATCCCTAATCCTATCAAACACACTAGAAATAGCCGTGGATTGCGCCTAACGCTCCCTATGCAACTCGGCACAGCCTAAGGAACTAGCTAGCCCTGAAGATAGAAAAATAAAGCCTACCTTGCCTCAGAGAAATTCCCCAAAGGAAAAGGCAGCCCCCCACATATAATGACTGTGAGTAAAGATGAAAATACAAACACAGAGATGAAATAGATTTAGCAAAGTGAGGCCCGACTTACTGAACAGACCGAGGATAGGAAAGGTTACTTTGCGGTCAGCACAAAAACCTACAAAAAGACCACGCAGAGGGCGCAAAAAGACCCTCCGCACCGACTCACGGTGCGGAGGCGCTCCCTCTGCGTCCCAGAGCTTCCAGCAAGCAAGACAACAATAAAAATAGCAAGCTGGACAGAAAAATAGCAAACCAAAGAAATACAAGCTGGAACTTAGCTTCTGCTGGGAAGACAGGTCACAAGAACGATCCAGAAGTGAACTAGACCAATACTGGAACATTGACAGGTGGCATGGAGCAAAGATCTAAGTGGAGTTAAATAGAGCAGCCAGCTAACGAATTAACCTCGTCACCTGTGGAAGGAAACTCAGAAACACCCACCAGAGGAAGTCCATGGACAGAACCAGCCGAAGTACCATTCATGACCACAGGAGGGAGCCCGACAACAGAATTCACAACCGGATCCCTTTAACAGGTATTCATAACATACAACACCGTTCTGACTCCAGGCCAGAAGGGGAAGCACTATACCCGACTTCAGGGGAGCTGCTCCCTCTGGTCGGGAGGAGGAGTCAGTTGCTAGGCAGTTGTTAGGCTGTTGGGGAGAGTTAGTCCGTTGGTGAGAGGAGAGCGAGGAAGGAAAGCTGGAGCCAGGCAGATGAGGGATTCTGCAGCCCCTGGGAAGGAGCAGAGCAACTTGTAAAGAGACTGAAAGGAGGAAGGAGCGAAGGCAAAGTGGAGAGAGAAGTTGTGACTGAACTTCCTCCACGCTAAGCGCATATACCAGTAGCCAGAAGACCGAGGTTGTGGGGGTAACCATGCCTCACGGCAGAAAGCGGTGGACAGCTAGATTTCAAGTTACCCGTCCACCATTAACACCAGGGGACACAGTTGCGGATAGACCCCTAGTCGTGATAAAGATCCTGTAAAAAGCCTCGAGCTACCTGTCATACGGGTAGTGTCCTACCAACAAGGGGGACAGAGAGAACGTGAGGACCTTGTGTGAGGTCTAAGGCAACAAGGGACTACAACAACACAGCGCTAGAGGGAAGGCTTCCAACCCGACCTGGTTAGCGGGATTCCTGAGACGCTTCCAAGCCAGCCGGACCACACCAGCACCTGTGATCCGGTACCCTGGACTGTGGCTGCCTGAATCATACAGTGAAGAGACTGCAACCATGTGTCCTCTGTTTCTTTCTACACCACCTACCACATCGGGTGCCCTGGGGACCCAGCTTCACCTGTGGGAAGCCATACCATCCCTGCTGCCATAACATCACCCCAGAGGACCCCTTTAACCCCTTCATGACCTTGGGATTTTCCGTTTTTCTGTGTTCGTTTTTCGCTACCCTCCTTCCCAGAGCCATAACTTTTTTATTTTTCCGTCAACATGGCCATGTGAGGGCTTATTTTTTGTGGGACGAGTTTTACTTTTGAACGACATCATTGGTTTTAGCATGTCGTGTACTGGAAAACAATAAAAAAAAATTCCAAGTGCGGTGAAATAGCACAAAAAAGGTGCAATCCCACACTTGTTTTTTGTTTAGCTTTTTTGATAGGGTCACTAAATGCTAAAAAAGACCTGCCATATTGATTCTCCAGGTCATTACGAGTTCATAGACACCAAACATGTCTAGGTTCTTTTGTTATCTAAATGGTGAAAAAAAATTCCAAACTTTGCTAAAAAAAAGACAAAAAAAATTGAGCCATTTTCCGAAACTCATAGCGTCTCCATTTTTCGTGATCTGGGGTCGGGTTATTTTTTGCGTGCCGAGCTGACGTTTTTAGTCATACATTTGTGCAGATATGTTCTTTTGATCGCCCGTTATTGCATTTTGATTCAATGATGCGGCGACCAAAAAAACGTAATTCTGGCGTTTCTAATTTTTTTTTCTCGCTACGCCATTCAGTGATCAGGTTAATCTTTTTTTTATTGATAGATCAGGCAATTCTGAATGCGGCGATACTAAATATGTGTAGGTTTGATTTTTTTTAAAATTGTTTTATTTTGAATGGGGCGAAAGGGGGGCGATTTAAACTTTTTTTTTTTTTTTACTTTTGCCATGCTTCAATAGCCTTGAATTGCAGGCTTGTTATGAGCGCCGACCACAGGGTGGCGCTCACAGCAGGCCGGCATCAGTAACCATAGAGGTCTCAAGGACCTCTATGGTTACTATCCTGATGCATCGCTGACCCCCCCCCCCGATCATGTGACGGGGTCGGCGATGAGCTCATTTCCGGCCCGATGGCCGGAAGCGCCGGTTAAATGCCGCTGTCCGCGTTTGACAGCAACATTTAACTAGTTAATAGCGGCGGGTGGATCGCGATTCCATCCATCACTATTGCGGGCACATGTTAGCTGTACAAAACAGCTGACATGTCCCGGCTTTGATGCGGGCTCACCGCCGGAGCCCGCATCAAAGCGGGGGTTCTGACCTCGGACGTACTATCCCGTCCGAGGTCAGAAAAGGGTTAAGCAGCGTCGGTCACCCCTGACCGAATACCACAAGTGGCGTCACGAACAAACTTTATTTCACAAAACCCTTTAAAGACCGTCCCTTTAACATGGGTGCCCAGGGCCAAGGACCAGGGTTGCCACCCCTGTGACACATCCCTTTAAGTACAGGACCCGGTACGGAGTACTCCACGGCCCTGGCGGTCGCTCCATAGCAGTGATCAGAATGCTGAGCCCTGTATAACCCTGCACACACCCCCGATTGGCAGTTTCCTGTGTACACTGTGCATTGGCAGAAGGCTGCCAATCAGTTGGAGGGGGGGCGGAGTTACACAGATTAGCTGGACTGCTTGGCACGGGACACTTAGTCCTCAAGTGATAATATCCTGCTGATTGTATTGAAACCACAGGAAGCTACAGCGCAAGAGACACATCGCTGGAATTAGGGTTTATGTCCCAAAATCATGCTGTTCTTCTTAGGTTAAATAGCAAAAAAAAAATGTTGACAGATTCCCTTTACAGGGGTCGTGCAGCTAGAACAAAAAAAAAAAAAAAAAGAAAAGCTTTTTTTTTCCCCAAAAGTGCTCTGATTTCACGATATGAGAACCAGTACAAGGTCTAGCAGCTCTATCGCCTTCATTGGCCTATAACTAGTGAGGTGTATGAAGGGGGCTGGCTCATGTCAATAGCTGTCATAGAAGGGAGCTGGCTATTAGCCGCACGATAACACAACATTTAAGTAGAAAAGAAATCCAAATAATTTATTGAACATCTTGCGCATTACATCAGCATACAATAACATGATGGACTTCAAGTGATGTGAAGAAAGTCTTCAAACACTCCGTATGGATCAATCCTGGAAAGAAAAATTATATAAATCAGAAGCATAAACACCAATAATCTAAGGGATTTTTGTGTACTCACAGTAAAATCCTTTTCTTTGAGCCAGTCATTGGGGGACACACGGTCCTGTCCTTAATTGAGGCACTATGTGCGTAATTAAATTAAATCCTGATTTATGATATTAAAATAATCAGGGCTATAAAAAGGCAGGATTTCTTATTGATAAATGCAGTTTTAATGACTGATACTGTTCTCAGATTTAAAGGGACTCTGTCACCTGAATTTGGCGGGACTGGTTTTCGGTCATATGGGCGGAGTTTTCGGGTGTTTGATTCACCCTTTCCTTACCCGCTGGCTGCATGCTGGCCGCAATATTGGATTGAAGTTCATTCTCTGTCCTCCGTAGTACACGCCTGCGCAAGGCAAGATTGCCTGCGGCCAGCATGCAGCCAGCGGGTAAGGAAAGGGTGAATCAAACACCTGAAAACTCTGTCCATATGATCGAAAACCGGTCCCGCCAAATTCAGGTGACAGGTTCCCTTTAAGCTATGTTCACACATTGCGTTTTATGCAAATTTTAAGCTGCGTTTTTCAGTACCAGCAAAAGCTATGAGTTTTCAGAAATCCCATGCACACACCCTGTTTTTTTTTTCCTGACCGGTTTCTAAGGGTATGTGCACACGATGCAGATTTAGTGCAGAACTGCAGCAGATTTTTCTGCAGCAGAAACGCTGCAGAACTGCACTGTGATCACAGTACAATGTAAATCAATGTGAAAAAAAAAAAGCTGTGCACATGGTGCAGAAAAATCTGCGCAGAAACGCTGCAGATTTCAAAGAAGTGCCTGTCACTTCTTTTGTGCAGTTCTGCAGCATTTCTGCACCCCTCCATAATAGAAATCTGCAGGTGCGTTTTTTATGCGTTTTTTATGCGTTTTTTGTGCAGATTTGTGCTCAAAAAACGCATCAAAAATGCATCAAAAACGCACCTGCAGATTCTGCCAGGAGATGCAGATTTAGTGCAGAACTGCAGCAGATTTTTCTGCACCAAATCTGCATCGTGTGCACACAGCCTAAAACTGCTGTGTTTTTTGCAAACTGCAGCATGTCACTTTATTCAGCATTGTTTCACCGTATTTGCAGCATTTTTTCACCCAGAGGAAACAATGGGTAAGTGCAAAAAGTGCAACAAAAACGCAGGTACCAGCTTTTGCTGCTTTTTGGGTGCAAAAACCTAAGAAGGTTAAAATAAGGCTTTTTGTTTGGCCCACTAAACTATATCAACATGCAACAAAACACACAGTAACAAAAACGCAGCAAAACCTGCTTTTTGTAAGCAGCTTCTTTACTAATGAGAGGTTTTGAACAAAGATCAAAACAAATATAAAAGAATACCAAGGCCGAGAAGGGCAATAGCCCTGCTCCCTGAGTAAATGCATATATGCAGCCAGATATAATAGATAGTGTACTACTCCCAAAATATATCAAATACTAGAGAACATGGAGTACAATAAACACCAACTGAATGAAAAGATAAAAAAAACATTTTATTAATACACTTAAAATTATCAACAATAACAGCCAAATCAAAAGGCAGAACACAAATGAGAGGACGAATACAAGGAACCTGCTAGCACAGCAGGAGATAAAGACCAATAGTGCAAATATAGATGGGTGGATAGAGCAAATCCTAAAATGAGGGTATAGGGGGATGGTAAAATCCTGGTAGATAGACAGTATAGGTTCTACACGTAGATCCCTATGAACGCTGCCACAGAGGGCAAATCCCCACTACCCCTAGATGTCCCAATAGAAGGCTATCACTCACCCATAGTAGACAATGTCGGTAAGGTCCTCCTGCTGCGACCCCTTGACGCACCTTTCGCGTAAGTGCTTCTTCAAGAAGGGAAGTCACCCAGAGGAAACAATGGGTAAGTGCAAAAAGTGCAGCAAAAAACGCAGGTACCGGCTTTTGCTGCTTTTTGGGTGCAAAAACCTAAGAAGGTTAAAATAAGGCTTTTTGTTTGGCCCACTAAACTATATCAACATGCAATAAAACACACAGTAACAAAAACGCAGCAAAACCTGCTTTTTGTAAGCAGCTTCTTTATTAATGAGAGGTTTTTCCTGTGGAAAAAAAACCCAACGTGTGAACATAACCTTATAAAGGAAATAATCCTAGGTGGATAGCATATTCTAATTGTTTTTAATAAGATTAGTATTACAAAAAAAATCCTGATGCATGGTATTGGAGGGGTGTCATGTATACGGGCTTAGGCTATGTTCACACTTTGCGGATTTTGCTGCGGATCCGCAGCGGATTTGACTGCTGCGGATCCGCAGCAGTTTCCCATAAGTTTACAGTCCAATGTAAACTTATGGGAAACAAAAAACGCTGTGCACATGCTGCAGAAAAATCCGCGCGGAAACGCTGCGGTTTACATTCCGCAGCATGTCATTTCTTTTCTGCGGATTTTCACCTGCTCCAATAGGAAACTGCAGATGAAAATCCGCAGAAGAAACCTCAGTAAAAACCGCGATAAATCCGCAGTAAAAACCGCAACGGGTTTTCACTGCGGATTTTGGAATTCTGCTGCGGAAAAATCCGCAGTGGAATCCGCAAATTGTGAACATAGCCTTATACTGGCGTGATAGTTTTTAAACACACTTTCTATCGCTATGATAACTTTATTTTTCACGAACATGTGACCTATATGTGACGTCATGGAAGGTCCTTGTGGCATATATATGAATCTCATACTCACAATGATTATTATTGGTGGATGTTCATCTACACTTATCTTGATGATCCCTATTGGTGAATATACTATATCGGACGGCACCTGACATCCCCCCCCCCCTTTTTTTTTTTTTAAATGAGGCTCCATTTGCAGGCACATGTACAAAGGAGGAGTTGATTAGCTGTATCTACTATAAATAATCTGAATACCCAAGTACTATATCACCCCTTGACAAAGCTAGATGGGAAACGCGTATCCGATGCGAAACGCGCGTCGGGTGCGGTTCCTTATGGACTGGTGAGATTTTACATTATATGCCACACTGTGCCTAACTTCATATTCCATACTCGTGGATCTGTCTTGTCTGTTATTTTTTTGACAATCAATTTTAGTGTATTCTGATATTTACTATGATGCTTTTACTACATTTACATACGAGGTTGTATATACCTTGCATTTATTATCTTTTGTACTGTAGCCCCATCTTACTATGTACCCTGAATGGCATTCCTTATGGTATATTATCTCTCATCAGCCTAGAGTCTTGTATGATTGTTCCTATTTTTAATGATTGTTAAAATAAAATGTATATTTTTAATATATATTCTGCCTTGCACTTTTCTCCATCGGTTTTTCGAATAATATTGGTAGTTGTATTATTGGTGGGCCGATGCTAACGTCTTTAAATTATGGTTTCAGCCCTGATATAATATAGGCAGTGAACTAAAGACTATTCAGCTAATCTACTTATTTTCACCCAACAATTGCTGTCCACGCCTCTCTAATTATATAACTTTACCTATATGATATGTAACATAGTAACATGTGTACAGCACAATAAGAAAACGAATATTATTAAACATAATTAGAATATGCTCTCCACTTAGGAGAATTTCCTTTATAAATCCGAGAACAGCAGTAGACATTATAACTGCATATATCAATAAGGAAATCCTGCCTTTTTATAGCCCTGATTGTCTTAAGATCATAAATCAGGACCTTTCATTACACAATTAGAACCTCAATTAGGGGAATATCTCATGTCTATTAATATTTATGTGTTGAGAGAAAATTTTAATTCTTTTTTTTTTGCACATTGTTTTAGGATTTTGAGACTTAAACGCACTAATAAAAGTTATATTTTATGTAACATTACTCCAATTGGAATAGTCAGTAAGTGTTATGTTACTAAGCAGGTGTGGACATTAAATGCAGAATATTACCTACATGTCCTAACAAGAGATTTGACAGATGACCTTCGAGGCCTCCACTTTTGTTCGTACTCAATAGGCAATTGTGGCGGTCGAACATCCGTGAGACATGCAGCCGTGGGGACTCGGACATATTATTCGAGCACGCCAAACACCCTCGATTAGCACCCGAGCATGCTCAGATGACACCTTATCCCAGCACATTCGCTCATCACTAGATAGTAGGCCAGTGTAACCAAACAAGACTCACTTTAGCTTCCTCCTCTCAGACTTTGGGGGCGCCATTCTGGATAAAATGATCTGACATTTCTTTCAGGGCTCTGTACCGATGGGAAATACTATTCTTCACTTCTTTTGGAAGCTCCGCGTACCTGTACAGGAAGATTTATAATGGCAGGTGAACCACAGTATGAAAGCTTATACCTGAGAGATCAACACCACCACAGCATTGTAGAGGAAAGGATTCTGGTAACAGAGAAATCTGGTGCAAGCAAATGAATAAAAAAATAGTATTAAAAGAAATCTGTCAGCAAGTTTTTGCCATTTAATTGGACAGCAGCATGATGTAGGGGCAGATACCCTGATTCCAGCTATGTATTCCTTAATTTTCTGGGTGCAGCAGCTGTGATACAATCGCTGTTTTATCTGCTGCGGATCTAGCAGAGCTCTGAATGCTGAGCTCTGTATAACTCCGCCCACACCACTGATTGGCTGCTCTGTGTACACTGTATATTAACCACAAGCTGCTAATCAGTGGTGGGGATGGGTTTGGACCAGGAGGCACAAGACACCTAGTCCTCTAGTTAGAATCTCCGGCTGAAAAAACACTGATTTTATTGAAAACGCAACACAGCCTAGTAAGTGACACATCCCTGGAATCAGGGTCTCTGGTCCTATGTTATGATGCTCTCAGATTACAGAGCAAAACCTGCTGACAGATTCCCATTAAAAATGAAATGGAATGAAGCACTAATATTTAAACAGAATGAACGAAGCATATAGTTATTAGTTTCCGACACATGCGTTCCCGTCATATTGTAAATCATACAAGTAATGGGTTGATGGACACAATTGTGCAATTATGTGAAAAACCTTCCTATAAAAGGCTATAATCAACTTTTGGGAAGGGAACCCGTGAACCTGCAGCACCATTATAAGATCTGGCATGTGTAGGAATAGGAGGTAGAATTGGTGCAAATCGATTCAGAGACCCGGGCCATCGGCCGCATCACTAATCCGTGTCCACGGATGAAGCCCCCCCGAGACCGCTGCTTACATGGCGAGATCCGCGGGTCTACTTAGGATTAGCCCACTTGGAATGGGGTCATCATCGTGACGTGGCGCCCGCCATGGTCCACCAGACCGATTAATCAAAAGAAGAGCCACGGATGTCGTCCTGTAAGAGGCAGCAACAGATTACGTGGCTGATGGATCGGGCTCTGGGAATCGCACCAATTCCATTAGTCGCCCGGCCGCACCTGACAATTCCACATAGAAGTGAACGTTTGGTTCAGTGAAAAGTATATTGAGATATTTGCTGATGTTTAAGCCTCTCTTACCCCTGTGGTTTTTGGGCAATGTCTTCCATATACTGATGTAAATTACTGAGCACAAGACACAAGTGTGAATAAGCCTCATCCTGGGGGCTTGCAAGAAACTGCAGGAGGCGTAATAAGACAGTGCCATCTTGTGGCCATGCTACATACTGCATTCATTAATGTAAAACTAGACACATTACAAGGTCAAACCATTCTTATAGGGGTAAAGATATCACCTATCCACCTATAGCTTATAAATCGGTGGGGGGGGGCAGCTGCGGAGACCCCAAAGCAATCACCAGAAGAGGGCACTTTTGTCCTGTCTGAATGGATTGGTTCAATGGTCAAACAACTCCGTCAGTTCCATGAATAAATGGATCGGTGGTAGGGAATGCAGACTGCTGGGACAAAACCTGGGGTTTTGCACTTACTCTAAAATGCCTTCCTCATTAAATACATTGGAGGATACAGCACCGCGGGTATAAACTCTGCCACTATGAGGTTGTTACTAGGTAGTAAAAAAGTGTTGGCCGCACCCTCTCATCTACAAAGAGTTCTCCCCGTGTTTGCGTGGGTTTCCTCCAGGTTCTCCGGTTTCCTCCCATGCTCCACAGATATAGTGATAACGAGGTCTGTAAAGCGCTGTGGAAATCAATGGCGCTATTCAAGCGAGTAAAATAAATAAAAAAAAAATAAATAAATCTGTGTTCCCCAATGTATTTACCAAGAAATGGATTTAAACGCAAGTACAAAAATCTAATGTTCTCCTTATGAGCAGTGGGGGATGGGGAGCACAGAACAATGGGACGTCCTAGAGCAGCCCCAGCAATGCCAACATCAAACCCCAGGACCGTCTGGCACGCAGAGGATAGCAACATCTGACAACCTGGACTCCGCAGAGGCCATGAGGAGCGTGACGAAGGTGCGTACCAAGGTCTAGGTGGCAGCTGAAGGATTGGCGCTAATGCCGGACCATCCAACAAGCCACAGCAGATCTTGTGGAAAGAGCAGAAATGTCAAAGTGAGCAGCACAAGACATAGAAATGAGGCAAAAAAAAACACCCAAAAACAGGAGTAGATCTAATGCAGCATGCGTTTGCCTCCTAGGGATGAAACAAAGCTGCCTGGTGTCTGGGGCGAGCTTATGGCCCAACAGATGGAAAGAAAACCCAAAACAATAAAAACACACTTTTTCTAGGCCTATACCCACGGTGCAGCGTCAGCCTCCTAGTGGCAGGTCCTATACCCACGGTGCAGCGTCAGCCTCCTAGTGGCAGGGTCTATACCCACGGTGCAGCGTCAGCCTCCTAGTGGCAGGTCCTATACCCACGGTGCAGCGTCAGCCTCCTAGTGGCAGGGTCTATACCCACGGTGCAGCGTCAGCCTCCTAGTGGCAGGGTCTATTCCCATGGTGCAGCGTCAGCCTCCTAGTGGCAGGGTCTATTCCCATGGTGCAGCGTCAGCCTCCTAGTGGCAGGGTCTATTCCCATGGTGCAGCATCAGCCTCCTAGTGGCAGGGTCTATTCCCATGGTGCAGCGTCAGCCTCCTAGTGGCAGGGCCTATTCCCATGGTGCAGCGTCAGCCTCCTAGTGGCACGGCCTATACCCACGGTGCAGCGTCAGCCTCCTAGTGGCAGGGCCTATTCCCATGGTGCAGCGTCAGCCTCCTAGTGGCACGGCCTATACCCACGGTGCAGCGTCAGCCTCCTAGTGGCAGGGCCTATACCCACGGTGCAGCGTCAGCCTCCTAGTGGCAGGTCCTATACCCATGGTGCAGCGTCAGCCTCCTAGTGGCAGGGCCTATACCCACGGTGCAGCGTCAGCCTCCTAGTGGCAGGGCCTATACCCAAGGTGCAGCGTCAGCCTCCTAGTGGCAGGGCCTATACCCACGGTGCAGCGTCAGCCTCCTAGTGGCAGGGCCTATACCCACGGTGCAGCATCAGCCTCCTAGTGGCAGGGTCTATTCCCATGGTGCAGCGTCAGCCTCCTAGTGGCAGGGTCTATTCCCATGGTGCAGTGTCAGCCTCCTATTGGCCGCGTCTATACTGTGGTGAAGCGTCCTATAATGTTATTAATTAAAAAGTGCCCCATTCTGTTGGTTGTGGGGTCTCAGCCACCAGATCCCCCACTGTTCCGGAAGCTCTCTCTTATCTTGATGACAGGAGACAACTTCTTGTTCCCAGATTACCCTCCAAAAGGTCAAACTAGATTTAAATTGGTCCAATGAGGATCAGTCTATTTTATGCATGCTCGTTACAAAAGCTAGTGAAATAAATGAACGCCAGGGGCCCATCATCAGTAAGGAAGATCTCACACAATTCTGGTTGGCAGATGCCAGAGAACGCTGCAGCACAAAGTCACTGTGCCAACAATATAGAGGAATAATTGTGTAGAGCTCGGTCCCTGACCCGTGGATGTGTGTCCCATGGGATTCCAGAGAAGTAATGCATATAGATCAGGTGGAGAAGGAAATGTCCGATAGAGACAGTGACCCTCACCTGATGTCCGGCATTATGGAGATATAGACTGAGAACGTTGGATGTTCCGTGTCAGATTGTGAAGGGTCTCGTGGACGAGTAGCGCCACCGCTGTCTGACAGCTCCTTACCTCTAACTGTTACCAACAAAAAAGAAAACGCTGCAAACTAATGAGGGGTTCGGAACCTACTTACGTTTGTTCATAGCCATCAGGCTGGAAACATGGATCCCACCCAAAGTCACGAGGTCCTCGTGGAGACACTATTTGACCCTGAAATGCCAATAAACCATCAAAAGGAATAAATAATATGTGTTTGCAAATAAAAACATTACAAATAGTCAAAAAGAGAAGAAACAAAGAAACGGGGGGGGGGGGGGGGGTTGTTCCTTTATGTGCTTAGTGCCGGTTATACATACCAGTGTTTTCCCCCTGAACAGCAGTACGGGGTCTTCCGGGTTTCCAGTGCTATAAGCAAATGTGCAGAGGGCAAATGCAGATTTATCCTCAAATCCGGCCAACATTCGATGCAAGCCTGAAAGTAGAATGAAGCCCAAGGACACATTAAACCCCAGTTTTGTGCGCCAGTCTTAATGGATGTGGTGCATCTTACACCAGCGCTCCCTTCATTAAGAAATCTGCACCTCTTTAGTAAACTTGGGACACCTTTTAACTTGAAATGTTACTCCAGTATCTTTCTGTTGTAGTTCAGGCTGCTTTTGGCATAAATGGATGTCTGTCATGCCTGGTCCAGCCTGAACGCGCCATAAAAAGGCCAAAAAAAAAAACAAAATTCTGGCAAATACCACTTATTGCATTAATCAGTAAGACTTTACTTTCCTGCAGCTTTGTGTCCAACACACATTTCTCCATGATAGACAAAAGTAGCTACCCCATACAATGGATGTGAAGCCTGCTTTAAAGGGGTTGTCTGGGATTAGATCTAGAAAAATATGGTGTCACAATACCGGTGGATCACCGATGAAATCTAATGGCCAGTAGGACATGAGCAGGGAACAATCAAGTAGATAAATGGTCTCAGGAGTGGTAGCGTAAAATGAGAGATGCAGGAGAAGGAACAGCCTGAAGACAACCGATCGCAGGAGCTGGACACAATATTCAAGCAGTACCTTAAGACCCCCGTACACATCAGGTGATACTGAGCCAATCCATATTTCATCACGACTGGCCAACCATCTAATGTGTTTGGGAACCTCCCGACTATCCCTGACAGACTAAGATGTCAGACAATGGTGGCTTTCTCACCTAACCCCACTGAAGACACAGGAATGCTCAGCCGTATTGTGTTCTCATGTGTATGGGGAGTTAGGAGAGATAGCCGCTTGCAGAAGCAACGTTTGGCAGATACCCATCTGGTCTGCATGACCCACTCTAGAGTTCTATGTAGTGTGAAGCAAGCCCAAACAGGAAGAACCTTGATTTACATAGAAACAGTACTGGAGATCTTGATTAAAGAGGTATTCTTAAGTTTAGAAATTATCCCCTATCCACAGGATAGGGCATAACTTACCGATTACTGGAAATCCAACTGCTGGGACCCCCACCGATCCGGAGAACCAGAGGTCTGAAGAGTCCAGTGTGAATGGAGCGGAGGTTGATCGTGTGCACTGTGGTTCCATTCATTCTTACGGTCATGCCGATGACCTGCTAAGTGTAACGTTCGGTAATCTTCAGTGGTCCCATTGAGAATGAATGCATTGACAGTGCGCATGAGCGACCATTGCTCCAGTTACACAGGGCTCTTTAGAGCACCAGTTCTCAGGACTGATGAGTGTCGTAGTGGTCGGACCCAAAGCAGTCGAAAAGTTATTCCCCATCTCGTGGCTACAGGATAACTTCCAAACTTTGGAATACCCTTTATGGACAAGTTCAAAGGCAAAAATCGCAGCCTCCAGGGGGTAAGGAGTGAAAGTGCAGCATGAATCCTCACAATATAAAGCAGCAGCTGCTAGTGGTCAATCAGCAGAATCCTTCCACAGCGGTCCACAAGTGCTGCGTGCTACCATAGCTCAGCCCCACATAGTTCAGTAAAGCTGAGGTGCAGTACCGGACACAATCCAAGGACAGTTTTTCACGCAGGAGAAAGCCACCATGTTTTTTTCTAATCTTTTAGAAGCTCTTATATGAGAGTAAGTTTACAGAAAACATACCTTCAGGTTTCAACTTCTCAAGAAACCATTTTCTACAAAACAAAATTGGCCTTCCATTATTATATAGAGATATACGTATGGTCAACAAAAAGGGGTAAAGTACAAGAAACATGTTCTACTTCGAAGCAATCTCCGAAGATGCAAGACCACCGGACTAGTAGCGTAGCTCCGTCCCCCTCACATGGATGGGCTAGGCTGTGGTGGTCTTACCTGGTGCACACACGTGTCAGGTGCTGCAGGCTCCCCGGGATCAGTCACCAAGTTTTTACCCAAAAGTATTTTCAGTAAATGGCAGATTGCAGTACGAGGAGCTCCTGTAAGGAGTCTAACATCCAGCACATACATGGGAAGTGCAGAGAGCATAGAAGTGATTCTTAGACTTACACATAGGGGCCGGGAAGACCACCCAGAGCGTTGAAACATAAACACGTGTCTTCAACGATGACTGGACCTTGGATCTGAAATCAGAAAGTACATAATAGCCTCGATCTATTGCGTGCGTATGTCATTCCGAGAGAGATTCCTTCTAGAAGAGGTTAATGGAATGGAGAGGAAGGTCCAATACACGGCACATAATGGAGTGTCCTGCGTGTGTCGTTTAACACCATGTCGGTACATAAGGTTCTACTTAAAGGGAACCTGTCACCACGAAGTAGAGAAGGAGGACGGCATCGCAAGAAAAGAAGAGGCACCGGACCAAGACCAGTGACGCCCATTGGACCGGACCACCCCGCAGGTGAGTATAATAGAAGCTCTTTTGTTTGCCCTGCAGGGCAAATTGGTGTATATATATACCGTATGTGTATATATATATATATATATATATATATATATATATATATATATATATATATATATATATATATATATATATATATATATATATATATTAGTGGATGTTCCCCAAAATCACATGTTTAGTGTAACTTGGCACGCCCGGTCAGTGCGGCTTGGCACGCCCGGTCAGTGCTGCTTGGCACGACGCCCGGTCAGTGTAGTTTGCCATACCTGCTTTGCGGCCTCTTTACACTTTTGAATTGAAATTTCATCAGATTCTCCTTGGTATTCAGGCACTAAAGATGGAAAAGAAAACAAACATTGATAAGTTACAAAATAAACAGCAGAAAGCACTGCCATCTTTCATATTTGAAATTGTTTAGTCTTTTTACTGTGTTCATGCACAAATAAAGTGTTAAAGAATAACTAAACCACTGGTACTTTTTTATCCTCTTAATTGCAATCACACCAGTGGCTATGCAGGTCCTGAACCCCTCCCCCCCCCATCAATAACAACCCCCCCAATAAAAAGTGCAGAGCTCAGGGGTGCACGCAAAGCAAAGGAGCGTAGATTTTAGATTGAATCCATCCTGTCCCATGAGTTGTGCACTTATAGGGGATTTTTGAGTGATCAGTGGGGGACTCAGAACCTGGACCCCACAAAGACCACAAGACTGTTTTTCCATTTCCAGAGGCGCACAAGATTTAATTTTTTGACCAACTGAGCTATATGAGGACTTATTTTTTGTGCAACAAGCTGTATCTTTCACTAGTGCCATTTTTGGGTACATATGACTTTTAATCACTTTTAGCTCATTTTTTGGTAGGATAAATGAACCAAATGCAGGAATTCTGGCATGGTTTTTTTAGTATATGGCCAGGTGGCATAGCATGCTATCAACATCTAGCAATGGCACAGCGAAGGCGGGTGAGGTCTGACAGAGGGAGCGCTATTACATGGAAACCCATCACCAGATTCATGTTGTTCAAAAAATAGGTAGTAGGAATCAGAGCCTGGATGGACGATTGCAGCCAGGTAGGTTTTCCTCTGAAATGACCCTACGTTTCAGAGAAAATGTACTTTAAAGATCCGGGCAAGGACCATAGCCGGACACCAGTCTTGTTCGTCTGGCCGGGGCCAGCTTCTCCCAGTGCGGCTGCCAGTGATTGACAGGTTTCTCCCATAGCAAACACCTACAGTGACTCAGAGAAAGCCAGCAGTGTTGGACTAGTTTGATCTCTGGTTCTTGGACAAAGCATACCTGGAGGCAATCATGCACCCTGGCTATGATACATGCTGCCTGCGGTTTGGGCAGTGTGAAACAAGCGACAGGTTCCCTTTAACGACAGCAAGAAGTTTGAAGGGTTGTTCAGCTTTAGGCTGCAAACATTGAGCACATGGCGGATTCTCCGGCACCGGACAGTCATGTGACTGCAAGTAAGTGATCTGCATAATCACGGCCACATTCAGACTAGACTGTATCTGGCTTTGCTCAATTCACTTGCATTGAGTTAGGACGCGCACATCTAGTCGGCATTTGACCGCATGTTTGCAAATCACATACGGCACTGGAGAAACGCGCAGTATGCATGCTGACGATTCACAAGTCTGCAGTCGCTCCATGTAGCCATAGACCAGACAACTCCTTTAACTGCAGGGGTTAGTCCTAGCTTCAGTCCCAGCAGATATAGCGGAAACTTAGCTGCCTATGACAGTCAGCGCTCACGAGTGTAACTCCTGTACCCCGGCCATGCTTGCATACGGGAACTTGTTAAAGTCGCACATAAGCCTGATCTTATTGCCGATCCTAACACAGGGACTGATTCATTAACACTGGCATTTATGTAGCCAGGTATGAAGAAAAGCCGCCTGGGATCAGATTTGCATACCGTAAATTCATTAATGAACGTGCCCCTTTGTGAATTTGGCTGCCATACACAGAATCAGAAATCTACAGCATTCCTGGTACTTTCAATAGTATTTCTTGGCTTGTCAGCTCAGGAGGCAGCGGACACAGCCTGCAGGCACCGGGTACCGTGCAAGATGGTTCCTGGGATTTGCATTATATGGAGAAAAACCAGGAGGTGGCGTAATAGGAATCTCTAGAACACTTACAGTCAATCTTCTTAGCTATAAGTTTACAGGGAAATTTATCTCCGAGAATCTGAATGACCTGTGGAAACAGAAACAACTCGTAAACTAGAAGTTACCTGGTTGGGTTCCTACATACAAAAAAAGAATCCGCTTAGGTAGCATTTACATCAATAAAGCCCAAAGTAAGTCCGGGGCCTCCAAATAGCAGCAGTTCCCAAGTACTTAAAGGGAACCTGTCACCCCCAAAATGGAAGGTGAGCTAAGCCCACCGGCATCAGGGGCTTATCTACAGTATTCTGTAATGTTGTAGATAAGCCCCCGATGTATCCTGAAAGATGAGAAAAAGAGGTTAGATTATACTCACCCAGGGGCGGTCCCGCTGCAGTCCGATCCGATGGTCGTCGCGGTCCGGGGCCTCCCATCTTCTTACAATGACGTCCTCTTCTTGTATTCACGCTGCGGCTCCGGCGCAGGCGTACTTTGTCTGTTGAGGGCAGAGCAAAGTACTGCAGTACTTCCCCGGATAGGACCGCGGCACCCATCGGATCGGACCGCCCCTGGGTGAGTATAATCTAACCTCTTTTTCTCATCTTTCAGGATACATTGGGGGCTTATCTACAGCATTGCAGAATACTGTAGATAAGCCCCTGATGCCGGTGGGCTTAGCTCATCTTCGATTTTGGGAGTGACAGGTTCCCTTTAAGCCCCTTTCCATCCTCCCAAGTGACCACTGCTGCGTTATACGGGGGCAGATATGACTCTGCAGCGTACATGGCTGCACTCCAGCTAAAAATGGGCCACCTCTCTGAAAAAGTCACGTTATATCCTGGATGTTCAAGGGTTTATGGGTGGCTTAGTAACAACTTCCTAAACCTTGTGTGGCATCGTGGGCGAAGTTGTGCACATGGTGTCTAAGTATATAAGTGGGCAGTAGTCTGCGGGCAGCAGTGTCGGACTTGTGCACATGGTATCTAAGTGTATAAATGGGCATTGTTTTTTTGGTTTTGCTTTTATGGTGTTCATTGTGCGGTAAAAATGACCTGGCACCGATTTCCCGCGTCAGCCCTATACCACCGATATCAAACATGCAGCGATTTTTTTTTCTATGTAAACGATGAAAACAAAAATCTAAATGTTGTAAAAACGACGACACTGTGTCACCACTTTCCGAGACCTGACATTTTATTGATGGGCCGAGTGAGGGTTTGTTCTTGATGTTTTTATTGATAACAATAGTGTGAACATAAGATGCTTTGATTTCTTATTGTTACATATTTTTAGGGAGATGAAGTGACCCAAAAAAACCCAAACGCACAATTCTAGAATTTAGATTTTTTTTTTGTCGCAGGGGATTGATGGCAACTGGCGTACATTGCATTGAAACACCGCTGTCCGACATTGCCAGCGGTATTTAAATGGTTACACATGGGACTCTGGCCGTGGCGCTGGCTACGTAATACAGCCGGTATCTGCTGTGTGCGGAGGGAACTCGGCTCTTGAGCCACCAGCCACAACTGCAGACCTCTTCCCGGGATGTTAATTCACATCCTAAGATGTAAAGGCCGAATATGACACACTTGGGAGTCACACAGAGAAGACATGGATCCTTTTTTTAACACCTATTTGTGTATGGATGATGACCCTCTATGGGTCAATGTAAAGTCCGATAAAAAAAACAGATGTGTGACTGCAGCAGGCCGACTAGACGTGAGCGGCCTCGCTCAATACAAGAGATTGTCTAGTTGGACTGTGACCAGAAGTTTGCCCATCGCATATTTGCAGTGACATGACCGCTCGCTTGTTCATGCGGTCAGTACCGGAGAATCCTGACAGCAGGCGGTGTGCGCACTGTGCGGATTCAGACGTCTGCAGTCACACAGCGATTGCAGACATTCAATAGAAGACTGGACAACCCCTTTAAGTGGATTAGAAGTTTTACCAGCAGTACAACTTATCGCCTATCCACAGTACAGCTGGGGGCTCCGCCACTGGGACCACCACCAGATAAGACTAAGGATGTCCCATGTCCCCCTTTGAATGGAGCGGTGTCAATCACACCCCGCCACACTTTTTAGGGTCTATAAGGTGCAAGCTCTCGGTTATCGCTTTCAGGTTGAAAAACTTATAAGTGAGTCCACCACCCAAATGCTGGACCCGGGACAGCCCTGCTAGTGCTTGGTGGGGTCTCAGGGGTGCAGCCCCCAGCGATCAGTAACCTAGCATGACAAGCTCAGACCCTTTAACCACCCCGATCAGAAAGTGATCAGCAGCCCATGCCTTTCTAATAACAATAACCCTTTAAGAGTTTGAGGAAATCTTTCAAATTAGGAATTTAACTTCCTGCAGTAATTTCAAATGATTCAGCAAATCTACCAATGAGTGAGAAAAGCAGAGAGACCTAGAAAGCCCTGTACCTGGAAACAATCTGCTTCCATTCCCAGAAACAGCACCACTCTGACAGGGAGGTTGTGCCGGGTATTACACCCAGGCATCCTGCAGGCTACATCACCGTGTGTAATGATGGATATGGCTCCCTGCTCTGCACCCAGTGCTGAGCCCCAGTGTACACCACATACCTCCTCCAGCTTCTTGGCATTGCCCGTCACGAACACCACACTCCTGCCAGTCACAGCAGCCATCTCCACACTTCACATGGACAGCAGGCGAATGGCGGCCAGCCCCCTCCTGCTGCATCCCCGCCCCAAATCCACCAGCTCCAATAGCCCGGACTACCATGACCTGGAAGTGATTGTCACTGTGCAGACCCAGCGTGCCATGAGCGGAGCAGCCACTAGATGGCGCTGTGCACATGTAATAAGAAGTGTCCTGTGCTGTCCGCTCTTAGCTTCTGGCCACACATCCAGCTGTCAACTTAAAATAACGGAGAAAACACGGATAGAAAATGTAAAGCCAAATTTCCATTTTGATCCATCTATAAAAGGACACTTTGGTTTCCGTCTGTAATGGATCTGTTTAGTTCATTATTGCATTTGCATGTTTCTTGTTGAGGTTTTGGCATTTTGTGCCCTTCTTTTTGTTTGTAACCCATCCACCTTTCCAGTTGTGCCTTTTTTTAACCCCTTAATGACAGCCAATAAGTATTTTAACTGATCTCTCTCTCTCTCTCTCTCGCCATCACCAACGATCAGTGTCCATATCTGTTTTAACCCCTTAGATGCTGCTGTCAATAGTGACTACATCATTATAAATGGTTAACAGAGTGTGGGGGCTTCCTCTTTATCCCAATTGGTGCCCTCAGATCATGATTTTGTGGTCCTGATGTTTGCCGTGGCAATTCAAGGCCAAATAGCGGCCTTAGTCTGACGGCTGTTGTAACCTGTTCAGAAGTTACCAACATTTAGGTGGTAAAAATACACATTTTCATTTCTGTCATGCCACTTTGCATTAATTCCTGTAAAGCACCTGAAGGGTTAATAAACTACCTGACTGCAGTTTTCAATATGTCTAGGGGTGCTGTTTTTAAAATGGTATCACTTGTGGGGGTTTCCCAATATATGGGTCCACTAAAGTCACTTCAAATATGGATAAATCCCTAAAAAAAAAAAAAAAATTGTAAATTTCCTTGAGAAAATGAAAAATTGCTGCTACACTTTTAAACCTCCTAAAATTCTAAAAAAATAAAATAACATTTTACAAATGATGCTGATGTAAAGCCGACATGTGGGAAATGTTATTTATTAATGTTTTGCTGTGGTATGACCATCTGGATTAAAGGGATAATCAAAGTTTGAAAATTGCTATTTTTTTTACATTTTTCTCAAATTTCTGATATTTTTTATAAATAAACACAAAACATATTGACCTACATTTACCATTATCATAAAGTATAATGTGTCACGAAAAAACATTCTGAAAATCACTGCGATTTGTCGAAGAGTTCCAGAGTTATTACCACATAAAGTGACATCGGTCAGTTTTTTAAAATTTGGCTCCGTCACTAAGGGGTTAAGTCTATTTTATGTGTTCACTTATTTTTTTATTGTTATTTCCCCATTGTGGACTGGATTTAGGGTTTTCAGATGGTTTCATCCGATTCACAGTTTACAACTTTTCAGAGTTGCCAAATTTGTCAGAAATGTTCTTTCTCCCCCTCGGTGGGATTCTATACTCACACCAGCATTTTTTGCAACGGTAACGAACAGAAAAAGAGCATTTTGGATTTTGCACAAAACTCATGAACCGTGTGTGCTATTCTGATGTGCGCGCCCTATTCCAGGGGTGGGCAATTAATTGTACTGTAAATCAATTGCTGATCTGCAGCGTTTCTGCACCTCAAAAAACACTGCGAATCCGCAACGTGTTGTGCACATACCATTAAAGGGGATTCCACTACTCGGACCACCCCATCTCAATCCGCCCCCCCAGTAAATAACACATCTCTAGTGGGCCCGATTCCAGCGGTGTCGGCACTGGGACTCCCTTGACGTTATGTCATGCAATCCCTGTGGCCAATCAGTGCTGGCTTCACACTCTGCACCTTCGGATACATCTCATACATCTGGAGGAAGGGAGCGCTGCGGCTTCGTATGCGATTCGTCCGCAGGTGATTGGCGGCAGGGATGGCGGTACATGTCACAGGAGAGCGAGTGCTGACATCACTGGAGGGGAGCTGAAGGCTCATTATTGTACAAAGGAGAAACATCCGGAATGGGAAATGGTTTTCCAACCACTTTAAATTTGTATAATAAAATATTGGAGTCTGTAACACAATTTGTGGAAAGGGTAGAAGCTCTTGTGACCATGATCTGTCCTGGTAGACGGGGATTTCTCCGGAGCGGGTGACAATATTTCTTCCCACATCTGGACGGCTGCGGCAGCTGATCCCGCCAGTAAGAGCACACTGGGAATGATGACGCCCCGGACCCCTCTTTCCTCCAGTATCTTACCCCGGTGATTGCCGCATTCGATCATTTACCAATGTGCTGATACCAGCGAGATGGCCGGGCTCTTCCGGCACTGTGCGGCCAGCTGGGAAGGATTATTCTCATCATCATCATGGATGCATACAATTGTGAGCAGTTTACTTGGTATTCTTATTCTGCTCTTAAGAATGGAGGAATTTTATGTTATTGTGTACTGCTTGTTGCCTAGGTTACCGACCACTTCTGCAGTCTATCAATGGGGGCAGATCTCCATGGTAACGAGAGCTTCCAACAGAGGGTTGGCCTCAGGGTCACTGGAGCGCACAGTGAGCTCCCGATTTACCCTTTTCTCTGCCCCTGCAGATACAATGTGTCCCCATAGAGCAGCCAGCTTCTGCCCGCCACCTCAGTGCGATGGAGCATCATGGGGGCAAATGGACAATGAAGGGGTCACTTCAGGGTGGACATATCATTGGTACAAGCTGTGCAGCCACACAGGGGCCCCAGAGGTAAAGGGGCCCATTTCCTCCTCCAAAGCAGGTGAAATTTAGCATTTTTAGGAGATCTTGGGCTGCACAGGGCCCATATATTGCTCTTCTGTGGGGCCCTCTTCTGTGTCCAATGATTTGCCCATGTGGGTACATGTGGTCGGCACAACTGTCATGGCTGCCATGTTACACACTCCTTTAGTGCCATGGTGATGGCCGCCGACCACTGCAGCCGACCACTGCCGGTCACACACGATGCTCCCACCACGCACAACATAGACAGTACACACGAGGAGACTGGACCCAGCCACAGTCCCGCCCCCCGTCCAATGAACAGGCGCGCCGACAAGTTACTGGCCAATCAGGACACGAGCCTACGCTCAGGCCTTTTGCTCGGTGCCGTGACCCGGAAGTGTTTGTGCACATGTGACAGATGTGAGCTGCAGCCCCGCGATGAATCTGTTACCGAGGAGCAGTAAGGAGTTCTCCTCCGGCCAGTACTGGGAGCAGTTCTTCAGGCGCCGGGGGGAGCGGGCGTTCGAGTGGTACGGAGGCTACCTGGAGCTGTGCGCTGTGCTGCACAAGTACATTAAGCCGAAGGATAAGGTGAGGACAGCGCCCTCTCCTGGCCGCGCTCTTACTTGCTCACGTGTGTGGTGGTGCTGCTGTGGGGGAACTACAAGTGATATTCTGCAGACCTGAGTGTTACAGACGTATGTACAGAGAAGGCCAGAATAAGTGTCTATGTCCCTGCTGTAAATGCTTCCAGTGGACAGGTGGCAGCCTGCATTCTGCTGACAGCTCATTATTCTGCTGTTATTAGATATGGTGCATGTGTACAGCTGGGAAGACAGATGGCAGCCTGCATTCTGCTGACATCTCATTATTCTGCTGTTATTAGATATGCTGCATGTGTACAGCTAGGAGGACAGATGGCAGCCTGCATTCTGCTGACAGCTCATTATTCTGCTGTTATTAGATATGGTGCATGTGTACAGCTGGGAAGACAGATGGCAGCCTGCATTCTGCTGACAGCTCATTATTCTGCTGTTATTAGATATGCTGCATGTGTACAGCTGGGAGGACAGGTGGCAGCCTGCATTCTGCTGACATCTCATTATTCTGCTGTTATTAGATATGCTGCATGTGTACAGCTAGGAGGACAGATGGCAGCCTGCATTCTGCTGACAGCTCATTATTCTGCTGTTATTAGATATGGTGCATGTGTACAGCTGGGAAGACAGATGGCAGCCTGCATTCTGCTGACAGCTCATTATTCTGCTGTTACTAGATATGGTGCATGTGTACAGCTAGGAGGACAGATGGCAGCCTGCATTCTGCTGACAGCTCATTATTCTGCTGTTATTAGATATGCTGCATGTGTACAGCTAGGAGGACAGATGGCAGCCTGCATTCTGCTGACAGCTCATTATTCTGCTGTTATTAGATATGCTGCATGTGTACAGCTGGGAGGACAGGTGGCAGTCTGCATTCTGCTGACATCTCATTATTCTGCTGTTATTAGATATGCTGCATGTGTACAGCTGGGAAGACAGATGGCAGCCTGCATTCTGCTGACATCTCATTATTCTGCTGTTATTAGATATGCTGCATGTGTACAGCTAGGAGGACAGATGGCAGCCTGCATTCTGCTGACAGCTCATTATTCTGCTGTTATTAGATATGGTGCATGTGTACAGCTGGGAAGACAGATGGCAGCCTGCATTCTGCTGACAGCTCATTATTCTGCTGTTACTAGATATGGTGCATGTGTACAGCTGGGAAGACAGATGGCAGCCTGCATTCTGCTGACAGCTCATTATTCTGCTGTTATTAGATATGCTGCATGTGTACAGCTGGGAGGACAGATGGCAGCCTGCATTCTGCTGACAGCTCATTATTCTGCTGTTATTAGATATGGTGCATGTATACAGCTAGGAGGACAGATGGCAGCCTGCATTCTGCTGACAGCTCATTATTCTGCTGTTATTAGATATGGTGCATGTGTACAGCTGGGAAGACAGATGGCAGCCTGCATTCTGCTGACAGCTCATTATTCTGCTGTTATTAGATATGCTGCATGTGTACAGCTGGGAGGACAGGTGGCAGCCTGCATTCTGCTGACAGCTCATTATTCTGCTGTTACTAGATATGGTGCATGTATACAGCTAGGAGGACAGATGGCAGCCTGCATTCTGCTGACAGCTCATTATTCTGCTGTTATTAGATATGGTGCATGTGTACAGCTGGGAAGACAGATGGCAGCCTGCATTCTGCGGACATCTCATTATTCTGCTGTTATTAGATATGCTGCATGTGTACAGCTGGGAGGACAGGTGGCAGCCTGCATTCTGCTGATATCTCATTATTCTGCTGTTATTAGATATGCTGCATGTGTACAGCTGGGAGGACAGGTGGCAGCCTGCATTCTGCTGACATCTCATTATTCTGCTGTTATTAGATATGCTGCATGTGTACAGCTGGGAGGACAGGTGGCAGCCTGCATTCTGCTGATATCTCATTATTCTGCTGTTATTAGATATGCTGCATGTGTACAGCTGGGAGGTCAGATGGCAGCCTGCATTCTGCTGACATCTCATTATTCTGCTGTTATTAGATATGCTGCATGTGTACAGCTGGGAGGACAGATGGCAGCCTGCATTCTGCTGACCGCTCATTATTCTGCTGTTACTAGATATGGTGCATGTATACAGCTAGGAGGACAGATGGCAGCCTGCATTCTGCTGACAGCTCATTATTCTGCTGTTATTAGATATGGTGCATGTGTACAGCTGGGAAGACAGATGGCAGCCTGCATTCTGCTGACAGCTCATTATTCTGCTGTTATTAGATATGCTGCATGTGTACAGCTGGGAGGACAGGTGGCAGCCTGCATTCTGCTGACATCTCATTATTCTGCTGTTATTAGATATGCTGCATGTGTACAGCTGGGAGGACAGGTGGCAGCCTGCATTCTGCTGATATCTCATTATTCTGCTATTAGATATGCTTCATGTGTACAGCTGGGAAGACAGATGGCGGCCTGCATTCTGCTGACATCTCATTATTCTGCTGTTATTAGATATGGCACATGTGTACAGCTGGGAGGACAGATGGCAGCCTGCATTCTGCTGACAACTCATTATTCTGCTGTTATAAGATATGGCACGTGTACAGCTAGGAGGACAGGTGGCAGCCTGCATTCTGCTGACATCTCATTATTCTGCTATTAGATATGCTGCATGTGTACAGCTGGGAGGACAGATGGCAGCCTGCATTCTGCTGACATCTCATTATTCTGCTGTTATTAGATATGGTGCATGTGTACAGCTGGGAAGACAGATGGCAGCCTGCATTCTGCTGACAGCTCATTATTCTGCTGTTACTAGATATGGTGCATGTATACAGCTAGGAGGACAGATGGCAGCCTGCATTCTGCTGACAGCTCATTATTCTGCTGTTATTAGATATGCTGCATGTGTACAGCTGGGAGGACAGGTGGCAGCCTGCATTCTGCTGACAGCTCATTATTCTGCTGTTATTAGATATGCTGCATGTGTACAGCTGGGAGGACAGGTGGCAGCCTGCATTCTGCTGACATCTCATTATTCTGCTGTTATTAGATATGCTGCATGTGTACAGCTGGGAAGACAGATGGCAGCCTGCATTCTGCTGACAACTCATTATTCTGCTGTTATAAGATATGGCACATGTGTACAGCTAGGAGGACAGGTGGCAGCCTGCATTCTGCTGACATCTCATTATTCTGCTATTAGATATGCTGCATGTGTACAGCTGGGAGGACAGATGGCAGCCTGCATTCTGCTGACATCTCATTATTCTGCTGTTATTAGATATGCTGCATGTGTACAGCTGGGGGGACAGATGGCAGCCTGCAACCTGCTGACAGCTCATTATTTTGCTGTTATTAGATATCGTGCATGTGTACAGCTACGAGGAAAGATGGCAGCCTGTATTCTGCTGACATCTCATTATTCTGCTGTTCTTAGATATGCTGCATGTGTACAGCTGGGAGGGCAGATGGCAGCCTGCATTCTGCTGACATTTCATTATTCTGCTGTTATTAGATATGCTGCATGTGTACAGCTAGGAGGACAGATGGCAGCCTGCATTCTGCTGACATCTCATTATTCTGCTATTAGATATGCTGCATGTGTACAGCTAGGGGGACAGATGGCAGCCTGCATTCTGCTGACCGCTCATTATTCTGCTGTAATTAGATATGCTGCATGTGTACAGCTGGGAGGACAGGTGGCAGCCTGCATTCTGCTGATATCTCATTATTCTGCTGTTATTAGATATGCTGCATGTGTACAGCTAGGAGGACAGATGGCAGCCTGCATTCTGCTGATATCTCATTATTCTGCTGTTATTAGATATGCTGCATGTGTACAGCTGGGAGGACAGGTGGCAGCCTGCATTCTGCTGACATCTCATTATTCTGCTGTTATTAGATATGCTGCATGTGTACAGCTGGGAGGACAGGTGGCAGCCTGCATTCTGCTGATATCTCATTATTCTGCTGTTATTAGATATGCTGCATGTGTACAGCTGGGAGGTCAGATGGCAGCCTGCATTCTGCTGACATCTCATTATTCTGCTGTTATTAGATATGCTGCATGTGTACAGCTGGGAGGACAGATGGCAGCCTGCATTCTGCTGACAGCTCATTATTCTGCTGTTACTAGATATGGTGCATGTATACAGCTAGGAGGACAGATGGCAGCCTGCATTCTGCTGACAGCTCATTATTCTGCTGTTATTAGATATGGTGCATGTGTACAGCTGGGAAGACAGATGGCAGCCTGCATTCTGCTGACAGCTCATTATTCTGCTGTTATTAGATATGCTGCATGTGTACAGCTGGGAGGACAGGTGGCAGCCTGCATTCTGCTGACAGCTCATTATTCTGCTGTTACTAGATATGGTGCATGTATACAGCTAGGAGGACAGATGGCAGCCTGCATTCTGCTGACAGCTCATTATTCTGCTGTTATTAGATATGGTGCATGTGTACAGCTGGGAAGACAGATGGCAGCCTGCATTCTGCTGACATCTCATTATTCTGCTGTTATTAGATATGCTGCATGTGTACAGCTGGGAGGACAGGTGGCAGCCTGCATTCTGCTGATATCTCATTATTCTGCTGTTATTAGATATGCTGCATGTGTACAGCTGGGAGGACAGGTGGCAGCCTGCATTCTGCTGACATCTCATTATTCTGCTGTTATTAGATATGCTGCATGTGTACAGCTGGGAGGACAGGTGGCAGCCTGCATTCTGCTGATATCTCATTATTCTGCTGTTATTAGATATGCTGCATGTGTACAGCTGGGAGGTCAGATGGCAGCCTGCATTCTGCTGACATCTCATTATTCTGCTGTTATTAGATATGCTGCATGTGTACAGCTGGGAGGACAGATGGCAGCCTGCATTCTGCTGACAGCTCATTATTCTGCTGTTACTAGATATGGTGCATGTATACAGCTAGGAGGACAGATGGCAGCCTGCATTCTGCTGACAGCTCATTATTCTGCTGTTATTAGATATGGTGCATGTGTACAGCTGGGAAGACAGATGGCAGCCTGCATTCTGCTGACAGCTCATTATTCTGCTGTTATTAGATATGCTGCATGTGTACAGCTGGGAGGACAGGTGGCAGCCTGCATTCTGCTGACAGCTCATTATTCTGCTGTTACTAGATATGGTGCATGTATACAGCTAGGAGGACAGATGGCAGCCTGCATTCTGCTGACAGCTCATTATTCTGCTGTTATTAGATATGCTGCATGTGTACAGCTGGGAGGACAGGTGGCAGCCTGCATTCTGCTGACAGCTCATTATTCTGCTGTTATTAGATATGGCACATGTGTACAGCTAGGAGGACAGGTGGCAGCCTGCATTCTGCTGACATCTCATTATTCTGCTGTTATTAGATATGGCACATGTGTACAGCTAGGAGGACAGGTGGCAGCCTGCATTCTGCTGACATCTCATTATTCTGCTATTAGATATGCTTCATGTGTACAGCTGGGAAGACAGATGGCGGCCTGCATTCTGCTGACATCTCATTATTCTGCTGTTATTAGATATGGCACATGTGTACAGCTGGGAGGACAGATGGCAGCCTGCATTCTGCTGACAACTCATTATTCTGCTGTTATAAGATATGGCACATGTACAGCTAGGAGGACAGGTGGCAGCCTGCATTCTGCTGACATCTCATTATTCTGCTATTAGATATGCTGCATGTGTACAGCTGGGAGGACAGATGGCAGCCTGCATTCTGCTGACATCTCATTATTCTGCTGTTATTAGATATGGCACATGTGTACAGCTAGGAGGACAGGTGGCAGCCTGCATTCTGCTGACATCTCATTATTCTGCTATTAGATATGCTGCATGTGTACAGCTGGGAGGACAGATGGCAGCCTGCATTCTGCTGACATCTCATTATTCTGCTGTTATTAGATATGCTGCATGTGTACAGCTGGGGGGACAGATGGCAGCCTGCAACCTGCTGACAGCTCATTATTCTGCTGTTATTAGATATCGTGCATGTGTACAGCTACGAGGAAAGATGGCAGCCTGTATTCTGCTGACATCTCATTATTCTGCTGTTCTTAGATATGCTGCATGTGTACAGCTGGGAAGACAGATGGCAGCCTGCATTCTGCTGACAGCTCATTATTCTGCTGTTATTAGATATGGTGCATGTGTACAGCTGGGAAGACAGATGGCAGCCTGCATTCTGCTGACAGCTCATTATTCTGCTGTTATTAGATATGCTGCATGTGTACAGCTGGGAGGACAGGTGGCAGCCTGCATTCTGCTGACAGCTCATTATTCTGCTGTTATTAGATATGCTGCATGTGTACAGCTGGGAGGACAGGTGGCAGCCTGCATTCTGCTGACAGCTCATTATTCTGCTGTTATTAGATATGGCACATGTGTACAGCTAGGAGGACAGGTGGCAGCCTGCATTCTGCTGACATCTCATTATTCTGCTGTTATTAGATATGGCACATGTGTACAGCTAGGAGGACAGGTGGCAGCCTGCATTCTGCTGACATCTCATTATTCTGCTATTAGATATGCTTCATGTGTACAGCTGGGAAGACAGATGGCGGCCTGCATTCTGCTGACATCTCATTATTCTGCTGTTATTAGATATGGCACATGTGTACAGCTGGGAGGACAGATGGCAGCCTGCATTCTGCTGACAACTCATTATTCTGCTGTTATAAGATATGGCACATGTGTACAGCTAGGAGGACAGGTGGCAGCCTGCATTCTGCTGACATCTCATTATTCTGCTATTAGATATGCTGCATGTGTACAGCTGGGAGGACAGATGGCAGCCTGCATTCTGCTGACATCTCATTATTCTGCTGTTATTAGATATGGTGCATGTGTACAGCTGGGAAGACAGATGGCAGCCTGCATTCTGCTGACAGCTCATTATTCTGCTGTTACTAGATATGGTGCATGTATACAGCTAGGAGGACAGATGGCAGCCTGCATTCTGCTGACAGCTCATTATTCTGCTGTTATTAGATATGCTGCATGTGTACAGCTGGGAGGACAGGTGGCAGCCTGCATTCTGCTGACAGCTCATTATTCTGCTGTTATTAGATATGCTGCATGTGTACAGCTGGGAGGACAGGTGGCAGCCTGCATTCTGCTGACATCTCATTATTCTGCTGTTATTAGATATGCTGCATGTGTACAGCTGGGAGGGCAGATGGCAGCCTGCATTCTGCTGACCGCTCATTTTTCTGCTGTTATTAGATATGCTGCATGTGTACAGCTAGGAGGACAGATGGCAGCCTGCATTCTGCTGACCCCTCATTATTCTGCTGTAATTAGATATGCTGCATGTGTACAGCTAGGAGGACAGGTGGCAGCCTGCATTCTGCTGACATCTCATTATTCTGCTGTTATTAGATATGCTGCATGTGTACAGCTAGGAGGACAGATGGCAGCCTGCATTCTGCTGACAGAGCGGATTCATCTACTGCTCTGTCATTAGATTGTTGTATGTGACATGTTGAATGTATACAACTGGTTGGTCAGGTGGCAGCCTGCATTCTGTTGACATCTGATTTATTCTGCTGTTATTAGAGTGATGTATCAGACATGGTGCATGTGCACCGCTGGCAGCCTGCACTCTGCTGACAGACTTGGTTTCTCTGCTGTTCTGTTATTGGGTGGATCTATCATACATGGGTGCATGTGTACAGCTGTGAGGACAGATGGCAGCCTGCATTCTGCTGACATCTCATTATTCTGCTGTTATTAGATATGGTGCATGTGTACAGCTAGGAGGACAGATGGCAGCCTGCATTCTGCTGACATCTCATTATTCTGCTGTTATTAGATATGGCACATGTGTACAGCTAGGAGGACAGGTGGCAGCCTGCATTCTGCTGACATCTCATTATTCTGCTATTAGATATGCTGCATGTGTACAGCTGGGAAGACAGATGGCAGCCTGCATTCTGCTGACAACTCATTATTCTGCTGTTATAAGATATGGCACATGTGTACAGCTAGGAGGACAGGTGGCAGCCTGCATTCTGCTGACATCTCATTATTCTGCTGTTATTAGATATGCTGCATGTGTACAGCTGGGGGGACAGATGGCAGCCTGCATTCTGCTGACATCTCATTATTCTGCTGTTATTAGATATGCTGCATGTGTACAGCTGGGGGGACAGATGGCAGCCTGCATTCTGCTGACATCTCATTATTCTGCTGTTATTAGATATGCTGCATGTGTACAGCTGGGGGGACAGATGGCAGCCTGCAACCTGCTGACAGCTCATTATTCTGCTGTTATTAGATATCGTGCATGTGTACAGCTACGAGGAAAGATGGCAGCCTGTATTCTGCTGACATCTCATTATTCTGCTGTTCTTAGATATGCTGCATGTGTACAGCTGGGAGGGCAGATGGCAGCCTGCATTCTGCTGACATTTCATTATTCTGCTGTTATTAGATATGCTGCATGTGTACAGCTAGGAGGACAGATGGCAGCCTGCATTCTGCTGACATCTCATTATTCTGCTATTAGATATGCTGCATGTGTACAGCTAGGAGGACAGATGGCAGCCTGCATTCTGCTGACCGCTAATTATTCTGCTGTAATTAGATATGCTGCATGTGTACAGCTAGAAGGACAGGTGGCAGCCTGCATTCTGCTGACATCTCATTATTCTGCTGTTATTAGATATGCTGCATGTGTACAGCTGGGAGGGCAGATGGCAGCCTGCATTCTGCTGACCGCTCATTATTCTGCTGTTATTAGATATGCTGCATGTGTACAGCTAGGAGGACAGATGGCAGCCTGCATTCTGCTGACCCCTCATTATTCTGCTGTTATTAGATATGCTGCATGTGTACAGCTAGGAGGACAGGTGGCAGCCTGCATTCTGCTGACATCTCATTATTCTGCTGTTATTAGATATGCTGCATGTGTACAGCTAGGAGGACAGATGGCAGCCTGCATTCTGCTGACAGAGCGGATTCATCTACTGCTCTGTCATTAGATTGTTGTATGTGACATGTTGAATGTATACAACTGGTTGGTCAGGTGGCAGCCTGCATTCTGTTGACATCTGATTTATTCTGCTGTTATTAGAGTGATGTATCAGACATGGTGCATGTGCACCGCTGGCAGCCTGCACTCTGCTGACAGACTTGGTTTCTCTGCTGTTCTGTTATTGGGTGGATCTATCATACATGGGTGCATGTGTACAGCTGTGAGGACAGATGGCAGCATGCATTCTGCTGATAGATTAGATTCCTCTGTGATGAGATTGATTGCCAGGTGGTAGCCTGCATTCTGCTGACATCTGATGATTCTGTTATCTGATCGGTGTATCAGACAAGGTGCATGTGTAGAGCCGAGAGGACATGTGGCAGCCTGCGTTCTGCTGACAGACCTGATTCTTCTGCTGCTCTGTTATTTGATGGCTCTTTCATACATAGTGAATATGTTGGGGTTCTTGTGACTTTTCCAGCTAAATCCTTGTAAACTTATATTCTTCTGATACAAGTGAATGATGTTTCCATATCTGCAGTCAGCAGAACGTATCTACGCATTTCCAGACTTGCTTTTTCTTGCAATCCTATACAACCATTCAGCTGCAGGGACGTGTGTTAACGTTCTCTTCCACTAATCGGTTCTTAAAGGGGTTGTTCAGGCTTATAATATGGATGAGCTATTCCACTGGCAGGTCATCAGTGTTAGCCTACAGATCGGCTCCTATTCATGTGATTAGGAGCTGTTCCTCAGTCCTCAGCAGCGGCTGCTACTCTTTGAATGGAGCACTGTCGTTCAGCTCCAGTGAATGTTTACATCCGGCGGCTGCCACTGGAGCTAATAACTGCTGATCTGTGGCGATGCCGGGGGTCGGCCCTTCCAACAACCTGGTACTCCAGGTAATAAGTCATCACTATTTTATGCCCAGGGAACCCTGTGTGTTTGGGGTGTGGGAGGAAACGCATGCAAACATGGTCAGGAGATACAAACTCCAGATGTGGTCCTTGGTTGGATTTTAACCCAGCGCGGCACAGCAGCAGTGGCCCCAATCACTGGCACACCGAGCCTTACATTGTTATCCTCACTTATTTCTTGCAGGTCTTGGTTGTGGGATGTGGCAACTCTGAACTGAGCGAGCGACTCTACGATGCCGGATGCCATAATCTGACCAACATTGATGTAAGTGAGGTGGTCATTCGTCAGATGAATGAGCGCAATGGCGGTCGGCGACCCAACATGACTTACCAGCTCATGGATGCCACCAAGACGACTTTTTCAGATTCCCACTTCCAGGCTGTGCTAGATAAAGGGACACTGGACGCAATCCTCACGGACACCGAAGCTGGCACCCTGGAAACTGCTACCAAGTTATTGACTGAGATTGGCCGTGTTCTCCAGTGTGGGGGCCGCTATCTCTGCGTATCCCTGGCTCAAGCTCATGTGCTGGAGAAGCTGGTCACGCAGTTTTCTCAAGGAGGATGGATGGTTCGTATTCACCAGGTCTCGGAGAGCAGCAGTAAGGAGTCCGGCAGCCAGTTTCCATTGCCAGTGTTTGTATTTGTAATGACTAAAGTTAAGGAGATGCCAGGTCTCCCTCAAGTCTTGGAAATGATGCCGGAGGATGAAGGTGGGAAATCTGTGCGCTGTGGAAGCCCTAGTGAACTGATGGACATGGTGAAAGAAAGACAGAGCTACGCACTGATCCGGAGCCACTTAAACCAGAACCAGAATTCCCCAGAGGTGTCATTAGACTTATGTGATGGGGTCTCTGGAAAAACACGTTATACCTTCCATGTGGTGGATAGTCCAACTGTGCGGCTTCCTCACTCCAATCACTTTGCTATTTTTATCAGTGAGTATTCCCTGTCATTTTGCTGCCTAAAAAATTGGAAATTTGTCTTATGGTTGCAACCAAAATTATTCAAGATCCATAGTAAATTGGGTCTATTAGCATTCTTCACAAACGTTCTGCTGTGTGCAATAAACTAATGAGAGAAGAACAATTTCAGTAGCTCATCACAACTGATTCGCAGGTGGGTTCAGTCTCGAGTTTTTGCCCCTTCCTGACAAGCAGCCTTAGTACGTAGTAGAGCCCCTTTGGATGTTATGACCTGTTGACTTGATGTATAGACAGACACCAGCTTCTGGTTCACTAATATTTTTGCATGTTGCAACTGCTTCCTTCAAATCCCATCAAAGATTTTTTTTTATGGGGTTCAAGAAAGGCGAGTATGGCGGCTACTCCACAAACTTCCAAGACTACGTCTGATACCAAGCCTGAGTGGATTTTGACATGTGCTTGGCATCATTGTCCTGTCTGAAGGTTCATGGATGCTGAAGCTGTAGCTTCCTCACGGAAGACATGATGATTTGTCTCAGTATTTCCTGATACTTAATTGAATGCCTCTTGTCCGCCACATGCTGTAAGTTTTCATGGCCAGAGGAAGCAAAGCAGTCCCAAGTCCATCACCAAGTCCCCACCATGCTTCACTGTAGGTGTGGTGCATTTTTCAGCATATGCTTCATTTTTTCTTCTTCAGACATACCTGATCCACAGATCTGAAAAGTTAGTTTTTTGGGTTTTTTTTGGACTCCATAGGACAGAATCCCCAAACGTCTTCTGCAGCTCATTTATATGATTTTGAGCAGACATGAGCTGACATTTCTTGTGCCTTTGTATCAGTAAAGGTGTACATCTTGGAGTTTGGGCATGAAAACCTTCATTGCTTTATTATTCACCTTACTGTACAAACTGATACCTCAGTGCCTGCTGCCACCAAATCTTGCTGCGTTTTTTTGCAGTCAGTTGAATGTTTTTGATCACCTGCCTCTTCAGAAATGTGGTGTCAGCCATCAAAGTAGTCAAGCCAGTGTCCCTTTTAACTTTGAAACTGTGAACTTTGCTTCTAACTTTATCTCTAGGGACATTCAATGCCTTTTTTTATCCTTTGATATGATCTCCTCTTAAGATTTTGGACCTCTTTCTTGACAACCCAAGAATATTTATCTGGAGGCCATTGACCTTGAGAAATAGGCTAAGGTTCCTTTGGGGCAGCGCCAGAAGTTGGGGTCTGGCTGCCAGGGCTACATGAGCCAATCTCCATAGTCTGTGGACTGAGGTATCTCTCAGCGGCACAAGCCTCCTGATGCTATCCAGGTGCATCGTCATAGTTCTGTGCGGGCAGAACAAGGATTGTGAAGCCCCTGAGAGTCATCACTCAGGCTGTGTGTTCCCTGACAGAACACAGTGACACTGCCATGCTTGCTGGTAAGAGTCGGAAGCAGTTCTTCTGATGCTAACAAGCCAGCAGCAGCACCCGAATGTGCTCTGTGGGTGGATACAGCTCGTCACCGGAATTTTGAAACACCGTAATCCCTCTATGTATGTCTGTGTGTGTCCTTATATGATGAGCATTTATTTTTTCATCCTCCCCTGCCCCAGTACACCAATCTACTGCAGCTCTGGTCTTTATTCACAGGTTACAGGAGTGAAATTATAATTTAATTTTTTTTTTGTGATTTGCATTTGTATTCAGCCCCCTGTAGTCTGATACTTCACATTACCCTAAAAACACCACCCCTACCGTCAAACATGTTGGTGGCAGCATTGTGCTCTGGAAGTGCTTTTCTTCAGGGACAGGGAAGTTGATGGGAAGATGGATGGGGCTAAATACAGGGCAACAATGGAGGAAAAAGGAAAATCTGGGGACTGAGGCATAGGTTCACCTTCCAGCAGGACAACCACACTAAACATACTGCCATAGCCACAATGAATGGCTTACATCAAAGCATAGTCATGTGTGTGAACGGCCCAGTCACAGTCCAGACTTAAATCTCATTGAGAATCTGTGATAAGACATGAAAATTACTGTTCGCAGATTCCTCCATCCAATCTCACTGAGCGAGAGCGAGTGATCAAAGGAGAATGGGCAAAACGTCACCTCGAGATGTACAGAGCTGGCGGAGACAGACCCCAAAAGACTTGCAGAAGTAATTGCAGTGAAAGGTGGTCCTGCAAAACATTGACTTGAGGGGCTGAATACAAATACACGTCTTAATTTTCAGATTTATATTTTTAAAATAAATAGAAAACCATGTATTATTTCCATTACACTTCACAAATACTCGTTACTTAGTGTTGCAATATCACACAGAATCCCAATAAAATACATTTGTCTGTGGGTGTAACATGAAAAATGTTGTAAAGTTCATGGGGTATGAATACTTTTTCAAGGCACTATACATACTTCATTAACCCACGAGACCCCATTGTAGTGATCATGGTGGTGTTAGCTGTGGGATCTCCACAGATCATACCTTTATTTGAATCCTGTGGTCAGGCGATACTTTTTGTTTGTGGATAACCCTATTTTTTGTCTTATTGTGGTCTCCATCTTCTACCAATTTCACAGTTCCACAAGGAAGGGAAACCGAGTGGCTTTTCGGTTCAGAGACGGGACGGAGGCAGTTGGCAGGCAGTGTTGGATTTCGTCGTTTGCTTTTCGTGGGCTTGCATAGAGACCAGCAGTATGAAAGCATGGAAGCCATTCAGTCCGAGTTGTCAGCCAAAGTGCTGGAACTCGCTCCTCCGGGATTGCCTGACAATCAGCAGGTAAGGTCTATGGACGCCATTATCATTCCTATCTGCCTGTATATAAGCCCCCAAATAATTTACAGGTAAGTAAACATGATCCAAATTAACAAAAAAAAAATGATGGACCCGGAGCATCCAAACAGGACAGATCCGCGGAGAGTGAAATCCCCACCAAATTATGTGACTTTTACTGAAGAAATGCAGATCTGACAGAGTTTATCCATTACATTACAAATGGAGAATCTGCAGCATAAATTGCTGGACTGGGGTTGTCTGATTTGTTTGTTTTTTTGTTTTCTGTTCTCTTTTTGGACCTGTTTATTTTTTCCTTGTATCTTTTTGTATAAAACTGTTCTCATGCAGTACAGTCGTGAAGAGATTAGATTTTTTTCGGTTTGGATTTTGAACCATGATTTATAACATTCATCTTTGGTTCTTTTTACACAGATCCCCTTTTTATCCGCTGGCGGAGACATTGGTATCCGGACAGTCCAGTTTCGTGGCAGGAGTGAAATGAGTGGGGAGTATGTGGTGGAGGACGTACGAGGGGATGGAATGAGCTTCTTCAGGCGCCTTATATTCCTCAGTAACCAAAACGTAGTCCAGTCTGAGGCTCGGCTGCTGCCAAGTAACGCTCCTAGTGGTAAGACTGGCGAGACAGGACATGTGTCGGGAAAGCTACAAGTGGTGTAACGAAGAGCTAGCAGAGCCTGGTGAGGTCACTTCTCCCCCCCCCATCCTGTACATCACCTGTTGTCAGCCCCTTTTCCAGTCCAGCATATTGCCTGGTACTGTCACATCTCCCCCCGTCCTGTACATCACCTGTTGTCAGCCCCTTTTCCAGTCCAGCACACTGCCTGGTACTGTCACTTCTCCCCCCGTCCTGTGCATCACCTGTTGTCAGCCCCTCTTCCAGTCCAGCATATTGCCTGGTGCTGTCACTTCTCCCCTCCCCCCCCCCCCCTCCCCCGTCCTGTACATCACCAGTTGTCAGCCCCTTTTCCAGTCCAGCATATTGCCTGGGACTGTCACTTCTCCCCCCGTCCTGTACATCACCTGTTGTCAGCCCCTCTTCCAGTCCAGCATATTGCCTGGTGCTGTCACTTCCCCCCTCCCCCGTCCTGTACATCACCTGTTGTCAGCCCCTTTTCCAGTCCAGCACACTGCCTGGTACTGTCACTTCTCCCCCCGTCCTGTGCATCACCTGTTGTCAGCCCCTCTTCCAGTCCAGCATATTGCCTGGTGCTGTCACTTCTCCCCTCCCCCGTCCTGTACAATGTACAGTGTACATCACCTGTTGTCAGCCCCTTTTCCAGTCCAGCACACTGCCTGGTACTGTCACTTCTCCCCCCGTCCTGTACATCACCTGTTGTCAACCCCTCTTCCAGTCCAGCATATTGCCTGGTGCTGTCACTTCTCCCCTCCCCCTCCCCCCTCCCCCGTCCTGTACATCACCTGTTGTCAGCCCCTCTTCCAGTCCAGCATATTGCCTGGTACTGTCACTTCTCCCCCCGTCCTGTTCATCACCTGTTGTCAGCCCCTTTTCCAGTCCAGGATAATATGCATACTCTGATTTTAGGAGGAGTTTTTTTTTTTCCTGTTTTATGCAAAAATATATGAAGGTGTTCATGATTTAAGTGCTGTTCACGTAGCAAGAGTCTGCTTTATAGAGCTGTATGGGTGTCGACTATAATGTTACCTTGCTGTAATTTCCTTGTATTTTTATAAAATGTTCAAAATGTGTCTTGCCAGCGAAAGTGGTAATTTTTTGCCAAAAACTCTACCTAGGTTGTCATTTAGCCACTTGCAACAACACCCGCTATCTGAACTGCATAATAATGCTCTCTCTTAAATAGATTTGTATGGGCAGTCATTACCAGAAATATCCAATATATATACTTCAATATAAAAAAAAAAATTAAAGCTACTCTGCCTTTTCTATGTTCTCATGTTCCTTTAAACTTGCTGTGTGTGTATAATCTATCTCACAACTGGAATTCTGCGTATGTCATCTCCTAAACTATAGTTATGTGACACGAACTGTAAAGTAATCATCAGTAACTGTGATAGCTGAATGATATACGGTATACTAAGTGACAAGTGACAGAATAACTATTGAAAACCTTAGTGTTGTCTTGAAAAAAAAAAAAAATCTGTTATGTGTGAGTACTTGTGCTTGGTTGATGTAGTAATAATGTGTGCACCTCTGTAGACTGGCCATTCTTTTCATTATTGTAGTTTCTCTTATTCCAGGTCAGAAAAAGAAGAGAAAAGACAAGAAGAAGCAGCAGAAAGCAAATGACAAGATGGACTCTGAGATCACACATGTACTTGACAAGAGCTACTTGTGCTGCGAGCATCATAAAGCGATGATTTCTGGACTGTCACTCCTGCACAATCCCGGAGTTGCCCCGGGTACGGTTTTATACTCCTTAATGATTGGGAGTATGAAATAGTGTTAGATGGCATTATATAATATAGCAATTTAGTCTGCAGTTTCTGTTCTTTTCTGAACTAGGCATCATATGTGTATAAGGGAAATTAAAGTTAGGAATTGACTGAAAAACATTGCTGATCACATGTTCTTGTGTATCAATGTCTGATGGGTGTGAGTGTGCTGACCCGCATCCTGCCAGACGACGTGGCTGCAGGCCGGGTACAGAGCTGACCCGCATCCTGCCATACGAGGTGGCTGCAGGCCGGGTACAGAGCTGACCCGCATCCTGCCAGACGAGGTGGCTGCAGGCCGGGTACAGAGCTGACCCGCATCCTGCCAGACGAGGTGGCTGCAGGCCGGGTACAGAGCTGACCCGCATCCTGCCAGACGAGGTGGCTGCAGGCCGGGTACAGAGCTGACCCGCATCCTGCCAGACGAGGTGGCTGCAGGCCGGGTACAGAGCTGACCCGCATCCTGCCAGACGAGGTGGCTGCAGGCCGGGTACAGAGCTGACCCGCATCCTGCCAGACGAGGTGGCTGCAGGCCGGGTACAGAGCTGACCCGCATCCTGCCAGACGAGGTGGCTGCAGGCCGGGTACAGAGCTGACCCGCATCCTGCCAGACGAGGTGGGTACAGAGCTGACCCGCATCCTGCCAGACGAGGTGGCTGCAGGCCGGGTACAGAGCTGACCCGCATCCTGCCAGACGAGGTGGGTACAGAGCTGACCCGCATCCTGCCAGACGAGGTGGCTGCAGGCCGGGTACAGAGCTGACCCGCATCCTGCCAGATGAGGTGGCTGCAGACCGGGTACAGAGCTGACCCGCAACCTGCCAGACGAGGTGGCTGCAGACCGGGTACAGAGCTGACCCGCATCCTGCCAGACGAGGTTGCTGCAGGCCGGGTACAGAGCTGACCGGCATCCTGCCAGACGAGGTGGCTGCAGGCCGGTTACAGAGCTGACCCGCATCCTGCCAGACGAGATGGCTGCAGGCCGGGTACAGAGCTGACCCGCATCCTGCCAGACGAGGTGGCTGCAGACCGGGTACAGAGCTGACCCGCATCCTGCCAGACGAGGTGGCTGCAGGCGGGTACAGAGCTGCACGTGGGCACGAGGGATTATGATAATTTGCATTAAGCTAAGCCTAGATGACTAAAGACCGAAGATGATTAGTTTAGCACTTCAATATTCAGATCTGTCTTATAGAATTGCCATCTTATTTCTTCCTTTGCAGAGCATCACCTTTCTGTATTGGTGGTCGGGCTCGGCGGTGGCAGTCTGTCACTCTTTATCCATGATTATTTCTTGGGGTCAGAGGTTGAAGCTGTTGAAATAGACTCTGCTGTGCTGGACGTTGCCAGGCACTGGTTTGGTTTCACTCTAGATGATCGTTTAAAGGTTCATCTTTCCGACGGTCTGGCTCATATAACTGAACTGGCAGAAAAGGGTAAGGTGTTTTATTAAAAAAAAAAAAAAAAAAAATCATTTTTTCTTTCCTTTGGACTTGGTTTAAGTCTATGAAACAGTCCTAAGTTGAAATCTCTTAATTAAATGTTTTTCTTATCTTGTCTTCAGGAGTACATACCCCCCCCCATTCCTGCATTCTGGCCGGAGAGGGTGCGTGATGCGCTCCTGATTGACAGTTTGGGCCAGTGGCATGGTTGGGTTCCGGTCTGAACTGTGCCCTCTCCATTGCTGCAAGCAGAGAAAACTTTGCATCTGCAGCTTCAGAGAAGCGCAGGAGGACTGTGTCTGATAAGAGCCAATGATCTGGCTAGCTTCAGACTAGCACTTGTAAGATTCATAGAATGGATCTTGTAAGCACATGCCCCTTACCTACGAGACCAGCCACCGCTCATAAAGTGGCCGATAATCTAGGCAACAGGCAACAAACTTTAAGAATCCCTCCATTGATTTACAGTTTTTACAACCATTTTGCATTTTTTTCCCAAGCAATTTACTTCTTTGTGAAGATGAGATGAACTCTCCAGGAAATAACAGTTTTCTGTTTTCCTTTTTTTTTCTGGATGGCTCCTTTGAACGCAGTCGGCATCAGAACAAGTGCTGTTTCGAAAATAAAATTTATGGGGTGAGCAAGGGCATTAGGAAATAATAGGCCTTGTGTTTGGAAACTAATCAAATTTATTTATTTTTTTAGTGTGTGATTGTTTTTTTTATGAAGGTCTGAGCCGCTCGGAGCAGTTTTTACACATTCAGGGACTATGAATTTCAGAAACATGTTCTCTACACCAAACAAATCATAACCAGTATTAAGCCACGTTCACACGTTCCGTTTTTGGTCAGAATTCTACATCAGAATTTGTAAGTCTAAACCAGGGGTGGAACAGAGGAAAAGTATAATAGAAACACGTCACCACTTCTGTATTTATCACCCACTCCTGGTTTTGGCTACAATGTGAAATACTGACCGAATACTGAACGTGTGAACATTGCCTTATTCTGTTTGTGTTTTTACAGAGTCTTCACAGCCCGATTTATAGAATTTTGTTATTCTGTGCACTTTTATGCAAGAGCCATTTCTGGTTGCAACACGGCTTATGTGATATGATGGAGCTGCATCACGCTAAGCTTTTTGATTTGGACTTTGGAACCAATTCATATTTATTTCCTTTAGGGATAATATGCCAATAGTGCACATGGTGCGTTTCTTGCCCCATCTTGTTTTTTTTTTTATCTTCACTAAAATTTGATCTTTTCATTTACTTGACTTCTTGGAAGTTTTATCTTTACACCAGGCACCATGCAGAAAACAAATGCATTAAGCATTAAAGGGGTATTCCTATGAAGGCATATCCAGTGGGTGACCAAGAGGATTGCTGATCAGGCAATAGGCTAAAGTGACCTCTGATCCTTTGTTCTTATGTTTATTGAGAAATCAGACTCTCGTCTCAGTTAAAATATCATGGAATGTCTAGTGATTTGCCACAACGCTGAGCTGGCAATACCCCGTTAACTATCCACATGCTTTATAGGCGCTATTAGTTGTGCGCCAATAAGCACGAGGACCTGCAATATCAACCTGCTGAAATGTGGATACTGCTCTGAGCGATAACACTCGTCGTGTAAGATGAGTGGTGCTAGGTCCAAAGGGATTCAATGAGCAGTTGTGTACAATAAATAATTTTTAATCCTTAATAGACTTTCCATCTCTCTAGAAAACGTTCCCTACGATGTGATCATGTTTGATGTGGACAGTAAAGATTCCAGCCTTGGTATGAGCTGCCCACCTCCTGCTTTTGTGGAGAAGAAGTTTTTGCAAAGTGTCCAGAGGATCTTAAAGGATGATGGTAAAGAGCGAGGATCTCATTGCTTCTCTTACCGCACGTCATGCCTATCCTGTCCACATGTGTATGAGAAAACATCAATCTGGTGGCTCTTACAGAGTTTGCTTCAGATACACAGGAATAAAAACCTAGGGTCATATTTGGGGGAGAAATCCGTATGTAAATATTCAGTCTACCGTTCTGTAGTTCTAAAGTTGGTCATGTATACATTTCAGGAGTATAGGTGGGTGGCACATGACTCACGACACATTATAACAGTTGACATCTGTGGGATATACAGTTGGGTGGATTAAATTGGAGGTGCTGTCACTAGGTCAACAGTTCCGGTTGCCCCATTGAGTAGTGATTATTTATTTATTTATTTTAATCAATGCTTTTTTTTATGGTCTTCACCAAGAGGGTTTGGCTCTCACAGAAATTATGTAGAGCAGCCTAAAGACACGCCCCAGAGGATCCTGTGAGCCATGCCTAGATGTAATGGACATAAGTTGGCACTCAATAAAAAGGCCAACATCTCTGGATCTGTACAACAGTCTAAAAGAAACCACCATAAAAGCTGAATACTCAGGAGAGCAGAGGGAATAAAATAAGAGCAAAAACTGGACACTTTTGGCTTTAACTGGGCCTCTTTAATTTTTGGTTTTATACATTCGCTTTATTCAAAATCCCATCATTGGAAACCGAAGATATGTATGGTAGGGCTTCCATGAGGATAGGGCTGATCACACAATGCTAGAAACCTTCTGGGAGTGAGTTCTCCAGCTATGGTCCAACTATCGCTATGAGGTGGACATAGTAGATGATGACAGATATCTCATAGTGGAGAAATATGGTCAAAGTGGTGGTGTCTTATGAGAATCTTTGCTGCCATAATAAATGAGGAGCATGCGACCCTCGATAAATCAGCGTCTGCTCCAACACGCCCCTCATCAAGACCGACAAGAGAATTGCCGGACTTCGTGAATCAACGCTTTGGAGTTTGTTTAAAAAATTCAGTAAAAAGCCTCCGGAGCAGATTCACCAAGACCGGCACTGTCTCAATGTGTCAGTCTTGCTGGAGTACAAGGCAATGAATTCATTAAGAGACACACAACACTTAATGGGCCGTGCCATAAGTACTGCTCCACTCGGGGACTGAAGTAGCGTTTTTGGTGTGTGAATGGGATGGGTGAGTGCGGTCATGGCCATATCCTGCCCTGGCTTCGTCCATTTTGACTTATTCAAATTGGTGAATGCCAAAAGGTAACAATTTTTGCATGTCGAGCACAATTGTGACTTTTCAAAGCTTTTGCAACAGTGTTCTGACGTAAAAGCTTTGGCGAATTGGCCCTATAGTGTGCACATAACCTAAGGGCGCATTCAGGCGTCCATGCAAATTGGTCAGATCTCACACCGATCTACACAGATGTCTGAATGTGCACTAATAGTGAATGGCTCCGTTGGAATCTTGTTTTTCATAGATTCCAATAGAAACCTCAACTCTGTGCTCTGCGGAGAGCGCGGTATACTTGTGAACCTTGCATAAACATGGGTTTTGGATTTTTTTAAGTAGGGGTATTGCCCAGTAATAATGTGACTACTTGTGCAACTTATAAAGCCATCTTCTGTTCTTTTTAGGAATCTTTATTCTAAATCTGGTGTGCCGTGACCCTGTGCTGAAGAAGATAGTGATAAATACTATTCATGAGGTTTTCCCTCTTATTTATGTGCAAAAGATTGAGGATGAAGTGAATGAAATCCTTTTTTGCCGTCCTGTCTCTGGACAAAGTCGTGACCTCGCTGATCTTAAGGAGTCGGCAAGAAGCTTGGAGAAACAGTTGAAGAGACCGGGGATGTTATGGGATGAAAGCTTTGTTCTTGCCGACATGCTCAAATCAATCCAAATTGTGTGAAGAAATCACTATTTGCCGCTTTAGGAAAAAATTCCTGGAGAAAGCACATTTTATGGACATGGACAGCAATGTATAGAATACCAATTTTAATTAAAAAAAATCTTATAAGATACTGTTCTATATGTTTCAAATGTTAGTTTTTTCTTCTTGGTGGCATCTATAAAAAAAAAATAATGAATTGGAGATCTCATCTGTTCTGGATCTTATCACCTGGTCAGAGTAGAAAGTAGTCATAAAAATCTCACCCTGGAGGACACCGTGTAATGCTTCATTTTTTTTCTGTGGTGGCGATTAAAGACTTACTGCTAGGTTTCCCCACTGATTACAGCTGACTGTTCTGGTGCCCAACACCAGTAGGGATCGTCCAGTGTGAATCAATAGGCATACTGGTTACGTCTCGTGTGCAATTCCCAGTGACTAGATGCAATGTACGATCTCAATCCAGCAATATGGCGCCTGGAAAAGATATTCTTCCCTGTTGCTGTCTTCATGTTTTATTTGGTTATAGTGCTTACTTATAGTTTTATTTATTTTTTCTGACATTGATAAAACAGAAAATGGCTCCTAATGTAAAACAAATGATCTGTAGAAGTGCCCACCACAGACGTGAAATACAAAATCAGAGACAGATTCACCAGCATGTCAGGTAGCCTCTACCGGACCTTGGTCTTCCTGACTACAGTGCACAGACGTGAAATACAAGATCACAGACAGATTCACCAGCATGTCAGGTAGCCTCTACCGGACCTTGGTCTTCCTGACTACAGTGCACAGACGTGAAATACAAGATCACAGACAGATTCACCAGCATGTCAGGTAGCCTCTACCGGACCTTGGTCTTCCTGACTACAGTCACATACAGTATTTGTATCAGAGGTAACAAGGAACCCAGAAGTGACTAAACAAATCAGTATCTTATTGTTAAAGCGCCACTCCAGCTTTTTTTTTTTTTTTTTTTTACTTTATAAATTTCCTCACTAGTCACAAATATTTGTGACTTACCCCTAGTATTACACTTACGGTACCAGTCGCAATCTTCAACCCTTCCCGCGGTCGCTCCGGTCCCACTCTGCCATCTCGGTCACCAGTCCTCAATGTAAGTCTATGAGATTCTCTGGTTCTTATAGACTCACATTGAGTAGTGGCCTCCGGATCATCCAAGAAACACTGGAGCCATCTGGCAGGACAACCTGCAGAAGACGACCGGAGTGGCTCCGAAAACAGATGAAGGCTGTGGCTGGTAGATGTTTTACTTGGGAAAGGGAACTTCCATTAGTGATACCAGTCTGGCAGCGAAATAAGAAAAAAAAAATGTTGCGGTGATGCTCTCACTTTCAATTCTGGGGATTCCCATTTATCTCCTTAGCCCTAAGAACCCTCACTGATCCTGAGAGCAGAGCCAAGGTCATGAGATCCAGGTTCTCCAGAGTCCCATCTTGAATGGAGTGTATGTCTATGGCACAACTGGAAATAACTGAATGTTGTAATTGGCTTTCTCTGACCGGCCCATAAACAATGATCGCCCAACTTCCATTCCACTCATTGTTATTCCCTACCCTATAGATAGCAGATGATTTGATTCTGGGAAAACTTCTTTATCCCCTTCCCGATGTAGGATGTAATAGTACGAATGTTATAGTTCATGTTTTGTTGGGGTCTCCACATATGCAGTGGGCTGAAGAGCCGAGCTCACACTGTACCTGACACATGCCAGCTGTGTTACACTGCCGGCAACGGCCTATAGTAGCAGCAACCAGAGCTTGCACTGATGACTGTTTCTTTAAATGCTGTTGTCAGACTGTGGCATTTAAATGATACAATTGTGAGGTGCTGATGGGTTTTTCTGGCAGCTGGGAACATAGTGAAGACCCCCCTGGCTGCCATCTTATTCCTCTTGTGAAGTCCAGCCTGTTGGTGGGCCTCAAAGTCAAAAGGCTGTCCTCTTATATACTGCAATACAGTGGTTTATAGAACAAGCGATCAAACATTCCCAGGTTCAAGTCTCCTAAGGGGACTAAAAAACGTAAAAAAAAGTCTTGTTTTTTTTTTTTTTTTTTAAATATATATTGGATCTCCAACTTTTCCCTTGTTACAAAAATAAAAAATAGAAATGAACTCCAAAGTTGTGGATTTTTAGTCTTTTCACTTCACTAAAGAGAATGGCATCAAAATCTTTTTACCCCTGAATGGTATCCCTAAAAAACGTCCGCTCTCCATCCGAAAAACTATGGCTATAAGAGTTTGGGTTTAGGCATTTTCGTACTTACCTGTCAGGTAATTTTCACCTCACAATGAACACAATAAAAACAATAGCAGAATTTGTCATTGCAACCTCCTTTGACTATGACAAATATTTCCGAATGAGTTGAATTTTCTGTCACTGGGTGCAAGTCACATGTGACACACTTGCAATTGTCTTCCATGCAAGGCGCATGTGTCGCTTGACTTTCATTTACATCAAAATCAGAACTCTAAAATGCCTTTGTCACGTCTTTCCAGAGGACAGCTGTTGCATGACACACGTCGCCATGTAGCCCTTGCCTTCTAAACTTGTATTAGGACTTATTGACTCTGCATAGTCATGAAGTGTCTGTACATCTTCAGTTCCGTTGTGTATTACTCCTGGCTCAGAATCTTCAGGCGTGCTCTGCTTGTCTGCCTTCTATCCTGGTCATCACTGTTGTGAATTCTGTGGCTGAGTTCACTTCTGTGGTCACAAGTGGTATTGCAGTCTCTGGGCTTCCTCCCTCAGGTGTTTTGGTGAGCTCGTTGGCTGCCTTGCTATTTAGCTCCACCTGAGTCTGTCTTCCTTGCTCCTTGTCAATGTTCCAGTGTTGGATCTGAGCTACTGCATCTTTCCTTGGGCCTGCTGCTCTGCTAGATAAGTGCTTCTAGTTTGTTTTCTGTTTTTTCTGTCCAGCTTGCTATTAACTTTTGCTGGAAGCTCTGAGAAGCAAAGGGGTGCACCGCCGTGCTGTTAGTTCGGCACGGTGGGTCTTTTTGCCCCTTTGCGTGGTTTTCGTTTTAGGGTTTTTTTGTAGACTGCATAGTTCTCTTTGCTATCCTCGCTCTGTCTAGAATATCGGGCCTCACTTTGCTGAATCTATTTCATTCCTACGTTTGTCTTTTCATCTTGCTAACAGTCATTATATGTGGGGGGCTGCCTATTCCTTTGGGGTGTTTCTCTGAGGTAAGTCAGGCTTGTATTTCTATCTTCAGGCTAGTCAGCTCCTCAGGCAGTGCCGAGTTGCATAGGTTGTGTTAGGCGCAATCCACTGCTGCTTATAGTTGTGTGAGGATAGATCAGGTACTGCAGTCTACAGAGATTCCACGTTTCAGAGCTCGTCCTATTGTTTTTGGTTATTGCCAGATCTCTGTATGTGCGCTGATTACTGCACGCTGTGTTGCCTGATTGCCAGCCATAACAGTACAAGGAGCCCCCCAATGATTCCCAATAGAGGGAAAAAAGAAATCCTGACATCATTTTTTTTTCTTAGCTCTGTCTTCAGTCTTTTTTTTCCCCTAGACATTAGAGTGCTTCAGGACACAGCTGTGGACATGGATATTCAGGCTCTGTGCTCCTCAATGGATAATCTCGTTGTAAATGTACAAAAGATTCAAGATACTATTGATCAGAAATCGATGCTAGAACCAAGAATTCCGATTCCTGATTTGTTTTTTGGTGACAGAACTAAGTTCCTGAGCTTCAGAAATAATTGTAAGCTATTTTTGGCCTTGAAACCTCATTCTTCTGGTAATCCTATTCAACAGGTTTTGATTATTATTTCTTTTTTGCGTGGCGACCCACAGGACTGGGCGTTTTCTCTTGCACCAGGAGATTCTGCATTGAGTAATGTTGATGCATTTTTCCAGGCGCTGGGATTGCTTTACGATGAGCCTAATTCAGTGGATCAGGCTGAAAAAAATCTGCTGGCTTTATGCCAGGGTCAGGATGATGTAGAAGTATATTGTCAGAAATTTAGGAGGTGGTCAGTACTCACTCTGTGGAATGAATCTGCACTAGCGGCCTTGTTCAGAAAGGGTCTCTCTGAAGCTCTTAAGGATGTAATGGTGGGATTTCCTATGCCTGCTGGTTTGAGTGAGTCTATGTCCTTGGCCATTCAGATCGGTCGTCGCTTGCGCGAGCGTAAATCTGTGCACCATCTGGCGGTATTGTCTGAGAGTAAACCTGAGCCTATGCAGTGCGACAGGACTATGACTAAAGTAGAACGGCAAGAACACAGACGTCTGAACAGACTGTGTTTCTATTGTGGTGATTCTACTCATGCTATTTCTAATTGTCCTAAACGCACTAGGCGGTTCGATAGCTCTGCCGTTATTGGTACTGTACAGTCCAAATTCCTTTTGTCCATTACCTTAATGTGCTCTTTGTCATCGTATTCTGTCATGGCGTTTGTGGATTCAGGCGCTGCCCTGAATCTGATGGATTTGGATTATGCTAAACGTTGTGGATTTTTCTTGGAGCCTTTGCGGTGTCCTATTCCGTTGAGAGGAATTGATGCTACACCTTTGGCCAAGAATAAGCCTCAGTACTGGGCCCAGCTGACCATGTGCATGGCTCCTGCACATCAGGAAGTTATTCGCTTTCTGGTACTGCATAATTTGCATGATGTGGTCGTGTTGGGGTTGCCATGGCTACAAACCCATAATCCAGTATTGGATTGGAACTCTATGTCGGTAACCAGCTGGGGTTGTCAGGGAGTACATGGTGATGTTCCATTTTTGTCAATTTCGTCATCCATTCCTTCTGACATCCCAGAGTTCTTGTCGGACTTTCAGGATGTATTTGAAGAGTCCAAGTCTGATGCCCTACCTCCGCATAGGAATTGTGATTGTGCTATCGATTTGATTCCTGGTAGTAAATTCCCTAAGGGTCGTTTATTTAATTTGTCCGTACCTGAACACACCGCTATGCGCAGTTATGTGAAGGAGTCCCTGGAGAAGGGACATATTCGCCCATCGTCGTCACCATTGGGAGCAGGGTTCTTTTTTGTAGCCAAGAAGGATGGTTCGCTAAGACCGTGTATTGATTACCGCCTTCTTAATAAGATCACTGTTAAGTTTCAGTATCCCTTGCCATTGATTTCTGACTTGTTTGCTCGGATTAAGGGGGCTAGTTGGTTTACTAAGATTGATCTTCGTGGTGCGTATAATCTGGTGAGAATCAGGCAGGGAGATGAATGGAAAACGGCATTTAATACGCCCGAGGGTCATTTTGAGTATCTGGTGATGCCGTTCGGACTTGCCAATGCTCCATCTGTTTTTCAGTCTTTTATGCATGACATTTTCCGTGAGTATCTGGATAAATTCTTGATTGTTTACTTGGATGACATTTTGATCTTCTCAGATGATTGGGAGTCTCATGTGAAGCAAGTCAGAATGGTTTTCCAGGTACTGCGTGCTAATTCCTTGTTCGTGAAGGGATCAAAGTGTCTCTTCGGTGTGCAGAAAGTTTCATTTTTGGGGTTCATCTTTTCCCCTTCTACTATCGAGATGGATCCGGTTAAGGTTCAGGCCATCCAGGATTGGACTCAGCCGACATCTCTAAAAAGTCTGCAGAAATTCCTGGGCTTTGCTAATTTTTATCGTCGCTTCATCTGTAATTTTTCTAGCATTGCCAGACCATTGACCGATTTGACCAAGAAGGGTGCTGATTTGGTTAATTGGTCTTCTGCTGCCGTGGAAGCTTTTCAGGAGTTGAAGCGTCGTTTTTGCTGTGCCCCTGTGTTGTGTCAACCTGATGTTTCTCTTCCGTTCCAGGTCGAGGTTGATGCTTCTGAGATTGGTGCAGGGGCGGTTTTGTCACAGAGAGGTTCTGGTTGCTCAGTGTTCAAACCATGTGCTTTCTTTTCCAGGAAATTTTCTGCTGCTGAGCGTAATTATGATGTGGGCAACCGAGAGTTGCTGGCCATGAAGTGGGCATTCGAGGAGTGGCGTCATTGGCTTGAGGGTGCTAAGCATCGCGTGGTGGTTTTGACTGATCATAAGAACCTTACTTATCTTGAGTCTGCCAAGCGCTTGAATCCTAGACAGGCCCGTTGGTCGTTATTTTTTGCTCGTTTTGATTTTGTGATTTCATACCTTCCGGGCTCTAAAAATGTGAAGGCGGATGCTCTGTCTAGGAGTTTTGTGCCCGACTCTCCGGGGTTATCTGAGCCGGCGAGTATCCTCAAGGAAGGAGTCATTGTGTCTGCCATCTCCCCTGATTTGCGGAGAGTGTTGCAGAAATTTCAGGCTAATAAACCTGATCGTTGTCCGGCCGAGAAACTGTTCGTCCCTGATAGGTGGACTAGTAAAGTTATCTCTGAACTTCATTGTTCGGTGCTGGCCGGTCATCCAGGAATCTTTGGTACCAGGGAGTTGGTTGCTAGATCCTTCTGGTGGCCATCTCTGTCACGGGATGTGCGTGCTTTTGTGCAGTCCTGTGGAATTTGTGCTAGGGCTAAGCCCTGCTGTTCACGTGCCAGTGGGTTGCTTTTGCCCTTGCCGGTCCCGAAGAGGCCTTGGACACATATTTCGATGGATTTCATTTCTGACCTTCCCGTTTCTCAAAAAATGTCGGTCATTTGGGTGGTCTGTGATCGCTTTTCTAAAATGGTCCATCTGGTGCCCTTGGTTAAATTGCCTTCCTCCTCTGATTTGGTGCCTTTGTTCTTCCAGCATGTGGTTCGTTTACATGGCATTCCTGAGAATATTGTTTCTGACAGAGGTTCCCAGTTTGTCTCGAGGTTCTGGCGAGCCTTTTGTGGTAGGATGGGCATTGACCTATCTTTCTCCTCGGCCTTCCATCCTCAGACTAATGGCCAGACCGAACGAACCAATCAGACCTTGGAAACATATCTGAGATGTTTTGTTTCCGCTGACCAGGATGATTGGGTGTCATTTTTGCCGTTGGCTGAGTTCGCCCTTAATAATCGGGCCAGCTCGGCTACCTTGGTCTCTCCATTTTTCTGCAATTCTGGGTTCCATCCTCGTTTCTCTTCAGGACAGGTTGAGTCTTCGGACTGTCCTGGTGTGGATTCTGTGGTGGATAGGTTGCAGCAGATCTGGACTCAGGTAGTGGACAATTTGACCTTGTCCCAGGAGAAGGCTCAGCTTTTCGCTAATCGCAGACGCCGTGTGGGACCCCGACTTCGTGTTGGGGATCTGGTTTGGTTATCTTCTTGTCATATTCCTATGAAGGTTTCCTCTCCTAAATTTAAACCTCGTTTTATTGGTCCGTATAGGATTTCTGAGATTCTCAATCCGGTGTCTTTTCGTCTGACCCTCCCAGACTCCTTTTCCATACATAATGTATTCCATAGGTCGTTGTTGAGGAGATACGTGGCACCTATGGTTTCATCTGTGGAGCCTCCTGCCCCTGTTTTGGTGGAGGGGGAATTGGAGTATATTGTGGAGAAGATTTTGGATTCTCGTGTCTCTAGACGGAAACTCCAGTATCTGGTCAAATGGAAGGGTTATGCTCAGGAAGATAATTCCTGGGTTTTTGCCTCTGATGTCCATGCCCCAGATCTTGTTCGTGCCTTTCATGTGGCTCATCCTGGTCGGCCTGGGGGTTCTGGTGAGGGTTCGGTGACCCCTCCTCAAGGGGGGGGTACTGTTGTGAATTCTGTGGCTGAGTTCACTTCTGTGGTCACAAGTGGTATTGCAGTCTCTGGGCTTCCTCCCTCAGGTGTTTTGGTGAGCTCGTTGGCTGCCTTGCTATTTAGCTCCACCTGAGTCTGTCTTCCTTGCTCCTTGTCAATGTTCCAGTGTTGGATCTGAGCTACTGCATCTTTCCTTGGGCCTGCTGCTCTGCTAGATAAGTGCTTCTAGTTTGTTTTCTGTTTTTTCTGTCCAGCTTGCTATTATCTTTTGCTGGAAGCTCTGAGAAGCAAAGGGGTGCACCGCCGTGCTGTTAGTTCGGCACGGTGGGTCTTTTTGCCCCTTTGCGTGGTTTTCGTTTTAGGGTTTTTTGTAGACTGCATAGTTCTCTTTGCTATCCTCGCTCTGTCTAGAATATCGGGCCTCACTTTGCTGAATCTATTTCATTCCTACGTTTGTCTTTTCATCTTGCTAACAGTCATTATATGTGGGGGGCTGCCTATTCCTTTGGGGTGTTTCTCTGAGGTAAGTCAGGCTTGTATTTCTATCTTCAGGCTAGTCAGCTCCTCAGGCAGTGCCGAGTTGCATAGGTTGTGTTAGGCGCAATCCACTGCTGCTTATAGTTGTGTGAGGATAGATCAGGTACTGCAGTCTACAGAGATTCCACGTCTCAGAGCTCGTCCTATTGTTTTTGGTTATTGCCAGATCTCTGTATGTGCGCTGATTACTGCACGCTGTGTTGCCTGATTGCCAGCCATAACACATCACTGTTCCATTTGCATCCAGCAAGTCCAGTCTGCTGTACCATTGGCTTTGGTCCGTTTTGTCCATCTGGACCTTCAGCTTAGAGAATTCACCTCACCGGGTGAGCCCATAACAATCTAAGAGGATAAGAATCATGGAAACTATACTCTTTAACTCTGGTAGTTCCTCGCTAAGAAAGCACTGGTAGCATCAAAACAAAACAGAAACTGAAAGCACGCAATAATATTATTCAGAAACTGCAGATCCTCCTGGGGTTCCTCCACACCTGTCTTGCGAACATCTACCCTTGCCTTGGTGTACTCTACCGCAGAATATTGTGCTCCAGTATGGCTGAATAGTTGTCATGTGAATGCAATCGACAATCAGTTGAACAGCTCTATGCGCATAATTTCTGGTGCTATCCGACCTACGCCCGTCCATTGGTTACCTGTCTTGACCCATATCGCACCTGCAAATCTGAGAAGACAAAAACTCCTACTTAAAGAATACACCAAAGTAGTGAATAATGAAAATCTCCCAATACATCAAAATATCCAAGATGTTCAAAAACAGCGACTGAAATCAAGACATCCACCCATCCGACCCGCAATTACCCTGTATGAACATGATTTCAATTTAGAAGAGAAATGGCGTGAACTTCGGGTCAGTGCAGTAGACGACGGTGAGCCTCAAACGTTTCCTCACTTTCAAAATCCACCACCAGGCTTCAATCTGCCAAGGAAAACCTGGGTCACTTTGAATCGTATCAGAACAAACTTTGGTGTCTGTGCAGATCTTATGCATAAGTGGGGAAAATCTGACTCTCCTGCCTGTGACTGTGGAGCTGACCGTCAAACAATTCAGCACATTGTTGGGGAATGTCCCCTCAGATCTTCTACTGGTGACAAGAATGATTTCTATGCTGAAAATGACAATGTTATTGCATACATAGAAAATCTCATCCGACTCTGATTTCTGTTCCTTTGTTCTTTTCAATCACTGTTTATCATTTATGTATTTTTTTAATATGATGTTTAAATATATGTTCATACGATTAAATAAATCAAAACAAATGTGAAGCACAGAGTTGGGCAAGATCATGAAGAGAATTACTATAATGGCTTTATTTGTTGAATTTTCAGACACGAGCTACAGTGAGATTCACTCAAAATAGTCCCTGAATTTTCTGTAATTAAGTTCGCTAGGATGAAGCAATTCGATTGAAACGACGCGCTACGTGATCCTCTGTAAAAGGAGCTTCAAGCAGGCCAGGATGCCTCCACGCTCTTGCATTTGAAGGAATACGTCCAACGGGCAATTGGTGCTATTCCCCTTATCTCTCCCAATCCCCCGATATGCTTGCCGATACGATTAGGAACATGGCGTGTCTTGTCGAAATGTGTCTGGCAGAAGACGGAGATCACATTCAGCATTGCATGGGATGAAATTAATAACAGGTCAAGGCATGTAGCATGTTTTTGGGGTTCAGATTGCTTAATCCTAGCAGAAGTGACCACAGAGTATTGGGGGTCTCTATCGAATGAATCTCCCTGTACTTTCCTGTACTCTTACGAGCATTGATCGTAATGCTCTGAGATCACTGTGGGCACATCCAAAGAGTCCAGGCTACATTATGAATGTCTCCAATTATTGCTCCAACCACCTCCTCCCCACTAACAGCCAGGACTACTGGACATCTGCGCCTGTCTCAGCAGCCGCCCCCCTCCATGTGACATATAACATAATAAAAATCAAATAAGCCTTATTTAATAAGGCAAAGATCACAATATGTAGGAATGTAACCTTTTTCTCTAAATCTAATATTTCCTTTGTGCTATATGCTTACATGATCTTATTTACCATTTAAGCGGAAAGAGTAAGGGAATGTAATGTTTTCATCGAGGACAGTGGAGTTTCATGTGAAAGAAACACTAGAACAAGAAGCGTTTTGTCTCCGTTTCCCGCAGTCTCATAATGACTCCAGAGATGCCATTTACATTCAGACACTGTGCTTCTGACTTGCTCTTGGCTATTTCTCCAACCATTTCTCCATGTAAGTATTTTATAGCCTTTTTATTTGATGTGTATTTAGGTCACCCAGGAGCAATTTTCCAATATATTAGGACTATTTCTCATTCAGAGAATTTGTTGCGTACGTATGAATGGGTGGTATTTATAACTGGTTTTAAGATTTCTATAAAAAAAAATCTGATATTGCATAATATGGCTGTAAGTAGCCTATTAGTAGTGTTGTAAAATGTTATATGCAGTTTTGAGTATAATAGTTTGGGGGTAATACTGATTTTTAATTTGATGGGAATGATTATTACAAAATCATTTTTGTAAAATAAACGTAATGGATGTGGGGAACTTTTGATTTCTAGAAATTATACTGTGATATATTAAGCTATGTCATTGGATATCGATGGAGTTTATTTCATCCATATATTATGAGTTAATGTAAATTTATCTCATATTAATCATGGGAGTGTGATGGTTGGTACCGTCTACCAGGCATCAAGAGCTGCATCTGCCAATTAATGGCCATAGACGAGGAGGCTCTTCTTTAGGATTTGGTTGAAATTAAAAATAAATCCATCAAGTTCTTCTGTTTGATATTGACCTTCCTCCAGGAAAACCCATAATGAGATTATAGACCGCTAAAACGCTGAAGCAGAGTTTTTCTTCACTGCAATATTCTGATAGAAGTTTATCTTTAACTTACAGAAATCTATAATTGTATACCTTGGTTGGTTTGCATAATAACAGTTTTGAATATTCGGATATATTTTTGGCATGTTTTTCATCTGGTAGACAATTCTGTTGCACACATTAGGCATACAATCAATCCTCCCAAATAAAAAGTGCAAAAAAATTGACAGTATTAAAAATAATTTTTATTGAAAATAATACATAATAAAATAATATATTCATCATATATAGCTGATAAATAGGAGCACACATGATGGTATTTATAAGACAACCCAATTAATATAAAAATTAATAACCTAATACTTATAATGTGATAAATCCTCAAAACAAAAATATGGAAATTATATATGACCACCATAATTCATAACAAATAATAACACAATATATTTTTAAGGAGTGTAAACACCGCTCATAAACGGTGCATCCACAGGAGCAAATCTAAGCGTTCTTAGCACATGTCCCAACAAGGCGATTACAGGTTCAGTCCTCTCCAGCGTGCAGAGCATTCGAATGATTCAATAAATTAACCTGGGCAGGGTTAAAGGGAACATGGTGTAAAATAACTCAATTAACCTGCAGATATGGAGTTAATCTGCAGATTTATAGCGTTCTGACAACTGTACCGAGAGCCCCACTGCCGCGAGGAAATTAACTTAACTCTTCCCAGCAGCATTCAGCTTCCAGTCATAGGGGTGGCACTGATACGGTTTCAGTCACTGCTCTGTGTATAGAGCGTGGCGGGTGTAGCCGCTTCCCTGGCACTGACTGACAGTCGATTCTAATGCTGAGCTGGCTGTCAGTCAGTGCTGGGGGGTGCGGTTACAGCCGCCGTTCTCTATACACAGATGGGTGACTGAAACCGTGCCAGTGCCACCCCTATGGCTGATCGCCGAATGCTGCTGGGTCATTGTTGTGTCGCCAGACTGCTGTAGCCCCTTAGTATTACGTTACAGTGGACATTTGCTCTGACAGAACAGTAATGGCTGCAGCGAATCGGCGGCCTAGTGACACACCAATGTCACGTGACCTGTTCAGAATCTCTGGCGATATTGACAGAAAAATAATAAAGTTACGGCTCTTTGAAGAAGGGGAGGGAAAAATGGCACATCGCTCGGCCATAAAGCGGTTAGGGAGTTAAGCAGGCCTATACATCTCCATGGCAACAGACCATAAAAACAAACCTTGCGCAGTCTGATTCTACCGTCCTACTTCCTTCAATCTTATTAATAACCAAAAAGTAGCAAGAAGATGGCAGACAGAATAGGATGTCTAAGTGTAGGATCAGACTGCAAATAGTTTGATGGTCACCATGCAGGCCGATAGATCTGCATAAAACCTGTTCAACAAAACAGATAGGAAATACTTGACAAAGTTGTTTTGCAGAGTTCCTTTATTTTTCATTTTAGGAGCATTGGGATAATAACAAATGTGATTGCATTAGTGGCCTTTTAACAAAAGCCAGTCTCCTCCACTGTTTTTTAAGCATTTCTGAAAGCTAAACAAAAACATGTATGTGTTGCCTATAGTGACCAATCATAGTGGAGCTTTCATTTTATTACAGCAGTTTAAGAAATTAAACCAGAGCTGTGATTGGTTGCTTCTGTCTATAAGACGGTTTTCTTTGAATCAGTTTTGATAAAGAATTTTCTATATTGAAAAGAAATCTGTCACCTCCCCGGGACGTATATGACCTATTAATATGAGCATAGAGGTAATAGAAATATTACACTAGTCCTACCTCTATGTCTCATATTATTGTTGCTGAGAAATATATTCTTTCTATATGCTAATGATTTCTTCCAGGCTTCGGGGCGTACAATGCCTGGAGAAATCCCTGCCTCCTGTCCTTACAATACTACAATTACAATACAGCGCCCACAGAAGGGAGGATGAGGTATATATTTCTGAGGGAGTGCAGGGCGCAGGCGCGGGATTCCAGGGTCGTAACTGACACTGATGGGAGGGGATAATATTGTAATGAGGACAGGGTGCAGGGATTTCTTCTAGGCACCACATGCCCCAGAGCCTGGAAGATATCATTAATATAAAGCAAGAAAATAACATTTCTCCGCAACAAGACCATTAATATAAGGCATATAGGTAGGACTAGTGTAACATTTCTATTACCTGTATGCCCATATTAATAGGTCAGATATGTCCCGGGAGGTGACCGATTCCCTTTAAGTGTTTTCTATGCCATTTTCATCAAACAATTTTGAGAAATCAACACCCAGATTTAAAGAAAAATGAATCAATTAAATATCACATTTTTGAAAGAATTTTTTGAATTTGGCAAATTCGAACAAATAACATTTCACTTCCCGTTTATCACCTAAAATAGCTGCCATTATTTTACATATTGCAGAAGTTTACATCAGCCAGAGAAGGTTCACATGACCTAGGGTGGGCTTCCCCATAATGCCTTGCATCTATCACATCACATGGTATAGCACAACTAATCCGAAGAAATTGTCCTAGCCTGTATAAAAGCAGAGGCAGGGAATTCAGCAGCCATATTGTGATCAATCGCAATAGTAAGAGGACGTCACTGCTCACAGCTTAGCCATGGAGATAGGGAGATGAAGCCATAAAACACGGTAGAAACTGGACAAATAGTGTGTGACATTGGAAAAGATTAGTGTGTGAGGAAAGTGCTATATACATTTTTCAAAACATGTAGGTTTTGACATACTTTTGAATCGTGAGTTGATTCGAACCAAATAGAATTTCCTGGGGATATTTGGTTGATCTTGCCATTTTTTTGAAAAGATTACTCATCTCTCCACAGAGTGCATCAGTGCAAATTACTGGTCATTTAGATTTCCATCTATCTGTGTCTATTTGTAAAATTTTTTAGAATTTGCTTCAGGCCCAGTGTCCGACTAGGGTGCCATCGGGCCATTAGTAACCAACTCCAGGGCCCCACTTTTCAACTACATGCAAATTTGACATTATCCTCAATCATAAATTTATATAACAATGAACTGGGCAGATTGTGGCCCACCAGAGGATTCTCCTATTCTCCTGTGGGCCAGTCCAAGCCTGTACCGGCCTCAAAGTTGTTGGCAAAAATTTAAGCCAATGAAAATGATGTGGAAAACTCATCATACCGCACGATATGAGCATTTTTTGCTGAGATGCTTCACTTTAATAACACTGGGAATATGAATAAATTAACAATCTCATTTCTGTATTGTTCCCTCTGTAACTGTAATGTGATTTACCAGCTTTTAGGCTTTCTGTGACTGAAGATATATTGGAGAGATGAATCCTAGCCAAAAAGATATTGATGATAAAGGGATATAATGTACAAGCCGCTCTTCTAGCAGACGGGAACTCTTTCCTATCTCATCCAGCTTACATACACATGGAGGATCATTGTGGAGCAGCGAACCTTCAGGCGGTTACCACTCAGGTATTTTAATGAGAGATTATTTTTTTTAAATAGATTTGATGCAATAAATGTATATAAAATGCAAATGTGCTGCAAAATCCAGTTAGACGACAATTTGCCCGGCCTTTCCGAAGTACATTGATCCCCAGAGTAGACACTAACGCAGAATTTCCCCAGTTGTGATTTTTGCAGAGGACGACAGCCAAGTGCTTGGGCATAAAGAGATGTGTGGGGTGGTGACAGCTGAACTATGTGACCAAACTTGAAACTTATGCCAATGTTGGGCATGGTTTTTCTTTTGCCGTTACTATGTCATGGGAGGATTAAAAAAAAATAGGAATGCTCAAAAAAAAAAAAAAAAGACTTGCAGGACTACAGCAGGGAATGTGATTTGCAGCTTCCATTTAAAGCAATGTGTGTTTGCATTAGTGCAGTGTTGTATTATCACTCTTAGAAAAAAATACCTATTGTTTAATCCGGGTTTTTTATGCTAAATGCATTGATTTATTTTTAAATTTTAGATTATTTATTTATTATTATAGCGTCATTTATTCCATGGTGCTTTACATGTGAAGAGGGGTATACATAATAAAAACAGGTACAATAATCTTGAATAATACAAATCATGACAGGTACAGAAGGAGAGAGGACCCTGCCCGCGAGGGCTCACAATCTACAAGGGATGGGTGAGGATACAAAAGGTGAGGGCAGAGATGGTCATGCAGTGGATTGGTGGTTACTGCAGGTTTGTAGGCTTGTCGGAAGAGGTTCCTTTTGAAGGTTTCCATTGTTTCTTCTTTTTCTCATATTATGATCTGTATAAAAAAAATCCAATAATTTTCACACTGACGACTAGACCTAATATTAGATTCATACTTCCCACATTTACATTGGCAGCTATAAATTGACTCAGACCTTATTTGTTTGTGTAGATGTATTACTTGTTCGTGCTTCAACGTGTGGCAAAGATCATTATGCAGGGGGGAATGGGTGAGCTCTGAACATCACCCATTGTGAAAGGTGTATCATGAGTTACCCACTGTGTATCGAGGTGTTACCTTTAGTTGAAAACTAATCTATACAGGAGGTGTGAGTCTGGTATAAGACCTTGTGACCAAAGGGAAAACTACAACTACCTTTTTTTTTATTATTATTATTATTATTATTTTTTTAGTAAATAGTGATATGGAAAATAAAAATAAAAAATGAATATTTAAAAAATAAATATTTTCTTAGAAACTTTAAACAATATGCCATTTTCTGGTGATACCTTGCATTAAAATAGATCTCATAATAATGATCTGGTTAAAACACTATTTACCATATATGGCTACCTTTAGGATCAGAAAGTTCTCCTCAGTACTTAGCAAGAGGCAGCTATAACCATGCTTCGCCACTGACTGACTGCCGGCTCAGCACTGATGCACTGGAAAGTCGGCTGTAACCACACCCCTGCACTGACTGACAGTTGGCTCGTCCATGCATCAGAGTTGAGCTGGCTATCAGTCAGTGCCAGGTTTTGGTTACAGCCGCTGCTTACTATGTATTGAGCTGTGACTGAAGCACAGACCTATATAAGGCCTCCCAAAACACACACCTGGTTTTGGTATTAAGACTTTCTACTAAGACTGACAGTTTTGTCAGTGACTTGTCTGCAGTCCTCAGGAGATCTCGTGGCTGTCTGTGGTTTCCAGTTCCTCAGACCTGTCTGCGGTCTCCTGGATGTCTCCAGTCTGCCTGCAGCTCCAGTAACTCTGCTACCTGTCTCTGGCCCCCAGAATGTCTCCTGTCTGCCTTCAGCTTCCAGTAACTCTGCGGCCTCCAGGACATCTCAAGTCTGCTTGCAGCTTCCAGTAACTGTGCTACTTGTCAGTCTCCAGGATATTATCCTGTCTGACTGCAGCTTCCAGTAACTTTGCTACCTGTCTGCAGTCTCACTGATATCTCCTGTCTGACTGAGGCTTCCAGTAACTGTGCTACCTGTCTGCGGTCTACCAGACATCTCTTGTTTGCCGGCAGCTTCTAATCCCTCTGCAACTTGTCAGCGGTCTCCAGGATGTATCCTGTCTGACTGCGGCTTCCGTAAATTTGCTACCTGTCTGCAATCTCCCAAACATCTCTGGTCGGCCTGTGACTTCCAGTAACTCTGCTACCTTTTTCTTGCGTGCAAACCCTGTAAAACCCATGGCTCATGTGCCCACCCGAACCTTTTTGATTGAGGATACACCTCACTTGGTGAGCCCCTTTTTTGTTAAACAGATTAACCTCATATCTGTAGATTAATAGTATTTTTTGACATTACCGTTTCCTTTTAAGCATAATCCATCTCTAGCAGCAGAGCCTAGACAAATTACTGATAGTAGAGGCAAGGTTTTATTTTTTTGCTCCTTCCCTGATGTCTCTTTTACATGAATTTCAGAGAAACAGGCTTTCAGTTTGGAGCAAGCAAGCCAATATGCAATAGTAGGCACAATGTATGCTGGGAAGTGAGGTAAAAAAAAGTTCCCGCACTCTTGGTGCTGATGAAGAGGATCACCCACTCAAAAATTGTAGATTGAAAGTTATAGAGGATGAGAATCCAGATGATTTGGGAAAATATTAGACTAGACAAATAGCATTTTAACATGTGTTTTTATTACTAGCAGAATTAATTATATGCTTTTATTTTTTTTAGTCTTGTTCTGCACAGCAGAATAGTAGCAACCAAATAAAGAATACTCAATCAGAATTCAGGAGCAAACTGCAAAATCAGACGCTTTGCTTAGAACATGATCCTGAGGTTGGGAAGAGTATTATGGCAGAGGAACCAATAAGGAAGACTAAAGCTTTGTTAAAGTAGGTAATTTATGTTCTCTTCATTACTTGTGACCTCTGTTATAACTGACATCTGGGCCCAAATTCATCAAAGCGTTTTTGCTCCCTAAATGCGACTTTTGTCATTTTCATCCAGCTCTGCCAATATGTCCAGAGCTGGGATGGGGAATGGTGACACCCACTCATCTAATTCATGATGAGCTGTGGCATGCTTTACGCCAGGGGTGTCAAACTGCATTCCTCGAGGGCCGCAAACCATGCGTGTTTTCAAGATTTCCTTAGCATTGCACAAGGTGCTGGAATCATTCTCTGCAGGTGATTAAATTATCACCTGTGCAGTACAAGGAAATCCTGAAAACATGACCTGTTTGCAGCCCTCGAGGAATGCAGTTTGACACCCCTGCTTTACGCCACAAATCTTACTTCAGATTGTGAATCATGCGCCTCTGATGCCAACATGCCCCCTCATGTTCCCCCTGAGGAATCAGGACAATTGTTTTTCCAAAGATTACTCGACTAGCCATCCTGAAAAGACTAGATAAGCAACCAGTTTATTAAAATTAGTTGGTCGATCATTGACAGATGCTAAGGAGGTCACCGATACTTTCTTAAATCTTGTATTTTAATTTTTTGATATGTACAATGCATCTATTCAGCTACTTGTTTAACAAACGATCATTTGATGATCAAAAGGCAAAGAAATTGCACTCAAAGGATAAAGTGAAAAGTTCTGCATGTCACTAGGGCATTTTTAATGGAAAATCAATAATTTGGAGTAAAGCACAGAAATTTGCTGATCTTGAAATTACAATTTTTAGCACTCCTAAAGACATCATAGATTCACCTTTAAACAGCCAGTGTAGTTTTATCAAACTTTTCATAAATCAATAGTACAACTGTATCTCCCAACCGTCCAGGATTTGGGGATAGGTCCCAGTAAGTCTGGGGTATGTCCTGACTTCAGGTGCATCTATGTCCTCAGGACACAGACGTAATTGAATTTGACGGTGGAGCAAAAAATCATCATATCCCTCCTTCACAGCTCAGTCTATGTACAGTAGAGACTCGGGGTCCTGCCAAGACTTTAAGATCGCCTGACATTATCAGGCCATGTAAGGCTATGTGCACCTAATGTCTTTCTTTCCTGGAGCATCTTCTTTGGCATAATTTTGGTCATTTTTACAGTAGCTTTTCTGCTGGCATCTTTTCTTAAAATGTGTGTAAACTAGGGAGGGACTTCCTAAAGGAAGCCACCTGAAGAATGGGCAGGTCCCGTCTTTACGCTGCTTTGCGGGATTTGAAGCCTAAAGTAGTTAAAAGAACTTCAAGAAGACTTGAAGATATGAACAGCAAGTTGTTTTGACAGAAAAAAGAATACCGTATGTCCATTTGTTACGGAACCCCACCGCACCAAGAATATGTTGTGCAGTTATATATATGTATAATAGGTTCCAGGTGAGATGCATGTCCCTAATGCATCAGCCCACAGGATGCGCCCCTGGGCAGAGAGGACAAGATATTCCCCTTTTGACCTTCCCCACCTTTGTAATTCCCACAGTAAATATTGGCAGGCTCCGGCCACCTGTGGCTATGGTAATGTATGTCTGGCCTGCCAGATATATATTCTGTGTCCTGTGAGTAAAGTGTTGGCAGACTGGAAATACGTGGAGAAGCAGTGATCTTTTATATGCGCCCATGTAATCAAGGAATTCCAGCCAGCGTCCTTCATTCTGACTCCAGCCAAAGCAGAGTGGACCTCCTGAAACACGGGGTGGTACTGAAAGAGGTACTCCAGCACGGCAGACCCCATTACACCATTCATTTTGCTTTTTCAGGTGGATATCAGGCTGAATCAAAGTGCAAAAAACATTTATGTACATACTCTAACTAAGCAGTAGAGATTAAGAGCAGGACACAGGCAAGGGAGCAGCGTGTGTATGTATATTGTGTGTGTGGGGGAATCGTACCTTGTGTGAGGGAATGTACTGTGGGGTACACACATACTGTGTGTGGGGGAACGTTCTGTGGGGGACATTATACTGTGAGGACATAATTCTGTGTGTGGGGGGATGTATTGTTTTTGGGGAGAGTTATACTGTGTGTTGGAGAATATACTTTGTGGGCACCATACTGTGTGTGGTGAATATACATTGGGGGCTTCATACTGTGTGTTGGGGAATATACTTTGGGGGACATCATAATGTGTGGTGAATATACTTTGGGGGCTTCATACTGTGTGTTGGGGAATGTACTTTGGGGGACATCATAGTTTGTGTTGGGAATGTTCTGTGGGTGACATCATACTTTGTGTGGGGTATATATTGTGGGGGCATCATAATGTATGTGGGGAAATTAAGTATGTGTTAATCATACCTTGTGCAAGGGAATGTACTGTGGGGTACACACATACTTTGCTTTGTGTGGGGGAAAGTTCTGTGGAGGCATAATTCTGTGTGTGTGTAGGGAGATGTTTTGGGGGGAGCATCATACTGTGTGTTGGGAATGTACTGTGTGGGCACCATACTGTGTGTGGGGGAATGTACCTTTGGAGGACATCATAATGTGTGGGGGAGAATGATACTGTGTGTGGGGAATATACTGTGCGGGCACCATACTGTGTGTGGGGCAATGTACTGCAAGGGGGCATCATACTCTGTGTTGGGGAATGTTCTGTGGGTGACATCATACTTTGTGTGGGGAATATATTGTGGAGGCATCATAATGTGTGTCAGGGGATGTACTGTGGGGAGTATGAGACTGTGTGTGGGGGAATGTATGGGGGCATCATACTGTGTGTTTAGAAATGTATGGGGACATCATACTTTATGTGGGCAATGTACTGTGGGGGGCATCATAATCTGTGTCAGGGGTTGTACTGTGGGGAGCATGAGACTGTGTGTCGGGGAATGTATGGGGGTATCATACTGTGTGTGGGGAATGTACTGTTGAGAGGAATCATCATAATGTGTGTGTGGGAAGGTCCTCACTGACTGAGAGAGTACTAGAAATTGCAGATGCAGGCTGCAGAGGTGAAAAATTACATTTCATATAATGATAGAAATAGTGTTATTCCTCATGTACACATGACAGCTTATTCTGACGAGCTATCTTTTTCAACAAGTATGCTTTATGTCTGAGTCTTTACATATTAAGATAAATTAAGCTATCGTAAAAACGTTTACATTGTCTGCATTATTGAAGTTGTGACAAGTCATTTGTGTTCCAACTGATTTTCATAGCTGGAGTTTATTTAGTTTTTATTTCTGTAAGGAAATTTAAAAAAATATATATAAAAAAAATCTGCAATGCACACACTGGTTTTTATTGGCCATATGTATGCAGAACGTGTCGGTTATATGTGTATGTTTTATACCATGTTTATTTTTTTCTGCACAGACTATTTTATTTTAAATCAAAGTAAGTTTCAGACAAATGCAGCAGGAAAAATATGATAATAGTGATAATAGTAACACATTAACAATAAAGAGAACGAGAGTCTGCACAACTCCTGTTTAATGTTTTCTTTAATATTTCAAAGGTTAGTGCAGAATTTTGCACTTGATTTCGAGAAAAAAATTGGAGGATCAGGGCATCAAGTGGACACCCTGGAGTTATCAAGTGGTGCAAAAATCAATCGAATCTTTCATGAGCGATTCCCATTTGAGCTGGTGCAGGTACAGATATATTCTTATTACGATTCATTAATTCAAGTTACAGAATAAAACCATTTACATGATTGGGATTCTTGCTGCAAGTGTATTGTTAACCCCGGATCATATTTAATCTCCATTCATCAACATTTTATTTGGATGCTTATGACTGAATGTATAATTAGCTGAATTTTTAAATACGTGAACCAATGGCCCTGAGAGTTTAACCCTTTCATGGTCTAAAAAAATTTTTTTTTTTTTTTTCGCTTTAGTTTTTTATTCTCCTTCCTCCAGGAGCCATAACTTTTTTTTTTTTGCTCATTAACATAGTCATATTAAGGCTTGTTTTTTTATAGGACGAGTTGTAGTGTTCAATGACACTATTCACTTTATCATGTAATGTAAAGAAAAATGGGAAACATTCCAGGTGGAATAGTAAAAAAAAAAAAAAAATGCAATTCCGCCATTGTTGTTTTGTTGTTTGTTTCTATAGCATTTATTATGTAGTAAAAAAAAAAAGACTGGGCATTATAATTTTTCATTTCAATAAAAGGTACAGAGATGTTAAACTTATTATTTTATATATATACATATACTGTACATAGGCGGACATACAGTGGCAGGTAAACGTTTGGGCACCCCTGGTCAAAATTATTGTTATTGTGAACAGTTAAGCAACTTGAAGATGATGGAATGAGCTGTAAAAGGGTTAAAAGTAAAGATGATACATTTCCTTTGCATTTTAGGCAAAAATTACATTGGGAAAATAAGTATTTGATGCACTGCCAATTTTGCAAGTCTTATCACCTATACAGAATGGAGAGGTCTAAATAAAAACCAGAACATCACATTGTATGATTTTTAAATAATTAAATTACATTTTATTGCATGAAATAAGTATTTGATCACCTACCAACCAGCAAGAATTCTGGCTCTCACAGACCTGTTAGTTTTTCTGTAAGAAGCCCCCTACCCTGCACTCAGTACCTGTATTAATTGCTTCTATATGAACTTGTTACCTGTATAAAAGACACCTGTCCACAAACTCAATCAATCACATTCCGATCTCTCCACCATGGCCAAGACCAAAGAGCTGTCTAATTTTGTGCAGGGACAATTTTGTGCAGAGACAAAACTGTAGACCTGCACAAGGCTGGGATGGGCTACAGGACAATAAGCAAGCAGCTTGGATAGAAGGCAACAACTGTTGGCACAAATATTACAAAATGGAAGAAACACTAGATGACTGTCAATCTTCTCGGTCTGGGGCTCCATGCAAGATCTCAGCTTGTGGGGTAAGAATGATTCTGAAAAGGTCAGGAACCAGCCCAGAACTACTCGGGAGGACCTCGTCAATTACCAGAAGAGAACTGGGACCACAGTCTCAAAGATTACTGTTAGTAATACACTACACCGTCATGGATTAAAATCCTGCAGGGCACGCAAGTTCCCCCCTCTCACGCCAGCACTTGTCCAGACTCGTTTGAAGTTCGCCAATGCTTATCTGGACAATCCAGAGGAGGCATGGGAAAAGGTCATGTTGTCAGATGAGAACAAAATAGAATTTTTTGGTATCAACTCCAGTCACTATGTTTGGAGGAAGAAGGATGAGTACAACCCTCAGAACATCGTCCCAACCAGGAAGATTGGTGGGGAAAACATTATACTTTGGGAGTGTTTTTCTGAAAAGGGGACAGAACCAGTGCATCGTATTCAAGGAAGATTGATGGGTCATGTATGGCGAGACTTTGGCCAACAGCCTCCTTTCCTCAGTAAGAGCATTGAAGATGAGTCGTGGTTGGGTCTTCCAGTATGACAATGACCCGAAACACATATACAGGGCAACTAAGGAGTGGCTCTGTAAGAACCATTTCAATGTCCTGGGGTGGCCTAGCCAGTCTCCAGACCTGAACCCAATAGAAAATCTTTAGAGGGAGCTGAAACTCCATGTTGCCCAGTGACAGCCCCGAAACCATACATATCTGGAGAAGATCTGTATGGATGTATGGGCCAAAATCCCTGCTGCAGTGTGTGCAGAGTTGGTGAAGAACTGCAGAAATGTCTGACCTCTGTGATTGCAAACAAAGGTTTCTGTACCAAATATTAAGTTCTGTTTTGTATCAAATACTTATTTAATGTGAAAAAATGCAAATTAATTATGTAGAACTCATACAATGTGATTTTCTTTTTATTTTTAGATTTTCTCACAGTTGAAGTGTACCTGCAATAAAAATTACAGACCTCCCCATTCTTTGTAGGTGGGAAAATTTGCAAAATCAGCAGTGTGTCAAATACTTATTTTCCCCACTGTACATATATTTTCATTTTTTACATTTATAATATTACAAAAAGGAAAATGGGCTAATGCAAAAGTTTGGGCACCCTGCATGATTAGTACCTACTAGCACTCCCTTTTGCATGTATATCAGCTTGTAAATTCTTTTTGTAGCCTGCCAAGAGGCTTTCAATCCTGGTTTGAGGGATGTTCATCATTGTTCCTTGAAAAATTCTTCCAGCTCTGTGAAATTCCTGGGTCGTCTTGCATGCACTACTATTTTGAGGTCTAGCCACAGATTTTCAATGATGTTCAGATCAGGGGACTGTGAGGGACATCGTTAAACCTGTAGCTTTTTGCCTTTTGAGGTCGTCTAGTGTGGATTTTGACGCGTGCTTGGGATCATTATCCATTTGTAGAAGCCATCCTCTTTTCAACTTCAGCTTTTTTACAGATGGTGTTATGTTTGCATCAAGAATTTGTTGAAATTACATTGAATCCATTCTTCGCTCTATTGGTGAAATGTTCCCTGTACCATTGGCTGCAACACAACCCCAAAACATGATTGATCCACCCCCATGCTTAATTGTTGGCTAGATGTTTTTTTCATTTTTCTCCACACATACCTTTGATCCTTGTGGCTAAAGAGTTCTATTTTCACTACATCGACCCACAAAACTTGTTTCCAAAATGCATCAGGCTTGTTTAGATGTTCTTTTGCATACTTCTGACTGAATTTTATGGTTAGGATACAGAAGAGGTTTTCTTCTGATGATTCATCCATGAAGGCGATATTTGCAGGTGTCTCCGAATAATAGAACAATGTCTGCCACAGTCTGCTAAATCTCTCTAAAGGTCTTTTGCAGTCAAGTGAGGGTTCTGATTTGCCTCTCTAGCAATTCTATGAGCAGCACTCATTGAAATTTTGCTTGGTCTTCCAGACCTTATCTTGACCTACACTGTTCATGTTAACTGCCATGTCTTAATGACATTTCGAACTGAGGAAAGTGCAACTTGAAAACGCTTTGCTATTTTGCTATCTTATTATAACCTTCTCCTGCATTGTGGGCCTTCACCATTTTCATTTTCAGAGTGTTAGGCTGCTGCTTAGAAGAACCCTTGGCTGCTGTTTTTTGGCACAAAGTTAGTAGAGCCTGGGTTTTTGTAAAGCTGGGAAATTTGCATTACCTGCCCTTTCTGAACCATGATCGTGAACAAACCATAACCCTAACAGCAGAGGTGTAGCTAGTGTTTTGGTTCAGGTGGGCACCTAGCGAGGTAACTCTGATTACGACTATGGTAGTGCGCTGTAATAGTGGATGTAGGGAAACTTCAGCAAATGACTGTGCTGTTACTGAAAATAATCTCTATACAAAGACCACCACTGATATTACTGCCATATGGTGACCATATAGTGGTAGATACCAGTGCTGCAGAACATATAGGAGATTACAGTGCAGTTATGGATAGTAACTTATAGATGTTGTTCTTTTAGATGGAATTGTTCACTTTTCACGTCTTTTCCATCTGGCCCAGACCGACATGACAACTTCTTCCAGTCAAGACTTGGCTGAAGAGATTGCACCAACGTCCCTTTTGACTTCTCACATTTCCAGAACAGTCCCATCTATTCCCAACCTGCACAAACTCCTCATCCCACTCATACCCCAATGTTGAGCCTCTGCTGCCGTATGTGTCCCTATTACTGCACCTTCTGTGTGGTATTGTGTGCCCTCTAGATGGTAAAACAAACCTCTAGACTAGTGACGGCGAACCTTTTAGAGACCCAGTGCCCAAACTGCAATCTAAAACCCACTTATTTATCGCAAAGTGCCAACCCGGCAATTTAACCCGAATACTGAGGTTTTAGATTAGATTGTCTAATCAGGGTTTCAAGTCTTCTTCTAATCATAGCTTCGTGCATTGGGCGACCGGTTTTGAGGCCTTCAACAAAATGGTGCCGAAGGCGGCACATGTGCAAATCGAGATCTCAGCTCAGGGACGTCTTCAGTAACCCAAAATCAGGATCTGCACATTTCAGATGTAAGGGCATGCAGCTGAAGCCCCCTGCTGCCACCATCTTGCTGCTTATATATAACCCTTGTGTTTTTACTTGCTGATCTCTTACTGTTGCTAAGTGTAATCCGTTTCCTGCAGCAGAGACCCCAAGTCTACAGGAAGTTAGGGGGTAGATCTTTGTCTCGCCGCTCTCACTTTCCTGACTGTCACAAGCATAGCAGAAAGCGGCATTTCTATTCATGTTTGACAAACCATTGGAAAGTTGCAGGCGCAATACTGGGAAGTGACGGAAAGGAAGTTCCTGCACTTAGTGTGCTGACAGAATACTGATAAAAAGGAACTATCAACTCAAAATAGATGACATGTGACAGAACAGGAAAATTATTACATATTAGACCGGTATGTGCATCACATTAGACTGGTTTTTTGCATTAAAAGTAATTTTCCCATTGTTGTGGGGGATGAGGGCAGCATGACATTGTACGTGTTTTTTGTGAGGTACACTTTAATGATTTTTGATGAATTCTTCATGCTTCCAATATATTTCCTATGTTTTTCATTCTATTGCAGACAGAGTTTGAGGAGAAGGATCTTCGACGAGAAATTAGTTATGCGATCAAAAACATTCATGGGATCAGGTATTTTTGGAATCTTTGTGTAATAAATGAGTTTAATAGCTGTAACTGTTTATATACTTGGAATATGACTTCTCCTTATGTGTTTCCTTGGAAAGTCTATATGAACAGTATAAATCTGCTCTGTTGGGCTGGTCAGACATGAGATACGGAGTGGCAGGAATGGCTGTGTTTTTTTTAGAAAAATTCCATATGTGGCCCTCGATTTCTGTTTGCCTGAAACTCTGGAAATGAAGAAGCACCAAGGTGTGCCTGGTTTGCTTCTAAGAGAAAATTGGATTAAAATTGGATATCCTCCCTCCCTCCTTCTTCTACTGACTTCTTCTGGTGTCCCCGACCAGTTTCCTGTCTTCCTCTTCTGGAAGCGGTCAACTGACCGCTGCAGCCAATCAGTGGATGTGTAGCTGTGGCTTGTGCAGTGAATATAATGGTACATTGTGGCCTATTGAGTTTACAACGATGCACAGACTAATCTCACAATACAAGCAGCTAAATCATGCCGGGAACTGGGAAATACGGACAATTCTGCCAAAAAGTACATTCTGCATCCCCTACAGAATGCAAAAATAATTTTTGCAGCCCAGATAAGTGCATACAGAGGGTTTTTTTTTTAAGCGGTTAAAAACATCAAGTTTCCTAGTAGAAGATGCTGAGGGAATGCTCCTTTTTTAGGATTTTTAGTTTTTTCCTTTTCTCAAAGTGGTTTGAAGGCATTTGCCTTTTTTTTTTTTAGTCTTATTAATGGACAGTTCCTAGTTTGAAGCAGATTCCAACAGTAGAAGCGTCAAAGTGACATGCACTTTTCTTTTCTCCCACAACAATTTTTCAAAACAATAAGCGGAAAAAAAAACACTCACAAGACTGAACATATGAACAGCAGCAAAGTGGTATTACAATAGAAACGATTAGGAAGAGTCTTTCAAGTGTTTTTGAGCTATTTTTCATATGGGTTTGTAGTAGAGCCCCTCCGAAAGACTTTTGTGCCCATGCCCTTATAATACATACATATAAGCATGTCTAGAGCTGCAGTTCTCTTGAACAAACAGCAGGAGGCAGCAGCAGTTTTGATAAATTTTGTACTTTCCGACCACGTCTTTGTCCTGGAAAATCTGAAATGTGCACATTGAGTAATAGCTGTGGTAATAATTAGTGATGAGTTAACGTGCTCGGATAAGGTGTTATCTGAGAATGCGCGGGTGCTAAAAAATTGTCTTTGACGTGATCAAAAAATATGTTCGAGTCCCCACGGCTGCATGTCTCATGGCTGTTAGACAGCTGCAACACATGGATGGACGGCCTGTTTGTTAGACAACCCCTGCATGTGTAGCGGCTGTGGAACTGCCATGAGCCATGCAGTCGCGGAGACTCGACCATATTTTTCGAGCACGCCACTCGGTTAGCACACGCTCAGGTAACTCCTTATCCGAGGGCATGTTTGCTCATGACTAGTAATAATATAAACTATATACCTCAGTGTGTTTTAGTTTTGTGCATCTTTCATTAAACTTGGGGAAAAGGCGCTATAACTATATTCAGAGTTACAGTAACGAGAGTGGCTCTAGCTCTGGAGAACCACAAATGCCAGTGATTTCAGCGTGCACCATGTAGGGATTGTATTCTCTGGTGGTGGCTCATCTGGGAAACTGAACTCATGCTTCCATGGGACTCTACTGAACACAGCCCCTCAATGACTATCCGAGCAGTAGGACGCCTAATGTGCATCGTCACCTTTATAACCCAAAAAGGAAATTTCTGAAGTGGACAATCCCTTTAATTTTGCGGAAGTCCAGCAGTCAAATAACTGGAGTAATTCACAGACCTTCCTCGCTTCCTATCTGAGCAGGTCCATGGCCATTATCTAGTGTTGTCCTGGGATGTCGAGCTATCACAGATCAGGAGAGCAGAAAAAATAATTGGAAATATGGGTGATAGTGTCCTATTGGGGTATGTTCATATGCAATGTGGTTTATTGCTGGGATTATGATAAAATTATGGCACAATGCTGCAGTTTTGCTACAATATTGCCATAATTGCAGTGAAGAACCTCGTTTTGATACCCTAAGGTGAACTTTCGAGCTTAGTGGGGTTTTTCTCTTGAAAGCAATGTATAAAGGAATGCTGTTAACTGAACTCTCTATAGCGGTTATTGCAGGGAGGACGACTTAAAGTGATTGTCCGATATCGGGCAAAATTGGAGCAAAGACTGGAAGTGGTGTTATTCTGACTCCATAACTTGGCTGTGAGTGTAGGGCGCTCCTGAGACACCGTTTCTAAGCGTTCTCTATGTACTACCGTTACTAGCACGAAGAGATGTCATCAGATAGCTAGAACTCGACTGCAGAGGCACGTGTGAAGATTCCAGAAGAAGGTTTATTTATAAGCTGAATAAATCCCCAACAGTGTCACCAGCAAAGCACCCCCACACCATCACACCTCCTCCTCCATGCTTCACGGTGGGAACCAGGCATGTAGAGTCCATCCGTTCACCTTTTCTGCGTCGCACAAAGACACGGTGGTTGGAACCAAAGATCTCAAATTTGGACTCATCAGACCAAAGCACAGATTTCCACTGGTCTAATGTCCATTCCCTGTGTTCTTTAGCCCAAACAAGTCTCTTCTGCTTGTTGCCTGTCCGTAGCAGTGGTTTCCTAGCAGCTATTTTACCATGAAGGCCTGCTGCACAAAGTCTCCTCTTAACAGTTGTTGTAGACATGTGTCTGCTGCTAAAACTCTGTGTGGCATTGACCTGGTCTCTAATCTGAGCTGCTGTTAACCTGCGATTTCTGAGGCTGGTGACTCGGATAAACTTATCCTCAGAAGCAGAGGTGACTCTTGGTCTTCCTTTCCTGGGGAGATCCTCATGTGAGCCAGTTTCTTTGTAGCGCTTGATGGTTTTTGCAACTGCACTTGGGGACACTTTCAAAGTTTTCCCAATTTTTCGGACTGACTGGCCTTCATTTCTTAAAGTAATGATAGCCACTTGTTTTTCTTTACTTAGCTGCTTTTTTCTTGCCATAATACAAATTCTAACAGTCTATTCAGTAGGACTATCAACTGTGTATCCACCAGACTCCTGCTCAACACAACTGATGGTCCCAATCCCATTTATAAGGCAAGAAATCCCACTTATTAAACCTGACAGGGCACACCTGTGAAGTGAAAACCATTCCCGGTGACTACCTCTTGAAGCTCATCAAGAGAATGCCAAGAGTGTGCAAAGCAGTCATCAAAGCAAAAGGTGGCTACTGTCATGCCGTTGCTGCCGCCGGCTCTTCCCACTGCAGCTCGCCGGGTGCGCGCGCGCGCCGCATTCAGCTCTGCGCGTGCGCACATCTGATTCCTCTGTTGGCGCTCTTTACTGTCCTCTCTGTCATCCTGGAGGACTGTAACCCGGAAGTAGCTCCCATGCTGCTATTTAAACTGCTTCCTGCTGCTTCTCTGTGCCTGATGTTCATTTGTGTTTACAAGTGCTTCTGGCCACCTGTGGTCTCTGAGCGTTCCTAGCTCTCTGACTTTGGGTCTCCTCCGCCCTCTGCAGTGCCTGCCTGTTTCCTGTGTTCCTGTCTTGTTCCTTCAGTTCCTTTTCCTCTGCAGTACCTGCCCGGCTCCTATATCTTTTCCTTGCTCCCGTCAGCCTCGGTCTCTCCATATTGTCCTGCCAGTCTCCGTGCCTCTGTAGCGTTCCCATCTTCTCCCTTGTCTCAGTATTTCCTTTCTGTTCCCTCTTTCCCTTTGTGCCTGCTGTGTTCCCATCTGTTCTCAGTCGACCCTCCAGCTTCCGTGGCGATAGTCCCTCACGGGCCTGCCCCTAACTCTCCCTGTATAGGGGGCGGTCCACCTGGTCAGCTCGTCCGAGAGGGGTTCGTCATCACGGTCCAGTGGGTCCACTCTCCGTTTGAATATACATGCTCTAATCGGACTGCACTCGGGTGACATCCGAGTGCAGCCAGATTCTTACAGCGTCACAGTAACATCAGGCCATGGACCCCGCTGGAGTCTCTGCCACTCAAAAGGAGTTACTCTTTTTGCGTGAAAACCAGACTAGGAGCATGTCATTTTTAAAGAATATGGAGTCTCGCCTAGCGGCTTTACAGCCTTCTGATCCTGGTATTGCTCCGCAGTTGGTTGCCCTTCAGCAGGAGCTAGATCAACAACGGGACACTCTGTCCCATATTTTGAATTTTATGGCCTCCATTAATGATCGGCTTCGCTCCCTCCAGAATGTGGCCTCTGGTTCCACTCCTGTCTCTGCGCCACAACCCTCTCCCCGACTTGCTAGACCTCCTCGGTATGGTGGGGATTCTAAAGCGTGCCGTGGCTTTCTTAATCAATGCCAGTTGCATTTTGAATTGTCTCCGCTACTTTATCCTACCGACCGAGCTAAGGTTGCTTTTATAGTATCCCATTTGGAGGGTGAGGCTTTGGCATGGGTTAATCCCCTCTGGGAGCGTGATGATCCTTTGGTCTCCCAACTCAATCCGTTCCTGGATACCTTCCGTAAGGTTTTTGATGAACCTGGTCGTCTGGTCTCTACCACTGAGTCCCTCTTTAACCTTTACCAGGGTACTCTCTCAGTAGCCCAGTACGCCATCCGTTTCCGGATTCTGTCCTCAGACCTTGGGTGGAATAATGAGGCTTTGGTTGGAGCGTTTTGGCGTGGTTTGTCTTCACGGATTAAGGATGAGTTGGCTGGACAGGACACTCCCACCTCTTTGGATGATCTTATCTCCTTGGCCATACGCATTGATCTGCGCTTTCAGGAGCGCACTCGTGAGCTTGCCAGAGAGAGGAGACCTCTTCGCCAGACCACTGTTGCTCGAGGGACTTCCTTTTCTCAAGCAGCCCCGGTGGCTTCTTCATCTTCTCCTGAACCCATGCAGGTCGATCGCCTTAAGTCTTCTGAGCAACGCCGCAAAGAGAGACTCGCACAAGGTCTTTGTTTTTACTGCGGCAGTGCCTCTCATCTCTTACGCGCGTGTCCTCAGAAGTCGGGAAACGCATCCGCCTAGGACAGGTAAGAGAGGCCTTCCTAGGTGGTTATGATTCCTCTCCGCCTCTGGTTTTGTCTGTTATTCTTCATTTAGGTCCCCATCACTTTTCTCTGGAGGCTTATGTTGATTCAGGAGCGGCTGGGAACTTTGTTCAGCTCGAGGTTGTTAACAGGCTTGGGATACCTGTTAGACCCTTGGAGACTCCTAGACAAATAGCTTCTGTCGATGGTCAGCCTTTGCGGGAGACCGTCAACTTGGTTACGGAGGAAGTCGAACTTCAGATTGGAGCACTTCATCGTGAGAAACTGGCCTTTTATGTTTTACCTTCTTTGTCTCATTCTTTCCTTTTGGGTCTTCCTTGGTTGAGAGATCACGAACCCACGCTGGACTGGCGTACTGGAGATGTTCTACGGTGGGGACAGTCTTGTCTGAACAGGTGCCTGCTTCCCGTCAAGCCTGCGTCCTCCTCTTGGTCTGCTTCGGAATCCATGGGAATTCCTCCTGCCTATTGCGCTTTCTCGGACGTCTTTAACAAGAAGGAAGCGGAGATTTTGCCGCCGCACTGTTCTTATGACTGCCCGATAGACCTTGTTCCTGGTTCTACTCCACCTAGGGGTCGTATTTACCCATTGTCTCCTACCGAGACGCAAGCCATGTCCGAATATATTCAAGAGAATCTGGCCAGAGGCTTCATTCGAAAGTCTTCCTCACCTGCAGGAGCTGGGTTCTTCTTCGTTAAAAAGAAGGACGGTTCTCTTCGCCCATGTATAGACTACCGGGGTCTCAACACCATCACGATCAAAAACAAGTACCCACTTCCTCTCATACCAGAACTCTTTGATCGTCTGCGTGGAGCACGAATCTTTACCAAATTGGATCTCAGAGGAGCTTATAATTTGATCCGTATCCGTTCTGGTGACGAGTGGAAGACTGCGTTTAATACCAGAGATGGTCATTATGAATATTTGGTTATGCCCTTCGGTTTATGCAATGCACCCGCAGTCTTCCAGGAGTTCGTAAATGATGTTTTTCGGGATCTACTTTACACCTGTGTTGTAGTGTACTTGGACGATATCCTTGTGTTCTCTCCAGATCTGTCTACTCACAGAAGAGATGTACGGCAAGTACTTCAGCGTTTGAGAGAGAATCGGCTGTATGCAAAACTGGAAAAATGTGTCTTCGAACAGTCATCTCTACCCTTCTTGGGTTTCATCATTTCCGACGCTGGTTTGTGTATGGATCCGGGAAAAGTTTCTGCCGTGCTCAACTGGCCGCGTCCTCTTGGAGTGAAAGCAATTCAGCGATTTCTTGGATTTGCTAACTACTATCGGCAGTTTATACCTCACTTTTCCTCTCTTTCAGCTCCAATCTCCTCCATGATTCGGAAGGGTGCCAATCCTCATCTGTGGTCGTCTGAGGCCGAAGAGGCTTTCCGGTCCATCAAGCAAGCCTTTGCCTCAGCTCCTATTCTTCATCGTCCAGTGGCCAATAAACCCTTCATCCTTGAAGTAGATGCTTCTGCAATTGGAGCTGGAGCTGTGCTCTCGCAGAAATCCTCTTCTGGTCATCTTGTGCCTTGTGGTTTTTTCTCAAAGATCTTCTCCTCCTCGGAAAAAAATTATTCCATCGGTGATAAAGAACTGTTGGCAATCAATTTGGCATTAGAGGAGTGGCGGTACCTCTTAGAAGGGGCTTTACATCGTTTTATAATCTACAGCGATCACAAGAATCTGGTGTATATTCGTTCTGCGCAAAGACTTAATCCTCGGCAGGCCAGGTGGGCCTTGTTTTTCGCCAGGTTTGACTTCGAACTTCGTTTTTTGCCAGGAAATAAAAACTCCAAAGCTGACGCTCTGTCTAGGTCATTCCAGGTGGTGGATTTGGAGGACGAGCCTGCACACATCATTGATCCTGCCACAGTCATCACAGTTGCTCCAGTCTCTCTTACTTCGTTGCCTCCGGGTAAGACCTTTGTCGCTGAAGGGAACAGGAGACGTGTCTTACTTTGGGGTCACGCCTCCAAACTGGCTGGACATGTTGGTTTCAAAAAAAACTTTCGTTTGATCTCTCGTTTTTACTGGTGGCCAACGTTGTCTAAGGATGTCCAAAGTTTTGTCGCCTCTTGTCCTTCCTGTGCCAAGAATAAGATTCCCAGGCAACTACCTTCTGGGCTTCTACATCCTTTGCCAGTACCTTCCTCTCCGTGGCAACATTTATCTATGGATTTCATCACTGATCTGCCTCATTCTTCTGGTTCCACCGTCATCTTCGTGGTCATGGACCGTTTCTCCAAGATGGCTCATTTCATCGCTCTCCCAGGTTTACCTTCTGCTCCCGAATTGGCAAAGATTTTTGTTCACCATATTTTTCGTCTTCATGGTCTTCCTTTACATATTGTTTCTGACCGAGGTGTTCAATTCACCGCCCGCTTCTGGAGATCCCTCTGCAGATCTATGAACATTTCGCTTGATTTTTCTTCGGCCTACCATCCACAGTCCAATGGCCAGGTGGAACGTACTAATCAGACCTTGGTAACTTATCTCCGCCATTTCTCCAATTCTCATCAGAATGATTGGTCTGACTTACTGCCATGGGCTGAGTTTTCTTACAATAACCATCCCAGCGAAGCTACTAACAAATCTCCATTTTTTATCGTCTACGGTCAACATCCTGGTCTTCCTCTTCCGGTTCCTCCTGTCTCTACTGTACCAGCGGCTGATCTTCTGTCTAGAGAGTTCTCCAGGGTCTGGCAGGAGACCAAGTCCGCCCTTGAGTTGACTCAAGTTAGGATGAAGAGACATGCGGACAAAAGACGTCTTGATTCTCCTATATTCCATCCTGGGGACAAGGTTTGGGTTTCTTCTAAATTTATCCGTCTCAAAATCCCTTCACATAAGCTGGGTCCTCGCTATATCGGTCCATTCGAAGTTTTGTCTCGTATTAATGACGTTTCTTACAAACTTAAGTTGCCTGCCTCTCTGCGTATTTCTAATTCTTTTCATGTGTCTCTCCTTAAACCTGTAGTTTTTAATCAGTTTCATTCTTCTAACCTTTGTTCTCCTTCGCCTGTTTCCGAGGATGATGTCTTTGAGGTTAGGGACATCTTAGCCATGAAAAAACTTAGAGGGAGAACTTTGTTTTTGGTTGACTGGAAGGGTTTTGGTCCTGAGGAGAGGTCCTGGGAGCCTCGAGAGAACATTCGGGCTCCTCATATTTTGTCCCGGTTTCTTTCTAGTCTTAAAAAGGAGGGGCGTAAAGGTGGGGGTACTGTCATGCCGTTGCTGCCGCCGGCTCTTCCCACTGCAGCTCGCCGGGTGCGCGCGCGCGCCGCATTCAGCTCTGCGCGTGCGCACATCTGATTCCTCTGTTGGCGCTCTTTCCTGTCCTCTCTGTCATCCTGGAGGACTGTAACCCGGAAGTAGCTCCCATGCTGCTATGTAAACTGCTTCCTGCTGCTTCTCTGTGCCTGATGTTCATTTGTGTTTACAAGTGCTTCTGGCCACCTGTGGTCTCTGAGCGTTCCTAGCTCTCTGACTTTGGGTCTCCTCCGCCCTCTGCAGTGCCTGCCTGTTTCCTGTGTTCCTGTCTTGTTCCTTCAGTTCCTTTTCCTCTGCAGTACCTGCCCGGCTCCTATATCTTTTCCTTGCTCCCGTCAGCCTCGGTCTCTCCATATTGTCCTGCCAGTCTCCGTGCCTCTGTAGCGTTCCCATCTTCTCCCTTGTCTCAGTATTTCCTTTCTGTTCCCTCTTTCCCTTTGTGCCTGCTGTGTTCCCATCTGTTCTCAGTCGACCCTCCAGCTTCCGTGGCGATAGTCCCTCACGGGCCTGCCCCTAACTCTCCCTGTATAGGGGGCGGTCCACCTGGTCAGCTCGTCCGAGAGGGGTTCGTCATCACGGTCCAGTGGGTCCACTCTCCGTTTGAATATACATGCTCTAATCGGACTGCACTCGGGTGACATCCGAGTGCAGCCAGATTCTTACAGCGTCACAGCTACTTTGAAGAACCTAGAATATAAGACATATTTTCAGTTGTTTCACACTTTTTTGTTAAGTATATAATTCCACATGTGTTAACTCATTGTTTTGATGCCTTCAGTGTGAATTTACAATTTTCATAGTCATGAAAATACAGAAAAATCTTTAAATGATGTGTGTACAAACTTTTGGTCTGTACTGTGTGTATATATATCTATATATATAATTGTCTAAGGGTTTAATTGTCTGTCTGTCCTGGAAATCCCGCGTCGCTGAATGGTCGAGGCCGCCAGGCCTCGACCAATCAGCGATGGGCACAGTCTGCCACGAATTCTGGAATCATCATTGTCCTCCACTGCTGTCAAGTGCCCCCATTGTGTTGTCTAAGGGTCTAATTGTCTGTCTGTCTCGGAAATCCCGCCTTGCTGATTGGTCGAGGCCAGCCGGCCTCTATGGGGCCATAACTGCATGGAGCATTATAATACGTGACTGGGCAAAATACTACGTGGACATGCATATTCTAGAATACCCGATGCGTTCGAATCGGGCCACCATCTAGTCTACTATATAATTGTCTAAGGGTCACTTCCGTCTGTCCTTCTGTCTGTCCTTCTGTCTGTCACGGATATTCATTGGTCGCGGCCTCTGTCTGTCAAGGAAATCCAAGTCGCTGATTGGTCGCGGCAAAACAGCCACGACCAATCAGCGACGGGCACAGTCCTGAAGAAAATGGCCGCTCCTTACTTCCCGCAGTCACTGCCCGACACCCGCATACTCCCCTCCAGCCACCGCTAACATAGGGTTAATGCCGGCGGTAACGGACCGCGTTATGCCGCGGGTAACGCACTCCGTTACCGCCGCTATTAACCCTGTGTGTCCCCAACTTTTTACTATTGATGCTGCCTATGCGGCATCCATAGTAAAAAATGTATTGTTAAAAATAATAAAAAAAAAAAAAAACTGCTATACTCACCCTCCATTATCCGCAGAGCCAGCCGCCATCTTCCGTTCCCGGCGATGCATTGCGAAATTACCTAGAAGACTTAGCGGCCTCGCAAGACCGCTAAGTCATCTGGGTAATATCGCAATGCATCCTGGGAACCGAAGATAGCGGCAGCCGCGCACTACAATGGGCCCTCGGATCCGAAGGTGAGTATGTTTATTTTTATTTTTTAACCTGTGACATACGTGGCTGGGCAATATACTACGTCACTGGGCAATATACTACATGGCTGGGCAATATACTACGTGGTTGGGCAATATACTACGTGGTTGGGCAATATACTACGTGGTTGGGCAATATACTACGTGGTTGGGCAATATACTACGTGGTTGGGTAATATACTACGTGGTTGGGCAATATACTACGTGGCTGGGCAATATACTACGTGGCTGGGCAATATACTACATGGCTGGGCAATATACTACGTGGTTGGGCAATATACTACATGGCTGGGCAATATACTACGTGGTTGGGCAATATACTACGTGGCTGGGCAATATACTACGTGGCTGGGCAATATACTACGTGGCTGGGCAATATACTACGTGGCTGGGCAATACAATATACTACGTGGCTGGGCAATACAATATACTACGTGGCTGGGCAATACAATATACTACGTGGCTGGGCAATATACTACGTGGCTGGGCAATACAATATACTACGTGGCTGGGCAATATACTACGTGGCTGGGCAATACAATATACTACGTGGCTGGGCAATATACTACGTGGACATGCATATTCTAGAATTCCTGATGCGTTAGAATCGGGCCACCATCTAGTGTGTGTGTGTGTGTGTATATATATATATATATATATATATATATATATATATATATATAAAAATAAATATATGTATGTCTATATCCCCCTATTCTATGTGTATTCTATTCTAACCTGTCATTGTGATTTTACTGTACACCGCACTGAATTGCCGGCTTTTCTCTAGAACACCGCTGCGTATTTCTCGCAAGTCACACTGATGGTCCGTGTGTAATCCGTATTTTTCTCGCCCCCATTGACTTTCATTGGTGGATTTTTTGCGCAATACCCTGACAAATGCAGTATGCTGCGATTTTCTACGCCCGTAACATACAGCTGAGAAATATACGGCAGATAGGAGCTGGCCCATAGAGAATCATTGGTCCGTGTGCAATGTGTAGTTTTTGAGCCTCTCATACGTCAGTAAAACTCTCTAGTGCGACACCAGCCTAATAGTCATGTATTCTTCTTCCGAAGAAGCAACAACGCGAAACATGCATTAGGGGGCTCTCACACGTGGTCCTCCAGTTTGAACTTGTGGTGTGTTGCTCTAAAGGGTTATATGTATATTTGTTCTGAGGTTTCCCTTGCACCAATGTATTATGATAATGCACTTAGCATTTTAGAAAATGATTTGCTTATATATTCTTGCTGCTACTATGATACAGATTTATAAATAGAGATATACATAACTGTTGATTGGTGCTTGGTATACTCTGCAAAATACACATAAGGAATTATAGGGAAGACTGCAGTGGGATATATGTATTAAATATTCAACAAGATGTAATTCTTTCCATCCCACTAGAGGGCAGTATAACAATAAAATAATATGTATAACTATCCTATGCATTCTTTACCTTGATTTAGTAGTATAAAGTATTCATGGAGATTTGTGACTGTAATCTTTCTGTTAATAAGATTATTATAATCTATGCGGATATATAGTGAATATAGTTCCATAATCCCAGATAATGAGAACAGCTTTTGTCTGAGAACAATCATGTATTTAAAAAAAAAAAAAGAATTGTTTAATGCTGCTTCATACGTTTAACGTCACTGATAGGACAGGCAACTTTTTCTATCACCCCCAAAAAAGAAAATATCTCCTTTCCAAGCCATAAATATCATCGATATGTCGTCCGTACCAAGCAATGTATTGGTAAAAAAAACATCGGAAAAAATGTTGAAATCCTCCCACCAGGACGTGTTTTGGTCTTCTAATCCTGGATAAACCATTTAAAAAGGTGTATTCAAGATGTATCTTCAGGAGCCCACTCTTCTCAGGCCTCCGACTCCATGCTTTGCTAGGGGTCGGTGCGCTCCTGAAGATCGCCAGTTCAGATCGCTGGCTTGGTCATCCCACTGGTCCAAACCGTACTCTCTGCCAGGTTGTTTGCCTCTGCAGCATGGGTGAAGCCCAGGTGGGGCTTAAAGAAGTTCATTTTAATCAATAAATCTTGGAATAATAATAATCTCCACATTTGGATGTGTTTAAAATGTTTTCCTGTGCTGCCCAGGAGCTGTGATATGATCAGACCATGTTCCTGCACGGTCAGACACAGCCATTACACAGTACACAGCAGGGGCACATTTATAAGATTATCTCAGCACGGGAACATTGTATTTACAAATATCCAATTGTGGAATTTTTTATTATTCCAAGATCTGTTGATTAAAATGAACTTTTTTCATGGGACAACTCCTTTAAGCCAGTTGGATCCATCAATTCTACCAGCCTCACACCGGCCCCGGCAGGCTGTAAAGCATAGTGACATGCTCTATGGCAGCCACTTCTTGAAAATGGAGAGGAATGCTAAATAAGGGATGAATTGTAAAGTTGCCTGTTTTTCAAGCACTTTGAATTTTCATCCATTTTTTTTTTAATTTGAGATAAAACCTTTGAGGTTCAGTAAAGCAAAATAATGTGCTGGAGACGATTCAATTGTTCATGATTGACTTATAAGATATTCTTTGTTCTTTCTTTGATTTCCCTTTACAGAACTGGACTCTTTACTCCCGATATGGCATTTCAGGCAATTGTTAAAAAACAGATTGTGAAGCTAAAAGGACCAGTCTTGAAATGTGTCGGCCTGGTTATGCAGGAGCTCCTTAATTCTGTTACAAAATGCATGTGTAAGGTATGGGGTGAATACCGTTTCTGCATCAACGTTTTGTTTTTGTCATGAAAGACATTTCCGTGATAAAAAATCTCTTAGTATCACAATTGTGTTTTTGTGGTGAGCTTATAGTAGTGCCCATTATAGTAGGTCATAAGCTGCTATAAGTGCTATAGAGGGCACAATGGGTATAGTATATAATAATAATCTTTATATAGCGCTAACATATTCCCCAGTGCTTTACAGGTTGCACACATTATCATCGCTGTCCCCGTTGGGGCTCACAATCTAAATTCCCCATCAGTATGTCTTTGGAATGTGGAAGGAAACCGGAGTGCCTGGAGGAAACCCACGCAAACACGGAGAGAACATACAAACTCTTTGCAGATGGTGTCCTTGGTGGAGTTTGAACCCAGTACCCCAGCGCTGCAAGGCTGCTGTGCTATCCACTGCGCCGCTGTGCTGCCCATATAGTAGTGAAAATGCGTAACGGGACCTGACTGCAAAAAAATATTTACGTGCAGACATAGTGATAATCTGCAAGTAAACACAGTTTAACCAGGAACGACTGTAGGGAGAGAATATAGTTATATCTTTTGTGCAGCCACTCGCTTCCAGTCATTGGGAAAGGGTAACGAGCGGTTACAGTTAACACCCACTATACAGTGAGCTTGGCCCCTTAGTGACGGAGCCAAATTTTTTAAATCTGACCAGTGTCACTTCATGTGGTAATAACTCTGCAACGCTTCAACAAATCCCAGTGATTTTGAGACTGTTTTTTCGTGAGATATTCTACTTTATGATAATGGTAAATTTAGGTCAATATGTTTTGTGTTTACTTATAAAAAATATCAAAAATTTGAGAAAAATGTTAAAAAAATTAGCAATTTTCAATATTTGAATGATTATCCCTTTAATCCAGATGGTCATACCACCGCAAACCATTAATAAATAACATTTCCCTCATGTCGGCTTTACATCAGCACCATTTGTAAAATGTTCTTTTATTTTGTTAGCATTTTAGGAGGTTTAAAAATGTAGCAGCAATTTTTCATTTTTTCAAGGAAATTTACAACATTTATTTTTTTTAGGGACTTATCCATGTTTGAAGTGACTTTAGGGGTCTCATATATTGGGAAACCCCCAAACGTGATACTATTTTAAAGACAGCACCCCTAGACATATTGAAAACTGCAGTCAGGTAGTTTATTAACCCTTCAGGTGCTTTACAGGAATTAATCATAGTGGTATGACAGAAATGAAAATGTGTATTTTTACCACTTAAATGTCGGTAACTTCTGAACAGGTTACAACAGCCGGCAGACTCTAAGGCCACTATTTGGTCATGAATTGCCATCGCAAACATCAGGACAACACAATCATGATCTTAGGCCCAAATTGGGATAAAGAGGAAGCCCCACACTCTTTTAACCATTTATAATGATGTAGTCACTATTGACATCAGCATCTAAGGGGTTAAACAGATATGTACGGTGCCAACACTGATCGTGGCTGATACAGCCCGTTGTCAGCTATAGTGTACAGCCAACAGCTGCTGGATTGTCACATGTATGGGGAGGCTATTCTCTTATATGTCAGGTCAGTTAAAAGACGTATTGGCTGTCATTAAGGGGTTTAAGCACTGGCCTGCTCCTTAAATGACATCCCGCTGTACACATACTTTTCCGAGCATTAAAGGGGTTGTCCAGCCTTAGATAGAAGCCTACAGTCACTCTATGTGACTGCAGACTTGTGCATGCGCACTGCGCAATCTGAGGATTCTCTGGTGCTGGTGCCTGGAACAGGCGATTGTGTCCACAAGTATGTGATTTGCATGATTCTGGCCATTTTCTGACTAGACATGTCTACAATGCAAGTACATTGAGCGAGGCCGTCCACGTCTAGTCGGCACGTGACCAAATGTATGCAAATTATATACGTGATCACCCTCCTAGCGCAACATTGCACGCACTGTGAAGATTCACAAGTCTGCAGTCACATAGAATGTCTGCAGACTAGTAGCCTATGGCCGGGTAACCCTTTAACTGCCAGTGATATGTTTATTGGACTAGCACTAAGTTGTAGAATTCTTTTAGAGTCCTCATACCTATAGGACGTAATTCATCAGTGTTTCCGCCAGATGTAAAACTTAGAAAAGTTTCAACATTTTTATGCAACACGGAGTTGCACAAACATTTTTTTTGACACTTAGCGCCAATTTGGAGCAGCTCCATCAAAATTGGCGGAGATGGGGAGGAGCCATGTACGAAAACGGTGCAGCTATTCCTGCCTGTCAAATTCAACAAAAATGCTGGCATTTCTTATAACAGAAATATTACTCCAGTCCCTGACCATATTCGCATTTTTGGTGAGGTGCACAGAGACACCTCTCAATGAATTTGATGTACCATATTCCAGTGAATGATTAATTAAGACTGGCGTGGGCATCGCCAGTCTTAGTGAATCAGCCCCATAGTATCCAATACTATATGGAACTTACAATTGAACAGAGCCGCTGTCTATAGTTAGTCTATTCTGCTGGTGGCATCTGGTGGGGCTATATCGAGGGTATGTCATTTTAGCCATATTTTATTTTGACTTCTTATGTACTACTCTTTGTCACATCAATCGCCCTTCATTTTGCAAGAAGAAAATGCAGTGGAAGTGGAGTGACACATGACTACAGAACTGTACAGAGTTTGTAGTCTGTTACTATAGAGACATGTATATACACATAAGGATTATGGAAATAAAGTGTTAATCATGATTATTTACAAAGTTGCTACATTTTCGTTTTCCTTCCGATTCCTTGCATTGGAGTAATAAAATCGATGAAAAGGTGTACATACAGCTTTGGCAAAAACTAAGAAACCACTGCAAAATGCTCAGTTTGTCTGATTTTTCTCTTTATAGGTATATTTTTCAGTAAAATGTAAATTGTTCTTTTATTCTATAAACTACTGACAACATTTCTCCGATGTTCCAAGAAATAAATTTTTTATTTATTTTCTAAAAATGAGAAATGGTCAAAATAACAAAAAAATGTATTGCTTGCAGACCTCAAATAATGGAAAAAAACAAGTTCATAATCATTTAGAAACAACAATAGTAATGTTTTAACTCGGGAAGAGTTCAGAAATCAATATTTTGTGGAATAACCATGATTTTTAATCACCGCTTTCATGCATCTTGGCATGCTTTCCACCAGTCTTTCACACTGCTTTTGGGTGACTTTATGCCACTCCTGATACAAAAATGTAAGCAGTTCTTCTCTGTTTGATGGCTTGTGACTATCCATCTTCCTCTTGATTATATTCCAGAGGTTTTCAGCAAAGCTGAAATTGAGCAGGTTGTTCTTTGCGAAGGACGTATGAAACAAGCCACATACAAGGTTATCCTGGAAAAACAGTTGATTCCTTCTGCTCAGGCAATGTTCCCTCACTCTGGGGACTGTTTTTTCCAGCAGGACGATGCGCCATGCCACACAGCTAGGTCAATCAAGGTGTGGATGAAGGACCACCACATCAAATCAGTGTCATGGCCAGCCCAATCTCCAGACCTGAACCCCATTGAAAACCTCTGGAATGTAATCAATAGACTATCCTGAGTTTTTGTATATATTTTTAATGCAGAGAGAAACATTAGAAGTTTGTAAAATAAGGTTTGGTTTGTAACTCCATTTTCTGAGATCCATGACTTTTATTTTTCCGTTAATGGACCAGTATTTTTGTATGTATAACTGGAGTTTTAATTGTTTCCATTTTGGGGTCCATGGAATATTTTTATTACATTACTGCCGTGACTGAAAAACTGCAAATCTGACTATTTTCAAAAAAATTTTTTTGCAGCTTTTAATGTACAGTTTATATCTTTTTCTATTTTGATAGATTGGATTTTTATGGACATGACAATACCAAATACCGTATGTGTATTTTTTAAATTAATGTTGAACTGAGAAAAAGGGTTGATCATTTAATCGTTGTTCTATATACTGCAATACTGTAATATCGCAGCATACAGCAAAATTGACGTTCTCCGATAGGCGTCGCGGTCGAGCGCCTCCTATCTTCATCAGATGACGTCCTCTTCTTGTCTTCACGCTGCGGCTCTGGCGCACTTTGTTTGCGCTGTTGAGGGCAGAGCAAAGTACTGCAGTGCGCAGGCGCCGGGCCTCTCTGACCTTTCCCAGCGCCTGCGCACTGCAGGACTTTGCTCTGCCCTCAACAGGGCAGACAAAGTACGCCTGCGCCAGAGCCGCAGCGTGAAGACAAGAAGAGGACGTCATCGTAAGAAGATGGGAGGCCCCAGACCGCGACGCCCATCGTACCGGGACCGCCCCTGGGTGAGTATAATCTAACCTTTTTTTTTCATCTTTTAGGATACATCAGGGGCTTATCTACAGCATTCTGTAATGCTGTAGATAAGCCCCTAATGCTGGTGGGCTTAGCTTACCTTCGATTTCGGGGTTGACAGGTTCCCTTTAAAAACTGACATTTTGAATAATCATTGCTATAATTCCTTTAGCATTTCTTATTGAAACTGTTATATTCTGTTTTACTTTAGTTATCTGACCATCCAAAACTCAGAGATGAAACAGAAAGAATAGTAACTTTCTTCATCCATCAACGAGAAGAGAAAACCAAAGAACAGGTGTGTGTGGGAGCCAAAAAGTGCATCAACCATAACTGTTGGGAAAAATACACATATATCAATAATTTTACTACATGTAGGCCATTTAGAACGGGAAACCATTCCTGAAGTTAAGAAATGTGCAGTAGTGCCCCCTCTTCTGTGTCAAATCTTAGACAAACTCATTGTATTATTTTCCCTTCAAAGGTTTTACTCCTGATTGATATACAGCTGTCATATATCAACACCAATCATGAAGACTTCATTGGCTTTGCATAGTGAGTTCTTATTTTCTGTTCATATGTATTTTTGTGCAGGAGTATTATGATATTTGCTATAGTATACTTTACATAATTTCTTGATTGTAATCATCACAAAACTTCTTAAAGGAGTTGTTCTCTATTTGGACAACCCCTTCTCATTCTCTATGTTTTCCCCTTGTAAAATAATAACACCTATACTCCCCTCCGATGCTGGCGCCGATCCAGCGTTGTTGGCACCGCCTCTCCTGGGGATCCCTTGACATTGTTATTCCATGCGATCTCTGTAGCCAATCAGCGCTGGCTTCAGTCATCTCTCCTTCGGACCAATCACATCCATCCAGAGCAACTGAGAGAGCTGTTACCTCCTCATTTCCTGCTGATGTAAGGGATTCATCCAAAGGCGCAGAGAGTGAAACGCCCGCTAATTGGCTGCAGGGATCATGTGACATAACGTCAAGCGATCCCCAGGAGAGGGGGAAACATAAGGATTGCGAAGGGGATGTGAAGTCATCATCAGAAATTGATTTATGCTAGAACTGTAGAGATAAGAAATGGACCGAAGATCCAAAAATAAAAAAATGTTGATCTAATGCCACCAGGCAAAACATTTACATATCTGAGCATGAGGTTCTTACTGTTCCAAACCTCTCAGTGCCTAGCGGCAGTACATATTTTTGATGTACTGTCCATGTCATTTTCTAGAGCATAAGAAAATTATCTATTATTTTATGATTTTTTTGTCTCTTCTTAAACTACAGTAAATGATAAAATAAATCTATACTCTCCTCCTGTGCCGGCGCTGTTCCAGCGGTGTCTGCACTCTTGGCCCGAGGCTGTGATGTGGTGAAATGACATGTGATGCCCGGCACCCAATCACCACTGGTGTCACTGTCTCCACCTTCGGACAAACTGAACATACAGTAAACAGTCCAGGCTGATCACAGACTTCCTCTTCATGTTAATTTCTTCACAAGGCAGAGACAGTGGTGCCAGTGCTAATTGGGCATGGGGCATCACATGTCATTTTATCGCATTACTGCCCCGGGGCCACGAGTGCAGACACCATGGGAACGGCGACGGCACGGGAGGGGAGTATAGGTTTATTTATTTTATCATTTAGTTTAGGAAGGGGTTGTGGACAACCCCTTTAAGGTAAAGTCCTCTGCATCATGAACTAGTGCTATGCGACAGCATTGACAATTACCACCATGCAGATTATGATCTGAGAAGCAAAACAATTTAGTTCCGTACAATGGTGGTGAACTTCATGGCTGTTGGGTCTCTTAATATGATTGTTCATAAATATGCAACAGGATTGCCATCTTATGCGCTAATGGGACACTTTAAAGACAACCATTTTCCCTAAATAATCTGTATCCATCACCCTCGTGCTGTATTTAATGGTGTTTTTACAACAGCTTCATAAGATCACAGCTCTTGCATACCTAAGAAAATGCTTTTTATAATTGTTCCTTTTCATATGCTAATTAGCGCCCAGCGGTCTGATGGTCGTCTCCAGACTCTGCTTGGAACCTCCCCTGTCCTCACAATCACCATATGTACTGCCCTGATTGACTTGGATATTGTTAAGAAAAAATAATTACATTATAATAAAAAAAAAAAAATCAGCCCCAGATTTTACATTTTCACACAGGGAAATGGTTAAAATGGCACCAAAATGTGTCCCACAATTTCTGTTGAATGTGGCAATACCCAATATGTGTCTGTACAGTACTGGTTAGCCACATGATGAGACTCGGAAGGGAACAAATGCTATTTGACTCTTGGAGAACAAATCATCGTAGAATACACAGATCCCGTAAGTGTCAGAAGAGCAGAATGCACCCGCAAGTGGCGGTGATGCGCCATCTGCTGGATGTCCCTTGAGCGTGGGAAAAAAATCAGAAAAGTTCCCAGGCTTGAGTTCATATGAGGACAACCAGCAGAGGGCGCATCACCGCGAATGAAGGTAACTACAGGTAACTAAAGTTGTTTTTGCATAACTATTTTCTGAGAGCTCTAGCTTTTTTATTTCTCCACTGACCGAGCTGCATTGATTTTTCCAGGGCAAGATAACATTTTCAGCTATACCATTTTTATTTATATGCAACATATTTATCACATTTTATTCCACTTCTTGTTCAGTGGTATGATGAAAAAGCATTTTTTTGCAACATTTTTCACTTATTTTATGGTGTTCACTGAAGGGGTTAACTAGTGTGACAGGTTTATAGGTAGGTCGGGTCGTTCCAGATGCAACGATACCAAATATGTGTACTTTTTTTTTTTTTTTTACATTAATATACATATTTATTAGTGATGAGCAAATATACTCGTTACTCGAGATTTCTCGAGCACGCTCGGGGGTCCTCCGAATATTTTTTAGTGCTCGGAGATTTAGTTTTCATCGCCGCAACTGAATTATTTACAGCTATTAGCCAGCTTGATTACATGTGGGGATTCCCTAGCAACCAGGCAACCCCCACATGTACTTACGCTGGCTAACAGATGTAAATCATTCAGCTGCGGCGATGAAAACTAAATCTCCGAGCACTAAAAAAATACTCGGAGGACACCCGAGCGTGCTCGGGGAATCTCGAGTAACGAGTATATTCGCTCATGACTAATATTTATTGGTATTTTTTTACATACTCTTTCAACATCTATTCGACCATGCTCCTGGCATGGTTTAACAGGCCACCGTAGCTCGCGGACTCGGGGGCTATCATTTGACCTCCAGTTACCATAACTACAGCATCAATCCCCTGCGATTATGCTGTGGGGGTGCCGATCGCATGGAAGATGGAGCTCCCTTCCTCTTGTAGCCTTCTAAATGTTGTGCTGCATTTGGAGGGATAAACAGCTGGGGGCAGTGCGGGCACCACCCTTGGCTGTGGCAGCCGGAGCTCGGGTAACACTTAAGCTGAGCTCCTGACATCGATCGTGCAAGCATATCTCCTCAGATAAATAAAAAACTGAGCTCTGTGCATGTTAAATATACATTCTATGAAATTATATATTTATTTACAGTGATAGATTAATTAGAATGGGGACACGAAACAAAAAATATTTCTTGAGTTTTAATGGAATTAAGAATGAAAGTTGTATTTTATTGGAAACGTTTCCCTCTTTTTGGACATTTTTTTTATTTTGATACAATAAAAGCAAGGAATTGTGGGAAAAAAACAAATATCGGGTGGTGCGTCAAGAGAAGAATCATTAGGTGTTTGATGGTGTGGCAGAAGCTGGATCATCAGGAAGTCATTCGTGGCGTGGCAGGAGCGGCACCATCAGGAAGCATGTTAAGAGCAGCGTTTTCAGAAGTTTTTTGTTGTTTTTTTTAGGAGCAGCATCTTCACAAATTGTCTGGAGGCAGGGTAGGAGCAGCAGTGTTGGACGTTCTTTGTTCATGTGGCAGGAGCAGCATTGTTAAATTGGTGCAGCATCACTACCACATCTGAAATAAATAAACACATAAATCTGTCAGTGTGCATTTTTTCTGCAAATTCTTCCCATTAGAGATTAAAAACTAATGTGAATTCCTTTCTTACTCTTTAGAATACAGATGCCTATACATATTAGATAAAACAGAACAAACATCTGCCCTTTCTAATATGACTTTTGGCCACAAAATTCTTTCCTTGCTGGAAAAGTCAGAGAAAGCAGTGATCAAACAATTTGGATTTCTACTTGCCCCATGGTAATACAAGCCCCATTATAAAACCCCAATAACAACACATGAGACAAGAGATTTTTTGGTTGGAAGAAATGACCGTGGCGTTTATTTTGAGTTACATGTAAAATTATATTTTAATCCGATCATAAAGCATAAACCAATAGAATACTGAATAAATAGTCTACTCCAATCACATGACCAAATCCACCCGAAATCAACGGGCGATTCTCCCACAAATAAACGACATGACAGATGTAAATAAGAAATAAGCATAACTAAAAGGGAAGGTGCCGCAATTTTGTTTTTGTATTAAAAATGATTGTTTATATAAACAATTATTTTTAATACAAAATTATTTTTTTTAAACTTTAATATCTTTTTTATTATTAATTATTTTTGCAGCCACTGGGCGCCGCCATTTTGCTTTGCAGGAGTGTAAGAGTCCCAGCACGACACTTACACTCTGCAAATACGGCAGCCCTGGACATAGACATCTGTGGTCGGGAGCCGACCCCATACCTAGCATTATAAGCTGCTCCCTGCTCTGATGTGGCCACGCCCCCTGGGCTGTCTCCACATCACAGCAGAGGCAGGAGATCGGCGCCATCTTGCTTCAGCCTACAATGGAGTGTACCTGTGAGCTCCACTGTGACCGAGAGCTGTGCTGTTGGAGGGGCAGCTCCATCTGTCTCCCCTCACACTGTCAGCGGCCGTTCCCTGTCCTCTGTTGCCTGGTGTGTGGCTGTAATCTCTAGAATCGCTAGAGAGGGTGAAGGAGTGCTGCGGTCTGATGTCCTCTATCAGGAGCTGCAGAGAGGTAACAGAGGGGGGATGGGGGAGGCTCTGTGCTGCTCCAACCCTGCCTCTCACTGTAGCTCCTCACAGGACATCAGACCGTGCATCTATCACTATACTGTGCTGAGCCATGTATCTAATCCTCTCCTGTGTAATACTGTCTGCTGGCCCGTGTATCTAATCCTCTCATGTGTGATACTATGATGAGCCATGCAGCGAATCCTCTCCTGTGTGATACTTTTCTGAACCATGCATCTAATCCTATACTGTGTGATATTATGCTGAGCTGTGTATCTAATCCTCTCCTGTGTGATACTGTCTGGTGAACCGTGTATCTAATACTCTCCCCCCTGCATATCTTTCCCCATTGCACACACAATTCAATGCGTGCGATAACAGGAGCTGCGGGCGTCATGCTGTATTATGGCATTATGTGAGATCTATATGACGGTATTATGTGATCTGTATGGTGGTATTATGCTTGATCAGTATTGTGAGAATTATATGGTGGTAATGTGTGTGATCTATATGGCGGTGTTATGTGAGAACACTGGCAGCATTATGTGTGATCTATATGGCAGTATTATGTGAGAACACTGGCAGTATTATGAGTGATCTATATGGTGGTATGTGAGAACACTGGCGGTATTATGTGTGATCTATATGGCGGTATTATGTGAGAACTGTATGACAGTATTGTGTGATCTATTTGATAGTATTGTGTGTGATCACTATGGCAGTATTATCTTCAGAAAGCGGACCCATTCTATGGTGGTTCTGGCTGAGCAACTGCACGCGGGTCTGGGGTAATAGAGGGGGCAGCATGACCTCCAGTTAGGTGCAGTCAGGGGAAGGCTGGTGAGGCAGCTGAAGAGAGGGGTCTCATTTTTGTCATTACTATATGGCTACATTTCCTTCCCAGCATCACCCCGGACTTCGCCTGTCGCCTCGCTTTCACACATTGCCAGGACAGGATGGGGAAGACAGGATCTGAGGAGGGGAATGGGGTCTGCATGCAAAGTCTGGATCAGACCAGGCCATCAATCCGCAGAAATGTTTCCTGGATTTCTGTGTAGCAGACGGTCCATCCATGAGTATAAAAGACAGCGCTCTATGTACAAACCCTGGCTGCTCCGTGCACCAAACAGGGGGCCCCCATAGACCAGCACACTGCTCTCCTGAAATACTCTGTGCTGCTGTCACCCTGCTCCCCCCACCACATATCTCCCAGAATCCTTGCTGCCTGCCATCCTTGGTGACTGTCTACTTGTCAGTATAAGGCTGCATTCACACTAGCATCGGTACGGGCCCGTCGCAGTGCGTCGGGCCGACGTACCGATGCATGCTGTGAAAGAAATGTCCGACGTGGGCAGCGGAAGCAGTCTTACAATGCTTCCGCTGCCCCATTGTTAGGTCTGGGCATGAGGGGGCGGAGTTTCGGCCGTGCATGTGCGGTCGAAAATGGCGGACTCGACGCACAAACGTTGCATGTAACCTTTTTTGTGGCGGCGGTCCACCAAAACATGACACAACCGTCGCACGACAGTTGCGACGTGTGGCAATACGTCGCAATGCGTCGGTAATGTTAACCTATGGGGAAAAAACGCATCCTGCAGACAACTTTGCAGGATGTGTTTTTTCTCCTGAACGACGCATTGCAACGTACAGCCAACAACGCTAGTGTGAAAGTAGCCTAAGGCTGCCGTCCACTATCAGTATTTGGTCAGTATTTTACCTCAGTATTTGTAAGCCAAAACCAGGAGTGGGTGATAAATACAGAGGTGGTGACATGTTTCTATTATACTTTTCCTCTAATTGTTCCACTCCTGGTTTTGGCTTACAAATACTGAGGTAAAATACTGACCAAATACTGATAGTGTAATGGCAGCCATACTCTGCAGTCACCAACAAAATGGCTGCTCACTGGGTTTCTGAATATCATCCTCTCTAATCCCTTAGCAAACACCCAGGAGGGGAGGAGAGGAGACCTCACACAGGTCAGCAGACTCCGCCCATATTTACTGCAGTGCAGTAATGTGAGCTATTTGTACACTAGGTTTTTCTGAAATTTCAGCAGCTGCTCCCCCTAGTGTTTAAAAGTGGAAATTCCAAAACTTTTCAAATTATTTTTCATATTTTACTAAATTATAAACAAATGATAATATTTTTTAAGAAAATGTAATCATTATTTCTTACATTTTTACAATTTCTGAAAAAAATTTTTTTTTGATGGCACCTTCCCTTTAACCCCTCTGTGACCTTAGACGTACTATCCCGTCGAGGTGCCCTGGGCTTATCTGACCCTGGACGGGATAGTACGTCATAGCAATCGGCAGCGCTCACGGGGGGAGCGCCGCCGATCGCGGTCGGGTGTCAGCTGTTTATCGCAGCTGACATCCGGCACTATGTGCCAGGAGCGGTCACGGACCGCCCCCGGCACATTAACCCCCGGCACACTGCGATCAAAGATGATCGCGATGTGCCGGCGGTACAGGGAAGCACCGCGCAGGGAGGGGGCTCCCTGCAGGCTTCCCTGAGCCCCCCCGCAGCAACGCGATGTGATCGCGTTGCTGCGAGGGTCTTACCTCCCTCCCTCCCTGCTCCAGGCCCGGATCCAAGATGGCCGCGGATCCGGGTCCTGCAGGGAGGGAGGTGGCTTCACAGAGCCTGCTCAGAGCAGGCACTGTGAAGGCTGCAGCGCTGCATGTCAGATCAGTGATCTGACAGAGTGCTGTGCAAACTGTCAGATCACTGATCTGTGATGTCCCCCCCTGGGACAAAGTAAAAAAGTAAAAAAAAAAAATTTCCAAATGTGTAAAAAAAAATAAAAAAAAATATTCCTAAATAATGAAAAAAAAAAAAAATATTATTCCCATAAATACATTTCTTCATCTAAATAAAAAAAAACAATAAAAGTGCACATATTTAGTATTGCCGCGTCCGTAACGACCCGACCTATAAAACTGGCCCACTAGTTAACCCCTTCAGTAAACACCGTAAGAAAAAAAAAAAAGGCAAAAAACAACGCTTTATTATCATACTGCCGAACAAAAAGTGGAATAACACGCGATCAAAAAGACAGATATAAATAACCATGGTACCACTGAAAACGGCATCTTGTCCCGCAAAAAACGAGCCGCCATACAGCATCATCAGCAAAAAAATAAAAAAGTTATAGTCCTCAGAATAAAGCGATGCAAAAATAATTATTTTTTCTGTAAAATAGTTTTTATCGTATAAAAGCGCCAAAACATAAAAAAATGATATAAATGAGGTGTCGCTGTAATCGTACTGACCCGAAGACTAAAACTGCTTTATCAATTTTACCAAACGCGGAACGGTATAAATGCCTCCCCCAAAAGAAATTCATGAATAGCTGGTTTTTGGTCATTCTTCCTCACAAAAATCGGAATAAAAAGCGATCAAAAAATGTCACGTGCCCGAAAATGTTACCAATAAAAACGTCAACTCGTCCCGCAAAAAACAAGACCTCACATGACTCTGTGGACCAAAATATGGAAAAATTATAGCTCTCAAAATGTGGTAACGCAAAAAATATTTTTTGCAATAAAAAGCGTCTTTCAGTGTGTGACGGCTGCCAATCATAAAAATCCGCTAAAAAACTCGCTATAAAAGTAAATCAAACCCCCCTTCATCACCCCCTTAGTTAGGGAAAAATAAAAAAAATGTATTTATTTCCATTTTCCCATAAGGGTTAGGGCTAGGGTTAAGGCTAGGGTTAGAGTTAGGGTTAGGGCTAGGGTTAGGGCTAGGGTTAGGGCTAGGGTTAGGGCTGGGGCTAAAGTTAGGGTTTAGATTACATTTACAGTTGGGAATAGGGCTAGGGTTAGGGCTAGGGTTAGGGCTAGGGTTATGGTTAGGGTTAGGGCTAGGGTTAGGGTTGGGGCTACAGTTAGGGTTGGGGCTAAAGTTAGGGTTAGGGTTTAGATTACATTTACAGTTGGGAATAGGGTTGGGATTAGGGTTAGGGGTGTGTCAGGGTTAGGGGTGTGGTTAGGGTTACCGTTGGGATTAGGGTTAGGGGTGTGTTAGGGTTAGGGTTTCAGTTATAATTGGGGGTTTCCACTGTTTAGGCACATCAGGGGCTCTCCAAACACGACATGGCGTCCGATCTCAATTCCAACCAATTCTGCGTTGAAAAAGTAAAACAGTGCTCCTTCCCTTCCGAGCTCTCCCGTGTGCCCAAACAGGGGTTTACCCCAACATATGCGGTATCAGCGTACTCAGGACAAATAGGACAACAACTTTTGTGGTCCAATTTCTCCTGTTACCCTTGGGAAAATACAAAACTGGGGGCTAAAAAATAATTTTTGTGGGAAAACAAAAAGATTTTTTATTTTCACGGCTCTGCGTTATAAACTGTAGTGAAACACTTGGGGGTTCAAAGTTCTCACAACACATCTAGATAAGTTCATTGAGGGGTCTAGTTTCCAATATGGGGTCACTTGTGGGGGGTTTCTACTGTTTAGGTACATTAGGGGCTCTGCAAACGCAATGTGACGCCTGCAGACCAATCCATCTAAGTCTGCATTCCAAATGATGCTCCTTCCCTTCCGAGCCCTCCCATGCGCCCAAACAGTGGTTCCCCCCCACATATTGGGTATCAGCGTACTCAGGACAAATTGGACAACAACATTTAGGGTCCAATTTCTCCTGCTACCCTTGGAAAAATACAAAACTGGGGGCTAAAATATAATTTTTGTGGAAAAAAAAATATTTTTTATTTGCACGGCTCTGCGTTATAAACTGTAGTGAAATACTTGGGGGTTCAAAGCTCTCACAACACATCTAGATGAGTTCCTTAGGGGGTCTACTTTCCAAAATGGTGTCACTTGTGGGGGGTTTCTACTGTTTAGGTACATTAGGGGCTCTGCAATCGCAATGTGACGCCTGCTGACCATTCCATCTAAGTCTGCATTCCAAATGGCGCTCCTTCCCTTCCGAGCCCTCCCATGCGCCCAAATGGTGGTTCCCCCGCCACATATGGGGTATCAGCATACTCAGGACAAATTGGACAACAACTTTTGGGGTCCAATTTCTCCTGTTACCCTAGGGAAAATACAAAACTGGGGGCTAAAAAATAATTTTTGTGGGAAAAAACTTTTGTTTTATTTTTATGGCTCTGCATTATAAACTTCTGTGAAGCCCTTGGTGGGTCAAAGTGCTCACCACACATCCAGATAAGTTCCTTAGGGGGTCTACTTTCCAAAATGGTGTCACTTGTGGGGGGTTTCAATGTTTAGGCACATCAGTGGCTCTCCAAATGCAACATGGCGTCCCATCTCAATTCCTGTCAATTTTGGCATGAAAAGTCAAACGGTGCTCCTTCCCTTCCGAGCTCTACCATGTGCCCAAACAGTAGTTTACCCCCACATATGGGGTATCAGAGTACTCAGGACAAATTGTACAACAAGTTTTGAGGTCCAATTTCTTCTCTAACCCTTGGAAAAATAAAAAATTGGGGGCAAAAATATAATTTGTGAAAAAATATGATTTTTTATTTTTACGGTTCTGCATTATAAACTTCTGTGAAGCACTTGGTGGGTCAAAGTGCTCACCACACCTCTAGATAAGTTCCTTAGGGGGTCTACTTTCCAAAATGGTGTCACTTGTGGGGGGTTTCAATGTTTAGGCACATCAGTGGCTCTCCAAACGCAACATGGCGTCCCATCTCAATTCCTGTCAATTTTGCATTGAAAAGTCAAACGGCGCTCCTTCCCTTCCGAGCTCTCCCATGCGCCCAAACAGTGGTTTACTGTCACATATGGGGTATCAGCGTACTCAGGACAAATTGGACAACAACTTTTGGGGTCCATTTTCTCCTGTTACCCTTGGTAAAATAAAACAAATTGGAGCTGAAGTAAATTTTTTGTGAAAAAAAGTTAAATGTTCATTTTTATTTAAACATTCCAAAAATTCCTATTAAACACCTGAAGGGTTAATAAACTTCTTGAATGTGGTTTTGAGCACCTTGAGGGGTGCAGTTTTTAGAATGGTGTCACACTTGGGTATTTTCTATCATTTAGACCCCTCAAAATGACTTCAAATGAGATGTGGTCCCTAAAAAAGAAATGGTGTTGTAAAAATGAGAAATTGCTGGTCAACTTTTAACCCTTATAACTCCCTAACAAAAAAAAAATTTGGTTCCAAAATTATGCTGATGTAAAGTAAACATGTGGGAAATGTTACTTATTAAGTATTTTGTGTGACATATCTCTGTGATTTAATTGCATAAAAATTCAATGTTTGAAAATTGCGAAATTTTCATAATTTTTGCCAAATTTCCGTTTTTTTCACAAATAAACGCAGGTACTATCAAATAAATTTTACCACTATCATGAAGTACAATATGTCACGAGAAAACAATGTCAGAATCACCAGGATCCGTTGAAGCGTTCCAGAGTTATAACCTCATAAAGGGACAGTGGTCAGAATTGTAAAAATTGGCCTGGTCATTGACGTGCAAACCACCCTTGGGGGTAAAGGGGTTAAGGGAGGGAGGGAGGGGTCTTCAATCTTCATCAGGTGACTGGCAACCAGCTGTTGAAACAGCTGCTTTTTATAGAAGAATTCCTTCCCGCACTTTTTGTTTAAACCAATCAAAACCTCTGAAAAGTGCGGGAATACACCCAGCTGATACCAGTTAGAATCTGCTCGTGAATATCACAGCTTAATAAATAAATTAACCCTTTCTTGCTCAAACCACTTAACATAATAAACACCTTCAAACAGAGGGCGCGGAAAGACAGGAGGAGTGGGGTGGGGAGAGGCTGTGTTATCATGCGACCTCCCCTTGCATATTTCAAAAGGGGGGGGCGTTCAGGGTAACACAAGCCCCATTATAAAACCCCAATAACAACACATGAGACAAGAGATTTTTTGGTTGTAAGAAATGGCCGTGGCGTTTATTTTGAGTTACATGTAAAATTATATTTTAATCCGATCATAAAGCATAAACCAATAGAATACTGAATAAATAAACTACTCCAATCACATGACCAAATCCACCCGAAATCAACGGGCGATTCTCCCAAATGAGGCCCCCCCAAAACGCCAAAGCCATTTTTCAATGATGGACTGGAAGTCTAAATTCAAAATATCCAAGACCACATCCGATAAGTGAACCAAATCCCTCCTATATATGCTTGGAATAACTTCTTCAAGATCTGAGTGCCTGAAAGAAAAACTTTCGGTTAAAAACATAAACTTTTCCAAATTCCTATTGACTTGCTTCTGAATTTTTTCAAGAAATACCATATTACTACTGAACCATAAAAACCTTGGAATAATCTCTGAAAATACTAGGGTAGTATTAAAAAATTCTGTTTTCAAAAAGGAGATATCCCTCCTCATTAAAGCAATCAAATTAAGGGTGCTGATTTTCCCCAAATCATTTCCTCCCAGATGTAAAATCACTAAGTCCGGGCTAGGCCATATTTTCTTCAATCTTCGCATGTCTTCTATCAAATTCTTCCAACGCATTCCACGCCTGCTAAACAAAAAAACTTGAAGAAAAGAGGTATTAAAATAAAGATTCTTTGTATACGATCTCACATTCGCCCTTTTCTCAGCCCAAAAGACAAAAGAATGTCCGATGATGCATACGGATAAAATACCTACAAAATGAACCATATGTTAAGAGGGATACAAATCAGGGCGAATGTACAGTTTAAACCTATTGGAATCCCATCTGCCGATACTTTTTATCCTGCTATCCTGAAGACCCAATCTGGAGGCTTCAGTTGCCGCTCCAATACGAAAAGAGTGGGATGAAATTTTTAACTCTGTCAAATTCAACTCTTTTAAGCATTTTTTTGAGAATAAAATTAAACTGAAAAATTGTAGCAGGATCACCGTTAAGATGAATAAAAAATGGGCCGAGGACTTTAGACCTTAATAAAACCCATTTTTTCGTATTGGAAACGGGACAAATAACCTTATCAGATATAGCATTCAGACGCAAGGAAGAGCCTCTACCCAACTGGTCTGTTTTTGATTTTCTAATGAATAACATGACATGTGAATCAAATAGTTTAACATCCTCAAAAAAACAGACCAGAAGGAACAGACTTCTTTTGAGATACCACTTCGCTTACTCGTAAGGCTGCAAAAAAAGCTAAAGAAAAGGCTGTGGAAAAAAGGAAAGATTCAAAATCGTTAGAACAGACCGAGGAAAGACATGAACAAAGGTCCTTGAGCAATTGAAAAGAGATAGGTCGACATTCGTCAGGTTTAAAGTGAGCCTTTTTAAATCCCTTTAAGAATTGCCGTACATGGAAAATATCAGCCATTGGCCTTACACCTAAAGTTTTAAGGAAAAAGGAAACTCCAGCTACATTTTTTGATAAGGCAGAAAAAGATAAACCCTTTCTCACTAGACGCTCTAAGAAGCTGAGGGCCATCCCAACATTACAATTGTCATGAGGGTGATTCCTAACGAAACAAAAATTAATCCATAGCTTCCATGCCGCCGAGTATTCGGCCCATGTTCTATCAGCCAAGGATTTAGCAATGAAGTGAGAAATTAATCCTGAATCACATTCCATATCCATTGTGGGCAGAATGCTCTGTTTTCTTCTGTTTTCATGGTCTCCCTCTTGAGTAGAAAAGGCTGGCGGTGACAAACAGATGCAGCATTACTAATGCTCACATTGGAGGGTAAAGTGGTCTTTATCCAGATATTAAAATCCAAACAAAGAAAAACTATATGCCTGATGATCCGAGCAGCCCATTTATTTTTTGATGAAAGGGTATTCACAGCAAAGACTAAGCCTTGATTATTAGAGGAAAACAAAATTCGTTTATCCCTGAGGGAAACACCCCAAAGCTGTAAACATAAAAATACGGAAAATAACTCTAAGACAGTCTGGTTATTTATGACCCTATCTTGACGCCAAAAAGAAGGCCAAGCTTCGGAGGCCCAAAAAGAAGAAAAAGACACAACAAAACCGAATTCTCTGTCAGCGTAAAAGCATAAACACAATTCCTCTGCTGATATAAATGATGTCTGCCACACATTTCTACCATTAAAACTAGACAAAAACTTTAACCAGACCTTTAAATCGTCTTTTAACGCCTTACCAAGCCTTATGTGAGAATGTGGAGAAGAATAGCCAACAGTGGCTTCGTATAGTCTTCTAGAAAACACCCTGCCTATGGGGAGAATTCTTAGCGCAAAATTTAAAAATCCTAACAATGACTGCAATTCTTTCAGAGTAACTTTATCCAAAATCAAACAACGAGAAATGGCAGCTTGTAATTTAGACAATTTCTCAGGAGGTAACGAACAAGACATACTTTGAGAATCTATTAAAATACCCAAGAACTCTAGAGATGTACAAGGAGATACCGTTTTGTCTTTTGCAATGGGAATGCCAAAATGCTTACAAACTTCCAAAAATTTACTCAACAGAGAGTGACAAATACCTGACTCTACCCGACCAATAAATAAAAAATCGTCTAGGTAGTGTAACATACCACCGCCTATAAATTCAAACTCAACTACCCATTGGAGAAAAGTAGAGAAAGACTCAAAATAAAAACATGAAAGGGAAAAACCCATAGTGAGACATCTATCGAAAAAGAATTTGTTCTGAAAAGAAAAACAGAGAGAATTGAACCCATCGGGGTTAACCGGTAAAATCCTAAAGGCTGACTTTATATCTGACTCATAAGAGCATTGTGCCCAAATTTACGTAATAAATCTAATGCAACATCGAAAGAAGTATACTGAACAGAACAGTTACCACTAACTACCTCATCATTTAGCGACGACCCTTTAGGATAGGATAAATGATGAATAAGTCTAAAAGACCCACTGTCCTTCTTAGGAACTATTCCTAAAGGGGAAATCCTAAAGTTCCTGAAAGGGGGGGTGTCAAAAGGACCAGATACCCTACCCAATTCTAATTCTGACTTAATTTTCTCTTCCACGATTAATGGAAATTCAAGAGCAGATGGAAGATTATTCACTGACTTACAACCAATGCCTGAAAATGGGGGTACAAAAAATCCTTTCAGAAACCCATTTAAGAGTAGAGAACTACTCTCCTGATCTGGATACATTTTTAGCCATGGGACCATTTTTTCCAGAATCACTGGGGTCAGTGCCTTTAGAAAAATGCTCTCCATTGTTCCCATGTTTGCTACTTTGCATTTGCTTTTTAAAGCATTTGGCCATTGGGTGAACACCCCCACAGAAGGAGCATTCATGGTGAAACCGACAATACTGGGCCCATCTACAGCTTGACTCGTTAAATGCGAAGCATACTCCCTTCTTAACCGCAGGGTTGGAAGTCTGTCTATGTGACGGAAACCTCTGAGGTAACATAAGATTTATCCATAATCTGACATCTTTAGTACCCCAAGATAAATTAGGGAACATAGATAATTTTTGTCTGAATGCCTCATCATAAAGTAACCATGCCATACCCCCAAAATTACGGTATGCCTCAAGGTTAGAGTCCAAATGCTGAAAGAGCCCAGAGCAAAGATTGGGAAATTTTACACCTAACACAGCAGCATAGCTAGAGAAAGCTTGGATCCAGTTATTAAATGATTTAACTGGGATAGATTTATTTTTATCATCCACATCATCCCTTTTCTCGTATCTATTCTGCTGATCCCTACCAGAAGGTAAAAGGGAGAATATATCAATAAACGATTTGCTCCATATTTGCTCCTTTACCATATGGGACAAATGAAAACCCAAAGGAGAAACCTCGCATGTAAGAGATTCCTTTAAAAGAATCTCCGGCATGCCAGGCTTTAAAACCGCATTATAGCTACCAGAATTAGTATCATTGGAAGAAGATCTGGATGCAGGAGAAAAAACGCCGCTGCCCAGATAATCCTCCAAAGCCTCCCTTACTAAATCTTTTACATTAAGAGGATGGACAGACAAGGGGACACTTAAGCTCTCACCACTTCCGTGAAGCCTCAGGTCCTGCGCGACGGGGATGCCAGCACTCGAGCCTACTCCTGCAGGCGAGTGCGGGCGATGAGAAGGGCGCATCACATCTTGACTAGGCGCCAAAGGTGCATTCAACCAGGATCTGGCAGCTGCAGCAGCGGCAGCTGGAGGGCTTGAGATGACGATCTCACCGCTGATGGGCTCCGCCGAGGGCCAAGATCCCTGGACCGCTACAGCGGTTAGATGGCACCTCTGTCACCCTCGCTGTCGCCGGGACTACTTCCTGGTCGTCCCTGTGTGACGCGCTGGACAAGTCCGCTGCATCAGGCGCCTGAAGATGAGATGACGGCCGACTTCTGTGAAGATCTCGCGGCGGACTCCGGGACTTCTGCCGCGACGACTTCCGCTTGCTACCGCGCCCAGCTTGAACGGCTTCCTGGACAAGCAAAGATGGCGGCGCCGGTGAGTACACGACTCTCGCCCTCCGACTTCTCCTGGGGCTCCAACTTGCGCGCGCCAGTGTTGAAGACGACTCTGTAAGATGAGGGGAAGGCGTCGACCGTGGAGCAGGAGAAGCCGAAACCTCATGCTCAAAGGTAGGTTTTATAGCCGGTCTCATAGCCAGGCAACTCCGCAACCAGTCAGTGCCACCCTCCTCCTCCGCTCGCTAGATCAGCTGCTGCAGGAGAGAATCCATCAGCTGTCTTCAATCTTCATCAGGTGACTGGCAACCAGTCGTTGAAACAGCTGATTTTTATAGAAGAAATCCTTCCCGCACTTTTTGTTTAAACCAATCAAAACCTCTGAAAACTGTGGGAATACACCCAGCTGAAACCAGTTAGAACCTGCTCGTGAATATCACAGCTTTCTAAATAAATTAACCCTTTCTTGCTCAAACCACTTAACTTAATAAACACCTTCAAACAGAGGGTGGGGAAAAACAGGAGGAGTGGGGTGGGGAGAGGCTGTGTTATCATGCGACCCCCCCTTGCATATTTCAAAGGGGGGGCGTTCATTCTTTGTGACACTGAAAATATTTTTTAGATTACACCACCATGACACTGATGTCTCGTGATAGTTGCCCGGCAGATAGGACAGGTGTGACTATACAGAAGCCATGTATTTAAACATCCCCTGTGAAATGAGTGCCGGCAGGATAAACCCGTGAGACTGGGCAATCTTCAATGTCATTTTGTGTGGTGGTACTTGAGGCTACTTCTCCTGGGGTGATAGAGTCTTCTGGTTCTCTCCTGCCTGACTGGTTGTTGGTATTATTTCCAATGTAGTGTTCAATGTCCGTCATCAAAGTAAGGTGCCTCATCCTCTCTAATAACAAGTTGTTCCCTTCGTAGTCATTATAGTAATTATAGGCTGTCACTAAAAGGAGTCCAAGGTCCTCAAGTGTTTGCTGAATTGATGGTGTTCTTGAGTCTCCTCCTTGATTGCTTCTCCTAGAAGGTGTACTGTTGTTAGTAATGGGTCCTGAAAAAGAAATGGTGTAGACATAGTCAACCTAAACAAATCTCCATGGGACTATTACATCAAGTAAATGGTACCATTAGCTAGTAAGTCTTACTGGTCCTTACCCAGAGACTACAATGTATAGGCGGAAATTGTATGGAATTGTTATATGAAGTCTATATTATATATAAAAACATCTACATGTCTACATGTACTTTTTCTGCTATTACTACTATGATATGTCGCAGCCATAGGAGTCCAAAACCCAAGCTTTGAATGATGTCTTCTCCTTCGTTCTCCTTTTATTTTGTATGTAATGTACCATTGATGCTAGTGGAGAGTGGTCGTCACTATCAAATAGTAGTGGTGATGCCTCAGTACAAGAGAGAATAGCGTTTTGTCTGTTGTTGTCAGTGTTATTTCACACAACAATGAAATGGGAATGGAGGACAAGACATGAGACAATATACTGGGGGACATAATGGAAAAAAATAGTAGGGGACAACACACAGGTTAAGTATGACCAGAGTTTATGGTCACCAACATCCTCCCCCTACCAGGAACATCTGCCAGTTGTTGATGATCTACATTGAGAGGTAGCTTAGGACTAAGGCTCGAGATAATAGCATTTTTAAGAGCACAAGGGGGTTTTACCTTGTGGATCTACAAAGAGAGAATAATCATTTGGAGGCACAAGGAGAGTATCAACTGCCCTCAACTGAATACTTTTTTTTAATTTTTTTTTTATTGAAGAAGGCTGATGAGCGTTTGGCACGTGAATGATGACAGGAGGGGGTTGCAGAGCTCAGAGGCGCGGCGTTCTTGGAAGCACAGCAGGCTTTTTTTTCCCTAACTTTGTGTGCGCATTGCGGCTAGCCAATCAGGGCTCTGGAAACACCCACAATGTCCTGACACAACGACTTATGTCATTGGCTGCTGAAGTCACATGTCCCTCTGCATATATATAGCGGACATCTTGTTTTAGCGCCATTTTGATACTGATACAGCACAGAGAGGCCGCTTATGATGCTGCCACTGTTACTAGCAAGATTTCAGCTATTTAGTTAAGCGGTTGTATGTCAGTCAGATAGTGTAGCTAGATAGTGTCCAATGTGGCTGTAAAATTTACCTTCCGGAATTTTTTTTTTTTTTGCCATTACTGAGATTCTTAGACAAAACCAACAGGGCACATCTCCTACCAGTGTGTTGTGCACTGCTTCTATAGTGCTCCGTGCACAAGTATAGCATTCTAAATAATATTATTTCAGTAGCTAAATGTGAAACAGCCTGCTGTATCCCATCCTGTAGCTAGTTAGATAGGTGGTTGCATTATCAGTCAGATAGGTGCAGATAGATACTGTCCGGTGTGGCTGTAAAATTTACCTTCTGGATTTTTTTTTTCATTTTTTTTTTTTTTTTTTTTTTTGGGGGGGGGGGGGGGAGGCATTACCCAGGTTCTCGGACAAAGCCAGCAGGGCACATGTCCTGCAGGTGTGTTGTGCACTGCTTCCGTAGTGCTCCATGCATGAGTATAGCATTCTAAATAATATTATTTCAGTAGGTACATGTGAAAAAGCCTGCAGTATCCCACATTGTAGCTATCTAGGTGGTCGCATATCAGTCAGATAGTGTAGCTAGTGTCCAGTGTAGCTGTAAAATTTACCTTAATTTTTTTTTGGGGGGGGGTGCAATTCTGAGGTTCTCAGACAAAGCTGGCCGGGCACATGTCCAGCAAGTGTGTTGTGTACTGCTTATATTGTGCTCCATGCACAAGAATCGCACTGCTCTTCCATTGATTTCTGCCCAGACCAGAGGGCACGTGGAAACAAGGCTGTGGGGATTTTCACTCCTCCTCCTCTGTTCTTCACGCTCCGAGCGGTGCCCCTCAAGCTCAGAGCCACCTAGTTTAAAGGAGGGCGTGGGGATGGTCGGCTCCGCCGGGGACACGATCGAGCAATGTGGCCGGATTCTCCACGAGTGTAGCATATACGAGGGCTTCTCCTCCTGCTAGTTTCACCCTCCCTTCAGGGGGCAGCTTCTCTGTCTCGCACCAGAGGGCCAGGCCCAGAATTAAGCAGGATTTTCTTGAGAAAAGAACACTTATCAGTCTGATGAGGACCTGCTTGAAGGGTCGTCTTCTCCAATGTAGGCGCCGAGAAACAGCGGCACTTGTCATCCCTCTGTTGTCCGTGGGCTGAGTAGTCTCTAGGAGCCCGCTGCCTGGGGTTTTGGGAGTTAATGTGATATGCACAGGCTCTGAGTCTTTAGCTTTTACAGCACAGCAGGAATCAGGGGCTCTGCACTGTTAAGTCTCTCACCAGGAATCACAGTCTCTGTACTGATACCGCGGGTACCAGGGGGTCGCAGTCTCTACACGGGCCAATGTCTCTATGTCCCTTCCTTTCGGGGAGGATGATGTCACGCTTGGAGGCAAGGGAGATTCTCTCTATCAGGTAAGGCACTCACATTCAATATATCTGAATCTAGGCGAGGAGGGGGAGCTCAGAACCCGAATTCAGGGGAGCTTCCTTACACTTTATGTATCCTGGTCTGGAGGAGGAGCCAGTCAGTCTGAGTGAGTCTAGAGGAGAGAGTGAGAAGAGAAGGACGTCTGGAGCAGATGTAGGGGCCGTGCAGCCACGAAGGAGCTGCTACTCCTGGAAAGAGAGATAAGGAGAGGAGTTGAATTGTGAAGGAGCTTAGAGGGAAGAAGCACAGAGGAGGAAGAGGCTCAGGAGGGGAACAGCGGAAGGACACCCTAGGAGCCAGAGTGCAGAAACTGGGTACCGGGAGCCTGAGATCATGTTGTTCTCCCGGACACGCGACAGAACCGGAGGGCATAGGACTGTATGTCAATTGCCTGCACCAAGTCTGAGGTGAAGCAGTAAATTGAGAGCCCGGGTCATGATAGAGACCCTACAAACAGGCTCGAACTGCCTATCATACAGACATCTGTCTGAGGACAGGAGAGAGGGGACTTGAAATAAGCTTCAAGCGGCAGGGACTTAATCAACTAAATAGCGCTTGTAGGAAAGGCTTACGGACCTCACCTGGGAGAGGGATCTCATTGCCTCCAAGGCGGCCGGACCACAGCTTCCCTGCTCTTGGTACCCTGGACTGAGGACTGCTTTCACCAGTAAACCAGGTAAAGACTGCAAACCTGTGTCCTAGTTCTTTGCCACACCATTCACCATACCATTGGTGCCTTACACTTTGGAAGCCCTGGGGACCTTGCTTCACTTGTGGGAAGCGTCACCATCTTGCTGCATACCACCACCCCAGAGGACCCCTTTAGGCAGCATTGGTCCCCACTGACCGAACACCACAGGTGGCGTCACGAATAATAGACTTTATTCACAAATCCCCTTAAAGACCTTCCCCTTTACTTGGGCGCCCAGGTCCATGGACCAGGTCGCAGCCTCCGTGACATCCCCTTTTAGACCGGACCCGATACCGAGTACCCCGCTGTCCTGGTAGGGCGACTCACATTCCTAACCTATTGCTGGGTGACACATTCTATTTAGGGCTTCTCCTCCAATATGGAGGTGCCTGAGCTACGTTGTTAGTTTGCCTTGCATGCTTGCTAGTTGTAAGGTTCCCCAGGTCCGTCTGTCTGCTTGTCTACCCTGTACCCATCTGCTATTACCTGTCTATGCCCATCTAATCATACCTTTCTGCGCTTTTCTGCATCAGCTGGTTAAGATCGTACTTGCCAGCACCCATCTGTCCTAACACCCGGTCCAGACCGCACCTGCCAGTGCTTTTCTGTTCCTCAGCTGGTCACATCTGCACCCATGGTTCCAGAGTCCCTACAGTGCCTGCCTGCATTTTTCATCCCTCCTTTGGGCCTTAGCAGCTTACCCGCTGTAGGGGTCAGCTGCCAGATTCTGTAGGTCAGCCATGGAGTAGGGTCACAGTTTTCGCCTGCGGACACTTGTCCATGTATCGGTTTGGTAGGTCACCTAGTTACGCCCCTTCCAGGCTTTCAGATGGATATGGAACAGTGATTCACCACCTTGCCCGTTACAGTCTCCATCTGCTGTGTTGGCTGTAGTGGAAGGGACGTCAGTCCCCGCTATACTAATCCTACTTTATTGCAATTGATGCCACTTTGTTGGTGTCTTCCACTAATTTTGTAAATGTGTAGACTCCTGGTTGGATCTCCTTCATGTGTGTTGCCTGTTGCAGTAGGCCTCCGAGACAGTCAGGCCTCCACTTCCTGGTACTGAACTACCCGTGTTCCTATCCTTAAATTTTTCTGACAATGGTAGTCTAGAAAACTGATATTTGTGCCACATGAGTGTGGCTCAGCATGAAAGCAGGTAGAGGTGTTGTTTGTGTTATTAGGGCTCCCAGCAAAGGGGCCCTACACCGATCCCTCACCCACCCCGTCTTACTGTGATGTTCATTGGAAAGCTGTAAATGCTGTCCCAGACCCTGATACTTCATGCCTGGCTGACTGCTGCAGTTCAATTCTGCAATTTGTACTGTGGGTGAATTGAGGCCCCTTTCCTGGTGTCTGTCCCTCATTTGATGTGTTTTGGCAGCATTTGCGGCCCTTCTAAGGTGTTGTGCATGCATTTATTTTTGCCTCCCATTGACTATAATGGTGTTCGGTAATGTTCGGCGAATATTCAACGAATTAATCGTCGAATATTGCACATTCGGCAAACCTAATCTGAATCAAATATTGAAATATTCGCTCATCTCTACTCTTGAACCAAAAGGGTTAACTGGTGCAATATAGTGGCTTCTGACCAATAAGTCTTTAAGATTTTTTGATCTACGTGTGGTCATCAGTGGATGGTCAGCCAGAAAGGTTCCCAAGGAGGGTTCAGTACTCAGTATTGGCCAGTGCTTTTAAAGAATTGCTCTGATATTGTTCCACTCATGATTGAACACAGAGATTGTGTATTTTCTCATCACCTTTCTCCTTTTTGCTCTGATATGAAAGATGGTTACAGGGAGTGGACTATTGTACCCATAAGAAACACATCGCTTGCTGTAACCCCTCTGCTTAAATCGGGTTTTGAGATCATCCGCCTGCATCTCGAATCTGTCATCCATAGAACATATCCGCCTCAGGAACTGTCCAACCAGTATGGGCTGATTTTTTATGAATCAAAGAATTTTCTGAAGTCACCTTTCGATACACATCAGTCTGGATGGATGATGTTCTATCCACCTCCAGACTGATGTCCAGAAAATCGATCTTCCGCAGATCATATCTGTAAGTTAGCGTTATATTATAAGGATTAGAATTTAACATAGTCATAAAATCCTTGAGTTGCTGCATCGTTCCACACCAAAAAAATAAAACCTCATCTATATAACGTAGATAATGAGGTTGGCGTACTTGGGCGCACAGGCCGCACCCATGGCCGTACCGTGCTTCTGATAGTAAAAATGATCTTTAAAAATTTAAAAATGATGCATCAGAACAAATTGTAGCAACCCGAGAATAAGCTCACACAAAGGGTTGCCCGCGTTGGAGATCCCAAGGAAGAAGCAGACTGCCTGGAGACTATCATTATGGTCAATGCAGGTATACAGTGTCTCAACGTCAGCTGTTACCAGCAGGGTTCCTTCTTCCACAAAGATGCCATCAACCCTAGTTAGGTCGTCCCCCGTGTCCTTGACGTATAATGGCATAGATTCCACTAGTGGTTTTAAGTAAAAATCAATAAATATACATATTGGGTCTTTATTTTTTTTTACTTAAAACCACTGGTGAAAACTAGTGGTGCATATATAGTTCTGTAATTGTAGTGCTGCCATAATAGGGATCAGCAGTTTGTCTAATGCCTGTGTTTTATGTCAGGGCCTGTTCACACTGTCTTTCTTTACTGCGCCCTGTGGCTTCTGCCTGTATCCCCTATGGAACCATAGATTGCAATGACAGGAGTGGAGTTCAAAGGAATTCCACATGTGATGTTTTTTTTTCTGAACGTGCCCGTCTGTTCCAACAGCCACAAAAAAGTGGACACTTTTTAGTTGAAAAAACACAGACTCTGAGGGTATGTGCACACGATCAATAATCGCTGCGGGTTGGACGCAACCCGCAGTGTCTAGATGTTGCAGCATAGTTCCCATGCCCACTATGCTTGCACAGACACCCACGGCTCACCCGTGGAGACGGACATGCGGCACATCTCTCCAGAACGCAGCATGTCAATTTATCTTGTGGAGACGCAAGCCTCCACAAGGTAAATATCACCCGTACAATGTATTGGACGCGGTGATTCCATACGGTTCAGTGATCACAGAGGATTCACCTGTGTTCAGTAGCCGGCAGCGGACATGTGCTGCGCCCAAAGTGCTGCTAGTTCCTGATCATGTGCACATACTGTAAGAAAATAAATCAGTCAGTTTCAGAAAAAAGAAAAAAATAATAATTTGAACTCTGCTTGTGTAAGTGCAGTCTGTGGCCCTGTCGCGGATTGATGTGAAACCTATTTTAGGGGGATTCAGGCAGAGCCCCCCGGATGCACTGCAGAAGCTCAATGTGAACAGGGCTTAATATCCTAGTGTGTAGAATAGTGCAGTCTACTATACTATTCTGCACTGTCCCAGTGCAGCAGCCAGACACGGACACCAGCCAGAAGACAATTTTTTTAATAAACCTTTTGCTGTCGTCTTTCAGCATTTCTGCAGCGTTTTTTCCCTATTCAAATGAATGGGACACAAAAATGCAAGTGAAAAGGCTGCGAAAAAGCAGAATATTTCCTGCCAACACTGTAGATTAATCCACAGCAAAAATGATGCATATGAACAGACCCTACAGGGGTTTTCTGAGAATGTAAAAATAAATCACATGATAAATCCCCGTGGCTCCAGCACCGATGCTCCGGGGATCTCTGCCAGTATTAGCACTTTGCTGCAGCGGTCTGGTGGCTACACCTTATAGTATAACGGTAAAGTGAATAATAATAACCATCAGGGACCCCGAACCAACGGCCACGGAGTCAGATGGGATTTAGCAGAGTAGCTAGGGGGACATGTAGGACTTTTTTTAATCGCCTTTTATTCTGCTGTTTGTGAGGTAGGATGTAGAAAAAGGCAGCAATTCTGCTAATGTTTTCTATTATTTGACTGTACGGTCCCCTTCACACAACCGTGGATCACGTTTTTCACGGATTCCACGTGTGCCCTATTTAACCTACGGTGCTGCACTCATGTCCGTGTTTTCCCAACAACACAGATGATAAGGGCCAATACAAGTCTATGGGTCCGTGTAAACATGTTGTCCGTGTGCCCCCCCTGTGCCTTTCGTGTTTAACATGGAAAGTATGTGAGAAGCTTTGTAATTTCATTTCCAGTATCCATAGCGGAAAAACATGGATGGCACATGGACGACACACTGATTGAAAACACTGGTTACACCGATATTGGTGTGACACATAAGTGTTTTATATGGACATGGCCTAACAGTGTTGTTGGTGAATATTTCAGGATTGGGGGCCCCAGTTTGAATTTTGCCCAGGGCCCCAATTTGTCAAAAACCGGCCCTTAATGCAGCCCCTATAAAATGTAATGCAGGCACATAGAATACAATGTTATAATGTGGTAGATGAATTATCATGGGGAAAATATATATCTTGAGCTTTAATGGAATTAAGAATAAGTTGTATTTTATTGTAAAAGTATCTTTCTATTTGGATATTTGTAATATGGATGCAAAAAACAAGCTAGGCTACAACTTATTGAAAAAGCCAAATATCAGATACTGCAGGAGAGGCATCATCAGAAAATGATTGGTGGCATGGCAGGAAGAGTGTCTTCAGAAGTTTTTTGGGGTGTTGAGCCAGGTGCACCATCTTCACAAGCTTTTGGTAGCTTTTTAGGAGCAGCATCTTCAAATATTTGCTGTCATATTAGGAGTGGCACTTTCATAAAATCATAGAATGGTAGAGTTGGAAGGGACCTCCTGGGTCATCTGGTCCAACCCTCTGCTCAAAGATGTTGTTGGTGTTTCAGAAGCAACAATTTTAGATGTTATTTGGTGGCATATTAGGAGCAGCATTTTTAGATGCTGTTTGGTGGCATATTAGGAGCAGCATTTTTAGATGCTGTTTGGTGGTATATTAGGAGCAGCATTTTTAGATGCTGTTTGGTGGAATTTTGGAAGCAGCATTTTTTATGCTGTTTGGTGGTATATTAGGAGCAGTATTTTTAGATGCTGTTTGGTGGTATATTAGGAGCAGCATTTTTAGATGCTGTTTGGTGGAATTTTGGAAGCAGCATTTTTTTATGCTGTTTGGTCGTATATTAGGAGCAGCATTTTTAGATGCTGTTTGGAATTTGGGGAGCAGCATTTTTAGATATTGTTTGGTGGAATTTTGGGAGCAGCATTTTTAGATGCTGTTTGTTGGAATTTGGGGAGCAGCATTTTTAGATATTGTTTGGTGGAATTTTGGGACCAGCATTTTTAGATGTTCTTTGGTGGAGTTTTGGGAGCAGCGTTTTTAGATGCTCTTTGGTGGAGTTTTGGAAGCAGCGTTTTTAGATGCTCTTTGGTGGAGTTTTGGAAGCAGCGTTTTTAGATTTTGCTTGGCATGTTATTAAGAGCAGTATCTTCAGAAGTTGATGGTGCCATATTCAGTAGGTCCTTTGTTCTTATGGTCGGATCAGCAATGTTGGTGGTGTGGCGGGAGCAGTATCACTATCACCTGAAAATAAACACACAAATCTGTCAGCATTTTTTTATATTTAAACTTATTTTTCCCATCACATAAGGGCCTAACAAGTGTTGTGAATTCCTTTCTTACTAGTTAGAAGATAGAAGTGTATACATATTGGATAAAACTGAAGAATTTGATCAGAATTTGCCAACTTTCTAATGTGTCCTTTAGCAACTGAATTCTCTCCTTGCTGTAAAAGTTGATGAAAGGAGAGTTTGAAGAAGTTGGATTTCTACATGCCCCCATTCTTTGTGCCCACTGAAAAATTTATTTCTATGACATCACAAGTAACATTAGTGCACTGATATTTCTTCTATGTATCCCAATGGAAATGTAGCATTGTTAGACATTAATTTCTCTCCAGTCATCACTACATGTTTTCTTTTAGTCAAACATGTTTGTTTGTTTTTTAATTATGAAACTTTGGAGCATTTTATGCCCATTTTTAGAACAATAAAGAACAGACAACTTCCTTAATGTGTATGACAACTTAGTTTGCCTGAAACATAAGCAATATGGTGAAATCTGCAACATGTGGACTGCAGAGAAATATTTCAATTTGTAGTTAAGACAAAGTTACTTATTGAGGAGACGTATAACCAGACAATGCTTCTTAGGAAAAAGAGTATGCAAATTAACCTAAACTTCCATATTTTAGTCACATGAAATTATTAGTAGCATTTACAATATATATACTTTTGATATATTGTATCATATTTACAATGTACCACGTGTATAAGTACAGGTACCTAATGTTGTCTGGTGATAGGTGCCCGGCAGATGGGACAGGAATTATTTTCCTGAAGCCAGGTATCTATGCATCTTGAGTGGAAAGTATGTCTGCAGAGTATATTAGTGATGTTTCTTTCCAGGACATCCAAGCATATTGTGCAATTATCACACTCGTTTTCTGTGCTGGTGGTTGCTGGATTTGGTCCTGGGATTGCAGGCATTTCTCTCTCAGCCCTGCTTGTGCTGTTATCAATGTTTTACTCTATGTCTATTGTTATTCGCAGGTATCCTGTCCTCTCTGATGTTTTGTTGTTTCTTTGGAAATCCATATAGTTGTTGTAAATTCTTCCAATTAGCTGGCCAAGGTCCTCGAGTATTTGCTCATCGCTTGGCGTCCTAGAATTTTCATTTCTTCTGCGGGAACATGGACCATTGTTGGTATTGGGTCCTGAAATAGAAATAGCACAGATGTAATCAACTTATGACTGATCTCTGTGGAACTATGACATTAGATATATGGTACCATTGCCTGACAAGTCTTATTTGTCGTGATCATGAGCCACGGATTGAAATGTACAGGTGGATTTGTATAGAAATGCTATATGAAGTGTATATTGTGTGTGAAAACATTGTGTCCTTTCATCCAGGATCTAAACGTTATAGGACTGGAAATGTATAGTAGACCAACTACAGCAAGTGAATGGAGTAATGGACATGACACCTTTTACTGATGCAACAACTCTATATACAGTATACACATTGTATTCTTATGTCTTTGATGTAGGTTGAGCTTTGGGGAGGGAGAACCTGAATTTGAAGAGTCAGTGGTTGAATTTACCAGAATTCTGAAGCCTGTTGCTCTTTCTGTCTCTCCTACCTGGCATATTGCTACATCTCTCTGCTGTAGAAATCCTTGTTAGACATGGGAGCCAAAACTCAATGATCCACAAGTGTCTCACTGAGAAATGGCACTGGGATGCTGATGTGGAAGAGGTTTATGCTGAGAATTCCACATGTCACAGTCACTAAAGTTCTGCCTATCATGGTGACTAGTGTTGAGCGATACCTTCCGATATCGGAAAGTATCGGTATCGGATAGGATCGGCCGATATTCAAAAAATATCGGATATCGCCGATACCGATACCCGATCCCAATGCAAGTCAATGGGACCAAAATATCGGAATTAAAATAAACCCTTTCTTTCCTTGTAGGTTCATTCTACATGAAGGAAAACAACTAAGAATAATGCAGGATGTATTTGGGGAGGTGGCGGAGACATTAAAGTCATAGAGGTTTAGCCCAATCAAATAGAATAGCATGTTTTTTGTTTTTTTTTAAAGCCGTTCGGAGTGACAAAGATATTGACTATGTAAATTTTTTTTTTATTTTGTCAGATATTGATGTTTCACTATTCCACGCCCTTCCCCTTCTTTTTTTTTTACTTTTCCCACATTTTCATCTTCATCATCATCAGCATCTTTGACATCAACTTCTTCTTCACCTTATTCATCTTCTTCTTCATCCTTTACCTTTTTTTTTTTTAATACATTCTTCATATTCATTTTATTCAACTATTATTATTCTTCCTATTCTACATATTCATTTTATTCAACTGTTATTATTCTTCCTATTCTACTTCTTCATCATATTCTCATTTGTGACAGGCATTCCCGTAGTTGTTATCTATAAAAGTTGGAAGATTACACCTTCCGTTCTGCCAGTCACAAAAGTTACATTTGTCCGCGTTCAGTTTGGCCTGCAGCATCAGGCTTTATCCAGGGGCACCACGAGGAGGAACGGACTCACCCCCATACACTGCTTAGTCTTCTTCTGCATATAATTTAGATAATATCTTTTGCTCTGATATTAAGTGTTATGCTTAATGTTCTTCTGCTCTTTGTTCTGCAGCCTCTTGTTCTTCTGCTTCTCGGTCTACCATGTCGTCGTCTCCAGGGTCGTCGTCTCCAGGGTCGTCGTCTCCAGTGTCGTCGTCTCCGCCGTCGTCGTCTCCACCGTCGTCGTCTCCGCCGTCGTCGTCGTCGTCATCGGGGTGGTCTTCCGGGTCGTCGACGTTAGGGTCTTCAACTTGGAAATGTAGCAGAAGGTACAAGAAGGCTGAGAAAATGCCAAGAACCAGCTGATGGAACTGGAACTCGGATGGCTACCCAAAGGTTCAAGAGCCTATGGAACTACCGAGGACCAGCTGACGTTACTGGAACCCGGTTACTAAGCAGGAGGTACCCGTGCCTGAAAGCACTACCAAGGACCACCTGACGTTGGTGGAACTTGGATACCCAGAAGGAGGCACCTAAGCCAAAGGCTCTGCCCGGAACCAGCTGACGATACTGGAACCAGGATGGGGAGCAGAAGGTTCAAGAGCAAAAGACACTGCCGAGAACCAGCTGACGGTGCTGGAACCAGGTGGTGGACCCGAAGGCCCACAGGAGAGGAGAGAACAGCTAGGCCGCGAGGCAGCCGCAGTTACCGAACTCCAACCGTCCTACAGGGGGAGCAGGGCCTACTGGCACTACAGAACCAGCCTTGACTACCAGTTCACGCAGCCCACATAGGAAGCTCCTAAACTGGAGGCACCCTGGAGTTGGCTAACCCGACAGCACCACGACGGGGCAAGCATAGGCGTCTCAGTGAGCTTGACACTACCCGGAAACAGCTGACGGTGCTGGAACCAGGTTTGGCACGAGGGAGTACCTGTGACAAAAACACTGCTGAGAACCAGCTGGCGGTGCTGGAACCCAGATGCGTTGCCCCAGTGTGCAAGAGCCAATGGCACGACCGAGGACCAGCTGACGGTGCTGGAACCCGGTTAGTAAGCTGTAGGTGCCCGCGCTTAAAAGCACTACCAAGGACCGCCTGACGTTGGCGGAACTCGGATACCCAGGAGGAGGCACCTAAGCCAAAGGCTCGGCCCGGAACCAGCTGACGGTGCTGGAACCAGGTGGTGGACCCCAAGGCCCACAGGAGAGGAGAGAACAGCTAGGCCGCGAGGCAGCCGCAGTTACCGAACCCCAACAGTCCTACAGGGGGAGCAGGGCCTACTGGCACTACAGAACCAGCCTTGACTACCAGTTCACGCAGCCCACATAGGAAGCTCCTAAACTGGAGGCACCCTGGAGTTGGCTAACCCGACCGCACCACGACGGGGCAAGCATAGGCGTCTCAGTGAGCTTGACACTACCCGGAAACAGCTGACGGTGCTGGAACCAGGTTTGGCACGAGGGAGTACCTGTGACAAAAACACTGCCGAGAACCAGCTGGCGGTGCTGGAACCCAGATGCGTTGCCCCAGTGTGCAAGAGCCAATGGCACGACCGAGGACCAGCTGACGGTGCTGGAACCCGGTTAGTAAGCTGTAGGTGCCCGCGCTTAAAAGCACTACCAAGGACCGCCTGACGTTGGCGGAACTCGGATACCCAGGAGGAGGCACCTAAGCCAAAGGCTCGGCCTGGAACCAGCTGACGGTGCTGGAACTAGGTGGTGGACCCGAAGGCCCACAGGAGAGGAGAGAACAGCTAGGCCGCGAGGCAGCCGCAGTTACCGAACCCCAACAGTCCTACAGGGGGAGCAGGGCCTACTGGCACTACAGAACCAGCCTTGACTACCAGTTCACGCAGCGCACATAGGAAGCTCCTAAACTGGAGGCACCCTGGAGTTGGCTAACCCGACCGCACCACGACGGGGCAAGCATAGGCGTCTCAGTGAGCTTGACACTACCCGGAAACAGCTGACGGTGCTGGAACCAGGTTTGGCACGAGGAAGTACCTGTGACAAAAACACTGCCGAGAACCAGCTGGCGGTGCTGGAACCCAGATGCGTTGCCCCAGTGTGCAAGAGCCAATGGCACGACCGAGGACCAGCTGACGGTGCTGGAACCCGGTTAGTAAGCTGTAGGTGCCCGCGCTTAAAAGCACTACCAAGGACCGCCTGACGTTGGCGGAACTTGGATACCCAGGAGGAGGCACCTAAGCCAAAGGCTCGGCCCGGAACGAGCTGACGGTGCTGGAACCAGGTGGTGGACCCAAAGGCCCACAGGAGAGGAGAGAACAGCTAGGCCGCGAGGCAGCCGCAGTTACCGAACCCCAACAGTCCTACAGGGGGAGCAGGGCCTACTGGCACTACAGAACCAGCCTTGACTACCAGTTCACGCAGCCCACATAGGAAGCTCCTAAACTGGAGGCACCCTGGAGTTGGCTAACCCGACCGCACCACGACGGGGCAAGCATAGGCGTCTCAGTGAGCTTGACACTACCCGGAAACAGCTGACGGTGCTGGAACCAGGTTTGGCACGAGGGAGTACCTGTGACAAAAACACTGCCGAGAACCAGCGACTTGTATTTTTAAGGAGACGCAGCATAGGTGTCCCAAATAACGCCTTTGTGCTTGGCGCAGCTTCCTGAGCGTTGTTTTTTGCTGTACAGGAGTCTGCGCTCTTGTGTTATCCCTTGGCAATGCCCTGTTAGCGCTGCCCGTCTTATGACCTCATTTCATGTTGGCCGCTGCGGTTAACGATGGCCATAAATCCCAGACCCACAGTGCCTTTTCATAAAGTCACACTGCCGTGCTGGGATTCGTGGCCTTGAGCAGTAAATATTTTCGACGCTCACACACGTCCTTACACCTGCTTCAGACTGGGCGGCCTCTGCTGATCCCTTTTCGCATGCCGCGGCCATGAGGCTGCACAGTCTGAAGAAGGCGGAAGGAGATGAGTGACGACAGGCGAACATATGCACTGCTCGTGCCCATAAACCACACCCTCGCTGACAAAATAAATAAGACAACGAGGTGCGTTGTTTCACGCAGGGCGGATGCACAGGCGCAGCCAGCTAACCATGATGTCAAAAGACGGGAAGCGCTACCAAGGGGGGTGCTGCGTATCATTAGAAAGGAAAGTCACACCTCAGGGACAGTGGAATGGTCTCAATGAGACACATTTTGTACGTGTTGAGTTCCACGTGGGCAAGGAGAAAAACTCAGCCACCTTGTACAAATGCAGCAGTACTGCTGAACAAGGTGGCTGTTATACATAGAAACACCTGGGGGTGGGGGGCAGGCTCCCTTCAATTTCAGTTCATGTGCCTGCATGGCGTTTGCAGGTCACGTTGCCGGCTACACAGCTGGGGAACAGCTGGCGGTGCTGAACCCCACTGACACATTGGCTGGTGTTTTTCTCTGTGCAGCTAGCACTTCCAGGCTAAAACTGGCGGTGTTATGAGCCCAGGGTCAGCAGGAGGAGGAGAGGAGCAGAGTGTAAGCCGAAGCCTGCACTGGTGGCAGCTTTTGTTCTGCTGTGCCTGCGTGGCGTTTGCAGGTCACGTTGCCGGCTACACAGCTGGGGAACAGCTGGCGGTGCTGAACCCCACTAACACATTGGCTGGTGTTTTTCTCTGTGCAGCTAGCAATTCCAGGCAAAAACTAGCGGTGTTAGAGCCCAGGGTCAGCAGGAGGAGGAGAGGAGCAGAGTGTAGGCCGAAGCCTAGTTGAACCAATTTCAAAGGTAACCTTTAACTCCCCTCAGGTGTTGCAAGGTACAAGAGCCACACCTCGTGCAGCATTAATGCTGCACAAGTAAAAGGTTGCTCTCTTAATTATTCTTCTTGCACACGCTGAATAAAACACGTACACTATTTAGCCCATTCTACTGTAAAACAGTAGTGGAGGCGTGACTTGTCTTTTTAAAGAAAAGCAGCCCAGGTGTCGAAAATAACACCTTGGTGCATGGGCGCAGCTTCCTGAGCGTTGTTATTTGCTGTACAGGAGTCTGCACTCTTGTTATCCCTTGGCCATGCGCTGTGAGCACTTCCTGTCTTCTGACCTCATTTCATGTTGGCCGATGCGGTTAGCGGTGGACATGAATCCCAGACCCACAGTGTGTTTGGAAAAAATCACACTGCGTGGCTGGGATTCGTGCCCTTGTGCAGTTAATATGTTTGCCGCTCACACATGTCCTTACACCTGCTTCAGACTGGGCGGCCTCATCTGATCCCTTATCGCATGCCGCGGCCATGAGGCCGCCTAGTCTGAAGAAGGCGGAAGGAGATGAGTTAAGACAGGCGAACATATGCACTGCACATGCCCATCAATAACACCCTCGCAGCCAAAATATATGAGACAACGAGGGGCGTTGTGTTGGGCAGGGCGGACGCACAGGCACAGGCAGCCAACCAATGATGTCAGAAGACGGGCAGCGCTACCAAGGGTGGTGCTGCGTATCATTAGAAAGGAAAGTCACACCTCAGGGACAGTTGAATGGTCTCTAATGAGACACATTTTGTACTTGTTGAGTTCCACGTGGGCAAGGAGAAAAAGTCAGCCACCTTGTACAAATGCAGCAGTACTGCTGTACAAGGTGGCTATTATACATAGAAACACCTGGGGGTGGGGGGCAAGCTCCCTTCAATTTCAGTTCATGTGCCTGCGTGGCGTTTGCAGGTCACGTTGCAAGCTACACAGCAGGGGAACAGCTGGCGGTGCTGAACCCCACTAACACATTGGCTGGTGTTTTTCTCTGTGCAGCTAGCAATTCCGGGCAAAAACTAGCGGTGTTAGAGCCCAGGGTCAGCAGGAGGAGGAGATGAGCAGAGTGTAGGCCGAAGCCTCCACTGGTGGCAGCTTTTGGTTGGTTGTGCCAGCGTGGCTTGTGCTGGACACGATGCCGGCTACACAGCAGGGGAACAGCTGGCGGTGCTGAACCCCACTAACACATTGGCTGGTGTTTTTCTCTGTGCAGCTAGCAATTCCGGGCAAAAACTAGCGGTGTTAGAGCCCAGGGTCAGCAGGAGGAGGAGAGGAGCAGAGTGTAGGCCGAAGCCAGCACTGGTGGCAGCTTTTGGTTGGTTGTGCCAGCGTGGCTTGTGCTGGACACGATGCCGGCTACACAGCAGGGGAACAGCTGGCGGTGCTGAACCCCACTAACACATTGGCTGGTGTTTTTCTCTGTGCAGCTAGCAATTCCGGGCAAAAACTAGCGGTGTTAGAGCCCAGGGTCAGCAGGAGGAGGAGAGGAGCAGAGTGTAGGCCGAAGCCAGCACTGGTGGCAGCTTTTGGTTGGTTGTGCCAGCGTGGCTTGTGCTGGACACGATGCCGGCTACACAGCAGGGGAACAGCTGGCGGTGCTGAACCCCACTAACACATTGGCGGGTGTTTTTCTCTGTGCACCTAGCACTTCCAGGCTACAACTGGCGGTGTTATAGCCCAGGGTCAGCAGGAGGAGGAGAGGAGCAGAGTGTAGGCCGAAGCCTAGTTGAACCAATTTCAAAGGTAACCTTTAACCCCCCCTCAGGTGTTGCAAGGTACAAGAGCCACACCTTGTGCAGCATTAATGCTGCACAAGTAAAAGGTTGCTCTCTTCATTTTTCTCCTTGCACACGCTGAATAAAACACGTACACTATTTAGCCCATTATACTGTCAAACAGTAGTGGAGGCGTGACTTTTCTTTTGAAGAAGACGCAGCACAGGTGTCAAAATTTACACCTAGGTGCTGGGCGCAGACTCCTTACTGTTATTTGCAGTACAGGAGAGTGCGCTCTTGTGTTATCCCTTGGCAATACCCTGTTAGTGCAGGCCGTCTTATGACCTCATTTCATGTTGGCCGGTGCGCTTAGCGATGGCCATAAATCCCAGACCCACAGAGCCTTTCCATAAAGTCACACTGCGGTGCTGGGATTCGTGGCCTTGTGCAGTAAATATGTTCGCCGCTCACACATGTCCTTACACCTGCTTCAGACTGGGCGACCTCAGCTGATCCCTTATTGCCTGCCACGGCCATGAGGCCACACAGTCTGAAGAAGGCGGAAGGAGGGGAGTGAAGACAGGCGAACATATGCACTGCTCGTGCCCATCAATCACACCCTCGCAGTCAAAATATATGAGACAACGAGGGGCGTTGTGTCGGGCAGGGCGGACGCACAGGCACAGCCAGCCAACCAATGATGTCTGAAGACGGGCAGCGCTAACAATGGGGGTGCTGCGTGTCATTAAAAAGGAAAGTCACACCTCAGGGACATTGTAATGGTCTCTAAAGAGACACATTTTGTACGTGTTGAGTTCCACGTGGGCAAGGAGAAAAAGTCAGCCACCTTGTACAAATGCAGCAGTACTGCTGTACAAGGTGGCTGTTATACATAGAAACACCTGGGGGTGGGGGGCAGGCTCACTTCAATTTCAGTTCATGTGCCTGCGTGGCGTTTGCAGGACACATTGCCAGCTACACAGCAGGGGAACAGCTGGCGTTGCTGAACCCCACTGACACATTGACTGGTGTTTTTCTCTGTGCAGCTCGCATGTCCGGGCAAAAACTGGCGGTGTTAGAGCCCAGGGTCAGCAGGAGGAGGAGAGGAGCAAAGTGTAGGCCGAAGCCTGCACTGGTGGCAGCTTTTGGTCAGTTGTGCCAGCGTGGCTTGTGCTGGACAAGATGCAAGCTACACAGCAGGGGAACAGCTGGCGGTGCTGAACCCCATTGACACATCAGCTAGTGTTTTTTCTGTGTAGACAACACTTCCAGGTGGCAACTGACAGTGTTGAAACCCAGGGAATCAAAGAGGAGCAGAGTGTAGGCCGAAGCCTGCAGTGGAGCAAGTTGAAAGGGAACCTTTAACCCCCCCCCCAGGCATTTGTTGCTGAAAGAGCCATCTTGTACAGCAGTAATACTGCACATGGCAAATGGTGGCTCTGAAAATTATGCTCCTTGCAAACGCTGAAGTACACACTCATATAATGTGTCCCCTCACACTGTCAAACTGTCCCGGAAGTGGGACTTTCCTTTGTAATGTGACACAGCAAAGCCGTCATTCCAACCCCCTTGGTGCCGTGCGCCACCTCCTCAACGTTGTTTGGTTCTGTCACGGAGCCCGCGCTGTAATGTTATCCCTTGGCCATGCACAGTTAGCGGTGCCCGTCTTCTGACATCATGTAGGTGTCAGGCTGGCAGTGCCTGTGCGTCCAAGCTGCCCGAGATCCAACATTGCAGTGTCATCTAATGTAGTCCCACTGCGGGCCAGGGATCCATGGGCATGCGCAGTGCATATCATCGCCTCTCACTCACCTACTTCCTGCTTCTTCAGACTGTGCGGCGTCACGGCCGTGGCATGCTATTAGGGATCAGCTGACGCCGCCTAGTCTGAAAAAGCGTGAAGAAGGGGAGTGAGAGGCTAGTATATGCACTGCGCATGGCCATGGATACCAGGCCCACTGTGGGATCACATTAGACGACACTGCGAGGTGTGATTTCGGGCAGCGTGGACGCACAGGCGCAGCCAGGACGACAACAAATGATGTCAGAGGACGGGCAGCGCAAACTGTGCATGGCCAAGGGATAACATAACAGCGCAGGGTCCATGACGGAATCAAACAACGCTAAGGAGCCAGCGCACGGTGGCAAGGGGGTAGCAATGACGGCTGTGCTGCGTCACATTACAAAGGAAAGTCCCACCTCCGGGACGGTTGGACGGTGTGAGGGTACACATTACATGAGTGTGTAGTTCAGCGTTTGCAAGGAGCATAATTTCAAGAGCGACCTTTCCCTTGTGCAGTATTAGTGCTGCACATGGTGGCTCTTTCAGTAACAAACGCCTAGGGGGGGGGGGGGGGACAGGTCCCCTTACATTTTAGTTGTGCCAGCGTGGCGGTCGCATGACACGTTGCCGGATACACAGCTGGGGATCAGCTGACGTTACTGAACCCCAATAACAGATGAGCGACTGTTAACTGTGCACACAGCACTTCCAGGCACCAACTGGCGGTGTTAGAGCCCAGGGACAGCAGGAGGAGCAGATTGGAGGTATTGCCGCACACACAGCTGGGGATCAGCTGACGTTACTGAACCCCAATAACAGAGGAGCGACTGTTAACTGTGCACACAGCACTTCCAGGCACCAACTGGCGGTGTTAGAGCCCAGGGTCAGCAGGAGGAGCAGAGGAACAGAGTGTAGGCCGAAGCCTGATTGGAGCAAGTTGAAAGGGAACCTTTAACCCCCCCCCCCAAGACGTTTGTAGCTGAAAGAGCCATCTTGTGCAGCACTAAGGATGCAAAAGGAAAAGGTTGCTCTTTTAATTATGCTCCTTGCAAACACTGAAGTAAACACTAAAAATGTGTCCCCTTATACCGTTCAACTGTCCCGGAGGTGCGAATTTCCTTCGTAATGGGACACAGCACAGCTGTCATTCCTATCCCCTTGGTGCCGTGCGCTGCCTCCTCAGCGTTGTTTTAAGCTGTCACGGAGCCTGCGCTGTTCTGTTAGCCCTTGGCCATGCCCAATTAGCGCTGCCTGTCTTCTGACATAATTTGGTGTCAGGCTGTCAGTGCCTGTGCGTCCACGCTGCTCCAGATCCCACCTCGCAGTCTCGTCTAACGTAATCCCACTGCGGGCCTTGGATCCATGGGCATGCACAGTGCATATACTCGACTCTCACTCCCCTCCTTCCCGCTTCTTCAGACTGTGCGGTGTCACGACCGTGGCATGCTATTAGGGATCAGCTGACGGCGCACAGTCTAAAGAAGGCGGAGGGAAATGAGCGAGAGCCCGAGGGGAAGATATGCACTGCGCATGCCCATGGATCCCAGGCCCGCAGTGTGATTCAATCAGAAGACACTGCGAGGCGGGATCCCGGGCAGTGCGGCCGCACAGGCGCAGTCAGCCTGACACCAAATTATGTCAGAAGACAGGCAGCGCAAATAGGGCATGCCCAAGGGATAACAGAACAGTGCAGGCTCCGTGACAGCTTAAAACAACGCTGAGGAGGCAGCGCATGGCACCAAGGGGGTAGGAATGACGGCTGTGCTGCGTCACATTACGAAGGAAAGTCCCAGCTCCGGGACGGTATAACGGTATCAGTGAACACATTTTATAAGTGTTAAGTTCTGCGTGTGCAAGGAGCTAAACCAAAAGAGCTACCCTTTCCTTGTGCACAGCTGGGGATCAGCTGACGTTACTGAAACCCAATAACACTGGGTCGTATGTTTTTACTGTGCAGCCTGCACTTCTGAGCCGCAACTGGCGGTGTTGGAGCCCAGGAATAGCAGTTCAGGTGGTAGAAAGATGAACACAGCAGGAGACCTGGATGACACCCAATTACTTAATCAGGCAGAGGAGTGGCAAATTCCTGCGAGATCCAGGCCTGGTTCATTTTCAGGAAAGTAAGCCGGTCAACGTTATCGGAGGACAGTCGCATGCGACGGTCTGTTAGTACACCACCTGCGGCACTAAAGACACGTTCCGATAAGACACTAGCCGCAGGGCAAGCCAGCACCTCCAATGCATACTGGCTTGGCTCTGGCCATGTATCCAGCTTAGAGACCCAAAACTTGAACGGGGAAGAGCCGTCTGGGAGTACAGTAAGAGGGCAAGCCATGTAGTCTGTCACCATCTGACGGAACCGTTGCCTCCTGCTGACTGGAGCCGCCGGTTATGGTGTAGACATTTGGGTCGGGCACACAAAAGTGTGCCAGAGTTGTGCCATACTGGGCTTGCCTTGGGCAGAGGCACTGCTTCTGCTCCCTCTTTGGGCAGAGCCTCCCCCACTGCCTCGACGCATTGAGCTGCTTTGTAAAGCACTAGCAGCACTCCTCTCAGTTGGACAGGAGAAGATGATGGAATTCACCAGTGTGTCGTGGTACTCCCGCAATTTACGCTCCCGGGTCAACGCTGGGATGAGGTTTTGGACGTTGTCCCGGTAGCGAGGATCGAGGAGGGTGAACACCCAATAATCAGGCATGTTGAGAATGTGGTCGATGCGGCGGTCGTTTCTCAGGCACTGCAGCATGAAATCCACCATGTGCTGCAGAGTGCCAACTGGCCCAGAAACGCTGTCCCCTGCTTGAGACATGATCTCTGCCCGCTCGTCATCACCCCACCCTCGCTGTACACACTGACCACTGGACAATTGTGTCGCTCCCTCCTCTGGACGGAGCTCTTCCTCCATTGACTCCTCCTCATCCTCCTCACAAATTGGCCCCTGCGTACCCCTTTGTGAGGAACCACGTGGCGCTGACTCTCCAGAAGCTGATGGAAAAGGTGACTCCTCATCCTCCACCTCTTCCACAACATCATCCCTTAACCCTTGCAAAGTTTGCTGAAGCAGGCAGATAAGGGGGACAGTCATGCTGACTAGTGCATCATCTGCACTTGCCATCCGCGTGGAATAATCAAAAGGACGCAAAACCTGGCAGATGTCCTTCATAGTGGCCCACTCTGTGGTTGTGAAGTCTGATCGGCGCTGACTGCAACTTCTTTGCACCTGATGCAGCTGGTACTCCATAACTGCTTGCTGCTGCTCACACAACCGCTCCAACATATGTAACGTGGAATTCCACCGGGTAGGTAGGTCACATATGATGCGGTGTTCCGGAAGGCGGAATCGGCGCTGCAGAGCAGCAATGCGGGATCTGGCCAAGCTGGAACGCCGCAAGTGAGCACACTCTAGGCGGACCTTGTGCAGCAGGGCATCAAGATCCGGATAGTCCCTCAGAAAACTCTGCACAACCAAATTGAGCACATGTGCCAGACATGGGATGTGAGTGAGGTTGCCAAGGGCCAAAGCTGCCACCAGATTTCGGCCATTGTCACACACTACCATGCCTGGCTGGAGATTCGCTGGCAGTAACCACACATCGCTCTCCTGCTTGATGGCATTCCAGAGCTCCTGCGCTGTGTGGCTTCGATGCCCCAATGAAACAAGTTTCAAGACGGCCTGCTGACGTTTGGCCACGGCTGTGCTCATGTCGGTCATAGGTAAACGTTCACGGGTCCATGTGGAGGTGGACTGTGACGGCTCCTGCAGAGTTGATTCTGAGGAACTTGTGTAAGAGGAGGAGTCAATGCGTACAGACTGGATTCCTGCAATCCTTGGAGTGGGCAGGACACGTCCTGCGCCACTCGCACGATCTGTACCTGGCTCAACAACATTAACCCAATGGGCAGTGAGGGAAACGTATCGCCCCTGTCCATGCTGACTGGTCCACGCATCGGTGGTGAGGTGGACCTTGCTACTGACGGCGTTCAGTAGCGCATGTTTTATGTTTCCCTCAACATGCCTGTGCAGGGCAGGGACAGCTTGCCTGCTGAAGTAAAAGCGGCTGGGCACCTTGTACTGTGGGACTGCCAATGCCATCAAGTCACGGAAGCTGTCAGTCTCCACCAGCCTGAACGAGAGCATTTCCAGGGACAACAGTTTGGCAATGCCTGCATTCAGAGCCTGTGCTCGGGGGTGGTTGGCCGAGAATGCCCGCCTTTTCTCCCATGCCTGTACTACCGATGGCTGTAGAGTAGACTGGGAGTGTGAGGATGACTGGGAAGGTGGTGCTGTGGGTGGAATTACACAAGGTCTCTTGACAACAGTGCCAGAGGTTCTTCCATGGCGATCCTGGGAGGAAGCCAAACCAGCTGTGCGTGAGCTGGAGGAAGAGGCAACACGAGCTGAAGAGGTGGTAGCTGCCGCTGTTGGTTGGCCTACATCTTCAGTCTGTTTCTGTAACTCCACCGCGTGCCTGGTCCGCACATGTTTCCACATATTTGTGGTATTGAGGTTGCTGACATTTTTCCCTCTTTTTACTTTCTGATGACACAGCTTGCATTTGACAAAACAAATGTCATCTGCAACTGTGTCAAAAAAGGACCAGGCACTGCAAGTCTTGGGAGCGCCCTTTTTGGCTTTGGAAAGAGACAGGCTCCTAACGGGTGCCAAAGTGGAGGCTACAGGCTCCGCAGTCTTCCCCCTCCCTCTCCCTCTTTGGCCCGTAAGGGGAATCTCTTCCTCAGAGCTGCTCCCACCACCTTCCTGTTCCTCACGCCACGATGGGTCAACGACCTCATCATCTCCACTACCCTCTGCCACCAACTGCTCCTCCTGGGTAGTCTCGGCAGCACAGTACGCACCAGAAAGCGGCACCTGAGTTTCATCATCAGATGCGTACTGCGCTGTGGTCACCGGAGGCTCTGGCCCACCCGCCTCTTCAGAGTCAGAGAGACAAAGCTGTTGGGCATCACTGCACACTGCCTCTTCTTCCATTTCTCCAATGCTGCTTGGCTGGCCCCCTGTTTCCAAGCCAAGAGATTCAGAGAACAGAAGTAGAGACGGCTCCTGTCCTGGGCTCTCTGACTGCCTGGCCAATTTGGCAGGTGGTGAAGAGACAGATGGCTGCTCTCCAGTGGTCTGTGCCTGAGAGGATGTGGCACTAACTGAAGTCGACGCCGAGGCGTTAGCTGCCATCCACCCGACAACGGCTTCAATTTGGTCTTCACGCAGCAGCGGTGCACGGCGCTCTCTGACAAAGCTGCGCATGAAGGACTGTTCCCTGCTGAAACTGAGTGACGACGAGTCACCGGCGCCCGCAGCAGGCACAGAATCACCACGTCCTCTCCCTGCTCCTCTCCCTGCTCCGCGTCCACGCCCACGTGCCTTACTCCCTGCCCTCTTCATCTTGGTTGACAGATAAAGATAAGCAGAAAAGTACTAAGGCCTTAGTGTGCTTATTCTTGAAATGCTCCTCCTAACAGGTGTAAGAAACACTAATGTTGTAAAGTGTGGACTAAACTTTATTATTTCTCAAATGTGGCCTACACAAGTGTTAAGTTGTGTTTGGTGAACTTTACTTTTTTTTTTTTGCAGATCGGGCTACAGAGCTAGTTTAAATCACACAGAGACCGTGCAGACAGCCGTAAACGGCGCTGCAAGGCCCAAAAAACCTCCTCTAGGTTATCCTATTTAGTGTTTTTCCACTATTTAGCTGGAGACGGGTGGAAAGACACTAATGGGGAATTTTTTTTTTAAATTTTAAACAGGCTGCACTATTTGAAAAAAAGGAATTTTTTTTTCAAGGTATGAGGCAGTAACGCACCCTGAGCTGAATCCAACCGGCTATGGCTGCACACAGACTACAGGGCGAGCTGCGCTCACACAGAGACCGTGCAGACAGCCTAAACGGTGCTGCAAGGCCCAAAAAAAAACCTCTAGGTTAGCCTATGTAGTGTTTTTCCACAATTTAGCTGGAGACGGGTGGAAAAACACTAATAGGAAATTTTTTTTTTAAAGTTTAAACAGGCTGCACTATTTGAAAAAAAGGAAAATTTTTCTCAAGGTATGAGGCAGTAACGAACCCTGAGCTGAATCCAACCGGCTATGGCTGCACACAGACTACAGGGCGAGCTGGGCTCACACGGAGACCGTGCAGACAGCCGTAAACGGCGCTGCAAAGCCCAAAAACCCCCCTCTAGGTTATCCTATGTAGTGTTTTTCCACAATTTAGCTGGAGACGGGTGGAAAAACACTAATAGGAAATTTGAGAAAAAATGTGCAGCAGGCTGCACTATGAGCAAAAAAGGACAACTGTGTGAGGCAGTGTGAACCCCCCCTGAGCTGAATACAACCGGGTATATGGCTGCACACAGACTACAGAGTGAGCTGCACACACACACACACACAGAGACCTTGCAGAACGCTGTTAAAACAGCGCTGCAAGGCAAGAGCAAGGTGAACAGTGAAGAACACACAGCGTTTTGCTAAATTAGCCTTTGGAAAGGAAAATAAAGCAATTAGCTATCTCAACTGGCCCTCAGTTAGAACACAGCGTCCTGTCCCTAACTGAAATCACAGCAGAGTGAGCGCAAAATGGCGGCAGCGTTTTTTATAGTGCAGAGTGACATCATTTCAGCAGCCAATCACAGCCTTGCCAGTACTTGCATGCCCACCATGCTAAACAGGATGTGCCCACACTTCCAATCATTCCTCATTGGCTGCTGCATTCAGTTTGAATTCTGGGAACTTCCGATTCCCGTATCCGATACGCGGGAAGTATCGGAATTCGTTATCGGAATTCCGATACCGCAAATATCTGCCGATACCCGATACTTGCGGTATCGGAATGCTCAACACTAATGGTGACCTCTCTGACACCAGATCTGGTGTACACTGATTAGGGCTGGCGTCACCACCCGCCGCAGCTGGGCATGTGTCGTGGACCTAGACAAACAGGGAGGCCCACTTCCTAGTCGGCAGGGGCGTAACTACCACGATAGCAGCGGTCACTGCTGTGACCACCTAGGCCCTGCGGGTGATGGACCTGCCGACACCAGAAAATACTTCAGTAGGATGTGCACCCTTCAGGAGACATTATTGTAGGATTTTCATTGGTGGTGTTGCAGTGAGCATCTACAGTATCTGATAAAAATCCATAATTCTGTTGTCATTCTCTTTTTCTGCTATTACTACTTTGAGTGCCCTCATCTGGAACTAACTGACTAAGTTCTGAGTGATCAGCCCAGGTAATTACACTAGGAATATGACATCTAAATATGGGGATTGATTTTACTGGTTTTAAGTAGATTTCCATATATACTGTTTTGAATAAAGATTCTAAAACACATAAGGGAAAAAAGTAGCGAGGGAACACAGCTCCGGACCCATTTATATGGTGGGGAGACCCAATGTGATAGTGCAGGAGAGCAGAAAGTTTTTCTGATGTCATCAGTCATATATTACACAGAAATAAAATGGGAACGGAGGACAGAACAGGAAACAAATTGGACAAAATAATGGGGGGCATAATGGATACAAAAGAGTAGGGGACAACACACAGTTCTTCAGGTATGGCCAAAGAGAGATTACTATTTGAAGGCACAAAGGGGGTTTCAGCCATTCTCAACTGGATATTTTTTTTCAATTGAAGAATGCTCATGGACAGATTTGGGGCCATGATCCTCCATAAACTGGCATCTTGAGAACAGGAGCTCTATGCAGGCTGTGATGAAGTTGTACTAACAAGTGCAGCAGAAGAATCTGTCAATTGAAAAATCAGTGGTTGAATTTACCGGAATTCCGAAACCTGTTGGTTCTTCTTTCTCTCCTCCTACGTCTCTCTATTCTTCAGATATCCTTGTTAACAAGGGAGCCAAAACTCTGCGGTCCTGAAGAGTCTCACTGAGAAATGGCACCAGGATGCAGATGTGGACACGTTTTATGCTGAGAATTCTACATGTCACCATCACCAAAGTTCTGTTTGCCATGACGACATCTCCAACAACAGAATCGGTGTACAGTGATACTATAGCACTAGTGACTAGGAGAACTGATGTAATATTGGTTATCCCTTTCACTGAGCATAAAGGAAAATGGCAATAAAAGACCCAAACCACTGATCAGCAATAGCTTCTGGTATTATGACACTGAATTAGTGCCGCACACTGCACAATAGGTGTGAATGTGGTCATAATAATCTGTGATTTACTTATTGCTTATAGTAACATAAGTATAAATACCATTAAAGATGGACTATTTCTATTGTTCATTATAAGACTTTTTTTCTTAATATGCTTATAATTTGTATTAATTATTTAAAGTTCAATGAGTGAGAGAAACAAGGTCCTGCTAAAGAATAGGAAAAATCTTGTATCTTTACAAAGCATTCACTGGTACATAGACAAAAAAAAGCATTTCATGACTGAACCAGTGTCTTCCTCGGACCACATTAAGCGATGGGGAAGACACTGGTCCAGTGCCAAAACACATATCTGGTTTACTGTTCTCCTTAATATCTCACTAAGTGTATGAAAGACTAGACAATAGTAAAGGGTTGCTTCCATGGCTTTATTTAAAAAAAAAAGTAGGCCAAAATACAGAAGCATTGCGAAAATTTAAGTAGACCCTTCCACAGGAATTAAGAGTGTAGGTAGTGGCCAAGGGCTGCTAATCAAGTGCCCTTAATTAATTGTTAATTCCAAAGTTTCATCTAAACAAAACACAAAAGCTCTAGAACAATGTCCTTTGAAAAGTTTGGATATAATACCCAGTGCCACTTTTGGTGACCTAAACACAGCATATCAGCACGAACACGTACTATCAATTGTCAAGCATGCTGATGGAGGTGTAATGATTTGGACTAATTTTACAGTCACTCGTGCAGTCATAGAGTTGACCATGGACTCCTTTGTGTACCAACATATTCTAGAGTCAAATATGAGGCAATATAACCACGAGCTAAAGGTTGGGCGAAACTAGGTCATGCAACAGGTTAATAATCCCAAGCACAGCAGTAAATCTACATTCAAATGGCTGAAAAAGAATGGATTTAAGTTAATATACTTGCCCAGTCAGAGTCCTGATTTCAGCACAATTGAAATACTGTGCTGGGACTTCAACCCTTTCACAACCTATCATGTATAGATACATGATAGGTCGTGTCCCTCCTCTTGCGGCGGAGCCCGCATCTTTTCCAGGACGTGACTGTCATGTGCCCCTAACAGTCGAGGGTGGAATCGTGATCCACTCGGGCCGGTAAACATGTTAAATGTTGCTGTCAATCTCTGACAGTGGCATTTAACACGATCGCTCTGGAAGTACATCACAAACCCTACCTATCAGCTCACCTGTCAAATGATTGTGGGGCACCAATGGGTTGGAATGACAACAGGGGATCCGAAGAAGACCCCCGTGCTTGTCATTACAGATCTCCATTGATCCTGGGAGATGATTATTTTTGCTACATATAGCAGTGCTGAAGCCCTGCTATGTGTAGCACAAGCGATTGAATGATCGCAGCTTCAAGTCTCCCAATGGCACTATTGAAGAGAGTAAAAAGTAGAGAAAAATATTTTTGAAAATATTAAAAATATATAAAAGTTCAAATAACCCTTCTTTCCTCCAATTCAAAATAAAACAGTAATAAAATAAACCACAACGATATTTGGTATCGCTGTATTCAGAAACATCTTATCTATCAAAATGTAAACTATATTAATCCAATCGGTAAACGGTGTAACGAGAAAAAAATAAAACCGCCAGAATTGTTTTTTTTTGTTGCTGCAACATTGCAATAAAATGCAATAACATGGCTATCAAAACATTGTATCTCCCCCAAAATGGTATCAATAAAAACATCAGCTTGGCGAGCAAAACAATAAGCCCTCACTCAGCTTCAGATCCGAAAACTGGAGACACTTTTTTTTATTTTTTTTAGTTTTTTTTATGCAAATTGTTTTTACAAACTTTTGATTTTTTTCTTGCTTTAGTTAAAACGCATGAAAATAAATTTAAAATTGACTTGCTTTTTCTATCTGACATCCTTCTGCAATGCTTAGCTTTTATCTTTTTTAAGGGTTTATACTCATCGGCGAGAAAAAAGGACGAGAACAATCCGATAAAAAATTGAGTCCGTGATCACCTTCAATTTTTTTCTCAGATCGGATGAGAAAAAAATCTCAATCAGCTCCGATTGTGCTCGCGTCTCTGACAAGATTCGTCAGTGCAAATCAATGGGTGTGATAAAAAAAAAACATGTGAGTGCCATCCAATTGTCGCACACACATGTCCTTTGAAAAGCCGTGAATTCATCTGCCGCTAACAGTAAAATCACAGCGTGACCCTACAGGATAGAATAAATATACAATTCTGCTCAAAAGTTTACATACCCCAAAGCTTTTTTCCCACTCATGGTTAGTGTTGGGTGAAGCCATTTATTGTCAAACTATGTGTTTTCTCTTTTTAAATCATAATGACAACCCAAAACATCCAAATGACCCCGATCAAAAGTTAACATACCCCATTTCCTAATACCATGTATTGCCACCTCTAACATCAATGACAGCTTGAAGTTGTAATGACACAGATAGTGTCACTGTGGCAAGCCAAGATGGCTCAAACAGTGGGCACAAGAACAAGAGCCGGGAGTGAAAGGAGCAGGGCACGCTGTGCACACAGGACCTGAGGCTAAGGCATGTAGTAAGCACAGGACCTGAGACTAGACAGTCACATGATCGCAGAGGGGCGGAGCCACCGCGCATGAGGACGGGGAATCAGCCGAGAGCGCGATGAGCACAGGGCACCGAAAAATAACATAGTCAGGGGGGAGCCGGGGATCAAAAGCCAGACAAGAGCGAAGTACCAGGGACAAGACAGAAGAGTAAACCGAGACAAGCCAAGGGGTCAGAGAACCAGGAAGGACAGATTAGTACCGAGCAGAAAACAAGTAGAAGTCAGGGGACAAAACCGGGTCATACACAACAATGCTCACACGCACAGAGGCACACCGATTACAGATAAGTAACCTGGGTCAGCAACCACTAACCGAGACCAAGGAAGTATTACCAACACCAGACCCAGGAATCACCAGCATTAAATAGCTGCTCCAGAACCAGAAAGAGGCAACTCACATTAACCCTGACCTGACCAGAACGGAGGCTGGATCATGACAGGTCTGGTGGCCCCCCATAGAGAGGGGGGCTCTCAATGGGGGGGGCCACCAGACCCCCAGGTTTACCAGGAAATCGGGCATGAAAGGACCACACCAGACGATTGTCGTGAACCGATCGGGCAGGAACCCGGGATCGGTCCTTTGGACCATATCCCTTCCAGTGCACAAGATACTGGAGGGAGCGACAGACAAACCTGGAATCCACAATGCACTCAACCTCGTGCTCCTTCTGACTATCCACCAATACAGGTGACCCAACGACACTTCTTCCACAGCCCTTAATGGTTTCAGCAGGGCCCTATGGAATACACTGGAGATCTTAAAAGACAATGGAAGACGCAAACGAAACACCACTGGGTTCACCACTTCCGTGATCTCATAAGGACCAATAAACTTGGGCCCTAATTTTGCCGAAGGAACCCTAAGCTTAATGTTCCTAGTAGACAGCCACACTTTATCCCCAACCCGAAGGGTAGGTCCCAAAGACCTTAAACTTCCTCTGAGCTTCCCTAATATTCTTCTGGACCTCCCACCACAAATTTCCCAACAGCTGTACAGCTATATCAGCCCCGGGGCAACCGGAGTCCAGAGTCCAACCGAGAATACTCCCCAAGTGTGGATTAAACCCGTAATTACAAAAGAAAGGGAAGGTACCTGTGGAGTGGTTAACACAGTTATAGAGCGTAAACTCTGCTAAAGGCAAGGCATCGGACCAGTCATCCTGGTCGAAAGACAGCATAAAATTTGCTCCAAGGATTGGTTGGTCCATTCGGTCTGACCATTGGTCTCTGGATGGTATGCAGACGAAAAGGACAACGCAATGCCCAACCTTTTACAAAATGCCCTCGAAAACCTGGACATGAACTGCACTTCACGGTCAGACACCACACTCAAGGACGCACCATGCAATCGAACCACATGCTGAACAAACAACCTAAACAAGGTCTCCACAGAGGGCAACGCCCCCAAGGGTACAAAGTGTGCCTACTTAGTAAACCTGTCTAAAAATGAACCATACGGCGCTGCTTGGTTGCTCCAGGTGAATAAGCAGCAAATATATGGACGAGATCACTCCCAATCATCCCAGAAGTGGTTAATTAAAGAAAACTATATGTGATATTTGCGCTAAGTTCACCTATATGAAGCCATAAATAGTTAAAATACTAAGAAATGTCATAAACAAGGTTCCCCATACAGGACTTTGATTAACAAAATATGTTTACCTTAATATCAAAGAAAAGGAAATCTGTGTCCAGTGCTGACATGCGGGAAGGTCCTTCACTCATGTGCTGAAAGGTTGGTATCTGAAGCCTTCTCTGAATCTCTGTTCCAAAAATATCCAATATGTTGCAGAGCAAAAAGTAGTATAGGAGACGCTGTCCCGGCCGGTGACTAGCGTACTCCCCCAGAGCTTGGTAACTGCCGTGCACAGGCAGTGGCGGCCGCGTGTATAGAGCTGAAGCCGACAAGGTGCAGGACCTTGTGTGACGTCACAGTCACGTGATGTGTACACGTGACCAGCTGCAAAGCTACGGAGCTGCGGAGCTACGGAGCTACGAATAGCACACAGGACCAACTAATCCTACGCGTTTCAGAGTCACTGACTCCTTCATCAGGGAACTATTTATGGCTTCATATAGGTGAACTTAGCGCAAATATCACATATAGTTTTCTTTACTTAGTAAACCTGTCATCCCACCCACATGATAGTGTTACCCTTGGAAAGAGTAAGATTGGTGATAAAATGCATGGACAAATGTGTCCATGGTCTTCCAGGAACTGGCAAATGTACCAATTCCCTGGCCGGCCGATTATGAGAGCTCTTAGCGCAGGCACAAACTTCACAGGCAGACACAAACTTCTTTACATCAGAGCTAAGTGAGGACCACCAAAAAACCCTCGCGAGGGCCCCACGAGTAGCCGAAATCCCCGGATGTCCATGGAGCCGAGTCATGGAACTCTCTAAGAACTCTGAGTCAAAACTGAACCTTAACAAACAATTTATCAGCTTGTAACAATTATAGTGGTACACTCAGGAATCTCTTGGCTTGAGACAAATAAGGCAGCTGAACCAAAGTGAGTGTAAAGTCTGTATTCTACAAAATAAAACACAGGTGCAAGGCATGAGCAAGTTCAAACAAGCAAACAAGATGATATCAGGAGAAGTGCCTTAGCAGTTCTGCTGCAGGCAGAGTCAGCGTTTATATGCACAAACGTGGATGCAGCATGTGCACAACAGTTCAAGTAAATAGCAAACAAGGTCCTTTTTAGGAGTAGTTTATTTGAAGCTCTGCTGCGGGCAAAGTCTGATGGGTGTAGCACCCTCTGTGGTGAAGCAGATAATAAGACACAGTTCATACTAGGTTTAGCAGTCACTAGAAAAGAGTCCAGAAGCAGTGCAGAGCTTCAAGTCCAGAAACAGTCAAACTGGCAGCGGATACCAAACTAAATTGGCTGTAGCAGGCAGAGCTTACGTGTCCTAGCAGGCCGGAGAGGATTGCAGATAAACACAGGCAAAAACAGCTTGCAGCACAGACACCACTGAGAGCTGGGAAGGTTTGCTGAGGAGGCGGAGCCGGAGTATCTGAAGAGGAAAGTCTCTTGTAGCACAAGCCAGGAATTCTAGCAGAATACACAAGCAAGGAGTTGGATGTAAACCAGGGTTATAAAAACAGGGAGGGCGGATCACATGAGCGGAAGCGAGGCAGCAGACGCCATCTTAGAAAAGGGCGAAAAGTACCACAAATGAAAACAAGGAACCCAGAGTCTTGACGCAGCTGGTTGGACGCAGAAGCCAGACACTGAGCTTCCTGGATCTCCAGTTCCAAGCCTGATGGCACATCAGCCACCACCACCCCAGGTTGAAGAATGAAGGAAGGGAGAAACTGGATCCAGACTTTAGGACAAGGCATCGGCCTTCACATTCTTGGATCCCAGATGAAAAGTGATCGAGAACTGGAACCAGGAAAAAAAAGTGACCATCTAGCCTGCCTAGGGGTCAGCTTTGTAGCAGGCTCAATGTACGCCAGGTTCTTGTGATCAGTAACCACAGTAATGGGATGAGCCGCCCCCTCCAAAAAATGTCTCCATTCTTCAAAGGCCAACTTAACCACCAGAAGTTCCCGATTACCCACGTAATAATTTCTTTATGCCGGGAAGAACTTCTTGGAGAAGGTGCATGGTCTTAGATTGGTCAAGGTAGCAGGCCCCTGGCACCACACCCACTCCCACCTCCGACGCGTCCACCTCCACCACAAAAGGTTTAAACGTATGTGGTTGGACTAGAACCGGGGCAGTCATAAAGCAATTTTTCAGAGTCCGAAATGCCGCTACCGCTGAGGCAGACCAGTTCTTCACATTAGCCCCCTTCTTTGTCAAGTCGATGAGGGGCTTGACCATCTGTGAGAACCCTTTAATAAACCTGCGGTAGTAATTGGCGAATCCCAAGATGCGCTGAAGACCTTTAAGGTCCCGGGGCTGCACCCAATCCACAATGGCCTGAACCTTCTTCGGATCCATGCAGAACCCCTCACTAGAGACAATAAACCCAAAGAAAGGCAGTTCCTGGACATAAAAAGAGCACTTCTCCAACTTAACGAAAAGCTGATTCTCCCTGAGTCTTTGGAGAACTGCCCGAACATGACCAGCATGAGTCTGCTTATCAAATAAATAAAACAGAATGTCATCTAGGTACAGTGCCTTGCAAAAGTATTCGGCCACCTGGAGCTTTTCAACCTTTTCCCACATATCATGCTTCAAACATAAAGATACCAAATGTAAATTTTTGGTGCAGAATCAACAACAAGTGGAACACAATTGTGAAGTTGAATGAAATTTATTGGTTATTTTAAATTTTTGTGGAAATTCAAAAACTGAAAAGTGAAGGTTCTGGAGTGGCCATCTCAGTCTCCTGACCTCAATATCATTGAGCCACTTTGGGGAGATCTCAAGCACGCAGTTCATGCTAGACAACCCAGGAATTTACAGGAACTGGAGGCTTTTGCCAAGAAGAGTGGGCGGCTTTACCATCTGAGAAAATAAAAAACCTTATCCACAACTACCACAAAAGACTTCAAGTTGTTATTGATGTTAGAGGGGGCAATACACGTTATTAAGAAATGGGCTATGTAAACTTTTGATCAATGTCATTTGGATGTTTTGGGTTGTCATTATGATTTAAAAAGAGAAAACACAGTAGTTCTTTCCCTGACTGGCAATCTGATGTTACTGCAGTGCTGCTGGGTCAGCTGATGCAGGTGGTGGCCACTCCCACCATCCTTTAAAAGGTCACCTGATGCATCAGCTGACTGTTGGTGATAGAGTTTCTCTGGAGACCATGTGTTAAGAGCTCTCTGGTGCCAGCGTGCATCACCTGTTTGAGGTCCTGGTGTCATATCCTACGCTGAGTGGAGTTAGGAGTCCAGCTTCAGTGTCATCTGTGGTGTGGAGCTTGGCAGTTGAGTCTGAAGGCTAATTGTTTATTTCCTTGTCCCTTTTGTTTTGTCACTATCCCCCGTGTGTTAATATCTGCAATGGTGCGGCTAGTGCCCGTTGCCCGCCAGTGCACTAGCCATGGCAGAGTTAGGTGACAGAGACAAGGTATCCTGACGGCGGCGGGGGAAGGACCCATATACGGCATTAAGGGAGTGCAGGGACAGGCTCAGGTTTGAGCTCAGGTGGTGACCATTCCCTCATTCCCTATTAGTAGGGCCTTCCTCTCCCCTGTACCATCCCCGTTGTATGTGTATTGTGCCGTTAGCTGACCGACCACCCGTTGGGTCGAGTCACACCATGACACTTGATGGTTAACATCCTGCTGTAATTAAATTACCCTTTAAGAAGCAGGAGGCTGATTCCGTAGATGAACAGGGGTTCTTTATCTGACTGCATCTCCTTCACAATGAGTATATATGTTTGATGGTGAATGTATAAACTGTAGCGCCAATTGTATTTAAAACACCTGCAGTTATGTACTCCACATTACAGAAATAGTCATATTTATTCCAGCGGTTATGATGGTCTATTTGTAAATGTGAACATACATTTTTGAAAACTATATAAATAGAGGAGGGAATTGAAATAGTATAAAATCTAGTCTAAAATGAAAAAAGTGAAAAAAAAATAATGAAACAAAATTTTACACTTTGAAATTTTGATACTCTCTAATCAATGTCATTTGTCAGTGCACATCAAGGGTGTAATCAACAGAAGAAGAGTTCAACATGCAACCAGGTACGAGCAGCTGTAATATACTGTATTTCTATAACACTTCCTTATTTTACAGTAGAAAATCCAACCTAAAAGCCGAAATAGGGGAAACATGAATGTTTATATCCTCTATCTGGACATTTGTTTAAAAAAAACGGTTGTATAAAAAGTACAGGAAATTTATTTAAAAAAGATTAAATTCCTTTGGAATTAATTTACATTAGTTTATGTAACAATCAGGTTTGCCAACCGTCCAGAAATTTCAGGATAAGTCGTAAAAATAAGACACTTTTTTGCCCTGTCCTTAAAAAATAATAAATAAATAATGGCGTCCGTGATGTTTTCGAAGCTGAAGAAATGTTTACAGATTATTTTGACTGTAATTATCATATTTTACAATTTACAGTGAATATCTTCATATCAGAATTAAGGGCTGTAGACATGTCACTTATAACCGTAATGATTTAATATGGTTTTATAACGTATCGGTAAAAAATAATGTACAATATGTCTGTGGTGTTTTTGATAAGCTATCCAGAAAAATAAAAAGTTGAGTTGGCAACCCAGGTGACAATCTTAGTGTACTGTAAACTTTATTGTAGCTGAGTGCCTGGTCATGTCATGGTCTTTCTTTATTATAGACCTTTGATTGAATATACATTTATCCAAAATGTATTTTATGTCAGATTTCTGTTTTGTTTTACTTCTTTAGGATTTAAATAGAGTATTTTCTACATGCATGAAGTAAGTCCATATATTTCTGTATTTACTGTGTACATCAAAGTTGAATAATAAATGTTCTGCCTACTGAATTGCCAGAATTTAAATTATAAACTATGATCAGCAAATAATGCTATCCTTTTATAATGAAGCTATGGGCTATAAGATATTCAGAATTAGGGATTTGCATCTAGGCTTTGGCCCAGGAGCCGTTCTGCCATAAAAGGAGTCACTAACATTCTCATTGATACATGATAAACAGGCAGCACTTTTACAGTTTTTTAAGTTGGACCTAGACACCACATTAATTTCATTATTTGAAGGATAAAGAAAAAGGTTTTAACCCATATTCTACTTGAAAACTAAAAATATTCATGCAGTAACCTCTACATTTTTGCATCTTCTTGAACTCTCAATGTCAGTAACATTTTTGTATTTAGCTACTTACATTTTCTTGTTTTCCTGAATGCAATATGTTTAAAAAAACAAACAAACTGTGCTTTACTCACGATTCCTGGGTCTAGCAATGAGACTCCACTACTGGTTCTGGTGTCGTATTGTCTGCAGTGCTGATGTCACTTCAACACTAGGAGGCGCTGCGCTCACTGAGTGGCTGCAGCACTGTGGACCTGATGTCAGCGCTGAAGACCGTAACAGTCAGCACAAGCAGTGGAGGAGACTCAGTGCTGGACCCAGGTAGGGTGAGTAAAGCACAGTTAATTTTTTTCTGAAACTAGAAAACCATTATATATATATATATATATATATATATATTATATATATATTGTTGTGAATTCTGCTTTTGGGTTCCCTCCAGTGGTTGTAGGTGGGAATGCAGTTGTCTCTGAGTCGCAGTCCTGGCCAGGTGTATCTGCTGATTGCAGTTCTGACTGGGATATTTAGGTGTGCAGGATTCATTAGTCCTTGCCAGTTTCTTGGGAAGTGTGGGATCCCTTTCTGGCTTCTCCTGATTAGCTGCCAATTCAGCAAATATAAGTGTCTGTTTCTTTTTCTGTGGCACACATGCAGTGTGCTTATATTCTGTGCTATTCATTTGTTTTTCTCTTGTCCAGCTTAGACTGTGTCAGTGTTTTCTCAGTCTTGTTGGATTCTCTGGAGTTGCAGATATACGCTCCACATCTTAGTTAGATGGTGGAGTTTTTGTATTTTCTGCTGTGGATATTTTTGGAAGGATTTTTAATACTGACCGCTTAGTATCCTGTCCTATCCTTTCCTATTTAGCTAGTGTAGCCTCATTTGCTAAATCCTGTTTCCTGCCTGCGTGTGTCTTTTCCTCTACTACTCACAGTCATTATTTGTGGGGGCTGCCTATTCTTTGGGATTCTGCTCTGAGGCAAGGTAGAATTCCTATTTCCATCTATAGGGGTATTTAGTCCTCCGGCTGTGTCGAGGTGTCTAGGATTTGTTAGGCACACCCCACGGCTACTTCTAGTTGCGATGTTAGTTTAGGATTTGCCGTCAGTATAGTTACCACCTACTCCAGTGAAAGTTTTCATGCTGCTCCAAGGTCACCTGATCATAACAATATATATATATATATATATATATATATATATATATATATATTTATTTATTTTTTAAATATATGTTAGAAGTTGAACATCCCTACAGACTAGTAGGTGTCGGGGTCCTGAAACTCACACCAATTACTCAAAGGCTTGAAAGAATTGAACTGCTCTGGAGGCAGAAGATGCTTATGCATGTGGTCATGCTATATACTTGGACAACTTCTTCCATGTGACCTGACATGCCCCCATGGCACTTCATGCTTCGCTTGCATAATACTACACTGGATTTCTCAGGAGTGGATCTTCGGATCTACAGAAAAGGCATAATTTGTATAGTGGAACAAGCGCCTATTCATCCATATCACTGACAATGTTACGTACATGATAATCTTTTAACCTTTTCAATTTCTTGTACTTGTATAATCATTGTTGATTCTTTTTTCCAATAGCCCCTGCAACAAAACCTTGGATTCTGAAGACTTTCCTCGAACTTCGCTTAACCGTGTGTTTTGTGTGGTGAGATGGTCACTCTTAGTGGCTGGGATTGGGCATTAGTGTCTTACATCATGATGTAATTGCTTCATGGATTGCCATTTCTATTGACTCAATGGAGGGAGAATTCATCAGAACTGATGAAAAAAATTAAAGTCGCAAATAGAACTATTGTTTTTTTGTATTTTTGTATTTTTATGCCAGTCTCCGTCAGACAGCCAACTTTTTGAAAACGCCAATCGCGTCTGACAATTTCATCATAATTTTCACCACAAAAGTGATGTAAATTGTGGCTGAAATGTATGCCAGTCCCTTGCTGGTGTGCATTTCTGATGGTCGTATGCGACAGACAGTTGAAAGAGTCTCTAACTTCATTAAAGAGATACTCCGCACATCCTAATCCAGTGCTCCTTTGAGTATGACGCCCCTCAGATGTGAAATAAAACATACGGTACATCATGCAATTGCCCTACAAAACTATCTCACTCTTTTGGAAATGTCAATGTTGAAGGGAATCTGTAAGCAAGTTTTTGCTACCTCATCTGAGAGCATAAATAACCAATAAATGGGCCCAAATAATGTAGAACAATTCCCTATAATTATCAACAAGATACCCTATCAAAAAAAGAGACTGTTTTAAAAATTATCAAATATTTTTATTAAAGCAAAACATAGTGCAAATATAAAATACAAAGGATTTTATGAGATGATGTACAAGGAAGCATCATTGTAGGCAGACAGTGGCATGAGAACCTATGTTCACAGACAGGAGTTTTTACCCCAGCATCCAAAATTTTCTGAAAACTGATCTCAATCAATAGTATAAGCTGATAGCGTATAGAGTTAGTTGGATGCTCCATTAAAGTGCCAGGTGCATAAAAAATGGAATGATCTTACTATTTTTTTATTGTACCAAACCAAAGAGTTTCACAGTATCATAAATCTTGGATCCTGGTCAGATGCCTCTCAATCAGCCAAACCAGATCTCCACTTTGCACTGTCGAGGGGCAGTACCCCGAAGCAGTGTCTGCAAATTGAGATTCTGGTTTGGCTTTTATCTCAAGTCATTTGACAAGGCTCAACATTGACTGTTAGGATTGCTACTTCCAATAGGTGGCACTAGAGTTCTAGTCCTCTTCCTCTCTGAAGAGACAATTTGCATATTTCCCAGAGGAGCATTGCAGCTTTAAATCTCCTCCCCTTCGACATGCTTATCATGTCACTCTCCGCAAGGAGAAACAATACTTCTTGGATCCCGGTAAGACGCCTCTCAATCAGCCAAACCAGATCTGCACTTTGCACTGACGAGGGGCAGTACCCCGAAACACAGTGTCTGCAAATTGAGATTCTGGTTTTGGCTTTTATCCTAAGTCATGTGCCAAGGCTCGTTAAAGGGTCGACATTGACTTGTAGGATCGCTACTTCTAATAGGTGGCACGAGAGTTCTAGTCCTCTTCCTCTCCGAAGAGACAATTTGCACAGTATCATAAAGAAAGTATTCTATTGCCATCTATTGGTGGGAACATAAAACATTCATATTTATTCCATTAGTTTAGACAGCACATACATGATTATACATGAGTAGATGGTGGCCCGATTCTAACGCATCGGGTGTTCTAGAATATGTATGTAGTTTATTTATGAAGATTTCAGAATAATGCAATGAATACACAGGATATCAAGAGCAACAAAGTAATTTGCTGTGCAATCAAACTATTTTAAGCACATTAGTTTTGGTGAGGAGATGTAAATGAATCCTGCACAAAACACTAGATATAAATTTTAACGTCCCATTAGAGTAACTATGTAAAAAAGTAAAATAAAATTGTATAACTTTTTTTTTTTTTTAAATCACAAATTGAAAAACAAAAAAAAGGAAAAAAAATGTGTTATCGCTGTAATTGTATTGACCCGAAGAAGAAATCTGTTGGGCTTTTCTCCTCTTCCACTACCTCTCTTATCTTTTCATGGATCTCCCTGACTTTTTGACTCCAATTCAGGACTATCTGAGGCTCACATTTTCATGAAGTTTCGATAGTATATGTATAGATCATGTGTTTTCAGGTTGAGTTGTTGGGATTACGTGTAAATATATTTCATGTGGTTCACGGGGTTTTCAGTAGCCGCTTTGTGTGCATGGTTATTAAGGCAATTTTTTGCCCTACACCACTGTTTCACCTCATTTCTGTACATCACATTTCCAAGCCCAGCGATTTAGAACTATTATATTGTGTTTTTCTGCTGATATATTGTACGTTTATTTATTTTTATGTACTACGGACGTGTAGGTTCCTTGTTTGATAGGGCATATTATCCAGAGGAGGTATTGGAGGGTCTGACATTGACTTTATTAGAAGCAAGTCAGGAATACTTCTAATGTAACCCCCCTTTTTCTTGGAGGTTTTTAAGTGATTTTATTGTTTTTGTTTTCCTTTTACTGTGTATGTATTTGTAAGTAAATATTGTTGTCTTAATGTGATCCCTGTTTTTGGAATATCTCTTTTGTCTCTTTTTGTTTTTGCTTGATATAGTTTGACTTGCTATGAGTTGATCCCTTTTTTTGTATTTATTGGGGATGCCCTGTTTTTTTTTTTGCGAAGAAGAAATCTGTCTTACCACCTTTACCACAAGATGAACAGCATTATAAAAAAAGAAGCAATTCCCGAATTACTGGATTTTTTCATTCTGTCTCCCAAAAATCAATAAATGTTGATTTTAAACTCATCCCTCAAAAGCAAGCCATGACATGATTCTTTTGGCAGAAACATAGAATTATTATAGCTCTCAAAATATGAATTTGCAAACACTTTGTTTTTATAAATCTCTGTGATTCAAACGAAACCCCCACTTTATGGGTGTATGGATCCAGAAGCACAAGCTGGGTACAATGTACAGGCACTACTATGTATTGGGCACTACAATATCATTTGCAATTTTCACTCTGTAACTTCAACTGCGTGCTTGCTTATGAAAACCCGCCATAGAGTCTAAATCGTCACTACACCCATAGATGAATTCCTAGAGGTATGTAAATTCCAATAAGGGGTCATTTGAGGTGGTTTTCCACATTTAGGCACATCAAGGGCTCTGCAAATGGAGTCCACAAAATATTCTTGAAAAATCAGCGCTTCAAAAGACAAATAGCGCTCCTTCCCTACCGAGCCCTACCATGATGCCAAACAGTACTTTACCTTATATGGGGTATTACCACGTTCAGAAGAAATTGTGTAACAAATTAATGTGCTTTTTTACCCATTTACCCATTACTAAGAGTATTTTAGTGATGACAATGTAATTATTAGTACTTCACCATCCATTTTCTTTTATTTCCCTCTTTGAAAAAAAAAATCTTAGGGCTAAACAACCTTTTACTGTTAAAAGTTTAATGATTGTTTCTACTTCATTATTGTTAATATGCTCATTGCACCCCTAGATGAATTAATTGAAGGGTGTAGTTTGTAAAATGTGATCACTTATGAGGGTTTCTGCTGTGCTGACATTTCTGGGGCTCTTCTAATGTGGACTCGCAAATCATTCTAGCAAAATCTGTACTCCAATGTGGCACTCCTTCACTTCTAAGCCTTGCACTGTGCCTGAAAGGTAGTTTCCACCCACAGAAATTGCACAACAAATTGTATGGTTCATTTTCTTCTTTGACCCTTATGAAAATGAAAATAGCAACATTTTTGTGAGAAAATGTGATTTTTTTTTATTTTCACAGCTCAACTTAATAAAATTCTGTGAAGCACCTGGGGATTCAAAGTGATCACCATACCTCTAGATACAGTGCCTTGCTAAAGTATTCGGCCCCTTGGAACTTTTCAACCTTTTCCCACATGTCATGCTTCAAACATAAAGATGCCAAATGTAAATTTTTGGTGAAGAATCAACAACAAGTGGGACACAATTGTGAAGTTGAACGAAATTTATTGGTTATTTTAAATTTTTGTGGAAATTCAAAAACTGAAAAGTTGGGCGTGCAATATTATTCGGCCCCTTTACTTTCAGTGCAGCAAACTCACTCCAGAAGTTCATTGTGGATCTCTGAATGATCCAATGCTGTCCTAAATGCCTAATGATGATAAATATAATCCTCCTGTGTGTAATCAAGTCTCCGTATAAATGCACCTGCTCTGTGATAGTCTCAGGGTTCTGTTTGAAGCACAGAGAGCATCATGAAGACCAAGGAACACAACAGGCAGGTCCGTGATACTGTTGTGGAGAAGTTTAAAGCTGGATTTGGATACAAAATGATTTCCAAAACTTTAAACATTCCAAGGAAAACTATGCAAGCGATCATATTGAACTAGAAGGAGTATCATACCACTGCAAATCTACCAAGACCCGGCCATCCCTCTGAACTTTCATCTCAAACAAGGAGAGGACTGATCAGAGATGTAGCAAAGAGGTCCATGATCACTCTGGATGAACTGCAGAGATCTACATCTGAGGTGGGACAGTCTGTCCATAGGACAACAATCAGTCGTTCACTGCACAAATCTGGCCTTTATGGAAAAGTGGCAAGAAGAAAGCCATTTGTCAAAGATATCCATAAAATATGTTGTTTAAAGTTTGCAACAAGCCACCTGGGAGACACACCAAACATGTGGAAAAGGTACTCTGGTCAGATGAAACCAAAATCGAACTTTTTGGCAACAATGCCAAACGATATGTTTGGCGTAAAGGCAACAGAGCTAATCACCCTGAACACACCATCCCCACTGTCAAACATGGTGGTGGCAGCATCATGGTTTAGGCCTGCTTTTCTTCAGCAGGGACAGGGAATATGGTTAAAATTGATGGGAAGATGTCTGGAGGCAAATACAGAACCATTCTGGAAGAAAACCTGTTGGAGTCTGCAAAAGACCTGAGACTGGGACGGAGAGTTGTCTTCCAACAAGACAATGATCCCAAACATAAAGCAAAACCTACAATTTGAATGGTTCACAAATAAACATATCCCGGTATTAGAATGGCCAAGTCAAAGTCCAGACCTCAATCAATTGAGAATCTGTGAAAAAAGAGCTGAAAATTGCTGTTCACAAACGATCTCCATCAAACCTCACTGAGCTCGAGCTGTTTGCCAAGGAAGAATGGGCAAGACTTGCAGCTGTAATCGCAGCAAAATGTGGCGCAACAAAGTATTAAGTTAAAGGGGCCGAATAATATTGTGCACCCCCACTTTTTCAGTTTTTGAATTTCCACAAAAATTTAAAATAACCAATAAATTTCGTTCAACTTCACAATTGTGTTCCACTTATTGTTGATTCTTCACTAAAAATTTACATTTGGTATCTTTATGTTTGAAGCATGATATGTGGGAAAAAGTTGAAAAGTTCTATGGGGCCGAATACTTTCGCAAGGCACTGTAAATTCCTTAATGGGTGTAGTTTCCAAAATGGGGAGTTTCCTTTATTTCAGCACATCAGTTGTTCGGTATCTATCTATTCAAGCCAATTTTGCACTTCAAAAGTCAGATGTTTCTCCTTCTCTTCTGAGCCCTGCTGTGTGCTGAAACCGTAGTTTTTCTCCACATATGGGTTATCAGCGCACTCAGAAGAAAATGCACAACAAATTGCATGGTTACATTTCTCCCTTGCAAAAATGCTAAATTTACAGCTAAATTAATATTTTGGTGGGTACAAATTAAAATGTTCATTTTTTTCATTCAACATTGCTTTAATTCCTGTGAAGTGCCCAAAGGGTTATGAAACTTCTTGAATGTGGTTTTGAGCACTTTGAGTGGTGCAGTTTTTAGAATGGTGTCACTTTTGCGCATTTTCTGCCAAATAGGCCCCTTAAAGTAACTTCAAATGTGAAGTGGTCCCTAAAAGATATGGTTTTGTAAATTTTGTTGGAAAAATGAGAAATTGCTGATAAACTTTTAACCCTTCTAACTTCCTAACCAAAAAAAATGTTTAAAAAATGATGCTGATGTAAAGTGGACATATGGGAAATGTTATTTATTATTTTTTACAGTATGACTCACTGGTTTAACCCCTTTCTGACCTTGGATGGGATAGTACGTCCGAGGTCAGAACCCCCGCTTTGATGCGGGCTACGGCGGTGAGCCCACATCAAAGCCGGGACATGTCAGCTGTTTTGAACAGCTGATATGTGCCCGCAATAGCGACGGGTGGAATTGCGATCCACCCGCCGCTATTAACTAGTTAAATGCGGCTGTCAAATGCTGACAGCGGCATTTAACCGGCGCTTCTGGCCATCGGGCCGGAAATGAGCACATCGCCGACCCCCGTCACATGATCGGGGGTCAGCGATGCATCTGCATAGTAACCATAGAGGTCCTTGAGACCTCTATGGTTGCTGATACCGGATTGCTGTGAGCGCCACCCTGTGGTCGACGCTCATAGCAATGCAGGAATTCAGCTACATAGGAGCGATCATCAGATCGCTCCCATGTAGCAGAGCCGATCGAGTTGTGACAGCTTCTAGCCTCTCATGGAGGCTATTGAAGCATGGCAAAAGTAAAAAAAAAAAAAAAAAAGTAAAAAAAAATGTGAAAGAAATAAAAAATATATAAACGTTTAAATCACCCCCTTTCGCCCCATTCAAAATAGAACAAAAAAAAAAAATTAAACCTACACATATTTAGTATCGCCGCGTTCAGAATCGCCCGATATATCAATAAGAAAAGGATTAACCTGATTGCTAAAAAATGGAGACGCTATAGGTATCAGAAAATGGCGCAATTTTTTTTTTTTTTTTTTTTTTAGCAAAGTTTGTAATTTTTTTTCACCACTTAGATAAAAGAGAACCTAGACATATTTGGTGTCTATGAACTCATAATGACCTGGAGAATCATGGCAGGTCAGTTTTAGCATTTAGTGAATCTAGTAAAAAAGCCAAACAAAAAACAAGTGTGGGATTGCACTTTTTTGCAATTTCACTGCCCTTGGAATTTTTTTCCCGTGTTATAGTACACGACATGGTAAAACCAATGATGTCGTTCAAAAGTACAGCTCGTTTCGCAAAAAATAAGCCCTCACATGGCCATGTTGATGGAAAAAAAACCGTTATGGCTCTGGGAAGGAGGGGAGCGGAAAACGAACATGGAAAAATGGAAAATCCCAAGGTCATGAAGGGGTTAAGGATATAAAAATTTAAGGTTTGAAAAATGGGACATTTTCAACATTTTCATGATTTCACAAATAAACACAAAAAATATCGGCCTGAATTTACGAATAATATAAAGTACAATGTGTCCCGAAAAAGCAGTCTCAGAATCACAGGGACACATTGAAAAGTTCCAGATTATTACCATATAAAGTGACACTGGTCAGAATTGTAAAATTTTTCCTGGTCATGAAGGTGAAAACAGGCTCAGGGCTGATGAGGTTAATCACAAGGTGATTGGCTAAGGCTGGCCATGGTTAAGGCTGGTTTCACATTTGCGTCTTTATGTGCGGCGTTTTATCCGTATAGATCCGCATGCGTCATGCGTACATATATCCCTTATCCGGCTGAATAGGTACAATTGTAACTATTCCGTTTTAAAATTGCAATAACTTTTTTTTGAAAAGACGTAGAGGGCTGAAATTTCGTGACATCTCTACATTTTTGGTCCAGAATATATTGGCCAAATTTCAATAAAATATCTCCACCCGCTTCCGAGATAAGGGGTCGAGATCTTTTTGCATCCATAACAAGCTGCATAGGTACAAATGTACCTCATATATTTTGAATGAAGATAATGCAAGGGAAAAAGCATAAATTTTTTTTTAATGATAATGCTATTTAACTATTATAAACAAGTAAAAAACTGTTCATTTACATTATAAAAGAAAATGTAAGAAACTTTTTTTTATTGATTTTCTTTGCAAGTAATGCATGTTGGCTTTGCTACAGAGTGTTCATCGCAAATGGGTTTCACACAAACCACACAAGACTTTCTAGTCTTGCGTTGTTTTCGCCTCAGGTCTCTGCAGACATAGCAACTACCAACAACAGGGGAGGGTCCACGACTACCATGAGGTATTTTGGGGCCAGCTGCTGGCTGCGATGCTACCACAATGCATCGTCCAAGCACCATTTCTACTGCACCTCGAAGAAAATGGTTTCTCATTATCATTTTGTTTGTACTACGATCTTCAATTGCAATCATACACAGCTGATTTGCGAGATCTTTCAGGAACTTTCTTCGTTGATCCTTTGCCCTGAAGCTTGGATTGTGTTCTCTGTAGATGATGTAGGATGCTAACCCACTGACATCAATCATATTGTAGAAAAATGCCAAAGTTCAACGTGATGTTCGTCGTTTCACAGTGTACTCTCCCAACATTTTATCCATAACATCAACGCCACCTTTTGTTATGTTGTAGTATTTTATTATCTCTGGCTTGGCTGCTAGTGTCTCTTCAACTTCTCCCGTCATGTGCATAGATGATAGAAGCACGACTGATTTGTTCTTCTTTGGTACATATGAACAGACTGTTGCATCATGATTGTAGGCAAAATTTGTCGAGTATACAGGCCTTTCTTTGGCAGGCTGCATGTTGTTAGGTAGGAACCTTTTGTTTTTTCTCACTGTACCAACTAGTGTCATGTTCCAGGAGTTCAATACCTTAGCTAGTTCCATGGTTGTAAAGAAGTTATCGGTGGTGACATTTCTTCCAGAGCCTTTATACGAGCTCACTAGGTCCAATACTGTTCGTTCTCCAATGTTTACTTGTCGAGGACCATCAGTTGGTTTCCCAGTGTAGAGCTGACCTTGTAAAGGGTAGGCATTTGATGAGTCACAAGCCCAGAAAATCTTTATGCCATATTTAGCTGGTTTTGAAGGTATATACTGGGTAAATTTAGTATGACCTCTAAATGGAAATAATTGCTCGTCGACGGTGATACAATGATATGGCTTGTAGGCTCTCTCCAGATTACTGTTCAGCATTGTCCAGATGTCCCGTATTGGTGCAGCTTTATCTGTTTGCACACGTTCTGCACGTGTATTTTCGTTGTCAAACCTGATAAATCTGAGTATCATCTTGAAGCGGTCACGAGACATGGCTGCACGTATAAGAGGCAGAGCAGCAACATTCCACATTTCCTCCAGATTCTCTTTGTTGGCTCTGTGCACACCAGCAGCAATCAGTATGCCCAAAAATGCATGAAGTTCAGTTTCAGTAAATTGCTTGAATGTTTTTTGTGGTGGCCGTTTGGAAGAATCAGGAAAACGTTGTACCAGTTCGTTGTTGTAAGCATCACAAACTCTCTTGGCCTTTCGATTCGTTTCCCGTAATATGATGTCACACATCTCGGGAGTCATGATGGACTTGAATAGCTCTTTTGCTGTATATAGGTTGCTGATTGCTGCAGGGCCACCTCTTTGTCGTAGGACATTACGAGATTTTGTTTGTGCATTTGGCAGTGGATTACTGCACCATTGAGTTTCATCCTTAGCAGTCCAAATGTCGCCTGCACTTTGAGGCACAGAATCATCCTCAACACTTTCGTCTGATTCGTATTCATTTTCATGCTCTATGACCATTTCTTGTTCAATGTCTGAATCTTCTTCAGTAACATCCACTTGTGGTACATAGTTTTCATCATCAGATGGAACATATGGTTCATCCTCATGCTCAGAATCAGATTCTTCTAGCATTCGCATTATTTCGTCAGACGTAAATCTGTAAATATGAAAAAATGTAAAATAAATAATTTTCCGAAATACTACATTATTGGCTTTTCACAAAATTATTCTAACCTGCAAACACGTTTTCTTGGATTATGGCGGAAACTAGATCCAGCATTACTATCACTCATGATGACTTGCTAGATGAATTTTGGCTTCGTATTTTGTGCTGAATATAAATAAAACATCGTAAAACAATATGTAGATACTAATTATTATCCATTTTTCGTATAAAAATTATACCTATAGTGATAAGTTTCATACAAAATATATGTAAGCCAAGTCCAGGCTGAAAGACAATTTGACTGTTCTGTCCCCACATAATGAGAATAAAGGTATAACTGGCTGTTAGATGCTGTGAGACTTTCCTACCTTCGTTTCCAAGAAATTGAAGACTTCACAAGCCTAGAAATGTGTGCTCACAGCAATGAGATGAACAGCAAAATGGCTAATGAGAGGAGGGAGGCAGGAAGACAAGTAGAAGCCACTCCCAGTTTGAATTAACTTAATTGACAGCAACATAAGTGACCAGTAACAACACTGAACAATAGATATCAGCATAACATTTGTAGCTGAATGAACTTTAGTTTCTGAAACCAAGTAAAGTCTTCCCACAGTGGAGGTATATGTGAAGGTACAATTGTACCTATGCAGCCTGTTAAGGTTGTAAAATTATGCAGCCTGACAAGGGATATATATGTATTTAACATGGTGTACGCATGGACATGCGTTTGCATGCTTTTGCGTATGCATGCTTCATTTCATGGTGTGCGGTTTTGAGGGTATCAAAAAACCATAAAATATGCGCAGGCATGCGGATGGGTGCATTATTGTCTATGGGAACGCATGCGTACGCATGCGTTCGATGCGCTTGCGTACTTTGGACTGCGCATGTCTAGGAACTGTTTTGAGACACGCCCTCCTGGAAATATCGAACGCAGGTGCATAAACAAAGCAAACGCAGGCAAAAAACGTATACAAATGCATGCACACGCAGCTTTTTTTTTGCTGTCATGTGTAAGTTGATGCGGATAAAAAAAGTGCTGCGTAAACATGCGTTTGCATGCGTTTTGGCATGCAGATGATTACGCTGCAGATATTCGCAAATGTGAACCTAGCCTAAAACACTGAACTCAATGATGTATCACATGTCCAGATGTGTGCTATTGTTTACTCATAGTCCATATGCACACACTAAGTATTTTGTCAGTATTTACCTCAGTATTTGTAAGCCAAAACCAGAAGTGGAAAAATCAGGGGAAATGTATAATAGAAACACGTCACCACTTCTGTATTTATCATCCACTCCTGGTTTTGACTTACAAATACTGAGGTAAAATACTGAACAAATATTTAATGTGTGCATATGGCCTAAATTTGATTGGATTTGGTAAGTTTTTTACCTCAGTATTTGTAAGGCAAAGCCTGAAGTGGGTAAAAAATACAGAAGTGGTGCACGTTGGCCTATGAGTAAACAACAGCACACAGCTGGACATGTGATCATTGACTTTAGTGTTTTAACGATGGCCGCCCTTAGCTATGTGTAATAGTGAATCAGGTGAAAATTACTCTGTGCACTGATCACTGCCGCCCCACTGGCGTGTTCCCTGCCACTCAGGCCAGTGTTACTCTCCCTCACTGTGGGGAGAGAGGTGCTGGGTGCCCGGCAGACAGGGGGATGCGTCATTTACACGGCATCCTCCTCTGTCAGTGATAAGAGCTGCCTCTAGGCTGAGGGAAGAGAGGGATGGGCAGAAGTCACAGGACAAAGGCGCAGAGAGTGTGTGTGTGTATCAGTGTGTGTTTCTATGTGTGTTTAGTGTGAGTGTGTGGATTTATGGTACCATGTAATTGGCAGAAGAACATGTAATATGTGTACACACCAGTCCTTAATCGCTTCACCACCACCAATATATCTTTTTACGGTGGTCATGAAGGGACCTTAACCCTCAGCGCCACTTTATCACAGCACCGAGATTAAGTGTATAGCGCTCTCCCAGCAGGCGAAAGTCTCATGGGTGATAGCTGTACATGACACCTGACACCCTGCGACATTTGCCTCGACCCGGTTTGTAATGAATCGTTGCCGATTTACCACTTAAATGATGCTGTCAATCAAAAGAGCAGCATCTAAGTGTTGAAAAGGGGATAAAAAGACCCCCTTTAACACCATCGGCCCCTGACAGTTGTCATCACACTTCAAGGTCATCTGATGACCCCAGGGTACCGGTGGCCTGTTAGATTCAGCTATAAAGCAGTTCTAACAGGCTGTGTCAGAGAGATAGTAACAGGTCTCGGGCACTACAGTAAACAAGTACTGCAATGCATAAGACCAGCGATCAAACTGTCCCACACTGGGACTAAGTGAAAAAGTTAAAAAGAATGGTAATATATGAAATAAAAAGTTTTAAAAAAAATCACAAAACAAGCGCACAAAAATTACAATAATCTGCTATGCTACTAAAAATGCAGACTTTGTGTTCAAAGAAAAATACTCAAAAAAGTACACATAATTGGTATTGCCACGACCAGAACACCCAGAACTATAAGGGTATGTTCACACGTTCAGGATTTCCATCCTTTTTTTTTCAGGACTGTTTTTTTAAAAAACTGCAGCTCTTGGCAGAAAACGCAGGTCCTTTTTTTGGTCCTTTTTTGTCCTTTTTTGATGCGTTTTTTGATCCTTTTTTTTTATGCAGTTTTCTAACCCTAACCCTAACCCTACCCCTAACCCTAACCCTACCCCTACCCCTATTCTAACCTTAGTGAAAAAAAAAAAAAAATTCTTAATTTTTTTTATTGTCCCTACCAATGGGGGTGACAAAGTGGGGGGGGGGGTGTCATTTACTATTTTTTTATTTTGATCACTGAGATAGGTTATATCTCAGTGATCAAAATGCACTTTGGAGCGAATCTGCCGGCCGGCAGATTCGGCGGGCGCACTGCGCATGCGCCCGCCATTTTGCAAGATGGCGGCGCCCAGGGAGAAGACGGCCGGACGGACACCGGGACGCCGGGTAAGTATAAGGGGGGGAGATTAGGGCACGGGGGGGGCATCGGAGCACTGGGGGGGGGCATCGGAGCACGGGGGGCGGGATCGGAGCACGGGGGGGCAGCCACACTCCGCCCACGCACTTCCGCCCGCTCCCCCGCACTTCCTGCTGCAGCGGTTCTGCACATCAAATCGCAGTAAAACCCGCAGATATATTTTTGATCTGCGGGTTTTACTGCGGTTTTGACCTCACAATGGAGGTCTATGGGTGCAGAACCGCTGCGGTTCAGGAAAAAGAAGTGACATGCTCCTTCTTTTTTGCCGCAGCTATTCTGCGCGGCTTTTTAAACGAAATTCCGGATCATGTGCACAGCAGTGACTGTTTTCCATAGGGTTACATTGTTATGTACCCTGCATGGAAAACAGCTGCGGAACCGCAGCGGCAAAACCGCTGCGGTTCCGCAGTAAAAAACGCACTGTGTGAACATGGCCTAAGGGTATGTTCACACGTTCAGGATTTCCATCCTTTTTTTTTCAGGACAGTTTTTTTAAAAAACTGCAGCTCGTGGCAGAAAACGCAGGTCCTTTTTTTGGTCCTTTTTTTGTCCTTTTTTGATGCGTTTTTTGATGCGTTTTTTTATCCTTTTTTTATGCAGTTTTCTATGCAGAGACTGTGTGTTTCCTAGGAAGCTTTTTAGGGCTAAAATGGCTGAAAATACCCTAACCCTACCCCTAACCCTACCCCTAACCCTAACCCTACCCCTAACCCTACCCCTACCCCTATTCTAACCTTAGTGAAAAAAAAAAAAAAATTCTTAATTTTTTTATTGTCCCTACCAATGGGGGTGACAAAGTGGGGGGGGTGTCATTTACTATTTTTTTATTTTGATCACTGAGATAGGTTATATCTCAGTGATCAAAATGCACTTTGGAGCGAATCTGCCGGCCGGCAGATTCGGCGGGCGCACTGCGCATGCGCCCGCCATTTTGCAAGATGGCGGCGCCCAGGGAGAAGACGGCCGGACGGACGCCGGGTAAGTATAAGGGGGGGAGATTAGGGCACTGGGGGGCATCGGAGCACTGGGGGGGGGCATCGGAGCACGGGGGGGGGCATCGGAGCACGGGGGGGCGGGATCGGAGCACGGGGGGGCAGCCACACTCCGCCCACGCACTTCCGCCCGCTCCCCCGCACTTCCTGCTGCAGCGGTTCTGCACATCAAATCGCAGTAAAACCCGCAGATATATTTTTGATCTGCGGGTTTTACTGCGGTTTTGACCTCACAATGGAGGTCTATGGGTGCAGAACCGCTGCGGTTCAGGAAAAAGAAGTGACATGCTCCTTCTTTTTTGCCGCAGCTATTCTGCGCGGCTTTTTAAACGAAATTCCGGATCATGTGCACAGCAGTGACTGTTTTCCATAGGGTTACATTGTTATGTACCCTGCATGGAAAACAGCTGCGGAACCGCAGCGGCAAAACCGCTGCGGTTCCGCAGTAAAAAACGCACTGTGTGAACATGGCCTAAGGGTATGTTCACACGTTCAGGATTTCCATCCTTTTTTTTTCAGGACAGTTTTTTTAAAAAACTGCAGCTCGTGGCAGAAAACGCAGGTCCTTTTTTTGGTCCTTTTTTTGTCCTTTTTTGATGCGTTTTTTGATGCGTTTTTTTTATCCTTTTTTTATGCAGTTTTCTATGCAGAGACTGTGTGTTTCCTAGGAAGCTTTTTAGGGCTAAAATGGCTGAAAATACCCTAACCCTACCCCTAACCCTACCCCTAACCCTACCCCTAACCCTACCCCTAACCCTACCCCTACCCCTATTCTAACCTTAGTGAAAAAAAAAAAAAAATTCTTAATTTTTTTATTGTCCCTACCAATGGGGGTGACAAAGTGGGGGGGGTGTCATTTACTATTTTTTTATTTTGATCACTGAGATAGGTTATATCTCAGTGATCAAAATGCACTTTGGAGCGAATCTGCCGGCCGGCAGATTCGGCGGGCGCACTGCGCATGCGCCCGCCATTTTGCAAGATGGCGGCGCCCAGGGAGAAGACGGCCGGACGGACGCCGGGTAAGTATAAGGGGGGGAGATTAGGGCACTGGGGGGCATCGGAGCACTGGGGGGGGGCATCGGAGCACGGGGGGGGCATCGGAGCACGGGGGGGCGGGATCGGAGCACGGGGGGGCAGCCACACTCCGCCCACGCACTTCCGCCCGCTCCCCCGCACTTCCTGCTGCAGCGGTTCTGCACATCAAATCGCAGTAAAACCCGCAGATATATTTTTGATCTGCGGGTTTTACTGCGATTTTGACCTCACAATGGAGGTCTATGGGTGCAGAACCGCTGCGGTTCAGGAAAAAGAAGTGACATGCTCCTTCTTTTTTGCCGCAGCTATTCTGCGTGGCTTTTTAAACGAAATTACGGACCATGTGCACAGCAGTGACTGTTTTCCATAGGGTTACATTGTTATGTACCCTGCATGGAAAACTGCTGCGGAACCGCAGCGGCAATACCGCTGCGGTTCCGCAGTAAAAAACGCACTGTGTGAACATGGCCTAAAGCTGTCAGGATATTTATTCCATACGGTGAACAGCATTAAAAAAGATATAAAACACTGCAAAAATTACGCTCTTTCATCATACTGACACACCAAAATTTGAATAAAAAGGAATCAATAAAATGATATGAAAACAATGGTATAAATGAAAACAACAAATTGTCCCCACAAGCCCTAAGGCTATGTGCACACGATGCAGATTTAGTGCGGATCCGCAGCGGATTTTTCCGCGCACAAACGCTGCAGATCCACACTGTGATTTACAGTACAATGTAAATCAATGTGGAAAAAAAAAAGCTGTGCGGAAAAATCCACACAGAAACGCTGCGGATTTAAAAGAAGTGCATGTCACTTCTTTTGTGCGGATCTGCAGCGTTTCTGCACCCTTCCGTTATAGAAATCCGCATTGGTAAAAAAAAAACCGCACAAAATCCGCATCAATTCCGCATAAAAATCGCACTAAATTTGCATAAAATCTGCGGCAAATCTGCACCTGACGATTCTGCCAGGAGATGCGGATTTTGTGCAGAAAATTCTGCACCCCATTCCGCAACGTGTGCACATAGCCTAAATCTGCAAAAAAATAAAAGTTACAGCTCAGATTATGATGATGCAAAAACAAATTCATTTTTGTAAAATATTGTTTTTAGTGTGTAAAAGTAACAAAGAATAAAAAATCATATACATCTAGTATCACTGTAATTGCAGTAGCCCAAAGAATAAAACCACTATATCACTTATACCGCAGGATGAACCAGGCAAAAAAAAAAAAAATATATATATATATATATAAAAGAAAAATAATTGGAGTCAGCACACCGTTTGTAGTGAAAAGGAGCTATTTAATAAGCCCAGAAAGCAACGTTTCAGTCCCAAAAGGAACCTTTCTCAAGCCAATAATGGAATTGCTGGTTTTTGTGCATTCTTTGTTTGAAAAATCTGAATAAGAAATGATCAAAAATGTCATATACAAAATGGTACCAAAAAAACTCATCATGCAGAAAATAAGTCCCTATACAGATCTTTTTGCTAAAAAATATAAAAGTTACAGCTCTCAGAATATGGCGACGAAATTTTTTATTTTTTTTTTAATAAAAAAGCTTTTTTTACTGTGTGATAGCAGCAAAACATTAAAAAAAGATATAAATCTAGCATCATTGTAATTGCACTGACCCCCCCAAAAAAAATTTGTACTGCTGTCTATTTGTTCGTGCTACCTTCCAAAAAATCAGAATATGGCTTGGCTCACATTTATCCTGCGCTCTCTCCTGAGCATTTACATTGGAGTTTCCCTGTAAATCCCAAAAATCGCGATTCAGACAAAACCTCAGACGAATCTGCTCACTATAATGAGGCAGATGGAGTGACTTTGGACTCTGTCTAATCTCTGTCCCGGTGTCTCATTATTTTTGGCGCCTTTTTTAGCGCACAAGTGTGGATGACCACAGTTCTGTGCACGCCTAAAAAGATGGATACCACCGAAACAGATGCCAAACGGAGTCCAAAGCATCTCCATCTGTCTTATAATAGTGATTGGTTTCATCTGAATGGCATTTTTCTGGGATTTACATGGAAACCCCGACGTAAGTGCTCAGCGTATAACACAAGAATGTGATCCAGCCTTATAGTACGATGCAAGTCGGGAGCGGGTGTCTGGTGTTGGCTCACAGGCTGAGCCCATAGTATATCCAGCAGATAACTCGTGAGTTTTTTGCCAGGTATAGTGTGGGCTCAGTCCATTTGTACAGGTTGTCCAGCCTTTTGCTAAAACTCTGCAGTCACTCATTGTCTGATCACTTTTGTTATATACTGTAATACCTCAGTACTGCTGTATATCGCTAAAGTCTTCTTTGAAGTTTAGACACGGCTGAGTTTCAACAGAGCTCTGTGATGGCACATGGCAGACATGGGGGTCTTCAACAGACTCCATGCTTTCATAGCAACACAGTGGAGTCTGCAAGGATGTAACAGGGAGTCCGATGGGCAGTTAGAATGACGTGCCCCTATGCTGGTACATTGTTAAAGGGGTTGTCCAATCCTTTACTAAAAGTCTGCAGTCACTCTGCATCACATGCTGTGAGGCTTTTCCGCTGTTGACAGTGAGAGTGGGCGGTCGTGTGACCACAAATATGTGATTTCTATACTTCTGGCCACATTCCATCGAGACGTGTATTGAGTGATATTGCGTTCCTTGTGTGGTATAAATGATTAGATGACCTTGTTTTTCCCGTCGGTTCAATTACAGCGATACCAGATTTATATTTTTTTAAGTTTGTCTGCTGTGACACACACTAAAAAAAACATTTTTTTTATCACCATATTTTGAGATCTATAATTTTTCCATATTTCTGCTGACGGAGTCATGTGAGGGCTTGTTTTTGTTTTTAACGGGACGAGTTGGAGGTTTTTTGGTACCATTTTCTGGCACATATATTTTGATTGCTTTCAATTCAGATTTTTGGTCAGTACGATTACAGTGATACCACATTTGTATAATTTTTTTATTTTTTGACACTCCTACTAAATAAAAACAATTTTACTGAAAAAATATTGTTTTTGCATCTCTGTATTCTGACAGCTATGGCCTTTTTATTTTTCTACACAAGCAGATCGGCTGTTACACAATGCCTATGGCCGTCTCACAGGACACTGTGCCTGACACACCAGGAGGTCATTGTTTGACCTCCAGGTGCCATGACAACCATCGGCTCACCGTGATTTCCTCTCCTTGAAGGTACCACCCTGGGCACTTTCTTCATATCACATTTCCCTGTTTCGTCCTTGCCCTTTACTTCTTTGAGTTATAAACTTGGGGCCGTACTTCTAGGTGTCCTGTCCCAGGACCCGTCTCCAGTGCATTACTCTGCCTTTCTGTCATTTTTCCTCATCGCTGCTCTGGATCTCGCTATTCACTGTCTTGGTATCCACTTTCATTAGGGATACCCACGTCAAGCACCTCTGCTGAATAGTCAGACCATAGGTCTGTTTTCACAGCAGGCTTATTGACAGTAAACTGTCTCTGTCCCTTCACTTTATCCCTGCCACTCTGGGCTAGTCCCAATCATTAACCCTAACTATCCCTACTGTTGGGCAAACTACAACATTGTCACTAATAAGGCATGTCACAACACACATTACAACAAAACGCATGTCTTCAAGGAAGAATATGGGCAATATGTTCATCTCCTTACAAACTCCCTCTCACAAGCTTTCAAATGCTGCGATTGCTATCAATCGTGGCATTTGGAGAGTTAATAAGCCAATGGCTGTGTGGCCACCAGACCTGCCTGTTACTGCAGGAGCTTGGCGAGATGAACTCCTGGCGGTGATCATACAGACAAGTGTTGTTATTTCAGCACCTCTCGACGATCATGTGCTGTGATCGGTCAGTTAGACTGACCGATCAGAGCAAGTAGAGAGCAAGGACCGCTGAAATGGGTCCGAACATCCCTAACTGTGCCGGTTAGCAGTCAGTGACCACTGTCGGCACGGAGCTGTCACTGTGTGTTTTCACACAGTGACAGATTATAGACATGGCGTGTATAGCACGTCATGGTGTGGGAACTGACACCTGCTCATGATGTGTTATACACGTCATTGGTTGTTAAAGGGTTAAAACATAACATACCAATAAGAGACAAAAGAACACAGCTTAAGAAATGCGATAAAATTGCTTGTAAAAATACATTAAAAGCATAATGAAAAAAAATGCCAGCAGCTTAATGGGGTTGTCCAGTCTAAACAGATAAGTCTGCATGACTCTGTGTGTCTGCATGTTTGTGAATCCCCCCAGCGCACACACTGTGCGCTGCAAGGATTCGCCGGTCTCTGAGGTGGTACCCGAGTATATGTATACAGGTATACTCACACTCCTGTGCAGTAGATGTGGCCACATACACTTGTATGGAGAAAGGCCGCGCCCTCTAGTTGACCTCGCCCACTGGATGGCCGCTTCTCTAGTTGGGGCACGGCCTCATTCAATACAAGTGTATGGAGTTAGAGTGCACCCACTAGATGGGCCCTGACCGGGAGTATGTATAACGCCTACTTACCCACTGGTCCCGGCTCAGTAACTGGTGAATCTCCGCAGCACACAGTGTGCGCACTGGGGAGGATTGATAAGTCTGCAGTCACATGGAGTGACTGCAGACGTACCTATTTGGACTGGACAACCTCTTTTTTATGCCTAATATGTGCAGAAAATCTGCAACATCCCAAAGTCACCAAATGCTCATTCTGGGAACGAAGTCTAATAGTACTTGATCACTGTTGTTTAACCTCTGAGAGGCAGATATCAATCACTGACATCAGTAGTTTAGTGGCTTAACTTGATGTAGGTGGGCATTTAGGTGGCCATTGTCACCCCTGTGATGCAGTCACTGGGTCGCAACGGCTCACCATGGCAGCATTAGGCCTATTAAAGGCCCCCACTACACAAAATATTGTTGCCTGTGCTTCGGGGCGGCCTGTGGACAGGTCTTTCCTTGTTTTTTCTGGCCTAGAGCAGGAAGATAAGACTCTGCCTACACAGAGAGGCAGGAAGGAATAAAAATAAAAATTTACATGCAGGTACCTTATCGGTGACGTCTTCTGTGATTGTTCTCATACCCTTTGTCTCTATGTAGTATCTATGCCATGATGATATTTTATGCCCAGATCTTGTCTCTGCAAACTTCTCTGTTCTCCATCTTCAGCATCACGCCACAACATGGTGCCCTTAAAAATAAAAGTATAATTATACTGCGAAAGAAGAACTATAAGCCAGCTCACCCGTGATGCATAAACCAAACCTCGGGAGTACGGACCCGCTGTGTCCAGGCGTATAAAGTCCAAAAAAGAAGAGAATGTCCAGGTTCCCCGAATCCGTAAAAAAGAGTTTTCTTTGTTCACAAACTTTAAACATAGAGGATACAGACTTCAGCACGATCATGATTAAGGGAGCTTAGTCTCCAGAAATGCGTTGAGATTCTTACCCATATGGTTCGAGCTGAAGTCTGTATCCTCTATGTTTAAAGTTTGTGAATAAAGAAAACTCTTTTTTACGGATTCGGTGAAGCTGGACATTCTCTTCTTTTTTGATAATTATACTGCCCCATAAATATAAATATCTCCCAAGCTGCGCCACTGAACAAATAATTGCCTTTCAGTGTGCTTCCTGCACAAAATATGCTCCCCTCACTGCCCCTCTCCTTACTGTCCCCCCACACTACCCCTCTATGCAACATTCCCCACATGCCCCTCTCCGCAATGTCCCACCTATGCTTCCACTCTCCATAACATTCCCTCACACTGCCCTTCTCCATAATGCCCCTCCCACACAGCTCCTCTTCATTATATTCCCCCCCACAGCTCCTTTCCATAATGTTCCCCCCACACTGCCCCTCTCCGCAACATCCCCCCACATGCCCCTCTCCGTAATATCTCACTCTTGCCTCTCTCCATAACATTCCCTCACACTGCCCTTCTTGATAATGCCCCTCCCACACAGCTCCTCTTCATAATATTCCCCCCACAGCTTCTTTCCATAATGTTCTCCCCACACTGCCCCTCTCCGCAACATCCCCCCACATGCCCCTCTCCGTAATATCTCACCCTTGCCACTCTCCATAACATTCCCTCACACTGCCCTTCTTGATAATGCCCCTCCCACACAGCTCCTCTTCATAATATTCCCCCCACAGCTTCTTTCCATAATGTTCTCCCCACACTGCCCCTCTCTGCAACATCCCCCCACATGCCCCTCTCCGTAATGTCTCACCCTTGCCACTCTCCATAATATGTCCTCACACTACCCTTCTCCATAATGCCCCTCCCACACTGCTCCTTTACGTAATGTTCCCTCCACACAGCTCCTCTCCATAATATTCCCCAACAGCTCCCCTCTGTAATATTATGCCACACACCCGGCCCCTCTACATACCGTACTTCATACACAATCCTCTCACCCGTTACAATGTGGCCTTATAGTACCATCAACCCCCATCCTTCCTTCTATTATAGTTTATTTAATCTTCGGCTCCTCCTGGAGCGCTTACTTTTTCTTGTGTATCATTGCCTCCTCTGCGCTGTGGTGCCGGCTGCAGCAGCATTGTCATGAGATCACAGTGTGGCGTGAGGATGACCTCATCACGCTGTTGCACATCTGGGCCGTGGCTGTTGAAAGCTGCTTTGCTCTGCCCCAGTCCCACCGCCGAAGTGTTTAACCGTATTCGTGGCTGAAAGATGCGAATACAGTTGAATATAAGGAGATGAGAACTGGAGTTTCCCGATTCTCAGTGTGCCGAACAACATCCTTCAGTGGGACGCATGCAGCCTACGGGCCATATATTGTGCTGGTGAATATGCAAATACTGGGAGACAAAAGAGCGCGAATAGGGTCTTAACTGGTAACAACGTAGAAACACAGGAAAGTGGATCTGCTCACCTGATATGGTTGCACCTAAGCAACATGTACCGTATATCACATACGGTAACTCAGCTGCTGCAGGACACGAGTCCGAAAGGACTTAGGCAAAAAACAAATACGGGTGAAGTGTCACTCGATACGTTGATGATGAGAACCAACGACCAGATAGCATTCTTGAAAACTTTTATTTTAACAGGTTAATGAAGTCAGCGCGTTTCGAGATCAATGCAAGACCTCTTCATCAGGATAGAAACCTAATCCGTGCATAGTGACACTTCACCCGGATTTGTTTTTTGCTCCCAATAGGGCACTAGAGACAGTTTACCTTCTTCTAGAACAGTGTTCCGCAACTCCAGTCCTCAAGAGCCACCAGACAGATCATATTTTCAGGATTTCCTTAGTATTGCACAAGTGATGTACAATGCTAAGGAAATCTTGAAAATGTGATCTTGCAAATATTTTCTTTTCGGTAGAATCCTGTGGCTTATACAACTCAGTACACTAGTTAATAGTGTACAGAAGGCAAAACAGTTCCCAGTAGATACATGTCAAAGGCTTCTCACCCAGGCCAACCAGTATCCTGCTCTGCACCGATGAAGGGAAAGACCTTGAAGCAGTTGCCTGTACACTGGTGCCTGTTCCTTTTCCATATTCGCTAATGTCCAAATTCCATATATTGGACCACAATTATTAGAATATTGTATTTACTGTACTGTTAGTGGTTCAGACTCAAGCCCATCTATCTATGTAAATGTAAAATATACAATCATCTGTAATGCAGTGGTCTAAAAACCAAATGCGACATTGCCCAACCCAGGTATCGGCATGGCATTTTCTGTATTCCGCTAGTAAATTATTTTAATCCTGTGATTAAATGATAGATTTACTTTGTGGACAGCCTTAGAAGTTAGTACAGTGGTTAATTACAACCTTTAAATAGGCCTTGTTCTCAACTGATGCTTTGTGCAATACTTGCTACTATTTTACTTTTTTTTTTTATCAGTGATTGCTTTTAGTCTAACATTACATGCTAAAGATAATTCATTACAGATATAATCTCTATAAACAAAATAAACAATATAACTAGACTAGTTTCATTTTTTGCAATCTTGGAATATTTATGCATTTTGCACTTAGTTAATTGACAAGTCCTCATAGCAGAGCTAAATTAGAAAATGATAAATAATGCTTTTGTACATTGGCGATAGTGTAATCTCAAAGGGAATCTGTCACCAGGTTTTTTCTACCTCCTCTGAGAGCAAAATAATGTAGGATCAAAGTCTCTGATTCCATCAACGTATCACTTTAAAGGGCTGCTTGCTGCAGTTTTGATAAAAAATTACAGTTTTATCTGCTGCACATCTGAGTACTGGACAACCCCATCCATACCATGTTTCTGTGTACACTGTATACACTGTGTGGAGGCAGCATTATACAGAACACATAAATATGGAGGACTACCTGGCTGCATATTTACTAGTCTTCTAGTGATAATCTCCTGTGAATAAAACCATGATTTTATCAAATCTACAGCAAGCAGCCCAGTAAGTGACAAATTGGTAAGTGGAATCAGGGTCTGAGTCTCTACATCATGGTGCTCTCAGATTAGGTGGCAAAACCATGTCAAATTCCCTTTAATAAGCTTTTATAAAATCTCCATCATATCAAGCCATTATACGAGTTAGGCTAGTTTCACATTTGCATTTAAATCCACAGCGTTTAAAACGCATCCGCAAGTGGTGAAAAAAAACGCATGTAAACGCGTACAAACGCTGCGTTTTTTAGACGCATGCGTTGTCGCATGCGGTTAAAAAATGCCGCGTTTGTACGCGTTTATATGCGTTTTTCCTGCGTTTGTGCTTTTGGTACGCATGATGAGACATTTCACAAGAGAAAAATCAAGATCCAGACACCGCCAATGGGACTACAGAGGGCGTGTATTATGACGAAACGCGGAACGGTATAAACGCCTCCCCCAAAAGAAATTCATGAATAGCTGGTTTTTGTTCATTCTGCTTCACAAAAATCGGAATAAAAAGCGATCAAAAATGTCACGTGCCCGAAAATGTTACCAATAAAAATGTCAACTCGTCCCGCAAAAAACAAGACCTCACATGATTCTGTGGACCAAAATATGGAAAAATTGTAGCTCTCAAAATGTGGTTACGCAAAAAATATTTTTTGGAATAAAAAGCGTCTTTCAGTGTGTGACGGCTGCCAGTCATAAAAATCCACTAGAAAACCCACTATAAATAGAAATCAAACCCCCTTCATCAACGCCTTAGTTAGGGAAAAATTAAAAAATTAAAAAAATGTATTTATTTCCATTTTCCCGTTAGGGTTTGGATCTCTTTATCACCTTGATGGTGGCTTAGGGTTAGGGCTAGGGTTAGGGTTAGGGTTTGGATCTCTATCACCTTGATGGTGGCTTAGGGTTAGGGCTAGGGTTAGGGCTAGGGTTAGGGTTAGTGTTTGGATCCCTTTATCACCTTGATGGTGGCTTAGGGTTAGGGCTAGGGTTAGGGTTTGGATCTCTTTATCACCTTGATGGTGGGTTAGGGTTAGGGCTAGGGTTAGGGTTAGGGTTTGGATCCCTTTATCACCTTGATGGTGGCTTAGGGTTTGGTTAGGGTTAGGGTTTGGATCCCTTTATCACCTTGATGGTGGGTGTGGCTTATCAGTGTCTAGACTTGTTTTTCTCTATTGAAACGCATGCGTTCAAAAACGCAACCAAACCCATGTGCTTAAAAACGCATGCGTTTACATAGACAGCAATGCTTTTTTTTACGCAAACCATGCGCAATCGAACGCATGTGTTTCCTGGCGGCAAATAGACGCCTCTAGAAATTACTACATGTTGCATTTCCGCGCCATGCCGCAAGCGACAAAAAGACGCATGCGTCGTCAAATGCGGCAAAACGCGAACCCCAAAAAATGCATGCGTTTTTAATGTTAAATATAGGAAAACACGACGCATGCGTTTATATGCGTTTATATGCGGTACAAACGCTGTGGCAAAAAACGCAAATGTGAAACCAGCCTAATACATTATGAGCGCTAGATTTTCTATTGGCTTTGGATATAATAAAACACAAAGTTGCGCCTATTGCCTGATAGTAAGACCAAAGATGCTTCATGATAAAAGTGTTTAACAATAGTAGGACATTTTTAGAAAGTTATATTTTCCTGTTGACCTGATCTTCATGGGAAGGGAGGGAGACGGGTGTTTTTACAAGCTTAAGTAATCTTTCAAAGTTACTTCCTTTTGTTACTTTATTCATGTAGAGACCGCAGGAATTCTGAATAGTACGGTATGTAACTCATCTGAGCTCACTGGAACCTACAGGGAAGGAACCGTGTCATCCTTCATTCATCCTGTCAAGTGTACCCTGCTGACAGCTGCAGTATTATCTCCTGTCCCTGCTACTGCTGCATGTGTTTCCCTTCTTCCTGATTTATTCATTTTTATGCCAGCAACTTTCCCAACATCACATGGTCACACCAGCATTGAAGAAACAAGAGACATAACAGGGGCTCTGAAAGTTTTCATGTGTCTGGTTATACATTATGGAACATGCTTTTTTTGTTTTTTTAAAAGGGGTGGTCCAATGGACAAAGTCATTTTCATCCTAAATCCCCACATAGCCCTCCAAATAGTACAAATACCCCCACAAAGCCCTCCAAATAGTATACTTACCGCACATATCTCTCCAAATAAAATAATGGGCCCCCGCATAGCCCTCCAAATAGTATAATGGCCCCCACATAGCCCTCCAAATAGTATAATGGACCCCACATAGACCTCCATATAGTATAATGGTCCCCATATATTCTTCCATACAGTATTATGAGCCCCACATATTCCTTCATGCAGTATAATAGGCCCACACATATTCCTCCATACAGTATTTTGTGCCCCAGACAGTCCTCCATAGAGTATAATTGGCCCCAAACATTCTTCCATAAAGTATTATGGTCTCCACATAGTTTTACATACAGTATTATGGGCCACAGACAGTGCTCCATACAGTATTAAGGTCCCACACAGTCCTCTATACAGCATTATGTGTAGTGACCCAGTCCAGAGTGTGTACGTCACTTTAAGTAATCCTGGATTGTGAGTGGGTTCCGTACACTACAGCTCACTCTAACCCGCCCCTCTACATTATCCCCTGCATTTGTGAGCTGTAATTCTCCATCTTTAGTCACCTCCATTTTAGATGCAATGCGTTTCTCATTTGCGGTGTTTTGGCTCCATCTAATGATGAAAGTGTACAATGGCTCATAATTATTGTTTTGTAAGGATCTGAGATGTGAATTCGGTGTCCTATTGGCCGACTCCTAGTCACATGGTCAATAGGAGGAGCTGTTTTCCAGGCACATCTAGAATGTTCTTTAGTTTGAGGGATGCCTTCAGGGAGAGAAGAACACACATGGAGGCTGTTTTTACCTCAAGATCTGAGTTACCTCTCTAACCTGTACAGACATCATTCTGAAGTTTTTCTGACTGGTTTCACACAGTTTTTACATTCACCTGTGCCATGACACACTGTGGAACTAACCCCGAGTACAGGTCTGTAACCTCTAATTGCTGCGTCTACCTCCTTCTGTAATATACCAAAATACTCTGTCCAGTGCTCTTCAAGCTCCAGACCCCAATCACATCTCAGTATCTAAGTGTTAACTGTAATTGCTGTGGACTACTCATGAGAGACTGTTCCTTATTTGTTCCAAGTTATAATTCCTGTTCCTGCTGAAGTAAAAGCAACTGTTATCCCCAAGAGCGATGTGTGTCATAATTCCTTCGGCTGCGGACACCGTGTGGGGGTGGATAACAGGGAGCATTCGGCCTGGTCATTACATTATGGACCCCACATAGTCATCCATACAATATTATGGGCCCCACATAGTCCTCTATACAGCATTACGGGCCCCACATAATCCTCTATACAGTATTATGGGCCCCACATAGTCCTCTATACAGCATTATGGGCCCCACATAATCCTCTATACAGTATTATGGGCCCCACATAGTCCTCTACACAGTATTATGAGCCCCACATAGTCCTACATACAGTATTTTGGGCGCTATATACTCCTCCATACAGTATTATGGGCCCAATATTGTCCTCCATACATTATTATGGTCCCCATATAGTCCTACATTCATTATTATAGGTCCCATGTAGTCCTCCATACATTATTATGAACCCCACAAAATAAATACTCGCCTCTCCCCGTTTCCCATTGCTCTGGTCTCTCCTGCACATCTTATGACCCTCTGCACTACTCAGCACAGAGGGCACACTATAGTGATATCATCGCGTTCTCTGTACCGAGACATCAAAGAGATCAGATGCAGAGGGGCAATGATGGGAGAAGGGGCGTTAGCTTATTGCTCCCTCTCCCATCATTGATTTCAACGGTATTTTCATCCAGGCCAATGATGCTGATACATCTGAAAGTATGATGGTGAGAGGATGGGCTAGGTGCCAGCACTGTCACCAACCCATCCGACTCACAGGCCCCATAGGGCTACGTGGTTTGCCGCCATTGGCGGTACTCCACTGTCCTTCTCTAGTTACACTGTCTGTTTTCCTATTTGTTTTCACTTCCTTTTTGATGATTCTTTGCTTGAGAATCTCAGTGCATGCTGGAGGCACAGCCTCAGCCCCTTCTCCATCCCTGAAACAAAGGTATCAGCGACGCTTGTTTCAGTGGCGGGACTAGTCCATGTGCTCTGTGCAATGTGCACAATGACAGCACGCACTCTCTTGCCAGCTCAGATTGGCAGCAACGAACTGGCACCAGAGCACGTTGTTAGAATATCAGCACAATATATTTCATCAAGATGATTCAGAATGTACCTATAACTTTTTTCGTGATGTCATTACAAGGTCTAGATTTGAATAATGACCAAATGAAGCAAAAATCTATTAAAGGAAACAGTATATGTTTTATGGGTAGAAGGTGGAACGCACTCATGTTTTGAACTTTGCTGTTGATATTTACTGTAGCTTGTGTCCCAGTAGTTTCATTAATCCCAATCTTCAAATAAATATTATAATTTGTTACCAGTGTTGGTGCAAGGCTCGTGCTGTCTGCTCAGGAGTCCTCAGCATTCTTGATTCCCACATAAGAAATGACAAAAAGCTGTCAATCAGCAACTAATGGGTGGAAGGAGCTCACTCCTCAGGAATATGGAGGATTTCTTCTCTTGTGCCTGTCATTGATGTGATCCTTGAAGTCTGTCAATGCTGCAGCTAATAAAGTGTTAGTTTAAGAAAACTGCACCAAATTGACAAGTGACACCCTGCTAGAATAGGATCTGTCACGTTGCCATCAACTAAGGCAGTATACACTTGGGGACATATAACATATAAATCAGGAGAAAGGAAGTAGAGGAAAAATGTACTAAGGCTTCATTCAGACATCAGTGATTTTTTTCATGCGGAAAAGAGAAACGATATTTATCAGTATTTTGGATCCAATTTTCATCAGTGTTTGGTCAGTATTTCAGTTTTAACCATCAGTAATTTTCTCTTTTGAAAAATAAATCAATAAATTGCAAAGCCTCTCCTACCCAATGCAGTGTTAAAATGGACATTGTTTATTGTCCAGAGAACAATGCAGAAAATATATTGTTCACACTAGAATACTAAGTAATGTTCTATTAAGAAGTAGTGGCTCAACAACTGGTATATAAATACTGTAGAGCGAATCATAGAGAACACTAAAAGAATCAGCAGTAGGAACGAGTGATCACTACTGATGACGAGAAAGCAGGCTTAATTCAAAGAGAAGAAATAGAACAAAAATGAAAATAAAAAGGGTTTAGGAGAGAGATAAAGAGGGAAACAATGTTATAAATGTACAGAAGGTGGAATCAGAAGGATTCTAGACTGCAGCGATCATATAAGAGTTAGCCACTCCGGATAACAAAACCCCTAAAAGTTGTGTAGGACAACATTGATGGTTAACGGAATTTTGAATATTATGATGATCAGCTGTCTGAACTTTATCCACATATATAAAAGTTTATAAAATATATCCACGTTCATTTGTGTTTATTTTGTCATGTTATCAAAGTCACAATTAGAGAAATCTGAAATTCAACTTTATTAATTCTGTGCAGGTAATTCGGAAAGGATGGTTAACTATAAGCAACATCAGTCTCATGAAAGGAGGTTCCAAGGACTACTGGTTTATTCTCACCGCCGAAAGCCTCTCTTGGTATAAAGATGATGAGGTGAGGAGTTTTGAAGTTTCTCTAGAGATTAAATGTGTATAGGAACTTTGCTATATGGTTTTAGGTTATGCTCCTTCTCCACCGTGATGTCCATGTTGGAGAAGGAACAACATGTCCTAAAACCATATAGCATTGGTGTACAGGGCTCTTTCTTAATCTCCTCCATATTATGGGCCAAAATACAATATCCTATTGTTTCCAGGGAAGAAAATTGCTGTCACCAAGAGCCGTCAGACAGCGGATTTTTGCTATCTCCCTAGAAAAGGCTTAGTGGAGCATTTATGTGTATTTTGGAGTTGGAAGAAAGGAAATATCTGCCTGTAAAGGAAGTGTACGGCTGACAGCCATGCCATGTAAATGGGAACTTAAAGGGGTTTTCCGCCCCCCCCAGAATTCTGGGAATCCCTGAATTAAAATAATAGAAATATAACTGTCACGACTGATAATGTGGTTCAATCAAAATGTTAATATGTTATTAAATGCTCAAAAATAAACAATATACAAATAAATAAATAATGGTGGCGCTTGCCCCTTCCGGGTCGGGTACTGCATTGCTGCCGCTGCTCTGGTGGTTGTTTACCGTCGGCAGCGGTGACATGACATCAGCAGAGTTGCAGCCAATCAGTGGCTTGTGCTGTTTACATCAGCAGAGCCGCTGAGCCCAATGATTAGCTGCAGCGTTGTTGACCTGCAGCCAGTAAACAATAACTGGAGCAGCAAGGAGACCCACTACTAGACTGGAAGAGTTTGAGTACCATTGTTTCAATTATTTTTAACAGACACACCAATGGCATGCAGAATTCTGAAAGAGGAAACCAATTTAAGAGTTTAAAATATAACTACTGCATCTAAAAAAGAGGTTCCCAGCATTGATACTTGCGAAATATCCGCAGAATATCCATAAATGTTTGGTAGATGGGGGATTTCTTGCACTGTTCCCACAATCACAGTTATTCTGTGCTCTCTCCATTCATGTCTGTGGGAGTTACGGAAATAGACAAACTTGTCAGGAGGGGATCCCTGTTCCCCTGATGGGTAGAAGTCCCAGAATTTTGACCTTTACCTTTGAGATATTGATGCTATGGATATACCATAAATGTTTATTATAAGAGAACCCCTATAAGTTGAGGTTATTTTAGGGACATTTTAGAAAATAAACAAATCACGAGTAAAGTAATATTTTCTCTGTTACACTAAGAAAGCTTATTAAACTGATGTGGAAATGTTTACAAAATATCAACATGTTGCATTACTAATATTTTTTAGCTATTCAATGCAATTATTTTTTTTCCATAATGAAGTCTTTGGTAATGAACGCAGAGGGATTTATCTTCATGTTCCCTTGAGACTCCAGAAAAACAATTTATATAACTTCATACGGGAGAGGTAATATTTGCTCATGGCTCTCAAATGTCAAAAATCCAAAACGTATCAATGAAGCAGCCAAAATTGTCAGTCATTGACCACCAATGAGGATCTAACAAAGTAAATTCTTGGCTTCTATGAATGTATGTAAAGAAATAATGTAACTGTCTATTGTTTCTTTGTATCTTTTATGTTTGTAAATATTTACTTACTTTCTAGGTTACGGCATAGTGTGTATATATATATATATATATACATACAGTGGGGCAAAAAAGTATTTAGTCAGTCAGCAATAGTGCAAGTTCCACCACTTAGAAAGATGAGAGGCGTCTGTAATTTACATCATAGGTAGACCTCAACTATGGGAGACAAACTGAGAAAAAAAATCCAGAAAATCACATTGTCTGTTTTTTTATCATTTTTTTTGCATATTATGGTGGAAAATAAGTATTTGGTCAGAAACAAACAATCAAGATTTCTGGCTCTCACAGACCTGTAACTTCTTCTTTAAGAGTCTCCTCTTTCCTCCACTCATTACCTGTAGTAATGGCACCTGTTTAATCTTGTTATCAGTATAAAAAGACACCTGTGCACACCCTCAAACAGTCTGACTCCAAACTCCACTATGGTGAAGACCAAAGAGCTGTCAAAGGACACCAGAAACAAAATTGTAGCCCTGCACCAGGCTGGGAAGACTGAATCTGCAATAGCCAACCAGCTTGGAGTGCAGAAATCAACAGTGGGAGCAATAATTAGAAAATGGAAGACATACAAGACCACTGATAATCTCCCTCGATCTGGGGCTCCACGCAAAATCCCACCCCGTGGGGTCAGAATGATCACAAGAACGGTGAGCAAAAATCTCAGAACCACGCGGGGGGACCTAGTGAATGAACTGCAGAGAGCTGGGACCAATGTAACAAGGCCTACCATAAGTAACACACTACGCCACCATGGACTCAGATCCTGCAGTGCCAGACGTGTCCCACTGCTTAAGCCAGTACATGTCCGGGCCCGTCTGAAGTTTGCTAGAGAGCATTTGGATGATCCAGAGGAGTTTTGGGAGAATGTCCTATGGTCTGATGAAACCAAACTGGAACTGTTTGGTAGAAACACAACTTGTCGTGTTTGGAGGAAAAAGAATACTGAGTTGTATCCATCAAACACCATACCTACTGTAAAGCATGGTGGTGGAAACATCATGCTTTGGGGCTGTTTCTCTGCAAAGGGGCCAGGACGACTGATCCGGGTACATGAAAGAATGAATGGGGCCATGTATCGTGAGATTTTGAGTGCAAACCTCCTTCCATCAGCAAGGGCATTGAAGATGAAACGTGGCTGGGTCTTTCAACATGACAATGATCCAAAGCACACCGCCAGGGCAACGAAGGAGTGGCTTCGTAAGAAGCATTTCAAGGTCCTGGAGTGGCCTAGCCAGTCTCCAGATCTCAACCCTATAGAAAACCTTTGGAGGGAGTTGAAAGTCCGTGTTGCCAAGCGAAAAGCCAAAAACATCACTGCTCTAGAGGAGATCTGCATGGAGGAATGGGCCAACATACCAACAACAGTGTGTGGCAACCTTGTGAAGACTTACAGAAAACGTTTGACCTCTGTCATTGCCAACAAAGGATATATTACAAAGTATTGAGATGAAATTTTGTTTCTGACCAAATACTTATTTTCCACTATAATATGCAAATAAAATGTTAAAAAAACAGGCAATGTGATTTTCTGGATTTTGTTTTCTCAGTTTGTCTCCCATAGTTGAGGTCTACCTATGATGTAAATTACAGACGCCTCTCATCTTTTTAAGTGGTGGAACTTGTACTATTGCTGACTGACTAAATACTTTTTTGCCCCACTATATATATATATATATATATATATATATATATATATATATAGTTTTAGGTGATTTTTACAAGAATAAAAAATGCACTTTCCAGGCAAGCCAAGGCATTACATGTCTCGTAAATGCTGGACCTGACGGTATTTATTTGTAGCAGAGTCCATTGTTTCTTCATTGCTGATTGAAAGCTAAACATTAATGAAATTCAATTAGCGTCTCTGGCCAAAGTAGATATAAAAAAAAAATTATTTCTTAATTCTTTAAGGCCACACGGATTACTCTTCCACATTTTCTGCTCTATGTTTTCTATTAATAAAAAAAAATAAAATGTCTACATTGATCTGGAATGCATTTTACACGATGTCGTGAGTTTTCCAGTTGGAATTTGAAAATGAGAACATCTGGTGTGTAGTGTTGTTACCCTCTGCAAACAGAGGGCCCCCAACGAGCCATGAAAATAAAGGCTCTGTTATCCTTTAGCTGTCACTCATAACCCTCACCACTGGAATGAGCCCAATTAAGGAGGCCCTCTGCCGGCTTCAGTTTACATTCAAGCATTACCTTTTTTTTTTCTTTTAATTCCCAGAAAACACATGCTTTGGATTTTGGAACACTACTTCATTTCAGTAAAGGAGTACTTTTTTTTTCATAAACTTAATACAACACAAAGTACTTTAAAGCAGATCTATTACTAGATTTCACAATGCAAAATGTATAGATTAATAATGAAGTCTCTTAAACCTGATAAGGCTAGTGTACTTACTTTGAAAATCTATGTGACAATTTTGATATAAGCCTATAAAGGGTTCACTAATATTAATATATATATATATATATATATATATATATATAACTCAAATGGAGCATTTTTGCCTAACAACTAAAATGTTGAGGATTATAAAGCTGGATTTTTTAACGTAAGTATAGCAGCCTCATCAGGTTTAGAAAATCTGTTTAACAATGTATGCACTTTGTATGAAATCTGGGGACTGATTTGCTTTAATTTTGTGTCCCTCATTGTCATCTGTTGGGCACTGGATGTCTACAAAGCAGCTATATGCCTCTAGTACTACAATGCGACCTTTGCACAATTTCTTGACTTGAGAAATAATTGGAATAGAAGTCTCATTCCGACTCTCGTAGTAATGCATGATTTACATTGACTGTTTAAGTGTGACCATGGCATTGTATCAATGAAAATATTGCACTACTGCTCCTACTACTACATTGGCGTCTAGTGAAACAACTGTTGTAAACTGGCATTGTGCCACTGAATGGATGAAGTCCATTGCAACTTTTGCTGCTATTTTTGCCATAGTTGAATTGATTTTCACACCATTGACATGGGGAAACATAAATATGGCAGCGCAAATATGATTAAAAAAAATCTCCATTATACTTAATTTTGAGTTTTTGCAGGCAAATGCAAAATTGTTTTTTTCTGGTTGCATCACTAGTTTTATATATATTGTACAATTAGTAATTATGGCTTATAGGACATGTATTCGTACAGAAAATTCCCATTATATTTACCTTTACTGCTAATTATGTGTTTATAATTCTATTATGGTTTATATTCCAATAGTGGAATTCCCTTAAGGGGAAAAGGAGAGAGGATGGCGCCTTCTGAGAGCAATATGTTTAAAAAAAGAGAGGGGATCTGCTCACCTGATGGAGTTGTGCATATTTGGGCGCAACTCCGAAAAATGCATGAAATAAATCCAATAGGTGCAGCCGACCTGGTGTGCTGATAGAAATTCTTCCAAGGGAATTCTGGCAGTTCGTAATGAGGATGAAGATACAAGGTGAAGGGAGCTCCCACGATAGCAGATGTAATCAAATTACCAAAAACATACCAGAGGAATAAAATAAAAATGTTTCGGCTGTATCCAGGCTTCTTCAGGTATCTGGAGCACCTGAAGAAGGCTGGATACAGCCGAAACTCTTTTTTTTTTTTTTTTACTTCTATTTTATTCTTCTGGTACTTTTTTGGTAATTTGATTACATCTGCTATCATGGGAGCGCCTTTCACCTGGTATCTTCACGCTCATTATTCTTTGTGCATTAATTATATGAATATGGAATATAGCACAAATATATTCTTTATAAAGATGACTTTGATTCCTTCTGAATTGGCAAAATTAGAATTCTAAATTCAGGTTGGGACCTTTGTAGTTTTCATTTGCACTGTTTTAGTATTGAGGCTTTTTTTTTTTTTTACAATAATGCGATAATTTCTTCTGATTACTTGTATTTTGACTATTTACCAGTAATATTTGCTTTACAAACAGGACGATGATATCTAATAAAGCAGTGCAACAAGGTGGCAGAAGGTGTTTTTATTGTGAGGTCAGCACCATTATGTCAGGTCTTTGCAGCTTGTCTCTCAGGAGACCATATAGGAAAGGCATTAGAACTAATAAAAATGTCGAGTACAGGTGGTTTTTCAGTTGACAGAATGAAACGGCTCTTGTGTTGTAGTTGCAGCTGAGGCTGTGGTACTGTAAGTCATGATGTGGATGCTGCCACTGGCCGGTAGTCCCTCAGGCTGGGTTGTCATGTGACTGCCTGTCTGTGCCTGCTGTACAGGTGAGAGGATGTTCTGCACAGCAAGTGTAGACAGGCAGACACATGACAACTCCTTCCAGCCAGTCCCACGAGGATTCCATCGGCACATGCTGATAGGAAGGAGCCTACGTCTCACTTAGCACTTTGATGATTATCGCAGACAATGGGTACAAGGAAGATCACAAGATATTGGTTTTAAAAAAACATACATTGCATTACAGAAGTTTGAAACTGATAAATTACACTTTATTCTCCATGAAATACAAGACATTACAAGCAGAAAGACCAACAGTTCCCAGCGTACCGTAGTTTTAATTTGCAGCGTGGCATTGTCACCGCCAACAAACAACAGTAGATTCTTCACATCATTTTTTATAAACACTGTCATTATATGTGAATGAGGAAATGTACAGAAAACATGCAAAAATGCTACACAAGGGTTACAGTAATTAGTGCAAGTGTACTAACTCTAAAAAAAAAATATTTACAAGTGATAATACCTAACAACAACCGTTATTACCGTAATTATTATATGTTCTTAATAGTGAATGTGTTAATTTTATTCTTTGAAGTGTAATGTAATAAGGCAGAAAAGGGAGAAAGAAAATAGAAAAAAATGAAACAAAATAAGAAAAGTGTATATATATATATATATATATGATTTTTTTAAATTTTGTTTATATATATATATATATATATATATATATATATATATATATATATATATATATATATGCGTGTACTGGTGTATAAAGGGGATCCTCACTCTTTCACTAGTTTGGATGTGCTGCCCCCTTTTTGGGTTCTAATAATTATCTTTTTACAGTGATTCTATGAGTATATATGTGTATGTGTGTGTGTGTGTATATATATACATATATACCCATACATACAAATATATGCACATTTAAGTACAATCCCAAACTGCTCTATTTAAAATTGAAGGGGATAAAAACTCTACATAAATGTTATTTTTTTAATATATTTTCACAAATGTAATTTGGTAGTAAATATGCAGTTTCATAGTTTCAGGCGGTCAGTATTAGCGCACCGCTAATAAGACCAATATGGAATGTGTCTTGCACATTAAGAAGAACAATACAGGAAAGGATAAAACTGTGAAAATTGAAGAGACAGCTGTTATTCATGAATGGGATTTAGAAGGAAGGCTATACCAAGCGCTTTCCCATGAGGAGTCTGCAAAATGTCGGGGCCTCCTGCCCTACAATTGTGCAGCACATTGAGGCCATGACACTGGATGTCTGTACTGACCTTGGTTTTTGTTGGCCCCTTGCTCATCTATCGTTCTAGTGCAGATTATTATTTAGTGAGAGGGGTAATGTGCACCTAGTAAGTATGCACTATACATATTCTATACAGAGATGCTATGTTACAATGTCCCTTTTGGCGATATTACAGATGCTGTGGTAGGACTGTCTGGCTTTTTTGATAATCTGATGTCTTCCTTGTTGGAGTCTATTCTACAGATGTGCGCACTGTGTGTGGTCTGCTGAGCCACAGATAAGATTAGTTACCTGAAGTTCTCTATTAGTTTGTATAAACATATTTGTAGGGGTCTAGGAGGCCAGCTGCAGACAGGAAGCGCTATGGCCATGCTAACAGATGGGGAGCATGAGGGTGACATATGGAAGCTTTCTTCTCCAAAGCTGACTTCCCGTTATAATTAAGGGCAAAGTTTAACTTTGTTTGATACCTTTCCAGAAAGTGTGCAGTGCAGGGAAATGCGTTAAGAAGGGCTAGTACTTTGTAAACCTTTCCGCTTAGTATACATATATGTATGTAAAGTAGCTAATGCCATTTTGTATATACCATAGTATATTCATTTACTACAAGTTATTATTCCCATCTTACTCCCCCTCGATTATTCCTTTCTACCCCTCATTACAATAATAACGGTTTAGTTTTAATTTATTTCCATTACATTTTTTTAAATGTAACATTGCTTTAATAAGTATGTCTATCAAAGGTGAAATAAAAATAATAATATATATATTATAATTTGTAAAGCGCTGCGGAATATGTTGGCGCTATATAAATAAAAATTATTATTATATTATTATATACATACATACATATCTTCATGTTAAGTAAAGCATGTGTGAAAATCTGCTCTGTACAGCCTATTGAAATCTCTACTCTGCTTATAGCCATGACCTATTGGATTTACTCTTTCAATTGTTGGCGCTAGATTGGTGTCCAGATGCCTGTAGGCTCCCATGCTGCTATTACAGCTGCTTACTGGGTTCCTTACTCTTGTTAGATCATTTGTTTGTATGAGTGCAAATCTAAAGCTTTGGTAAAAAAAAAAAAGGAAATGGAAAAAAAAATGATTTTGTCGAAAACACATTGTAAATGAATCCTGATCTAATAATATTGAGTTAGCTAAACTCAAACAGCACTTTATTCTACATGAGAAAGAGAATAAATAAATACATATACACTTAGCATATGTGCACATAGATACATGTACATAGTGTCTGTATATATATACACATATATATGTAAACATATATGCAAATGCACTATATATAGTATAGATATATAAATACATGTACATGGTGTGTGCATATACATATACAGTATATATAAACATATATACAAATACACAATATAGTGTATGTATATATTTATATATAGTATATATACATAAATGTATATACATTGTGTGTATAGAAATATATACACAAATTCACAGTGTGTGTGTGTGTATATATATATATATATATATATATATATAATCATATTCATAGATATATACATATATATTTATACACACATCTATGTATATTCACGTATTGGTGAAAATGGCTAGTTAGATATGCATAACTAATAAATACATATTACACAGGATTATATGCTGCAATAAAAGTTAATCTAAATATGTCGTTGAAAATTTACATTTTTAACTTTTAACTGATGAGAATAAAAAGGAAAAGATCCGGTTATTTGTGGTTAATCTGTCGTAAAGCATACATAAAGAAAATTCTAAATAGATTTCCAAATATGATTTTACATTACTAGCTTACTTTTTTTTTTTCCATTTCCTTTAGCCTCCACTGGTGTCTTAGTAATTTGTCATATCTTACAATTTTTGGTTATTTCTTTTATGAACATTGTTAAGTGAATGTTTAACTAAAAAAAAAAAATGAAATGATCATACAGCCTCCAGATATTGTGCTCTCGTAATAATAACTTAGGATTTACACTGACTTGCAACACACATCATTTATCTGTTGCTGATTCACTTCTTACCATTTCCCATCTCACAAACTTTACTCCACACAACAGATTTATCATTGTATTGGTATTTACCCTTATTCTGCTGAAAAGAGTCAAATTGTGCCTATATATATATATAGTTAGATAAAGTTTGTAATTCTTCCTGCTAAAGCAACGACAGTTACTTTGGAAGATGTATAGAAAGTACTGAACTCAATACTAAGGCACAGGGTTTGACTCCGGCAGAATGATCCAAGAGACTGATGGGACAATCACATTTATTTCATTTTTCCATTACGCCCATGCTGCAGTATATAAGGCTGATAATATTGATAATCAATTTCCAATAGATTACTGGCCAGGTGTTCTTCCAAAGTTAGGCCTTACCAGTATGCCTTCACCCGGCACCACTTCGGAGTCCTTCTGTCCTTTTTTCCTATTTCCCTATGGGCAAAACCTGGAGAAAAGAGAAAAACTTCACATGAACAGCTTAAAAGGAGGAACACTAAGTCACCCCTCCACGGCATTTGGCGTCCCCCCTGTAAATCCATGTCGTTGCTGACCCATACCCAGTCTAACCAATGTGCAGACTACTGTACAACAGCATTGTCCTGAACAGGTAGTCTGAACACTGGGGCGACGGAGCAGGCTTTTTCACTGGAACACAAAATTTCTCCGTTTTTTTGGTTAAAATCCCGTTTTCAGTCTTCTTTCGTAACATTTTCCCGTTTGCTGGTTTTTGCCCAAAGGGTTGAAAAATATTTTTTTTAAAAAATAGAAAAATAGTCCTTTTTTTCCTCTTGGTACCCCTCGAAAACTACCAGCATAGACACAGAAAGTCACAGAAAGTGTTCTGATTCCCAGTCTTGACGTGGCACATTTGCAGTAAACTGGGGATCTGGCAATGAATTTAGGACCAGGAAAAGGGGGAGGGCAGGGCTTGAGAGTCCATATATGGGATGATGTCACCCTTGGGAGGTTTGGGTATGCACTGTGCTAGAGGAGAGACAGCTAGGGTTGCTCGTGCTAAAGACATAGGTCTGTGTAGAAAATGGTACCAGATGTTTTAGTGTAATGTTAAGCAGTCATTTCATCTTCAAGCCAGATTTTTTTTTTCCTTTTTGCTTGAGCGAGGCAGGAAGTGGGCCCCAGAATGGAAAAGCTGTGCTAAAAAAAATAATAAAATAACCCCCGATCTGCCGCTAAAGAGCAGCCAAATGAACGCGAGCAAAGGGATTTGACCCTTTTTCTTTTCGCATTGTTTTAGTATATGACAGGAAGAAATAGCAGTTGATTTGTTTTTGGATGTGGCGTAATCTCTCCGGCTTAGGGAAGTTGTAGGATATAGCAAGGAACGAGCGCAGACTTTTATAGATACACAACTTGCGCTGAAGGGGTTAAGTAATTCATAGCGTATATGGGTGGTTTTAAAAAAATAAATAAAAAAATCTTCGGGACAACTACTACGTCTCGTTTTTCACGTCATCCTTTTTTTTTTCTTGTTTTAGTCCTGCTTTTGCCAGATATGTGTAGGCTGCTCTGCTAGACCTGAACAGTAATTATAGGCACTTCCTGAAAGTGAAGCCCCCATGATAAGTCTGGAGAAATGGTCTTTGTCATGGCCTCCACGTGAGTAATTAGTTCCACATGTGGCTTCCCCGCTCTTACTTCTCCTCCTCCCTTTCTGAAGCCTCTAGCTGTTTAGGCTAGCTGATGGCCAAATACTTTACTCTAAACGAGGACCTAAGAAAGCCTTAAAGATTTATACATCAGTCTTCCCCTACGAAGAGATGGTTCCAGTATCTTGATAAATAACTTCTTGTGCTCGTAAGATCTCTGCCCTTACTTTGCATTCGAACTCTCACTCTGTCTGGACTCTGGTTAGGAGTGAAATGTTCTCACTTTTTTCTTTTTTCATCACATTGTTTCTAGACCAGTTTCTAGTACGAGAACTTTAGCGATAACTATAAGGCATCTCATTGCTTTTACTTAAAGGAAACGTATCACTATGGAAATGCCATCCGATCTGCAGGCACCATGTTGTAGAGCAAGGTGAGCTGAGCAGATTGACATATAGCTTTATGAGAAAAGATTCAGTATAACCTGTTTTTTATTCATTTAATCTTGGGCTCTTTCTGGGCTTTTTGGTCCAGTGGGCGGTCCTATCAGTGACTGACAGCTTTCTTTATGTAAATGTGCATACAGAGACAGCTGTCAGTCTCTGATAGGACCGCCCACTGGACCAAAAAGCCCAGAAAGAGCCAAGGATTAAATTATTAAAATGCAGGTTATACTGAATCTTTTCTCACCAACCTATATATCGTTCTACTCAGCTCCGAATGATCTATAACATGGTGCCTGCAGATTTGACAGGTTCCATTTAAGACAAATTTAACATTGTATGATTGAAAAGTCTATGAGCCTTTACACAGAGTTGGGGTCTCAGGTCCCAGTTTCCCATTTATCTGCTACATGTGTTAGGTTATACCTGTCATTTAAAACTAAACTTAATGATAGTGACTCTTTAAAGGATGTTCATCTAGCTTTTTTTTTTAATTTAGTACCAATTGTCCATAACACAGATATGACAGAAAACTATATTTGCTTAAAGAGAATTTGTCACCTGATTTTTCCTACTCCACCTGAGAGCAGCATGATCTAGGCATAGAAACCCTGATTCCAGTGATGTGTCACTTACTGGGTAGATTGCCCTAGTTTTGATTAAAAACTGTTTTATCTGCTGCTGATCTTTCAGTTCTCTGACTGCTGACCTTTGTATTACCCCGCCCACACCACTGATTGGAAGATTTCTGTGTACATTGTACATAGGAAGAAAGCTGCCACCAATCAGTGGTAGGTGTGGGGTTATACAGAGCTCATGAAAATGGAGGCCTACTTGGCAGCAGATTTTCAAGCCCCTTTCTAGTCTAGTCTAGTCTAGTCTCTTGCAGGGATTTTATCAAATCTACAGCAAGAAGCCTAGTAAATGATACATCGTTGGAATCAGAGTCTCTGCTTCTCCATTATGCTGCTCTTAGCTTAGGTGGCAAAAGTTTGGTGAGAGATTCCCTTTAATAACTGAGTGTTCTGACTTGGTGAAACAAATTGAAAAACATGAAAATGCCATAAATTATTTTAATTAATGAGATTTCCTTTTACAGGTAGAGGATAAAATATGAAATTACTCAATATTTAGGAAAAATTATGGAATTGTGGAATCACGTCATAATTTGTTTCTCAAACCGGAGTGCTTACAGACCAAATGAAGCTGTTAAGGACCCAATACACATGAGACTAAAGTTGATCAAATCTGCTTATCATCAAATGTGTCTAATAAGGACCTTCCAACTTTTGCTGATAGAAGATGTCCAGGGAGATTAGGATCAAGCTGTTTGAATTCAAGGTCCTGATTCTTTTATTCTCTGGTAGCATCTTTCTCCCCTCTACTTATTGAAATCACTTGAATGCTAAACTGTATGAGTCAGAAGGCATAGCTTGTTCATCTGACAGCTATAAAGGAGGTATGGCACCCTCAGACTTGGCTAATTGAAACAAAATATGGCCTCATCCAGAGAGTTTTGAATTAGGCAGCCTACCCTTTATTCCCCACATGCATCAATGTGTTTTGGGCACCAAAAATCCTAAAGACTTCTCTTGGACCATCTGTGGTAGGTACTAATCTCTGTTACCAGAAATATCCCCACAAGACCTGTTTTTTTTGGAGATGCTTGGACCCAGTTACCTAGCCATCACTATTTGACTCTCGTAAAATCTTCACTCTTTCCCAATTTTCCTGCATCTAACTAATCAGTTTTAAAAAATTCAAACATTTTGGGGAGCGGTGCACAATGTAATAATAATAATAATAATAATTTTTATTTATATAGCGCCAACATATTCCGCAGCGCTTTACAAATTATAGAGGGGACTTGTACAGATAATAGACATTACAGCATAACAGAAATACAGTTCAAAACAGATACCAGGAGGAATGAGGGCCCTGCTCGCAAGCTTACAAACTATGAGGAAAAGGGAGACACGAGAGGTGGATGGTAGGATTCCCCTGACCGCTGGCCCCAATTGTCACGATTCGGGGTGACTTTAGGCCAACAGACACCTATCACATGTGCAGGGGGGCTTATCTTAGTTATCCCTCCACTGCTAGCATTGTGATGAGAAAACACACACAAGGCTATTGACCTCTTAGTTTACAGCAGGGGCTTATGCTAGGTATCCCACTGCTTTCAATATACCACAAACTGCAGGGATTTATGTATATCCCACTTACAGTTCCACTTAACACTTGCAGCTCTCTGGCGCCCCCCTTACTCTCAGGTCAGATTAGGTACTGCATCCTGGGTAATTAGTCGCCAGAAAGGCTGCCTGCTATGTACTGGCTATTGGGCACGCTGCAGCGGCGCGATAACTACTCCCACTCAGGCAGGAACAATAATTATCAACGCCGCAGTCGCTACAGCATCACTCAACAGTCTGCACACGGTATCGCCGCCACCAGCTTCGATTAAACGGGTCCGAAGCTAACCCAACACAACAGTAACAGTAGCGTATTTCCCTTCAGAAGACTTAGGGTACGGTTTAGATGTAGTCATCAGAGCTACGGAATAACCTCTTCCTCTGTTGTGAATTCTGTGGCTGAATTCACTCCTGTGGTCACAAGTGGTACTGCAGCTTCTGGGCTTCCTCCCTCAGGTGTTCTGGTGAGCTCGTTGGCTGCCTTGTTATTTAACTCCACCTGATTCTGTCTTCCTTGCTCCTTGTCAATGTTCCAGTGTTGGATCTGAGCTTCTGGATCTTTCCTGTGGCCTGCTGCTCTGCTTAGATTAGTGCTTCTTTGCTTTTGTTGCTGTTTTTTCTGTCCAGCTTGTCTATTCGTTTTTGCTGGAAGCTCTGAGACGCAGAGGGTGTACCGCCGTGCCGTTAGTTCGGCACGGTGGGTCTTTTTGCCCCCTTTGCGTGGTTTTTTGCTTTAGGGTTTTTTGTAGACTGCAAAGTTCTCTTTGCTATCCTCGCTCTATCTAGAATATCGGGCCTCACTTTGCTGAATCTATTTCATCCCTACGTTTTGTCTTTTCATCTTGCTAACAGTCATTATATGTGGGGGGCTGCCTTTTCCTTTGGGGTATTTCTCTGAGGCAAGTCAGGCTTGTATTTCTATCTTCAGGCTAGTCAGTTCCTCAGGCTGTGCCGAGTTGCATAGGTAGTGTCAGGCGCAATCCACAGCTGCCTTTAGTTGTGTTTAGGATAGGTTCAGGTATTGCGGTCTACAGAGATTCCACGTCTCAGAGCTCGTTCTATTGTTTTTGGGTTATTGTCAGATCACTGTATGTGCTCTGATTACTGCACACTGTGTTACTGGATTGCCTACATAACATTCCTCCCAGCAGGAGGTACAATACATGGAAGAGTACCAGAGGTCCAAATGAAAACCAATACAATCTGTAGTCAAGTGTTTGCACCTCACTAGTCTGTGGTAGATCTCTCCAGTCACAACTCACATGGAGTGGAGGCTCCAGGCTCTCTCCTAGTGCCACCATATTTTTTGCTCTCTGCCAGGACTCTATGGGTACAGCCGGAGGATGAAAAAGCAGCAGCGCGCTCTTCCAGATATACAGCACTCTGTGTATTCTTGGTTCACCTGAGTGTGGCTGCCTAAAATGACCTCTAAGGACAAACAGATTAAAAGATTAAAACACAAGTTCCGTTTTGTGACCGTTCACTCCCTTCATAATTTATCCTAACTTCTCACAGGTGCCACCGCAGCGAGATCACCACTTCATCTTTCAGTGGTTTTAGTGTTATGGCTGATCAGTGTACAGTATGTGGACAACTATCTTATATTTATGATATGGGGTTACATGTCTGTTAAGGGGCCAGTGAATATTGCAATCCCTAACTCCGTAGTCAATGCAAAAATGGGTAGAGATTTTGGACAGTTCTCTCAGTCTAATTCATAGAGAAAAATGTACTAAAGGGAACTTTTTATGTGATTCGTTCTGTCCGGAGAACATCTACTATGAATCAGATATAAGATGTTTTACTGCAGCCAGGTATGTTTCAGCGGAAACATACTTTGAAAAGCCGACCATGGTCTATATGTCTTGACTGACTGTTCCGAGGAAGCTTCTCTCCATCCAGATCTTTTTGATTGACAGGTCTCGCCCTATGTGTGTGCAAAGACCGTGAATCTAGTGGAACGGTTGGGGAGAAGCTGCCGAGGACCGACCTCAGACTCGTCATCCAAGACACCTTAGCCCCGATTCATCAAGGCTGATTTGTTGTCCTCACTAGTTTTGATGAGGGTGTGTGCTAGAGTCAGATTTCTGCTGCAAACGGATGAATCAGAGCCGTAGTGCCCATGTGGCTTTTAAAAATGTGTTTACTTTCAAACATGGCAGCATTTCAGACTAAAACATACAGGGCTGACATAAATCAGCCAGACTTTCATATTTCCCGTGGTTCAGTCAGCATGAATTTCCCAACAGGTTCCTTTTAAAGCTTTTCTTTAGGAAAGGCATATCAACTGGTCATCCAGATTTCAATCCGATTGAGAATTTATGGTGAAAAGTAAAAAAAATATAGGGCTCCATCCTGTAAAAGCTGATCTGTCAACCGCTCATCAGGAAACTTGGAACTCGACATAGAATATTGTTTATCATTAGTGAAGTTCATGCCTCAAAGAATTCAGGCCGTCATACAAGCCCAAGAAGGAGCAACAAAGTACTGATTGGGACTTTTTAGCTAATGACTCCATAATTTTTTTTTTTAACTTTTACTTGATCTTGAAAGAACATATGACTTTAATTAAAATACTTTACTTTCACTGAGGTAGAGCATGTGTCACAAGACCAGAATGTTCAGCTATTAAACAAGCATTGGTGTGTGTCATAAGTAAAAAGCTGGATGAACACCCTTAAAAAAAGAGGCTATCCCATTAACTAAGCTAGAAAACAACTTATGGTAATTAACATAAATCATAAATCAAATATCGTTTTTAGAGTAGGCACTTACCCCCTTCTCTGTTCTTCTCCAGTTCTGGGGGCAAGTATTAGAATAACACCCAATAACTCTCCTACCCATGATGCCTGTCTGGTATTGTAACATCACGGCCTATGCATGGTCTATGGTGCAGTTACTGGGTAAATAAAATAGATCCTTTGTTCTTAACCTGGATATCCCATTTATTGAGACTTTAATCTGATTTTATCCAAAATTTAAGAAGAGAATCTGCGATTTTGCCATTTTACAATACCAGAATACAGCCACATTTTAAGGGCAATATTACGTTATTTACCATCACTGTTCTTTCTGGTTTCTGCATTCTGGAGATGATAGAACTAGAAACTCAAATTTAACTATTGAGATAAAATTGTTATTTACTTTTAGTTTTCAGTGCATGGCATTGATTATACATGATCTTGTTGGTAGAGAGGGTTGGAGGTGTACAGTACTGAATATTATAGGAATTAATAAGTTTATACCATAGACGTAAGCTGTAAAAACTATAACATAGTCTTTAACAGGCTTTATGGTTTTAGAGTTGTCCAGTGAAGATAAGTTATCATCTGTCCATTAGATAGGTGATGACTTATAGATTATGGGTTCCAATTGTCATACCCTCGGCAATCTGTTTATCACAAGAGATGAGCGAACCAGTGGATGTCCTGGTTCGCCGGATTCAACAAACTTACCATAAAGAGTTTGGTTAGCGTCCGAACTTGACCTCAAACTTAACTCCAGACCTCAAGCCAATCGAAGTCAATGGGGACCTAATCTTTGGTGCTTTGTTGCTTTAAAATAGCTGTAAAATGATCATAGTCAAGGTTAGGGGGCTGCAAAAGGAAGCTAAATGGGGGTAAGAGCAAGACAATTGCCCTCACAAACAAATATGGATAGGAAAATGATTTAAAATAACACAGAATGAAAAAAAAGAAGAAAAAATAATCTTGAAGGAGGAGGAGGTCCAAGTGGAGGAGGAGGATGTGGCGGTCTAGGTGGAAGAAGCAGGGGAGGAAGTATCCAACACTGTTTTTGTGAGGGGGGGGGGGTTGTTTTTGTTAAGGAACTGACCTAAAAGAACATAGAATAAAAAAAAAGTTAAATACAATAACAATCTAGAACCAGGAGGCAGAGGTTCAAGTGGAGGAGGAGGAGTTGGTGTAAGAGGCTTATGAGGAGGAGGTGGTCAACACTAGTTTTGTGGAGGTTATTTTGAGGGGTACTCTTAAAACAGCCAGTGTAATCATCTGCTGGCCACTGTCTCTCTGTATACAGACTGTACAATACTCTGCACTTTTTAGGTTGAAAGCAATGAGGAGAGCATCAAATAGGGGACGTGGCCGTAGTGCTGCTGGTGCTAATGTAGCTGCCACAGGGAGAGAGAAGACATGGTCGATCTGTGCCTGCTACCATGGCTAAGGAGTCGTGGAGTCAGTCAGTGTTCATTTTGGTGGGGTCAGTATAAAACGGACTGACTCCAACTCCTAAAATATATAATAAATTGTGTACAGTAGTACAATGCAGAATGTACTGTAATTTTTTTCATAAGAATTTGACAAAGTTATAAACTATCCAGTAAATGTTTGTTCTATTACTGATCTAAGGATCTCAGTTTTTTGTTGAGATGAATCTGTGCTGCACTTTAGGTACATGCTCAGTAGAGAGGCAATGCTGTGGAGTCGTAGTCATGGAGTAAGGAGGCAGGGAAACTGAGGAGTCAAAGGGATGGCTTACCAACTCCACAGCCCTGCCTGCTATGCGCCCATATGAAACACCTTCCTCTGGTGCACGCAGGTGACTGCTGTACAAATGGTGAGGCCAGAAGTAGAAGTGGTTTTACATTGGTGGCTGAGAAAGCCTTCAGTTCCTTTGCTTTGTCTTCCACCCCATCCCCTGCTAAATAATAATATTCAATATAATAATCTTTTATTTATATAGCACCAACATATTCTGCAGCGCTTTACAGTTTGCACACATTATCATCGCTGTCCCTGATGGGGCTCACAATCTAAATTCCCTATCAGTATGTTTTTGGAGTGTGGGAAGAGATGGAGTGCCTGGAGGAAACCCACGCAAACATGGGGAGAACATACAATTTCCTTGCAGAGGTTGTCCAAGGTGGGATTAGAACCCAGGACTCCAGCACTAAAAGTTCAGATATTTTGCACCTCCTGCCCATGGTCATCTGTCTTCCTTGCAAATAAGTCAAGCAGCCTGAGCCCCGAGTCATGCAACAGTCACTTCTGCTTTTTGATGACCCTGCTGGCTGTGGTTCTGTGGGCCGTCCACCTGGACCTAGCAAACAGTTGGAAGAAATTGTGGAGGATTATTTTTATTATTATTTTTTTTAGACAGCACCATTGATTCCATGGTGCTGTACATGAGGAGAGGTTACATACAGAACACAAATAGAAATCACAATGAACAAACTGATATTGACAGACAAGTACAGAAGGGACAGGACCCTACCCATATGGCCTTACATTCTACAGGATAATGATGAAAGAGACAATAGGTTCGGGGGTTGCAACAACTCTGGTGTTGCTGTTCTGAAGACAATAGTTTGCATGATCCTCTTGAAATTTCCAAATGTAGGGGATAATCGGATGTGTTGGGCCACAGAATTCTACAGGATGGGGATACTCGGGAGAAGTTTTGCAGGCGATTGGATGAGGAACATACAATTGTGAAGGTGAAAGGAGGTCTTGGGAGGACCAGAGATTACGTGATGGGAGAAATTTTCAGACTAGTTCAGAAATATATGGGGGACACAGATGTGTGGCTCTGTAGGTCAGTGTTAGCTTAGTGGATACATTGTGGAATTGGGAGGCAATGAAGGGATTAGCAGAGGGGAAGAATGGTGAGGATATAAGAGGATTAGTAGGGAAGCAGAGTAAAGGCAGACTGGAGAGATGTGATGATACAATGAAGTTCTACACTACACATGGAGTCAAGGTCCTCAGAGTGATGTGCGCAGTTTAGAGGAAGAGGTGGTGGTTACACTACCCTAGCTGCACAGCAAAAGAGGAAGCAGGGTGCAAAAGCGCCAAGGCCGGCCCCTAGCCATTAAGTTGGCTGATACTGCACAATCCAGCCACCCCCGAGCTATTACGTCAGCTGCTACAAATCGCAGAGGCCAGCCGCTAGCCATTAATTTGGCTGTTACTGCGTACCGCAACCAGACCCTAGCTATTACGTCAGCTGCTACAAAGCGCTGAGGCCAGTCCCTAGCCTTAAGTTGGCTGCTACTGCATACCGCGACCGACCCTAGCTATTATGTCAGCTGCTTCAAAAGCACTGAGGCTGGCCCCATGCCATTAAGTTTTAAGAATTTTTTCAGACACACTACTCGCAAAAAAACGCTGCAATGTACTCTTATTTTTTATACACACTACTCATTAGACACAGCGGTACAATAAAATTATTGGTTGGCCTAGAAATGGAAACGAGATGCCTGCCAATTGCCAGACTACTAAAAAACACACCGTTCCAGAAAAATTATTTCTTTTATCTATAAATGGCAATGAGATGGCTGATGACAATTATTTTTTCCCCAGACTACTAGAAAACACAAACTGGTACTGAAAAATTATTTATTTGGCCTTCTAAAGGCAATGAGATGACTGATGCCAATTTCTTTCTCAGACTACTAGAAAACACACACCATTCCTGAAAAATTATTTATTTGGCCTACCAATGACCATGACACACTGTTGCCATTTATTTCTCAGACTTGAAAACACACAGCAGCTTAGAGTAACAGTACTCCCACAGGCGGGGGTGCAGTGTACACACAGCTGCTTAAAGGATAACACTTCCACAGATATCAGTTGCAGAGTACACACAGCTACTTAAAGGACAGTACTCCAACAGGCGGGTTGTCCAGAGTACAAATACCCACTTAAAGGACAGTACTCTCACAGATATAGATGCAGAGTACACATAGCGGTTTAAAGGACAGTACTCCCACAGGCAGATGGTGCAAAGTAGACAATGCTGCTTAAAGGATAGTACTCCTACAGGTGAGGGTGTACACAGTACACATAGCAGCTTAAAAGACAGTACTCCCATAGATATGGGTGCAGAGTACACACAGCCGCTTAATGGAAAGTACTCCCACGTGTGGGGGGGTACATAATACACATAGCGGCTTAAAGAACAGTACTCCCACAGATATGGATGCAGAGTACACACAGTGGCTTTTAGCACAGTACTAGGACAATAATCCCACCAATATGGGTGCAGAATGCTCACAATGGATTTTAGCAAAGTACTAAGACAGTATTCACACAGATATGGGTGCAGAATACAAACCGGGCTTAAAGTACTCCCACAGGCGGGGGGCTTCAGAGTACACACAGTGGCTTAAAGAACAGTACGCCCACAGATATCGGTGAACAGTACACACATTAGCTTAAAGGACAGTACTCCCACAGGTATTGGTGCAGAGTACACACAGCGGCATAAAGGACAGTGCTCCCACAGATATGGGTGCAGAGTACACACTGAGGCTTAAAGGGGTGCTGTGTACACATAGCTTAAAGGACAGTACTTCCACAGGTAGGGGGATCATAGTACACACAGCACTCCCACAGATATGAGTGCAGAGTATACACAGTGGCTTTTAGCACAGTACTCCCACAGATATAGATGCAGCATACACATAGCAGTTTAAAGGAGAGCACTCCCACAGGCAGAGGGTGCAGAGTACACACAGCTGCTTAAAGGACAGAACTCCATCAGGTGGTGTTGTGCAGAGTACAAACAGCATCTCATAGGACAGTACTCCCACAGATATAGATGCAGAGTACACATAGCGGTTTAAAGGACAGTACTCCCACAGGCAGGGGGTGCAGAGTAGACACAGCTTCTTAAAGGACAGTGCTCCCACAGGCAAGGGAGTACAAAGTACACATAGTGACTTAAAGGACCGTACTCCCACAGATATGGGTGCACAGTACACACAGTGGCTTTTAGCAGAGTACTAGGGCTGTATTCACACACCATCTTAAAGGACAGTACTCCCACAGATATGAGTGCAGAGAACACACAGCGGCTTAAAGGACAGTGCTCCTACAGGCGAGGGGTACAGAGTACACATAGCGGCTTAAAGGACAGTCCTTGAACATATGGGTGCAGAGTACATAAAGTGGGTTTTAGCACAATACTAGGACAGTACTCTCGCAGATATGGGTGCAGAGTACACACAGCGGCTTTTAGCACAGTACTACCAAAGATATGGGTTGCAGAGTACACACAGCTACTTAAAGGACAACACTCCAACAGGCGGGGTTGTGCAGAGTACAGACAGCGACTTAAAGGACTGTACTCCCACAGATATAGATGCAGAGTACACATAGCAGTTTAAAGGACAGTACTCCCACAGGCAAGTGGTGCAGAGTAGACAAAGCTGCTTAAAGTACAGAACTCCCACAAGCATGGGGGTACAAATTACACATAGCCACAGATATGGGTGCAGAGTACACACAGTGGCTTTTAGCACAGTGATAGAACACTGCTCCCACAGATATGGGTGAAGAGTACATACAGCAGCTTAAAGGACAGTACTCCCACAGGTGGGGGGTGCAGAGTACACACAGCTGCTTAAAGACAGTACTCCCACAGATGGGGGGGTCCAAAGTACACACATCAGCCTAAAGGATAGTATTCCCACAGATATGGGTGCAGAGTACACACGGCGGCTTTGAGCGCAGTACTACCACAGATATGGGTTGCAGAGTATACACAGCTGCTTAAAGGACAGTACTTCCATAGGCAGGGGGGTGCAGAGTACACACTGCGGCTTTGGGCACAGTACTACCACAGATATGGATTGCAGCGTATACACAGCTGCTTAAAGGACAGTACTCCCACAGGTGGGAGGTGCAGAGTACACACAGCTGCTTAAAGACAATACTCCCACAGGTGGGGGGTCCAAAGTACACACATCGGCCTAAAGGATAGTATTCCCACAGATATGGGTGCAGAGTACACATGGCTGCTTTGAGCACAGTACTAGCACAGTATGATATATGCACAGTCAGAATCTGTCCCTTACTCTAGCTGTGTCCTGTCCGTACACTAATGAGAGTATAATGGCAGCGGCACTCGTGATCCAGCCTTTAAACAGGCCGGGTCACTTGCTGCGCTGGCCAATGACAGCCATGCCAATACTTGGCTCCAAGAGTGCCCACAGTCTAAAAGTTTGTTGATTGGCTGTGCTGCAGCATTTCAACAAGCTTTATTAGACTGGCAAACCCAAACAGGAAAGCGAACATACAGTAAAAAGTCTGTGTTCGGGGTTTGGTACCGGACACTAGGTTCGGGTTCTCTCATTCCTAGTTATCACCTATGTATAAGTGATAACTGATGTTCATTTAACAACTTCTTCAATGTGTATTGTATTTAGTGTTAAAGGGGTTATCCAGCACATCCATAGGTGAGAGTCAGATGTTGTGTCCGTCGTGTGCTGGCCAGGTGTGATGTACAGCCTGCACGTAATGTATTTCCAGTGTTATTAATAAGAATAGGATACATACACAATACCTACTTGCAAGCTACTAAAGGAATCCAAGTTAATAGTGTTTCTCACCATCTAACGTTGAAGTGAGTGGTGTTGGATAACCCCTTTAAATAAGGGTTCATATGCAGGGCCATATAGCAAACTTGGTAGGTAATAACCTGTAGTAGGACTGCAGCCCTCCGTGTTGTTCTGTATGCCACTGTTTTCACTTGGAAAAAAAGAGAATGAGCCTCTATGCCTTGTTCATTAGTGTCCCATAAAATCTATTGTATCAGTTCTGGCATCAGTCTCCCTCTGACATTTCTCTACCACACTGGAGAAAAAAAAACAGATGGGTTAATAAATGCAAAAAAGGAAATGCCTCTAGCGGACTGACAACAATGAGGTCAAGGGCACCTTCCGACTTACCATTGTATCACGTTCAACACACTGAAAGTACACGAATGACCGTAGTACGTTGCTTGCCACAGTGTGTTAAAAGGAACCTGTCACCAGATTTTCGCTCCCTCATCTGAGAGTTGTATAATGTAGGAAGAGAGACCACTAAGTTTTCTGGGTAATTTTGCAATGCATCTCTGGGAACGGAAGCTGGCGGCACCCGTGCGCGCATCGGCGGACAACGGAAGGTGAGAATAGCAGGTTTTTTGGTTTTTTATTATTTTTAACATTAGATCTTTTTACTATTGATGCTGAATAGGCAGCATCAATAGTAAAAAGTTGGTCACACAGGGTTAATAGCAACGTTAACGTAGTGCGTTACCCACGGCATAACCCTGCCATTAACCATGTGTCAGCACTGACTGGAGGGGAGTATGGAGCGGGCGCCGGGCATTGACTGGACAGAAGTAGGGAGGGACTAATTCTCGGACGGACTGTGCCCGTCGCTGATTGGTCGAGGCCTGGCGGCCGCGACCAATCAGCGAAGCAGGATTTCCGTTACAGACAGAGGGAAGTACCCCTTAGACAATTATATATATATACTAGATATACATACATACAGTACAGATCAAAAGTTTGGACACACTTTCTTCAAGTACTGCAGGAATTAAGTACAGTCATTGATAGACCATTTTTTTTTAAATCTTTAAAGACTCCATAATAACAGGGTCTGTCCTACAGGACTGGCGTATAGCAAATGTGGTGCAAATATTCAAAAAGGGGACAAAAACTGAACTCGGAAATTGTAGGCCAGTAAGCTTAACCTCTACTGTGGGTAAAATCCTGGAGGGCATTCTAAGGGATGTTATGCTGGAGTATCTGAAGAGGAATAACCTCATGACCCAGTATCAACATGGGTTTACTAGGGACCATTCCTGTCAGACTGATCAATTTCTATGAAGAGGTAAGTTCCGGACTGGACCAAGGGAACCCAGTGGACGTAGTGTACATGGACTTTCCAAAAGCTTTTGATACGGTGCCGCACAAAAGGTTGATACATAAAATGAGAATAATGGAGATAGAGGAAAATATGTGTAAGTGGGTTAAGAGCTGGCTCAGGGATAGGAAACAAAGGGTGGTTATTAATTGAGCACACTCGGACTGGGTCGCGGTTAGCACTGGGGTACCACAGGGGTCAGTATTGGGCCCTCTTCCTTTTAACATTTATTAATGACCTTGTAGGGGGCATACAGAGAAGAATTTCAATATTTGCAGATGACACTAAACTCTGCAGGGTAATCAATACTGAGGAGGACAATTTTATATTACAAGATGATTTATGTAAACTAGAAGCTTGGGCTGATAAATGGCAAATTAGCTTTAATGGGGATAAATGTAAGGTCATGCACTTGGGTAGAAGTAATAAGATGTATAATTATGTGCTTAATTCTAAAACTCTGGGCAAAACCGTCAATAAAAAAGACCTGGGTGTATGGGTGGATGACAAACTCACATTTAGTGGCCAGTGTCAGGCAGCTGCTACAAAGGCAAATAAAATAATGGGATGCATTAAAAGAGGCATAGATGCTCATGAGGAGAACATAATTTTACCTCTATATAAGTCACTAGTTCGACCACACTTAGAATACTCTCTATTCAGTCGGACTGTCAGCTGTGTATCCACCAGACTTCTGCACAACACAACTGATGGTCCCAATCCCATTTATAAGGCAAGAAATCCCACTTATTAAACCTGACAGGGCACGCCTGTGAAGTGAAAACCATTTCCTGTGTCTACTTCTTGAAGCTCATCAAGAGAATGCCAAGAGTGTGCAAAGCAGTCATCAAAGCAAAAAGTGGCTACTTTGAAGAACCTAGAATATAAGACATATTTTCAGTTGTTTCACACTGTTTTGTTAAGTCTATAATTTCACATGTGTTAATTCATAGTTTTGATGCCTTCAGTGTGAATGTACAATTTTCATAGTCATGAAAATACAGAAAAATCTTTAAATGAGGTGGGTCCAAACTTTTGATCTGTACTAAACTAAAAAAAAACCAATAGTGTAGAAATTTTTGCATATTTATTAAAAAATAAAAACTGAAATATCACATGGTCATAAGTATTCAGACCCTTTGCTCAGTATTGAGTAGGAGCACCATTTTGAGCTAGTACAGCTCAGTACCCACTGTATATATATTTGTTTACAAATTTCCATTTCTTTTAACCACTTAAATAAAAAAAAGATTTGTGTTTGCTATCTGCATAATCATTCTGACCTGGAGAATCATCATGCCAGGTCAGTTTTACCATATAGTAGACTTGGTAAACAAAAAAAAGAACAATACAATTTTGGAAAAATAAAAAAGTAATTGCTCTTGGAAGAAGGGGAGGAAAAAACGAACATGAAAGTTTGGAAAATAGCCCAGTTATGAGGAGGTTAAAGGACTCTATCACTTATCACGGTATTTGCTTATCGAGCGTAATTTTGGCCTTCATACAATGAGGTCCTTTTTGGTGGACAAAATTCCAGTATCAATAGTTTAGAGAGATTCCTCCTAGAATTTCTGTAATTCAATATTAAACATAATGTCTTCAAATGTGAAGATAGAATGTACTAATATTGTGGGACTGCGATCGGGTCTCTGGTGACACCCAGTTGTACAAATTTGTTTATGAGTGGATTTGAGTTGTGTTACATCACGGTCTCTCCCTTTTATTTTGCTAATGTTAAAATCATATAAACAACTTACCGTATTTATAATCTAGAGAGGATCTCAAGAACAAACCATTTCTTATGTGGAGTACATTAACCACTATGGTTGGGTTCTGACCTGAAGTCTGTAAATATAGTATAGTTTTTTTTAGTTTTTCATAGCTTTAACCCCTTACTGACATCGAACGGTATAGTACGTCCGATGTCAGCTCCCTTGCTTTGATGCAGGGCTCCGCGGTGAGCCCGCATCAAAGCCAGGACATGTCAGCTGTTTTGAACAGCTGACATGTGCCCGCAATAGCGGCGGGTGAAATCGCGATTCACCCGTCGCTATTAACTAGTTAAATGCCGCTGTCAAACGCAGACAGCGGCATTTAACTACCGCGTCCGGCCGGGCGGCCGGAAATGACGTCATCGCGAGGTAAGGACATTTAGGTGATTCTAGGGTTTAAGGTGCTATTTAATTTGTTTACCACATATTTTGATTAACTTTCTGACCTGTGATATCCTTTTTACTTCCAATCTGTACCTGACTTATGTTTATTATTGCCAAATCATATTGTATGTATGACTGACAAAGACCCCAAACCAAGGTTGACACTTGTTTGTGATGAGACAGCATTTTAGCTTAATTAACCAGATGTCTATTTTCAGTAAGCCAGAAGTTACTGACCATTATCTATATGTTGACTTTTGAATGTACTGTATGTGTTTTTTTCTGGTCGGTCAAGAAAACACAGACTTTTGTTCATATAAACCTGTAATATTGACTTGTAAGTTGACATTTGATGTAACATAGTGTGCTGCTATTCTGGATGACTAGTGATACAGGGTCATTGAACAGTGAAGTTTGCTGATATATTGATTACACATTGTCCAGGTCAGTCAGTTTGTTAACTTGCAAAATAGAAGAGGAAAAGCTATGCAAATAAATTAAATAATCAAACACTGCAAGTTGATCTTACAATCATTCTTCCTCTTTACTACTGGAAGCTGGTTTGAAGGACAGTTGTTAAGTATAAAAAGAGGATATATGCATCTTTGTAAGTGATACCTCCATATACAGAGATTCAGCCAATACATCCAGACACCCAAGAGATCCAAAGACCCAGAGACTCTTTACAAGACAGCAGCCAAGATGATATGGATACATCACGAGGGACACAGTTTTGTCATTCTTTGGGATGTGAACTTAGGGGACCACGGCCCCAGCTGAAAGATTACAGGCCCTGTAACCTCAATGGACTGTCATCTTCCTAAGCTTGTCTTTACCTCCTCTCTGTGTTCATGCCACAGGTGGGGTAGTCGGCCCTGGATGCTCTGAAGTAACAGCTGCTCTTATCCAGCAGCCAAGATGTCCTATTAAAGGAATAGAAGAATCCAGGATATCTATAAACAGAAAGATAGTGCGAAAACAGTTAGCTAACATAAATGAATTCAAGTCTCCAGGTCCACATAAATAACACCCCAGAATACTGAAGGAGATAGCAGAAGAAATTTTTGAACCACTCCATAATCTTTGAAAATTCTTGGAGAACAGGAGAAATCCCAAAAGACTGGAGAGGAGCAAATATTGTTCCTATCTTCAAAAGGGGAAGAAGGTAGACCCACGGAACTATAGGCCTGTGAGTCTGACTTCTATACCAGGAAGGATCTTTGAACAAATTATTAAATAACATGTATGTAAGCACATGGATAAGTGATTAACTAGAGTCAGCATGTGTTTGTAACTAATAAGTCATGTCAGACTAACTTAATTTCCTTCTATGACAGAATCACTGACTGGGTGGATCAGGGAAATGCTGAGTGGACTTCAGCAAAGCATTTGACAAAGTATCTCACACCATCCTTATTGAAAAAATTACTAAGTATGGAATGGACAAGGCAACTGTTAGGTGGATTCATAACTGGCTTAGTGATCGGGCCCAAAGAATGGTCATAAATGGCTGCACATCCAGTTGGAAGAATGTCTCAAGTGGGGTACCACAGGGTTCTGTCCTGGGCCCTGTATTGTTCAACATCTTTATCAATGATTTAGATGAAGGAATTGAGGGTACACTGATTAAATTTGCTGATGACACAAAGCTAGGAGGGATAGCTAATACTAGAGAAGAGAGCGAGAGGATTCAAAAAGATATAAATAAACTGGAGCAGTGGGCAGCAACTAACAGAATGTTTTTTAACAAGGAAAAATGCAAAGTACTACATCTGGGCAATAAAAATGAAAAAAGCATATGCAGAATGGGAGGAATAGGACTAAGCAACAGCACATGTGAAAAAGACTTGGGTATACTAATAGAACATAAACTGAACATGAGTCAACAGTGTGATGCAGCAGCAAAAAAGGCAAAAACAATTCTGGGATGCATTAACAGAAGCATACAGTCTAGATCACGAGAATTCATTATTGCCCTCTACTCCTCTTTGGTCAGACGTCATCTGGAATACTGTTTCCAGTTTTGGGCATAACATTTTAAAAAAGACATCAACAAACTGAAGCAATTTCAGAGAAGAGCGACAAGAATGATGAGCGGTCTGCAAACCATGTCCTATGTGGAACGGTTACAGGATTTGGGAATGTTTAGTTTGCAAAAAAGAAGACTGAGAGGAGACTTAATAGCTGTCTACAAATATCTCAAGAGCTGTCACAGTGTGGAAGGATCATCTTTATTCTCATATGCAGAAGGAAAGACTAGAAGCAATTGGATGAGACTGAATGGAAGGAGACACAGATTAGATATTAGAAAAAACTTTTTGACAGTTAAGGTGATCGATGAGTGGAACAGGCTGACACAAGAGGTGGTGAGTTCTCCTTCCATGGAAGTTTTCAGAGTCTGGACAGACATTTGTCTGGGATGATTTAGTGAATCCTGCTTTGAGCAGGAGGTTGGATCAGATGACCCAAGAGGTCCCTTCAAACTCTATCATTCCATGATTCTATCCTGACCTGTCAGCGGAACGATGAGACTCTGTAATTTGAACCATTTTGAATATTTGCTGGGGCTGTTCTATGTGATATTTGGCTGTTCTTGTGGTTCAGTGAAGTATTGCCACACTGCGTTACTCTCACCCTGTGTTGTCTGAGTAGTATACACTCAAAAGGAGAGTGGGAGTTCAGTGGAATGATTCCTGGCTCATGCTGTATCGGCTAGCGGCGGGGTGCCCACTGACCCCCCGTGTCTTCACACCATAGTTTCTTTTTATTGCAAATTGTCTGTTCAGAGAGGAATGAACTTGAACTCTAGCGCCACCTAGTAGAGGTAGCAATCCTACAAGTCATTATCAACCCTTTAACAATCGGTCATCAAAGCAAAAGGTGGCTACTTTGAAGAACCTAGAATATGATATAATTTCAGTTGTTTCACACTTTTTTGTTAAGTATATAATTCCACATGTGTTAATTCATAGTTGTGATGCCTTCAGTGTGAATTTACAATTTTCATAGTCAGGAAAATACAGAAAAATCTTTAAATGAGATGGTGTGTCCAAACTTTTGGTCTGTACTGTAAATTTTTACTATTTATCTACCATTTCCTCTATTTCTCACTTAGCTACTTTAGGTCCCACTATGGTACAATACTCTTTTCGGTGCTCGGTTTATCATACACCATCTTTGTTTTGGGCTTTCTTTTATCGTGCAGCAAACCTTTCCCTTGTCTCACAGTTTTTATAATTGTTGTATTCACATCATGACTTTTAGCCTCGTTCATTATTAATGTGCGCCTCCTTTTCCTGCTCCATGTTCACTGGACCCCTATATCATTGATCAATAAAGTTCTTTTTTTTATCCTCTATTATACTCCTTGACCCTTTATCGGTTTCTTCTGTTGATTTCTTGTCGATTAGTTCTCTTGCATCCCAGTCCGGTGTTATACACTCCCATCACATACCTAGAAATACAAAGCTTAGATTAACGTTATTTCATCTATCTCTATGTTATATGTATGTATACGTATTCCATAGTACCTTTTACCTTGATCCCTCTAATTTTATCATATAGTAGACACTGAGGCTGTTGTGAACGGTGCGTGCGCGTGCTCACAGTGAAAGGAGGAATTAAATGGCTGGTGTCTAGCAAAACTGGGCCGATGGCCCCAACCCAGGAGTCTGCTTGGGGGATGGAGGAAAGGGCACTGTGGGCTGTAAACAGTCAGTGGGCTGGAAGTTTCCCACCCCGATGTAGAGGTAAATATTAATAATGGAAATTATTTTATTTTCACTGTTGTATCCTACATGTAAAGGCTGCAAACTTCCCTGCCTGCTACCATCAGTTCTTTACTAAAGGATGACGTCTAGCAGTAAAAGCCATGTCCATTTTGCTTTTCAATATTCATACCTACTCTTTATGATCACAAAATAAATAGAAATTGTAATTCCTGCAAATTTTACTGTCGTTCTGCAAATTTAATTGAATTTAACGTGGGTGTTTGCTGTTTGGTTTGGTGTTCTGTGGGGAGGTTTAATTAAAAAAAAAAGTCTTTGCAAAGTTTTAACTATACTTTTAAGTTCCGGCTAGTGCAAGTGTGATGGCGAGACAGCCGTTTTCAAAATAGAGGATATAAGAAGTCATTCTTCTACGTGGATTATACAGTAGGTCCACAGAGTAGCTAACTAATAATTTTGGCTCAGGCTTTAAGCTAAGGGAATTCATATACCACTGGAACACAATCAGGAGAACGAGAAAGAAGGCCAAGGATCAACAGGGGTCTGCTGTTATAAAACAGACTGGAAAGAAATAAGGCGAGCGGAGCCAAGTGACTCATATCCACTTTCATATTTGATAATCAGGACTACATTGGTTTTCATACCAAATTAATGATGAAGAGTTTGGGGATAAACCATTATTTATTAAACATGTAGGATTTAGGATCCATCTGTTTAGTTTATAGGACAGACATGAAATTTAACTCTTTCAGGAAATCGAAACACATTTTATACAGTTCTATAAAAATGAAACATTCCTTTCGTATAAATGATGTTATTAAAATTAAGGCACGGATAGCACAGCATTTGTGTTGTCCATCTGATTACATATCACTTTGGGAGGGCTTCAGATGCCCCTTTATTGGAAGTTATAGGGGCAGTGCCATCATAAAGTGAGGGCATGATGCAATGATGATCTGTGGGTTGTGTCCTCAAGTACCCCACCAATCCTGATAGCAAAGGGGCTGAAGCCCTCTTTTTTTGTACACAGTGGTGCTCCTGGCCACCTGCCTGTGCAGGGAGCTGTACCCCCCAGCCCCATTCACTGCCATGAGCTTATACAGTTTTATTGAAGTTCCCCAATACAGTGGGTAGTTGAAACCAATGTACAAGAAACTTTGTTTGAACCACTACACTTTATCAGCACTATAACCCCATTTTCTCAGGATAAGTTAGACCGCATTACTCTGTGAGATGGGAATACCCCATTAATTGTCATGTATTCCTGTCAATACGTACTGGTGATAGCTAACCCTTGGCTGATCCCACTACGCTCGTGTTTATCTCCCCTGTCTCTCTGTTCATGAGTTTTCTTCTTGTCATTGCCCATAGAAATTAAATCTCCAGCTATTCCCATTCTATCTGGTTGTACCTATGCTAGTTGTTATCAAGGGAATCAATCAACGTTAAGACTTTGGCCAGTTGACTACCTTGACCACATCTCCATGATGGAAAAAGTTGTGCTGTAGGTACAGGTGCAAGTTGTAAAGTTATTATCACATTATTATAAATCAACTAGCTATTGAACCCGTTCTACGCCCGGGTGGCGAGCATTTATATTGGTATATGGTCTCCATCATGTGCTGCTGCCATCCTGCGCCCATTTTGTCATGTGCTGCTCCCATCCTGCGTCCCCGTTCTGTCATGCGCTGCTCCCATCCTGCGCCCCCGTTCTGTCATGTGCTGCTGCCATCCTGCGCCCGTTCTGTCATGCGCTGCTGCCATCCTGCGCCCGTTCGGTCATGTGCTGCTCCCATCCTGCTGCCATGTTGCGCCCGTTATGTCATGCACTGCTGCCATCCTGCGCCCGTTGTCATGTGCTGCTCCCATCCTGCGCCCGTTCTGTCACGTGTCCTGCTGCCATCCTACGCCCGTTCTGTCATGTGCTGCTGCCATCCTGCGCCCATTTTGTCATGCGCTGCTGCCATCCTGCGCCCGTTCTGTCATGTGCTGCTCCCATCCTGCGCCCGTTCTGTCATGTGCTGCTCCCATCCTGCGCCCCCGTTCTGTCATGCGCTGCTGCCATCCTGCGCCCGTTCTGTCATGTGCTGCTCCCATCCTGCTGCCATCCTGCGCCCGTTATGTTATGCGCTGCTGCCATCCTGCGCCCGTTGTCATGTGCTGCTCCCATCCTGCACCCGTTCTGTCATGTGCTGCTGCCATCCTGCGCCCGTTCTGTCATGTGCTGCGGCCATCCTGCGCCCGTTCTGTCATGCACTGCTGCCATCCTGCGCCCGTTCTGTCATGTGCTGCTCCCATCCTGCGCCCGTTCTGTCATGTGCTGCTCCCATCCTGCGCCCCCGTTCTGTCATGCGCTGCTGCCATCCTGCGCCCGTTCTGTCATGTGCTGCTCCCATCCTGCTGCCATCCTGCGCCCGTTATGTCATGCGCAGCTGCCATCCTGCGCCCGTTCTGTCATGTGCTGCTGCCATCCTGCACCCGTTCTGTCATGTGCTGCTGTCATCCTGCGCCCGTTCTGTCATGTGCTGCTGCCATCCTGCGCCCGTTCTGTCATGTGCTGCTCCCATCCTGCGCCCCCGTTCTGTCATGCGCTGCTGCCATCCTGCGCCCGTTCTGTCATGTGCTGCTCCCATCCTGCTGCCATCCTGCGCCCGTTCTGTCATGCGCTGCTGCCATCCTGCGCCCGTTCTGTCATGTGCTGCTGCCATCCTGCGCCCGTTCTGTCATGTGCTGCTGCCATCCTGCGCCCGTTCTGTCATGTGCTGCTGCCATCCTGCGCCCGTTCTGTCATGCGCTGCTGCCATCCTGCGCCCGTTCTGTCATGTGCTGCTGCCATCCTGCGCCCGTTCTGTCATGTGCTGCTCCCATCCTGCTGCCATCCTGCGCCCGTTCTGTCATGCGCTGCTGCCATCCTGCGCCCGTTCTGTCATGTGCTGCTGCCATCCTGCGCCCGTTCTGTCATGTGCTGCTGCCATCCTGCGCCCGTTCTGTCATGGGCTGCTGCCATCCTGCGCCCGTTCTGTCATGCGCTGCTGCCATCCTGCGCCCGTTCTGTCATGTGCTGCTGCCATCCTGCGCCCGTTCTGTCATGTGCTGCTCCCATCCTGCGCCACTATTGTATTATATGCCCCCGTATGCTGCTGCCATATAAAAAAAAAAAATACCATACTCACCTATCGTCCGGCTCCACTGCAGGTGTGTGTTCAAGAAAATGGCGCCGGAAAGCGCGGACTGCGCAGGCGCTGATTCCGGCAGCAGGAATCGGCGCCTGCGCAGTCCGCGCTCTCCGGCGCCATTTTCTTGAAGACACACCTGCAGTGGAGCCGGAGTGTGTCTTCAAGAAAATGGCGCCGGAAAGCGCGGACTGCGCAGGCGCCGATTCCGGCAGCAGGAATCGGCGCCTGCGCAGTCCGCGCTTTCCGGCGCCATTTTCTTGAACACACACTCCGGCTCCTCTGCCTGTGACTGGACTCTGTCACAGCAGAGGAGCCGGAGACGGAGCCGCACGCAGCGCTGGAACGGAGGACAGGTGAATATACTTACCCTCCCTCCTGGCGCGTCCACGGTCCCTGACTCTCCGGTGGAGATCGCGGTATGCGTTCAGTGCTTACGCATACCGCGATCTCCTGGGAGCGTCACTCGGTGGGGGCCAGACTGCGCCGGCGCTTGCGCCTGCGCAGTCTATAAAGGCTTCGGACAGAGTGACGCTCCCAGCGTTATATTATAGATGTCAAGACTTTAGCCAGTTGACTACTTTAACCACCTCTTGATAGGAAAGTTGGTGCTGTAGGTGAATTGGTACCATTACTATATTTTGTGATTTGTTATAGATTAGATTAGTTGTTAGTTGTTCTTGACAGCCTACATTACTTTGAGCATAGTATAGTACAGTGCCACTCATTCTCATCACCTATTGTAGTGAAAATAAATATTTGATAAACTGCTGATTTTGCAAGTTTCCCACCTATAAAGAATGGAGAGATCTGATTTTTTTTTATCATAGGTACACTTCAACTGTGAGAAACAGAATCTAAAAATGATAACCTGAAAGTTTTATGATTTTAAATAATTAAATTGCATTTTATTGACTCACTTAAGTATTTTGTCACCTACCAACCAGCAAGAATTCTGGCTCTCACAGACCTGTTAGTTTTTCTTTAAGCAGCCCTCCTACTCTGCACTCATTACCTGTATTAGCTGCACCTGTTTGAACTCATTACCTTTATAAAAGACACCTGTCCACACACTCAATCAATCGCACTCCAACCTGTCTACCATGGCCAAGACCAAAGAGCTGCCTAAGGACACCAGGGACAATATTGTAGACCTGCACAAGGCTGGGATGGGCTACAGGACAATAGGCAAGCATCTTGGTGAGAAACAACTGTTTGCACAATTATTACAAAATGGAAGAAACACAAGATGTCTGTCATTCTTCCTCTGTTTGGAGCTTTATGCAAGATCTTGCCTCATATGGAGTAAGGATGATTCTGAGAAAGGTCAGGAATCAGCCAAGAACTACACAGGAGGACCTGTCAATGACCTGAAGAGAGCTGGATATGCAGTCTGAAACATTATTATCATTAGTGACACTCTATGCCATCATGGATTAAAATCCTGCAGGCACCCAAGTTCCATCTGCTCACACCAGCACATGTCGAGGCTGGTTTGAAGTTCACCAATGACCATCTAGATGATCCAGAGGAGGCATGGTCAAGTGAGATCAATATAGAACTTTGTGGTATCAACTCTCCTCGCCATGTTTAGTGGAAGAAGAAGGATGAGTATAACCCCAAGTACACTGTCCCAACCAGGGCCGGCGTCAGCACCCGGCGCACCCGGGCAAGTGCCGGGGCCCTGACAAGACAGGGGGGCCCACTCACGCAGTCATACATCCATCTGGCCGCTTTAACCCTTTCTACCCTTTCAATTTGCCCTGCCTGGCACAAGCATCTTCTCAGTCAGTGCAGGGCCAGGCACATAGGGGTTAAGGACACAGCCAGCGTGACATTGTGGGCGGAGAGTTCTCCTGCTCTGCTCTCCTGGCTGTGTGCAGTGCTGAACTAATCAGGCACAGGCAGATTCCGGACTGGAGGAGCTGCTACCGGCACCTGAGTGAGTGCCATGCTATATCGCTGTATATTCTGACAGTCTGGGTGACCTGGGGGGGCGGCCATGGGCTGGGCGGCTGCAGCTGACACATATACATATATATATATATATATATATATATATACACACTACAGCAGCCGCCCAGCCGAGGCCCCCAGCACAGCCTGTATAGATACAGTGTATATAATATATATACAGGACAGGTGTTGGGGGCCTGGGCTGGGCGGCTGTTGAAGTATATACACCGCACAGTACCTCTCCCCTGTATACAGTTAGGGCCAGAAATATTTGGACAGTGACACAATTTTCGCGAGTTGGGCTCTGCATGCCACCACATTGGATTTGAAATGAAACCTCTACAACAGAATTCAAGTGCAGATTGTAACATTTAATTTGAAGGGTTGAACAAAAATATCTGATAGAAAATGTAGGAATTGTACACATTTCTTTACAAACACTCCACATTTTAGGAGGTCAAAAGTAATTGGACAAATAAACATAACCCAAACAAAATATTTTTATTTTCAATATTTTGTTGCAAATCCTTTGGAGGCAATCACTGCCTTAAGTCTGGAACCCATGGACATCACCAAACGCTGGGTTTCCTCCTTCTTAATGCTTTGCCCGGCCTTTACAGCCGCAGCCTTCAGGTCTTGCTTGTTTGTGGGTCTTTCCGTCTTAAGTCTGGATTTGAGCAAGTGCAATGCATGCTCAATTGGGTTTAGATCTGGAGATTGACTTGGCCATTGCAGAATGTTCCACTTTTTGGCACTCATGAACTCCTGGGTAGCTTTGGATGTATGCTTGGGGTCATTGTCCATCTGTACTATGAAGCGCCGTCCAATCAACTTTGCAGCATTTGGCTGAATCTGGGCTGAAAGTATATCCCGGTACACTTCAGAATTCATCCGGCTACTCTTGTCTGCTCTTATGTCATCAATAAACACAAGTGACCCAGTGCCATTGAAAGCCATGCATGCCCATGCCATCACGTTGCCTCCACCATGTTTTACAGAGGATGTGGTGTGCCTTGGATCATGTGCCGTTCCCTTTCTTCTCCAAACTTTTTTCTTCCCATCATTCTGGTACAGGTTGATCTTTGTCTCATCTGTCCATAGAATACTTTTCCAGAACTGAGCTGGCTTCTTGAGGTGTTTTTCTGCAAATTTAACTCTGGCCTGTCTATTTTTGGTATTGATGAATGGTTTGCATCTAGATGTGAACCCTTTGAATTTACTGTCATGGAGTCTTCTCTTTACTGTTGACTTAGAGACAGATACACCTACTTCACTGAGAGTGTTCTGGACTTCAGTTGATGTTGTGAACGGGTTCTTCTTCACCAAATTAAGTATGCGGCGATCATCCACCACTGTTGTCATCCGTGGACGCCCAGGCCTTTTTGAGTTCCCAAGCTCACCAGTCAATTCCTTTTTTCTCAGAATGTACCCAACTGTTGATTTTGCTACTCCAAGCATGTCTGCTATCTCTCTGATGGATTTTTTCTTTTTTTTCAGCCTCAGGATGTTCTGCTTCACCTCAATTGAGAGTTCCTTTGACCGCATGTTGTCTGCTCACAGCAACAGCTTCCAAATGCAAAACCACACACCTGGAATCCACCCCTGACCTTTTAACTACTTCATTGATTACAGGTTAACGAGGGAGACGCCTTCAGAGTTAATTGCAGCCCTTAGAGTCCATTGTCCAATTACTTTTGGTCCCTTGAAAAAGAGGACGCTATGCATTACAGAGCTATGATTCCTAAACCCTTTCTCCGATTTGGATGTGGAAACTATCATATTGCAGCTGGGAGTGTGCACTTTCAGCCCATATTATACAGTGGGGCAAAAAAGTATTTAGTCAGTCAGCAATAGTGCAAGTTCCACCACTTAAAAAGATGAGAGGCGTCTGTAATTTACATCATAGGTAGACCTCAACTATTGGAGACAAACTGAGAAAAAAAAATCCAGAAAATCACATTGTCTGTTTTTTTAACATTTTATTTGCATATTATGGTGGAAAATAAGTATTTGGTCAGAAACAAACAATCAAGATTTCTGGCTCTCACAGACCTGTAACTTCTTCTTTAAGAGTCTCCTCTTTCCTCCACTCATTACCTGTAGTAATGGCACCTGTTTAAACTTGTTATCAGTATAAAAAGACACCTGTGCACACCCTCAAACAGTCTGACTCCAAACTCCACTATGGTGAAGACCAAAGAGCTGTCAAAGGACACCAGAAACAAAATTGTAGCCCTGCACCAGGCTGGGAAGACTGAATCTGCAATAGCCAACCAGCTTGGAGTGAAGAAATCAACAGTGGGAGCAATAATTAGAAAATGGAAGACATACAAGACCACTGATAATCTCCCTCGATCTGGGGCTCCACGCAAAATCCCTCCCCGTGGGGTCAGAATGATCACAAGAACGGTGAGCAAAATTCCCAGAACCACGCGGGGGGAACTAGTGAATGAACTGCAGAGAGCTGGGACCAATGTAACAAGGTCTACCATAAGTAACACACTACGCCACCATGGACTCAGATCCTGCAGTGCCAGACGTGTCCCACTGCTTAAGCCAGTACATGTCCGGGCCCGTCTGAAGTTTGCTAGAGAGCATTTGGATGATCCAGAGGAGTTTTGGGAGAATGTCCTATGGTCTGATGAAACCAAACTGGAACTGTTTGGTAGAAACACAACTTGTCGTGTTTGGAGGAAAAAGAATACTGAGTTGCATCCATCAAACACCATACCTACTGTACAGCATGGTGGTGGAAACATCATGCTTTGGGGCTGTTTCTCTGCAAAGGGGCCAGGACGACTGATCCGGGTACATGAAAGAATGAATGGGGCCATGTATCGTGAGATTTTGAGTGCAAACCTCCTTCCATCAGCAAGGGCATTGAAGATGAAACGTGGATGGGTCTTTCAACATGACAATGATCCAAAGCACACCGCCAGGGCAACGAAGGAGTGGCTTCGTAAGAAGCATTTCAAGGTCCTGGAGTGGCCTAGCCAGTCTCCAGATCTCAACCCTATAGAAAACCTTTGGAGGGAGTTGAAAGTCCGTGTTGCCAAGCGAAAAGCCAAAAACATCACTGCTCTAGAGGAGATCTGCATGGAGGAATGGGCCAACATACCAACAACAGTGTGTGGCAACCTTGTGAAGACTTACAGAAAACGTTTGACCTCTGTCATTGCCAACAAAGGATATATTACAAAGTATTGAGATGAAATTTTGTTTCTGACCAAATACTTATTTTCCACCATAATATGCAAATAAATTGTTAAAAAAACAGACAATGTGATTTTCTGGATTTTTTTTTCTCAGTTTGTCTCCCATAGTTGAGGTCTACCTATGATGTAAATTACAGACGCCTCTCATCTTTTTAAGTGGTGGAACTTGCACTATTGCTGACTGACTAAATACTTTTTTGCCCCACTGTATATATAATTGTATTTCTGAACATGTTTTTGTAAACAGCTAAAATAACAAAACTTGTGTCACTGTCCAAATATTTCTGGCCCTAACTGTATATACACTGCACAGTACCTCTCTCCTGTATATATACACCGCACAGTACCTCTCCCCTGTATATATACACTGCACAGTACCTCTCCCCTGTATATATACACTGCACAGTACCTCTCCCCTGTATATATACACTGCACAGTACCTCTCCCCTGTATATATACTCCGCACAGTACCTCTCCCCTGTATATATACACCGCACAGTACCTCTCCCCTGTATATATACACCGCACAGTACCACTCCTCCTGTCCTGTATATATACACTGCAGAATTTACAATAGCTATCACTCATGTAAGAAGTGAATTATGGCATTGGACTATACCTATATTTCTCTGCTGTATCTGGGCATCATGAATCGTGGTATGTGTTAAAGGGGGGGGGGCCACTGAGACTCTTTCGCCCGGGACCCTCAAAAACCTGGAGCCGGCCCTGGTCCCAACCATTAAGCAAGGTGAGGGAAAAATCATAGTTTGGGGGTGCTTTTCTGCAAAGGGGACAGGACAACTCCGCCATATTGAAGAGAGAATGGATGGGGTCATGAAACTCAATGTTGCCCAGCATCAGCCCTGAAACCTGAAAGGTCTGGCGAAGATTTGTATAGAGGAGCCGGCCAAAATCCCTTCTGCAGTGTGTGCAAATTTGGTCAAGAGCTACAGGAAACATCTGACCTCTGTAACTTTAAACCAAGGTTTCTGTACCAAATATTAAGATCTGTAATTCTATTGTATCAAATACTTATTTCATGCAATAAAATGCAAATTAATTATGTAATAAATCATGCACTGATTTTCTGATTTTTTTTAAGATTCTCTCTGCCACAGTTGAAGTGTACTTGCGATAAAATTACAGTCCTCTCCATTCTTTGTAGCTGGGAGAACTCGCAAAATCGGCAGTGTATCAAATACTTATTTTCCCCACTGTATGCCACTTCCAGGCCCATACGAAATCATTGATAGCTGATTTTCCTATTGGCATCACAGCAGAGTTCATAGGACAAAATTTACAGGTACTAGAATTATAAGCCAATGACCACATACCAACTGTTTGCAATGTTGTTTATTAAGGTTAGTTTTCCACTTAAACTGTAAATCTCTTGGTGCCTTTATTGATGGATTGGAGAAGCTTTATTTGCTTTTGTTGGTACGGATTAGCATATTCAGAGGTGTTATGTTTAGAGATGTTAAAACATCACTATGCAAAGCTAGACTCTTGCAAAGTACAGTAGTTTTCCACTAATTATTACTGGTTATTATTTAAAGATAGAGATCAGCGGATGGATCTGTGGAGGTTTGAGTTCAAGTCGAACTTCCTGAAATTTGCGGTTTCATACAAATTCAAACATTTTGAGATTTGATTTGCAGTTCACAAAGAAAAGAAAACTTGCTTGGTACCATTTCCTTAATGTTTTTTTTTTTCGGCACCGTGCAGGCTTCTCTTCTGTCAAAAGGAGATTGTCCCAGACTATGTGTGACTTGTTAATATGCTGTTTGGTAAGATCCCATTTTGTTTTTTTAATGATTTGCTTTTAACAGTGGTTTCCTCCTTGGTCATCTTCCATGAAGTCCACTTTGGCCAAGACAGCGATGCATGGTGGGATCTGACGTATCTTGACCATGTAGTTCACCTCTAAATCTCTTTGGAAGTTATTCTGGGATGTTTGGCTACCATTCTTATTTTTCCTCTTGCTGCCATGTTCAGGGAGGTTGGGTACAGTCCCATAGACCTTAAACTTCAGAATAATATGTGCAACTGTAGTAAAAGGAAAATCAAGCCATTTGTTGATGATCTTATAGCCTTTACGTTTAACATGATCATCTAAAAAAAAAATCTAATTTTCTGAGACAACTCTCTCCGTAGCGTCCTTTGGTTCATGTTTAGTGTGATAAACACCATGATATGAAACAGCACAGTCACTACTTTTTACCCTGTAAATAGGCAGACTGACTGATTGCAAGTTTGTAGACAGTGTAACAGAAGTGGTGGAAGCACTGTGGTGTGGTTTGAGAAAAGCCCGAAGTGGCGCAACTAGGAGAACACATGACCTTTCGCTAGAGGCCCTGATGGTGAGGTTAGACTTGGCTCCAGATGGACACCAGGTGCTACACCAGGACAGACCACAGACACACAGCAGCTGACTCCCAAGGGGCAGATAGCTGGAATGGCCCAGAAGGAGAATACAGCTGGTACAGGCAGGCACAACAGGAACACAGGAACCATAGATGCTGGTGGGAACAGCTGGTATACAGGCAAGTACTGGCAGGTGCAGGCTAGTACGGCTGGTATACAGCTAGGCACAGGTGGGTGCAGGCTTGTATGGCTGATATACAGATGAACCCATCAGGTGCAGGCTGGTACGGGTGGTATATAGGTGAGCACGGCAGGTGCAGGCTGGTATATAGGTGAGCACGGCAGGTGCAGGCTGGTATGGCTGGTATATAGGTGAGAATGGCTAGTGCTGGCTGGTACCGCTGTTATACAGGTGAGCATGGCAGGTGCATGCTGGTATACACATGGGCATGCCAGGTGCAGGCAGATACAGCAAGCACGGCTGGTATACAGGCAAGCACAAGAAGGCACAGGTGGCACAGGATCTCTCTAATGGGCCCCATAGCAGCCGCGTGGTGTGCTGCAATTATCTGCATGCCACTGGCTGGGGGCGCCTGGAGGAGCAGGGGCCCTAGGCAGCTGCCTGGTCTGCCTGCCCCTAACGCCGGCACTGTTGCCAGGAAAATTCTAGAAACTAGGTTGCAGATAGGATGAGTTTAGCAAAATTGCGCCATAAACAGGAAATTTGGGGGCATCTATAGGCATTTTGAGGGTGTTCCTAAGTGGACATGAGTCCAGACATCAATTCACTGATCCACCTGACAAGGATCTACATCGAAGACATCGGGATGTCCTTTGGACTGGAGAGGTGCGGTTGGTTGGTAATAAAGAGAGGCAACATAGTCAAGACTGATGGAGTGCAATTACCAGCAGGGTACATAGTAGATGCACAGATATGCTACAAGTACCTCGGCATCCCACAGGGATATGGTAACCATGATGATTAGGCAAGGAAAGCAGCAACATCCAAATACCATCAAAGGGTAAGACAGGTCCTGAAGAGCCAGCTCAATGGGAAGAATAAATCTGCACCATCAATACATCTGCCCTGCTGTCAGTGTGTTGGCCAAATGAAGAGATGGAAGCTGCAGATGTGAAGACACCAAAGCTTCTCACAATACATGGAGGTCTCCACCCTAAGTCTAACACCCAAAGATTATACAGTGGGGCAAAAAAGTATTTAGTCAGTCAGCAATAGTGCAAGTTCCACCACTTAAAAAGATGAGACGCGTCTGTAATTTACATCATAGGTAGACCTCAACTATGGGAGACAAACTGAGCAAAAAAAATCCAGAAAATCACATTGTCTGTTTTTTTAACATTTTATTTGCATATTATGGTGGAAAATAAGTATTTGGTCAGAAACAAAATTTCATCTCAATACTTTGTAATATATCCGATGTTGGCAATGACAGAGGTCAAACGTTTTCTGTAAGTCTTCACAAGGTTGCCACACACTGTTGTTGGTATGTTGGCCCATTCCTCCATGCAGATCTCCTCTAGAGCAGTGATGTTTTTGGCTTTTCGCTTGGCAACATGGACTTTCAACTCCCTCCAAAGGTTTTCTATAGGGTTGAGATCTGGAGACTGGCTAGGCCACTCCAGGACCTTGAAATGCTTCTTACGAAGCCACTCCTTCGTTGCCCTGGCGGTGTGCTTTGGATCATCGTCATGTTGAAAGACCCAGCCACGTTTCATCTTCAATGCCCTTGCTGATGGAAGGAGGTTTGCACTCAAAATCTCACGATACATGGCCTCATTCATTCTTTCATGTACCCGGATCAGTCGTCCTGGCCCCTTTGCAGAGAAACAGCCCCAAAGCATGATGTTTCCACCACCATGCTTTACAGTAGGTATGGTGTTTGATGGATGCAACTCAGTATTCTTTTTCCTCCAAACACGACAAGTTGTGTTTCTACCAAACAGTTCCAGTTTGGTTTCATCAGACCATAGGACATTCTCCCAAAACTCCTCTGGATCATCCAAATGCTCTCTAGCAAACTTCAGACGGGCCCGGACATGTACTGGCTTAAGCAGTGGGACACGTACTGGCACTGCAGGATCTGAGTCCATGGTGGCGTAGTGTGTTACTTATGGTAGGCCTTGTTACATTGGTCCCAGCTCTCTGCAGTTCATTCACTAGGTCCCCCCGCGTGGTTCTGGGATTTTTGCTCACCGTTCTTGTGATCATTCTGACCCCACGGGGTGGGATTTTGCGTGGAGCCCCAGATCGAGGGAGATTATCAGTGGTCTTTTATGTCTTCCATTTTCTAATTATTGCTCCCACTGTTGATTTCTTCACTCCAAGCTGGTTGGCTATTGCAGATTCAGTCTTCCCAGCCTGGTGCCGGGCTACAATTTTGTTTCTGGTGTCCTTTGACAGCTCTTTGGTCTTCACCATAGTGGAGTTTGGAGTCAGACTGTTTGAGGGTGTGCACAGGTGTCTTTTTATACTGATAACAAGTTTAAACAGGTGCCATTACTAGAGGTAATGAGTGGAGGAAAGAGGAGACTCTTAAAGAAGAAGTTACAGGTCTGTGAGAGCCAGAAATCTTGATTGTTTGTTTCTGACCAAATACTTATTTTCCACCATAATATGCAAATAAAATGTTAAAAAAACAGACAATGTGATTTTCTGGATTTTTTTTTCTCAGTTTGTCTCCCATAGTTGAGGTCTACCTATGATGTAAATTACAGACGCCTCTCATCTTTTTAAGTGGTGGAACTTGCACTATTGCTGACTGACTAAATACTTTTTTGCCCCACTGTATATGAACAGAAAATAGAATTAGACTTACCGGTAATTCGGTTTCTAGGAACCTTCCACGACAGCAGTATCGGAGGATGTCTCCCCGCCCTAATAGGGGACAGGAAACAGAGGTTAAATACCCCTCCCCTTCCTGCAACCACCAGTGTTTTTTCTGGACACAGTAGCATGTATAGTTACCACTTAAGTGCAGAAATCATCCAATAAAAATATCAAATAGGGAGGGAAATTAGTGCTGTCGTGGAAGGTTCCTAGAAACCGAATTACTGGTAAGTCTAATTCTATTTTCTCCAGTCACCTTCCACGACAGCAGTATCAGAGTGATACCAACAGCTAATTTCTTTAGGGAGAGACAACTGCCTGCAGAACGCATCTGCCAAACGATAGGTCCCTATTGAAATTTAGCCTGTAATGCCTGGTGAATGTATGGACTGACGACCAGGTGGCGGCTCTGCATATCTGCTCAGACGATGCGTTCCCTCTCTCTGCCCAGGAAGTCGAAACTGAACGGGGGTGCAAACTTCTGGGATGAATATGCAAGACAAATGGCCTGTTTGATCCAGTTAGCGATCATACTTTTAGCTGCTTTTTTGCCTTTATTCCGTCCTGACTACTGGACAAATAGGTTTTGGTCTATCCTCCAACCTTCCATTTGTTGGAGGTAGAACAGGACCATCCTGCAGACATCCAGGGTGTGAAAGGCTTCTTCCTTTGGATTAGAGGGATTTGGACAGAATGAGGGTAGAACAATATCCTGACTTCTGTGGAAGTCCGAGACCACCTTAGGCATAAAGGAGGGGTCTAGCTTAAGTATTATGCTATCCATGGTTATGGTTAAGTATGGCTCATGTACTGACAAAGCCTGCAGCTCTCCTATACGCCTAGCAATAGTGATTGCTACTAGGAAGACAGTCTTAAGGGTCAGGATTTTTAGGGTGATGGCTGATAAAGGTTCAAAGGGGTCCCCGGTCAGACTATTTAAGACAAGGTTCAAATCGCAAGGAGGGGTCTGGACACGGAGCCTAGGGCAAATCCTAGTTGCAGATGTCATGAAACGTCTAACCCAATGGTGGCCTGCTAAATCCTGATCAAAGAAAGAACAGAGTGCCGACACCTGAACCTTTAGGGTACTAGGTGAGAGCCCTAAATCCAGTCCCTTAACACCAGGATTAAATTTTTTTCCAAACCTTGCCATAAATGGCGTTAATTATTGTTTTCCTACTTTTTTGTAGGGTTTGAGTTACGTCATCTGAGAAACCTCTGGCTCTCAGAATCTCGGCCTGAGTAACCAGGCCGCCAGTTTCAATCTGTGTATGTCTGGGTGACGCAGGGGTCCCTGCTGAAGAAGGTCGACCTTCTGAGGTAGAAGTATCGGACCTTCTAGAAACATTTCTGTTAATGCGCCGTACCAGCTTCTTCCTGGCCACATCGGAGCTACCAGAATCGTTGTGACTCGGTCTGCCCAGATCTTTTGTAGTGTTCTTGGTAACATAGGAATTGGCGGGAAGCCGTATGCCATAGCAAACTTCCAAGGATGGGAGAAGACATCCAGTCCCTGTGCTTCGCTTGAGGGGTTGAGGGAGAAGAAAGTGCCTGACTTCGTGTTCTGACTGTTGGCAAACAGATCCACAGTGGGACTTCCCCATCTCTGGACCAGGGATAGGAATACCTCTTGGTTTAGAGACCATTCTCCAGGATGGAAATCTCTCCTGCTGAGGAAGTCCATCTGGGCATTGTCTGATCCCTTTATGTGTACTGCAGTGATGGAAAGTAGATGTTTTTCTGCCCAGGAAAAAATCATTGCAGCGGTTAACTTCAGGCTGGTGTATTTTGTGCCTCCCTGGTTTCGGAGGTAGGCCACTGTAGTTGTGTTGTCGGACATTACACATACATGGTGACCTTGGATGAGGACAGATGCGGCTTTTAGCGCCTCCTCCACCGCTTTTAGTTCCCTCAGATTTGAGGAGCTGGATCTGATGTTTGGGGGCCACAACCCCTGGAAGTGGGAACCTTCTATCATGGCGCCCCAACCTCTCTGGCTTGCATCTGTTGTGAGCACCTTCAGAGGAATTTGATCCTAGCTGACTCCCCGTTGAAGGTTCTGGGAGTTCAGCCACCATGAGAGGGAGGATTTTACGCAAGTGGGGAGAGGAATCCTCCTGGTTAATGCATTCTGGCGTCCTTTTGAATGCATCAAGATGTGGGACTGAAGGATTCTTGTATGGGCCTGGGCCTAAGAGACTGCTTGGATGCATGACGTCAATAAACCCAGGATTGACATTGAGTCTCTTAAGGTTGGGGTCCTCTGATTCCTGAATCTGGAAATCCTGTGGACGAGATCGACTTGACGGTCCCTGGGTAAGATGGACATTTTTTCCCCTGAGTCCAGAAGAACTCCTAAGAATTTTTTCCTCAAAGTTGGATGGAGGTCTGACTTCTCCAAGTTCGGAATCCACCCCAGTGATCTCAGGATATCCAGGACCTTTGTCACATCCTGATTCAGACGAGGAATGGATGGGGCGACAATAAGAAAATCGTCTAGGTACGGGATGATACAGATCCCTTGTTGTCGACTGAAGATCACTGCTTCTGACATGATCTTGGTAAAGACATGTGGAGCTGACGAGACTCCGAATGGAAGGACATTGAATTGATAATGGCTGACTGGATGGTTTTGGGACACTGCAAATCTGAGGAACTTCCTGTGGTCGGGATGTATCGACACATGATAGTATGCGTCCCTCAGATCTAACGTAGCCATTACCCAGTCCTGACCAATCAGCAGGATTGCTGATCTGATTGATTCCATTTTGAATCTTCGATATTTGATCACCTGATTTAGAGGTTTCAGGTTTATGATGATCCGGTGTTTCCCAGAGGGCTTTTTTTTTTGCCAGAAATAGGTGAGAATAGTAACCCTCTCCCATTTCCTGATATGGTACCTGGGAGATTACTCCTGCCTGAAGCAGACCGTGAAGATCTGCAATCAGGGATTCTCAAAGGTGTGGGGACTGAAGGGAGGTGATTGTTAAATGGTGAGGAGGAGGACTCTCGAATTCTAACCTCAGGCCCTCCTGTATGGTACGCAGGACCCACTGATTTGTGGTGATGGCCTGCCATTGGGAGAGAAAGCCCGAGAGTCGGCCCCCGACCGGAGAGCAGTCATTGCTTCTCAGGGGTCTGCTGGGTTTGGGGGACAAGGATATTCCTGGTTTTACCCCCTTTGGGGTAGCTCCACCGACCCGTTTTACCTTTGCCCCTGAAATCTCTCTGGCGTGCTTGCTCACGGGAGGGATGAAAAAAGTGTTTCCTAGAGCTTCTCTGCTCCAGAAGAGCTTTCTTTTTATCTGTAGCCTTGCCTAAGATCTCATCAAGGGCTGGCCCAAACATGTAATGTCTCTGAAAGGGAAAACCACACAGTTTGGACTTGGTAGTAATGTCACCTCCCCAGGATTTAAGCCATAGAGCTCTTCTAGTGGAATTAGGGAGAACTGCAGACCTAGCGGCTACCCGTACAGATTCAGCGGAAGCATCCGCAAGGAACCCTGTTGCCTTCTGAAGAAGTGGTAGGGAATTTAGAATCTCTTCCCTTGATGTCCCCTGAGAAAGGTGATTTTCTAAGGTATGTAGTCAGAGAAATAGGGATCTGGCAACACATGTTGAGGCCACTTTTGTTTTCAGTAGATTAGTAGATGTGTGTTGTGAATTCTGTCGCTGAATTCACTCCTGTGGTCACAAGTGGTACTGCAGCTTCTGAGCTTCCTCCCTCAGGTGTTCTGGTGAGCTCGTTGGCTGCTTTGTTATTTAACTCCGCCTGATTCTGTCTTCCTTGCTCCTTGTCAATGTTCCAGTGTTGGATCTGAGCTTCTGGATCTTTCCTGTGGCCTGCTGCTCTGCTTAGATAAGTGCTTTTTTGCTTTTGTTGCTACTTTTTCTGTCCAGCTTGTCAATTCGTTTTGCTGGAAGCTCTGAGACGCAAAGGGTGTACCGCCGTGCCGTTAGTTCGGCACGGTGGGTCTTTTTGCCCCCTTTGCGTGGTTTTTTGCTTTAGGGTTTTTTGTAGACTGCAAAGTTCTCTTTGCTATCCTCGCTCTATCTAGAATATCGGGCCTCACTTTGCTGAATCTATTTCATCCCTACGTTTGTCTTTTCTTCTTGCTAACAGTCATTATATGTGGGGGGCTGCCTTTTCCTTTGGGGTATTTCTCTGAGGCAAGTCAGGCTTGTTTTTCTATCTTCAGGCTAGTCAGCTCCTCAGGCTGTGCCGAGTTGCATAGGTAGTGTCAGGCGCAATCCACAGCTGCCTTTAGTTGTGCTTAGGATAGGTTCAGGTATTGCGGTCTACAGAGATTCCACGTCTCAGAGCTCGTTCTATTGTTTTTGGTTATTGTCAGATCACTGTATGTGCTCTGATTGCTGGCACACTGTGTCACTGGATTGCCTACATAACAGTACAAGGAGCCTACCTAATGATTCTCAATAGAGGGAAAAAAGAAGTTCTGACATCATTTTTTTTTTCTCAGCTCTGTGTTCAGTCTTTTTTTCCCCCTAGACATTTGGGTTTTTCAGGAAACAGGTGTGGACATGGATATTCAGGGTCTGTGCTCTTCAATGGATAATCTCGTTACAAATGTACAAAGGATTCAAGATACTATTGATCAGAAATCTATGTTAGAACCAAGAATTCCTATTCCTGATTTGTTTTTTGGTGATAGAACTAAGTTTCTTAATTTCAAAAATAATTGTAAGCTATTTCTGGCCTTGAAACCTCATTCTTCTGGTAATCCTATTCAACAGGTTTTGATTATTATTTCTTTTTTGCGCGGCGACCCTCAGGACTGGGCATTTTCTCTTGCGCCAGGAGACCCTGCATTGAGTAATGTCAATGCGTTTTTCCTGGCGCTCGGATTACTTTACGATGAGCCTAATTCAGTGGATCAGGCTGAGAAAAATTTGCTGGCTTTGTGCCAGGCTCAGGACGATATAGAAGTATATTGTCAGAAATTTTTGGAAGTGGTTAGTACTCACTCTGTGGAATGAATCTGCGCTGGCAGCTTTGTTCAGAAAGGGTCTCTCTGAGGCTCTTAAGGATGTCATGGTGGGTTTTCCTATGCCTGCTGGTTTGAATGAGTCTATGTCTTTGGCCATTCAGATCGGTCGACGCTTGCGCGAGCGTAAATCTGTGCACCATTTGGCGGTATTGTCTAAGATTAAACCTGAGCCTATGCAGTGCGATAGGACTATGACCAGAGTTGAACGGCAAGAACACAGACGTCTGAATGGTCTGTGTTTCTACTGTGGTGATTCCACTCATGCTATTTCTGATTGTCCTAAGCGCACTAAGCGGTTCGATAGGTCTGCCGTCATTGGTACTGTACAATCCAAATTCCTTCTGTCCATTACCTTGATATGCTCTTTGTCATTGTATTCTGTCATGGCGTTTGTGGATTCAGGCGCTGCCCTGAATCTGATGGATTTGGATTATGCTAAACGTTGTGGGTTTTTCTTGGAGCCTTTGCGGTGTCCTATTCCGTTGAGAGGAATTGATGCTACACCTTTGGCCAAGAATAAACCTCAGTACTGGACCCAGCTGACCATGTGCATGGCTCCTGCACATCAGGAAGTTATTCGCTTTCTGGTGCTACATAATCTGCATGATGTGGTCGTGTTGGGGTTGCCATGGCTGCAAACCCATAATCCAGTATTGGATTGGAACTCTATGTCGGTATCCAGCTGGGGTTGTCAGGGGGTACATGGTGATGTTCCATTTTTGTCTGTTTCGTCATCCACTCCTTCTGAGGTCCCAGAGTTCTTGTCTGATTATCAGGATGTATTTGAAGAGCCCAAGTCCGATGCCCTACCTCCGCATAGGGATTGTGATTGTGCTATCAATTTGATTCCTGGTAGTAAATTCCCTAAAGGTCGATTATTTAATTTATCCGTGCCTGAACACGCCGCTATGCGCAGTTATGTGAAGGAATCCCTGGAGAAGGGACATATTCGCCCATCGTCATCACCACTGGGAGCAGGGTTCTTTTTTGTAGCCAAGAAGGATGGTTCGCTGAGACCGTGTATTGATTACCGCCTTCTTAATAAGATCACTGTTAAATTTCAGTATCCCTTGCCATTGTTATCTGACTTGTTTGCTCGGATTAAGGGGGCTAGTTGGTTCACTAAGATAGATCTTCGTGGTGCGTATAATCTGGTGAGAATCAGGCAAGGAGATGAATGGAAAACTGCATTTAATACGCCCGAGGGTCATTTTGAGTATCTCGTGATGCCATTCGGACTTGCCAATGCTCCATCTGTGTTTCAGTCTTTTATGCATGACATCTTCCGTGAGTATCTGGATAAATTCCTGATTGTTTACTTGGATGACATTTTGATCTTCTCAGATGATTGGAACTCTCATGTGAAGCAGGTCAGAATGGTTTTCCAGGTCCTGCGTGCTAATTCTTTGTTTGTGAAGGGATCAAAGTGTCTCTTCGGTGTGCAGAAAGTTTCATTTTTGGGGTTCATCTTTTCCCCTTCTACTATCGAGATGGATCCGGTTAAGGTCCAAGCCATCCAGGATTGGACTCAGCCGACATCTCTGAAAAGTCTGCAAAAATTCCTGGGCTTTGCTAATTTTTATCGTCGCTTCATCTGTAATTTTTCTAGCATTGCCAAACCATTGAACGATTTGACCAAGAAGGGTGCTGATTTGGTTAATTGGTCTTCTGCTGCTGTGGAAGCTTTTCAGGAGTTGAAGCATCGTTTTTGTTCTGCCCCTGTGTTGTGTCAACCAGATGTTTCTCTTCCGTTCCAGGTCGAGGTTGATGCTTCTGAGATTGGAGCAGGGGCGGTTTTGTCACAGAGAGGTTCTGGTTGCTCAGTGTTGAAACCATGTGCTTTCTTTTCCAGGAAGTTTTCGGCTGCTGAGCGTAATTATGATGTGGGCAACCGAGAGTTGCTGGCCATGAAGTGGGCATTCGAGGAATGGCGTCATTGGCTTGAAGGAGCTAAGCATCGCGTGGTGGTATTGACTGATCATAAGAACCTTACTTATCTCGAGTCTGCCAAGCGCTTGAATCCTAGACAGGCCCGTTGGTCGTTATTTTTTGCCCGCTTCGATTTTGTGATTTCGTACCTTCCGGGCTCTAAAAATGTGAAGGCGGATGCTCTGTCTAGGAGTTTTGTGCCCGACTCTCCGAGTTCATCTGAGCCGGCGAGTATCCTCAAGGAAGGAGTCATTGTGTCTGCCATCTCCCCTGATTTGCGGCGAGTGTTGCAAAAATTTCAGGTGAATAAACCTGATCGTTGTCCGGCGGAGAAACTGTTCGTCCCTGATAGGTGGACTAGTAAAGTTATCTCTGAACTTCATTGTTCGGTGTTGGCTGGTCATCCTGGAATCTTTGGTACCAGAGAGTAAGTGGCTAGATCCTTCTGGTGGCCATCTCTGTCACGGGATGTACGTACTTTTGTGCAGTCCTGTGGGATTTGTGCTAGGGCTAAGCCCTGCTGTTCACGTGCCAGTGGGTTACTTTTGCCCTTGCCGGTCCCAAAGAGGCCTTGGACACATATTTCGATGGATTTCATTTCTGACCTTCCCGTTTCTCAAAAGATGTCAGTCATTTGGGTGGTCTGTGATCGCTTTTCTAAAATGGTTCATCTGGTGCCCTTGGTTAAATTGCCTTCCTCCTCTGATTTGGTGCCTTTGTTCTTCCAGCATGTGGTTCGTTTGCATGGCATTCCTGAGAATATTGTTTCTGACAGAGGTTCCCAGTTTGTTTCAAGGTTTTGGCGAGCCTTTTGTGGTAGGATAGGCATTGACCTATCTTTTTCCTCGGCTTTCCATCCTCAGACTAATGGCCAGACCGAACGAACCAATCAGACCTTGGAAACATATCTGAGATGTTTTGTTTCTGCAGACCAGGATGATTGGGTGTCCTTTTTGCCGTTGGCTGAGTTCGCCCTTAATAATCGGGCCAGCTCGGCTACCTTGGTCTCTCCATTTTTCTGCAATTCTGGGTTCCATCCTCGTTTCTCTTCAGGGCAGGTTGAGTCTTCGGACTGTCCTGGTGTGGATTCTGTGGTGGACAGGTTGCAGCAGATCTGGATTCAGGTAGTGGACAATTTGACCTTGTCCCAGGAGAAGGCTCAACTTTTCGCTAATCGCAGACGCCGTGTGGGTCCCCGACTTCGTGTTGGGGATCTGGTTTGGTTATCTTCTCGTCATATTCCTATGAAGGTTTCCTCTCCTAAATTTAAACCTCGTTTTATTGGTCCGTATAGGATTTCTGAGATTCTCAATCCTGTGTCTTTTCGTCTGACCCTCCCAGACTCCTTTTCCATACATAATGTATTCCATAGGTCGTTGTTGCGGAGATACGTGGCACCTATGGTTCCATCTGTTGAGCCTCCTGCCCCGGTTTTGGTGGAGGGGGAATTGGAGTATATTGTGGAGAAAATTTTGGATTCTCGTGTTTCTAGACGGAAACTCCAGTATCTGGTTAAATGGAAGGGTTATGCTCAGGAAGATAATTCCTGGGTTTTTGCCTCTGATGTCCATGCTCCAGATCTTGTTCGTGCCTTTCATGTGGCTCATCCTGGTCGGCCTGGGGGCTCTGGTGAGGGTTCGGTGACCCCTCCTCAAGGGGGGGGGTACTGTTGTGAATTCTGTGGCTGAATTCACTCCTGTGGTCACAAGTGGTACTGCAGCTTCTGAGCTTCCTCCCTCAGGTGTTCTGGTGAGCTCGTTGGCTGCTTTGTTATTTAACTCCGTCCTGATTCTGTCTTCCTTGCTCCTTGTCAATGTTCCAGTGTTGGATCTGAGCTTCTGGATCTTTCCTGTGGCCTGCTGCTCTGCTTAGATATGTGCTTTTTTGCTTTTGTTGCTACTTTTTCTGTCCAGCTTGTCAATTCGTTTTGCTGGAAGCTCTGAGACGCAAAGGGTGTACCGTCGTGCCGTTAGTTCGGCACGGTGGGTCTTTTTGCCCCCTTTGTGTGGTTTTTTGCTTTAGGGTTTTTTGTAGACTGCAAAGTTCTCTTTGCTATCCTCGCTCTATCTAGAATATCGGGCCTCACTTTGCTGAATCTATTTCATCCCTACGTTTGTCTTTTCTTCTTGCTAACAGTCATTATATGTGGGGGGCTGCCTTTTCCTTTGGGGTATTTCTCTGAGGCAAGTCAGGCTTGTTTTTCTATCTTCAGGCTAGTCAGCTCCTCAGGCTGTGCCGAGTTGCATAGGTAGTGTCAGGCGCAATCCACAGCTGCCTTTAGTTGTGCTTAGGATAGGTTCAGGTATTGCGGTCTACAGAGATTCCACGTCTCAGAGCTCGTTCTATTGTTTTTGGTTATTGTCAGATCACTGTATGTGCTCTGATTGCTGGCACACTGTGTCACTGGATTGCCTACATAACAATGTGTCCCAGGATTTCCTTAATAAGCTCTCGATTTTTTGATCCATAGGATCTTTGAGCTGAGAGGAATCCTCAAAGGGTAGAGCCATTTTTTTGGTTACCCTGGACACCTGTACATCCACTTTAGGAATTTCCCATAAAGAACAGTCCCTATCAAGAGGGAAACGATTCTTTAATTCTGATGGGACACTCAAACCTCAGGTAGGCCCCCACTCATGAAGGACAAGATTTTCAATATTTTCATGTATAGGAACACCCTTCGGGGTCCTAGGTTTTAACCCCCCCAAACATATCATCCTGAACAGAGTGGCTCGCTACCTCCTCCTCCACCCCCATGGTGCCCCTCACCATGGAAATTAGCTCTTCCATATCCTCGGAAGAGAAGAGATATTTTTTATTATCAGAATTGGGGGTGGAAGTAGGATCCTCATTCTCCCAAATGTCCTCTGAACCCGAGGTATGGATCTCGCCCGAGTCAGAGTCAGAATCAACAGGAGCCATCTTCCTTTTCTTAGGAGGAGGGGGCTGTAGTGTCGGGGCCTGAGACAGGGCCGCCATAGAGAACTGAACCTCCTGTCTGATGAGGATTCTGATGCTGTGCAGAAGAGAGGGCTGTTCACTACACAGCACTTCATCCATGCATGGTTGGCAGAGCTTTTTCTTATAAGTGGAGGGAGGCTTGGACGCACATGCACCACACTTGCGGCTGGGCATCTTATCCTTTCTAGAGAGAAAGGTGGACTAAGTCACTTCATAAATAACTGGACAGCAAGGGACCTCATCCACTACTTACAGTAGGAGGGTGAACGCTGGGCTCTGCAGAAGCAGAGTGCAGGGGTTTGTCGCCGTCTATATGGTCAGTCAGTCACCAGTCACAGAGGGACATAGACAGATGGGCCTTACCTGGAGGCTTCTCCCGAACCAGGAATGTATACTTATCGAGGTCACCAGCGAATTTAGTGCCCCTCCTCCTCCCTAGGGTCCGTAGGGGGTGATGTCAGCAACGCCTGTCATGGCTGCCACAGGATCAGGACGCCGCCGGCGTGCGTGTGTTCCAGTGCATGCGCGCGGCCTCCGGCAGCAGCGAGGAGGGAGGAGAGAGCCGGGGAGCTACAGGAGGACCCCGGTGCACTTCACCGCCCTGCTTTACCTGCCAAGGAGGCGCAGGAAGGGCTGATTAGGGGTCCCAAGTTGCGCGGAGGACGCGGAGATGGGAGCAGTCATAGGAGGAGGAGAGCGAAGCCTCCGACCTCGACTGCCCAGCACATGCAGGTAATAGCGCTCCCGATCTCCGGCCAAGGCAGCACTATCAGAAACCTCTTCATGCCCCATAGGGGACAGGAAAAACACAGGTGGTTGCAGGAAGGGGAGGGGTATTTAACCTCTTTGTTTCCTGTCCCCTATTAGGGCGGGGAGACATCCTCCGATACTGCTGTCGTGGAAGGTGACTGGAGAAAGGAGGGTGGACGAGGCTTGATAAGCATCCAAGCAACCATCACGGATGAAACAAGGAGTATCCAGGAATACATCAGAAAATGGCACCAAAAGATGAGATGCCGAGAGAAAGCCTATGGCAGCAACAATAACAGATCTGGAAGGAAGAACAGGAACATGAAGCGTCATGGCAAGACAAGCCACTGCATGAGATCTGCCATCGGTAGATAATGGAGGTGGCTGACATGGAGAAATCCTACCAATGGCTGGAGAAAGCTGGACTCAGAGACAGCTCAGAGGCACTAATCATAGTGGCACAAGAGAAAGCACTAAGTACCAGATCCATAGAAGCAGGAATCTACCACACAAGACAAGACCCAAGATGCAGACTATGCAAAGAAACCTCAGAAACAGTCCAACACAAAGTGGCAGGATGCAAAATGCAAGCAGGACAGCATATACCGAACGCCACAACCAAGTAGCGGGAATTGTTTACAGGAACTTCTGCACAGCATATGAGCTAAGTCCTCCTAAGACTAGGTGGGAGACCCCAGAAAAGTGGTGGAGAATGAAAGGGCTAAAATCCTATGGGACATGAAGATCCAGACGGATAAGCAGGTGTTGGCTAACCAACCAGACATTGTGATAGTAGACATGGATCACAAGACAGCAATGATAATAGATGTGGCAGAACCAAGTGACAGCAACATCAGCAAGAAGGAATATAAGAAGCTGTAGAAATACCAGGACCTCAAAGGAGAACTCGAGAAGATGTGGAAGCTGAAGGCAACAATGATTCCAGTGGTGATAGGAGCACTTGGAGCAGTGACCCTTAAGTTGAGAAAATGGCTACAACAGATCCCAGGAGCAACATCTGAGATATCTGTCCAGAAATGCGCAATGCGGGAACAACTAAGATCCTGCTCAGAACTCTCAAACTCCCAAGGTAGAGGATCCAAGAATGTGAAAGGACAAAAAAAGATATACAGTACTGACCAAAAGTTTGGACACACCTTCTCATTTAAAGATTTTTCTGTATTTTCATGACTATGAAAATTGTACATTCACACTGAAGGCATCAAAATTATGAATTAACACATGTGGAATTATATACTTAACAAAAAAGTGTGAAACCACTGAAATTATGTCTTATATTCTAGGTTCTTCAAAGCAGCCACCTTTTGCTTTGATGACTGCTTTGCACACTCTTGGCATTCTCTTGATGAGCTTCAAGAGATAGTCAACGGGAATGGTCTTACAACAATCTTGAAGGAGAGTCCATCCATTTACCTTTTCTGCATCGCTCAAAGACATGGTGGTTGGACCAAAGCACAGATTTCCACTGGTCTAATGTCCATTTCTTATGTTCTTTAGCCCAAACAAGTCTCTTCTGCTTGTTGCCTGTCCTTATCAGTGGTTTCTTAGTAGCTATTTTACCATGAAGGCCTGCTGCACATAGTCTCCTCTTAACAGTTGTTGTAGAGATGTGTCTGTGTGGCATTGACCTGGTCTCTAATCTGAGCTGCTGTTAACCTGCGATTTCTGAGGCTGGTGACTCGGATAAACTTATCCTCAGAAACAGAGGTGACTCTTGGTCTTCCTTTCCTGGGGCGGTCCTCATGTGAGCTGTCATGATCCGTTCCGGAGTTTAGTCCTGTCTGCTCTTTCTCTCGGTGGATCATGTCAAGGGTTGTGAACCTGACTCTGGAAACCCTTGGTTTGTCCTGCTGTGAACCCTGACTTGTCCTGTGTCTGCTTTCCCCCTCTGTCTGCCCTTTCCCTGCGTTTGACTGTTCTGCTTGATTCTCTGATTCTGACCTGGCTTGGCTATTGACTCTGTCTTGATTTGTCCCTATTGTACCGTATTTTGCCTGTCTTGGTTTACTGATCCCTTGCTATGTCCTGACTATCCATTCTGTCTAAATCCTTTTGTACTGTTGTGCTCTGACTTGCTTTTCCTAACCTCGCTCTCGCCACTAGGTGGTGTCTATTCAGTTGCTCTATGTGTGCAGTCTGGTTTCTCTACCAGGCTCCCCCTGGTGGAGGTTGCGCTGTACTGCACTGCAGCTGCATGACATGAGCCAGTTACTTTGTAGCGCTTGATGGTTTTTGCATCTGCACTTGGGGACACTTTCAAAGTTTTCCCAATTTTTCAGACTGACTGACCTTCATTTCTTAGGCTAGGGTCACATTGCGTTATGTGACCGCATTTAACGGACTAAGTTACACCTCGGCATAATGCGGTGTAACGTAGTCCATTAACGCCGTCATTGCCTGTAACAGCGAACGCATCGCTAGCGCACGCCCACATTGGGCGTGCGCTAGCGATGTGCCGTCATTTGAGTGACGGACCGCGAACGCTGCAAGCAGCATTCGCGGTCCGTTCCTCGCAAGCGCAGATCGGGGATCTGCGCTAGCGGGATCGGCTAACGCGATCCCTTTTGGGACATTGCGTTAGCGCAGTCCGTAGCGCTATGTGCTAAACGGACTGCCCTAACGCAATGTGACCCTAGCCTTAAAGTAATGATGGCCACTCGTTTTTCTTTACTCAGCTGCTTTTTTCTTGCCATAACACAAATTCTAACAGTCTATTAATAATAATAGTAATAATCTTTATTTTTATATAGCGCTAACATATTCCGCAGCGCTTTACAGTTTTGTACACATTATCATTATTATTATTATTATTGTACACTATTCAGTACGACTATCAGCTGTGTATCCACCAGACATCTGCACAAAACATCTGATGGTCCCAACCCCATTTATAAGGCAAGAAATCCCACTTATTAAACCTGACAGGGCACACCTATGAAGTGAAAACCATTTCCAGTGACTACCTCTTGAAGCTCATCAAGAGAATTCCAAGAGTGTGCAAAGCAGTCATCAAAGCAAAAGGTGGCTTACTTTGAATAACCTAGAATATGAGACATATTTTCATTTGTTTCACACTTTTTTGTTAAGTCTATAATTCCACAAGTGTTAATTCATAGTTTTGATGCTTTCAGTGTGAATGTACAATTTTCATAGTCATGAAAATACAGAAAAATCGTTAAATAAGAAGGTGTGTCCAAACTTTTGGTCTGTACTGTATATATATACAGTGGGGCAAAAAAGTATTTAGTCAGTCAGCAATAGTGCAAGTTCCACCACTTAAAAAGATGAGAGGCGTCTGTAATTTACATCATAGGTAGACCTCAACTATGGGAGACAAACTGAGAAAAAAAAATCCAGAAAATCACACTGTCTGTTTTTTTATCATTTTTTTTGCATATTATGGTGGAAAATAAGTATTTGGTCAGAAACAAAATTTCATCTCAATACTTTGTAATATATCCTTTGTTGGCAATGACAGAGGTCAAACGTTTTCTGTAAGTCTTCACAAGGTTGCCACACACTGTTGTTGGTATGTTGGCCAATTCCTCCATGCAGATCTCCTCTAGAGCAGTGATGTTTTTGGCTTTTCGCTTGGCAACACGGACTTTCAACTCCCTCCAAAGGTTTTCTATAGGGTTGAGATCTGGAGACTGGCTAGGCCACTCCAGGACCTTGAAATGCTTCTTACGAAGCCACTCCTTCATTGCCCTGGCGATGTGCTTTGGATCATTGTCATGTTGAAAGACCCAGCCACGTTTCATCTTCAATGCCCTTGCTGATGGAAGGAGGTTTGCACTCAAAATCTCATGATACATGGCCCCATTCATTCTTTCATGTACCCGGATCAGTCGTCCTGGCCCCTTTGCAGAGAAACAGCCCCAAAGCATGATGTTTCCACCACCATGCTTTACAGTAGGTATGGTGTTTGATCGATGCAACTCAGTATTCTTTTTCCTCCAAACACGACAAGTTGTGTTTCTACCAAACAGTTCCAGTTTGGTTTCATCAGACCATAGGACATTCTCCCAAAACTCCTCTGGATCATCCAAATGCTCTCTAGCAAACTTCAGACGGGCCCGGACATGTACTGGCTTAAGCAGTGGGACACGTCTGGCACTGCAGGATCTGAGTCCATGGTGGCGTAGTGTGTTACTTATGGTAGGCCTTGTTACATTGGTCCCAGCTCTCTGCAGTTCATTCACTAGGTCCCCCCGCGTGGTTCTGGGATTTTTGCTCACGGTTCTTGTGATCATTCTGACCCCACGGGGTGGGATTTTGCGTGGAGCCCCAGATCGAGGGAGATTATCAGTGGTCTTGTATGTCTTCCATTTTCTAATTATTGCTCCCACTGTTGATTTCTTCACTCCAAGCTGGTTGGCTATTGCAGATTCAGTCTTCCAGCCTGGTGCAGGGCTACAATTTTGTTTCTGGAGTCCTTTGACAGCTCTTTGGTCTTCACCATAGTGGAGTTTGGAGTCAGACTGTTTGAGGGTGTGCACATGTGTCTTTTTATACTGATAACAAGTTTAAACAGGTGCCATTACTATAGGTAATGAGTGGAGGAAAGAGGAGACTCTTAAAGAAGAAGTTACAGGTCTGTGAGAGCCAGAAATCTTGATTGTTTGTTTCTGACCAAATACTTATTTTCCACCATAATATGCAAAAAAAATGATAAAAAAACAGACAATGTGATTTTCTGGATTTTTTTTTCTCAGTTTGTCTCCCATAGTTGAGGTCTACCTATGATGTAAATTACAGACACCTCTCATCTTTTTAAGTGGTGGAACTTGCACTATTGCTGACTGACTAAATACTTTTTTGCCCCACTGTATATATATATATATATATATATACTGCTCAAAAAATAAAGGGAACACTTAAACAACAGAATATAACTCCAAGTAATTCAAACTTCTGTGAAATCAAACTGTCCACTTAGGAAGCAACACTGGGCGGTCAGTCGAGAGGTGACCCAGGACTTAAATTTAAAAAAAAAAAAACTTGCTCAGGTGCCGCCCCCCGCATCGTCCCGCCCTAGGCAAAATTTTTTGGGGAAAATGTAGGTGCATCTTATAATGTGGATATACCTTACCAGTACCGTTGCTGCAGGCCGCAGGCTGGGATGAGGGGTGTCTGGCACGGCTGCTTGTGCTTGATGCTGCTGTGTGGGTGTTCAGTGCTGCTGCTGGGGTGTCCGGTGCTGCGGGGGGCTCTGCCAACATTTTGTGAAAGGCCAGAGCCCCCCACAGTTCCATGGTTTCCTGTGCGGTGGACTTCAGGAAAATGGCTGCCGGAGGGCAGCACATGCTCAGGTGGAGATCTCGGCACCAAGATCTAGGGAGATGAGATCTCAGCACAGAGAAAAAAGGCAAATTGGACATTATTTCACACAAAACGCAAGAAATGGGAAGGACAAATTTTTTGACACCCTCAACTTAATATTTGGTTACACACCCCTTGGAATTAATAAGCTGCAATCAATAGCTACGCATAACCATCAGCAAGCTTCTTATAACCCTCAACTAGAATTTTGGACCACTCTTATTTGGCAAACTGTTCCAGGTCTCTCATATTTGAAGGTTGCTTTCTCCTAACAGCAATTTTAAGATCTCTCCGCAGGTGCTCAGTAAGATTTAGATCCGGACTCATTGCTGACAACTTCAGAACTTTCCAATGCTTTGCTTTGATCCATTTTAGGCACTTTTTGTAGTATGTTTGAGGTCATTGTCCTGCTGGAAGACCCATGATTTAAGATGCAAAACAGCTTTCTGACACTGGGCACTACATTGCGTCCCAAAATCCTTTCATAAGCTTCAGATTTAATGATGCCTTGCACACAGTCAAGACACCCAGTACAAGAAGCAGCACAACAATGCCAAAACATCTTTGAACCTCCACCATATTTGATTGTAGGTACTGTGTTCTTTTCTTTGTAGGCCTCACTCCATTTTCGGTAAACAGAATTATTATTATTTATTAATATGGCGCCATTTATTCCATGGCGCTTTACATGTGAAGAGGGGTATACATAATAAAAACGAGTACAGTAATCTTAAACAATAAAAGTCATGACTGATACAGGAGGAGAGAAGACCCTACCCTTGAGGGCTCAATCTACAAGGAATGGGATTGACAGAGGGGAGAATGATGTGCTTTACTTAAAAAACTATCTTTGTCTTATCTGTCCACAAGACACTTGCCCATAAGTATTTTGGCTTACGCACGTATATTTTGGCGCACTGCAGTCCAGCTTTTCTATGCCTTTGTGTCAACAGTGGGGACCTCCTGGGTCTCCTGCCATAGCTTTTCATTTCATTCAAATGACTATTTTAGTTTGTGCTGACACTGACCCACACTGAGACTGCAGGACAGCTTGGATTTCTTTTGAACTTGATTGGTGCTGCTTATCCACCATCTGGACTATCCTGTGTTGCAACCTTTCATCAATTTTTCCATGCCGTCCACGTCCAGGGAGATTAGCTACAGTGACATGGGTTATAAACTTCTTGAATATGTTGTGCACCGTGGACAAAGGAACATCAAGATCTCGAGATGGTGCTGTAACCTTGAGATTGTTGATATCTTCCAACTATTTTGGTTCTCAAGTTCTCACTTTTCTTCTCTTTCTGTTTTCCATACTTAGTGTGTCACACACAGACACACAATGCAAATATTGAGTCAATTTCTCCCCTTTTCATCTGGTTTCAGGTGTGATTTTCATATTGCCCACACCTGTTACTTGCCACAGGTGAGTTTGAACGAGCAAGACATGCCTCAAACAAAGTTGTTTACCAACAATTTTGTCAGGCCCATTTTTGGAGTTTTGTGCAAAATGATGTCCAATTTGCCTTTTTTTTCTCTTTTTTGTGTCGCACAAAGCAAATAAGCATGTGTATAACAAAACATGTCACTTGCAATGCACTCCAGGCCCTATCTGACTTCACTAATAGGACGTCCTCTCTAATCTTACTATATAGCACCTCCCTCTTTGGGCTAGTCCCAACTCTTAACTCTAAGGCCGGGATCACACATGCGAGAAATACGTCCGAGTCTCGCATGGTAATACCCGGCATTGCCGCCGTCACTCAGGAGCGGAGCGTCGGCCGCATAGCAATACATGCAGCCGCACGCTCCGCTCCTGAGTGACGGCGGCAATGCCGTGTATTACCATGCGAGACTCGGACGTATTTCTCGCATGTGTGATCCCGGCCTAACTGTTCCTATGGTCAAACTACACATGACATTAACGCACTACACTAGTCACATTGTACAACACAGTTCACATTACATCACAATAACACGATTGGCGTCTTCAGGGAAAGGAGCTGCAGCAGTCCATCTCCTTACACTGGAACCACCCTTCTCCTTTTCACTCCTCTGAATAAAACCCTTGCAATCATAAAACATTATAATATTTAGCCACGAGACCCTTAATGCAACTGATAAGAACTGCACCATCTTCTGCTAAACTGCACTTTTCCGCTGTTGTTCTATAATATATGGCTAATTATACTTAATTATACATAAACATTAGATAAGTGACAGTGGATCCTGCTAATGTTAATAGGATCTGTTAACAGTGTAAAGATATATGAGGGTAGCCCCACTAACCTCAAGGATCAGCAAGTTGTATTTTAACATCCCTAGTTCTTTGTATAGTCAGTGGTGTCTGGCAGTGGCTTATTGCCATTTCCCCATAGCTATGAAAATCCACACTCAAGAAGCTGATTTCTTCTAGATGGCAGTACAGACCTCATCGCTTCCTAAAAAGATCGCTGAGCTCTGACCCTTATTAAGGCAGATTGTTCCCCAGTTTTCACATTACACAGCTTACATTATTCTTTTAGACCTGAGAGGGCTGCTGTACTCTGAACAGCCATGTCAGAATAGCTGCATGAACCTGAAATAAAGCTGAGATCATTATTTTATAAATCGAATTTATTTTAATCTCAGGTGGCAAATTTTAAAAAAAAGATTATACAGCCAATCGGGCAAGTAATTATATTAGAGTTATGTATTTAATACTGTATTTGTGAAATCTGGTGACAGGTCGAAAAAATCAACATCATTTACTCTTTTTCAAGATAATAAAATATGTATATTGTTGCTCTTTATATCATTTTCAGATCCATGTCTCACCTCTGGAAGTCTGGAGAGAGCTGAAAAAATACCCAAATGGTGGATATTTCTTTGCAAATACTCCCTGAGCCCAGCGTGTAATGTAGCCGGGTGTATATACCGTAATTTAACATAATAGTTTTCTTAATATGTAGTATATTGGGTCAAAACTGTGTTATTAGCTGCTGGACTTTAATTGTTTCATATTGGGGAAAATCTAAAACAACCTTCAGGACATGTGCACACAACAGTTCTTTTCAACATGATTTGATGGTAGAAACCACCTGAAAAATGTATGAGAAAATGCTCAACTGTATAGTTGTCCTTTATAGCAGGGCCGTATTTGCTACTAGGCACTTGAGGGCATGTGCCTAGGGCGGGACGACGCGGGGGGGCGGCACCTGAGCAAGTTTTTTTTTTTAAATTTAAGTCCTGAGTCACCTCTCGACCGACCGGCCCCCAGCCTGCCCGCCTGCCTGCCGCCCACCCTCCTTGAAGACGTCATACTCACCCTGCTCCAGTGATGCCTGGTCTCAGCGCCTACAGCTCGTCCTAAGTGAGTGGTCACGTGGTACCGCTCATTAAGGTCATGAATATGGGCATATTCATGACCTTAATGAGCGGTACCACCTGACCGCTCACGCAGGAAGAAGGTGCTGCGCCGGGAGTCGGGACACAGAGGGATGTTCGGCGCGGCCGTGCGGTGTGGGAAAGGTGAGTATGAGGGACGTTGGGGACAGGGAACGGGGGAAATGAAGGAGGACGGGGAGCCGAGCCATGCAAGATGGGAGCTGGAGCGGGGGTGTTGAGAGATGAGCCATGCATACAGTAGGGGGAATATGAGCCATGCATATGGGATGGGAGGGAGATGAGCCATGCATACAGGAGGTGGGGGAATTTGAGCCATACATATGGGATGGGAGGGAGATGAGCCATGCATACAGGAGGGAGGAATATGAGCCATGCATATGGGATGGGAGGGAGATGAGCCATGCATACAGGAGGGGGGAATATGAGCCATGCATATGGGATGGGAGGGAGATGAGCCATGCATACAAGAGGGGGGAATGTGAGCCATGCATATGGGATGGGAGGGAGATGGGCCATGCATACAAGATACAGTATTATACAGTATTGAGCATCATGTGGGGTCATTATACAGTATGGAGCATCATGTGGGGCCATTATACAGTATGGAGCATCATGTGTGGCCATTATACAGTATGGAGCATCATGTGTGGCTATTATACAGTATGGAGCATCATGTGGGGTCATTATACAGTATGGAGCATCATGTGGGGTCATTATACAGTATGGAGAACTGTGTGCAGCCATTATACAGTATTGAGTATCATGTGTGGTGGCCGTTATACAGTATTGAGCATCATGTGTGGCCATTATACGGTAATGAGCATCATGTGTGGCCATTATACAGTATTGAGCATCATGTAGGGCAATTATACAGTATGTGGAGCACTGTGTGGCCATTATGCAGTATGGAGCACTGTGTGGCCATATTTTTTTGTTTATAATTATTGTTTATTAAACAGTGTGATCAGCATTGCTAAATGAGTGTGGTTGGGACGTGGATATGGGTGTGACTAGTTGTGAAATGGGTGTGGTCAGAAGCGTGGCCTAAAAGTTGCCGCGGCACACATAGTGCACCGCAAACTTTATACCTCTTTCCCTTCTTCAAAAGTTGGGAGGTATGCTACCACATTTGCCAGATCATGGCAAGTGCCGCAAATCCCATAGGCAATGAATGAGGCCAAACGCAGTGTTGCCGTAAGTGATCCGTTATGCGGCAGATGCAGAAAAACTGCCCGATCTGCTGCAAAAGGCGACTTTCACATCAGCGATTCTTGCCAAAGTCACTGCCGATAGTGTCATACTCACCAAAGGGGGAGGCAGCACTAAAAGTGCCTAGGGTAGCAGAAATGCTAAATACAGCCCTGCTTTATAGGGGACAATTTTACACGACTTTTATGTGCACAACTTTTCAGCATGAAGTCCTAAATCTGCCTTCAACCCCTTGGCAACCTCCATGGGCTGCTGGAATCTCTACATTTGGAAAGTAAATATAAGATAGGTCTAATTGTTTGATTAGATTGTACCTTTTATATTCAGAATAAGCTGTGGTGAGTGTACATGAGGAATCATACTATTTCTGACTATTATGACAAAAACCAAACCTAAGGACATAAGCACAAATAGAAAAGTCCCTTCTATAGGACGTGCCCATTGCACTCCAACAGGGACAAAGGAGGGGCAAAACTCCCCTATAATATAAACCTATAAATTTCAGAGAGCATAATGCCCCATGTCCGAAAAATGCAATTTAATCAATTTTGAATATAAAATCGATAAACTTTATTAACAACAATAGGTAATGAGGATGAGGTGTGTGACACTAAAGGACATTCACACCGGAGTGCGCACATATAACAGAGTATAGGCGCAGCAGGAACATAATATGGGGAGAAGTGATAAATAATAATGGCTAGTAATAAAGTGCCAGAGATTCTGTGTGCATATACCGGGTGATAGCACAAAAAGGGACAAAGGGGTTAAATAGAACCGGTAACCCTATAGTGGGAATATACCCTGTCCCTATAAGCGCTCACCCATATTGCAACCTGCCCAGGTAATATTACACCATAAAAATACACCCCTAGACCTGCCTACTGCTTACCCATGTGCGCAGACTCCAGTATGGAATGTCCCACCGAAAGCCCCGACGCGCGTTTCGCGTTATAAGTGCTTCCTCGGTGCTTTCTGGGCAGGTTGCAATATGGGTGAGCGCTTATAGGGACAGGGTATATTCCCACTATAGGGTTACCGGTTCTATTTAACCCCTTTGTCCCTTTTTGTGCTATCACCCGGTATATGCACACAGAATCTCTGGCACTTTATTACTAGCCGTTGTTATTTATCACTTCTCCCCATATTATGTTCCTGCTGCGCCTATACTCTGTTATATGTGCGCACTCCAGTGTGAATGTCCTTTAGTGTCACACACCTCATCCTCATTACCTATTGTTGTACTCTTTTTGTATTGTTGTTAATAAAGTTTATCGATTTTATATTCAAAATTGATTAAATTGCATTTTTCGGACATGGGGCATTATGCTCTCTGAAATTTATAGGTTTATATTTCTGACTATTATAGGAATTATACCCTGCATTCATCAGCAGTTTTCCCCTCTGCAGTCTTTATTTCTAGTTCAGTGGCCTGCTATGTCTTTCATGCACTAAACATACAAAGAAGAGGCCTTGTTCACCTGTTTGTTTACACACACAAAATCAGTATGGAGCACATTATACAGTAGTACTTATACAGTAGTACTTAGCAGTGTAGCTGTGAATCCAGCACTCTGATTAGATAAAACGTACCATATCTGTGGCTCTCTGTGATTTAAGTATTTTTCAGATTATAAAACACACTTTTTTCCCCAAATTTTTTTTGGGGAAAATGGGGGTGCGTGTTATAAAGCGGATACACCTTACCGGCCCCAGGCTGGGATGAGGGGGTGTCTGAATGTGCGGTGCGGTGTGCCACTGTGGGTGTTCAGTGCTGCGGATGTTCGGTGCTGTGGGTGTTCGGTGCTGCGGGGGCTCTGCTGACATCTTGTGAAAGCTCAGAGCCCCCACAGTTACCGTACATGGTTTCCTGTGCGGTGGACAGGACTCCGGGAAAATGGCTGCCGGCTGGGGGCGGTGCATGCACAGATGGAGATCTTGGGAGATGAGATCTCAGAGCTGAGATCTCATTTCCCAAGATCTTGGTGCTATGATCTCCATCTGCGCATGCGCCGCCTCCGGCCGGCAGCCATTTTCCCGGAGTCCACCGCATTGGAAAACATTTAACTGTGGGGGCTCTGGGCTTTCACAAGATGTCAGCAGAGCCCCCGCAGCACCGAACACCCTCAGCGGCGTGCCGCATCGCACTTCCTAACATCCCCTCATCCCAGCCTGCGGCCTGCAGCATCACCCCACTCCTGCCTCCTCCAGCGGTGACCCTGGGTCTCTACTTCACCACAGCCACCACCCCTGGTAAGCAATAAGTCGCATGGATTATAAGAAGCACGACCATTTTATTAAAAAAAAGGTTTTTTTTCTATTTTTCTCCTCAAAATTTGGGGTGGTCTTGTAATCCGGTGCGTCTTATCTGCAAAATACGGTAGCTTCTGCTCCATCAGTCATTGTTTCCTAAGTACGCATCTACGGAAAGCATGATCCCATCTGTCATGTGCATGGAGGTGTCTCCATCTCTCTCTTGACAGCAGATAATTGGCGGAATGGTTAGACATGAACGTTTTTAACATACCAGATTCTTTTGTTCTCAATTAACTACTGCACAGTAGCCTAGCCTCTCACTTCCCTCTCGAACGTGCCTATACATACAGGAGTCTCTTGAATAAATATCGTCTGAATGAGTGTTCGCCTGACAGCTGTCTATGGTGCATTGTCACCTTTTCATAGAATTCTTTCTTTAATGTAAAGCAGAACTGCAGCATTGAGGAATGACACTTTTTTCAACCTTGCAAAGCCACATTTATATTAGCCAAGGATAATAAAACCATGCATGACCATTGACCACAGTATTCTCTCTATACCATAGGCAGCCGCAAAGACAACTAAATCAGCTATTCAATGTTAAAACTCCATCCTGCAACTCCCCATACCTCAATTTCCTTCTCCTTTGGAAACATGCTTTTTGAAAAGCATTAGGTTTCCAGAATGTAGGACGGTGGTAGAAGTTCAATGTCCTGTTAGCAGTATTTAGTATACAAAAAAATCTTAAGAAATTCTCTTAATTTTTTCCTGTGAGACACTGAAGAGTGTGTGAAAAACGTATTACATATGTTGAAAATCAAATACATAAAATACATGAAATAAATGTTGGCTGCTCCCATCATGTCTGAGCTAATGCAGCTTTTAGGATTTTCCTTGTATGTGCTTTGCCCTCTAGTCTAAAAATGTGTTTCACTCTTAGCCCCTTGAGGCTAAAATAAAGGACATCAACAGCTAATTAACCATCTTCTAAAGACTACATCAGAGATCAGCAACTTTTTTTTGCATAATGTGTCAATTAAGAAAAACAAATCCAAGATGAAATACTAAGTGTGCCATGCAATGCCATGGTGTCAGACACAATGTGCCTTCATTGGCTCTGCACACTTTACCAGCACAGTCTCAGCCAAATATTCGCAATAAATACATTGGAATTCTCCATTGAAACTTATTTGCGTTTTGGTTGGGGTTTTCGCCCCTGTGAAAGCCAGACGCTAACTTCACAGTCTGGCTATCACTGCGACCAAAATCCTGCCCCATCGCAAGTGTGCCAAGGGGCGCATGATTCCATGTTCATGCTAATCATGTGCCAGACAAACTTGACCCACAAGCTGTTTGTTGCACAAATGCAACAGTTGCTGACTCCTGGGCTACTCCAATCTGTAGATGCAACTAGTCTACAATCTATAGAGAATTGCACCTAGGTAGAGAAGCAGCCAAACATTGCACTAGCAAAAATTGTGCATCCTGAGGATGCGGAGATCGGTGACAGCGGGATGGTGGTGGTGGATGCACAGCGGGCGGCGGTGAGGAGGGTGCAGCCCGTAGGCCAAAGTATCAGCCTTTTGTCTGTCTCGGTCTGCGAGCCGGACTGGAATAGCTAGAGCAGGGGTGTGGAACCTCAGGCCCCAGGGCCATTTACGGCCCTCGATGACCTTTTATCAAGCCCCCGAGCAGATTCTCAGGGACCGCATTCTTGGGCAGGGAGGTGTATTTTGATTACAACCAGCTCATTAATTTCTTCTTGCTCTGTTGGTACACACACACAGTGTTCACTACTAAACACTGAAGGGCATGCAATGAAAGATTACGTCCTGACACCAGTGCCAGAGTCAGGATGTACTTTGTGGGTGGAGTTTGTATACGGCCCCCGAAGGATGGTATGAATATCCAAATGGCCTTTGGCAGAAAAAGGATTCCCCACCCCTGAGCTAGAGGGTCGGATGTGGCTTTGGGGGCTCAGTTTGCCCAGGTCTATCCTATAGCATACATAACATCATGAGTTCAAATGAATTGTAGACTTTTTTTTTACTCGTGTCCAAAATTAGACACTTTGGTCGCGATTGATCAAAAATGTAAATTATGATAAATATACGCCAACCCCTCACTAGCGTTCATCAGGTGGTAATACACATCAGTTTAAAAATCCAGAGAATTCATATACAAGCACTCAAATAAGATTGTCAATTTGTACACCAGTCTTAATGAATCTGAGCCTAAAGTCAAGTAAAGTAAGCGGCTCCATACTAAATAAGTAGCTAGTAGCCGAACAACGGTTTGGCCAGCAGCTATCTCTACCGTGAATGTTACTTATTTTGCTGAGTGCAAAAGGATTGGTAGACCGAAATCAAACATGTCGGATCCTTATCGCCCCCAACAGATGATGGGAAGAGTTAGGAAGCCCCCAGACGCATTACACGATCAGCAAAACCCATTGATATTGATGGGTTCGACCGACATTGGTCTATTGTGTATGATGGCCTTTAGACTATGTGCAGACTGATTTTTCTTGAATGTATCTACTCCAAAGTCCTTTTCAAAAACTGCTTAAAAACCCAGGTAAAACTCTTTCTATGCACTTCAACAGAAATTCCAAAGGTTTTTGAATATTTTTTCCTGAAGAGGTTTTGAAAAATTCCTGGTGGGCAAAAAAATAGATGTCACTTCTTTGAAAAAGTTCCTAAATCAGATCCAAAATAGGCACTGCCCAATGAAAAGAATGAAAAAATGCTGCAGGAAAATGTTTAGCCAAAATTCTTAGGGGGAAAATAAACCAGTCAGCTCAGGATATATGCACAGGACGTCTTTTAAATGAGAACAAACTCAGTAAGTTTCTAGAAGGAAGATGCATCATGGCATGCCTCTGTCCTTTGTCCTGAAGCATCTTTTCTGGCATCTTTTCAGTTATTTTTTGCCAGTTTTTTGGCTAAAGGCTTTATTTTATTAACTTGTATTGAATAGACTAGTGAGTGGCTTCCAAGCAGAAGCTGCCTGTAGAATGGTCAGGTCACTTCTTTAAACTGCTTGGTTCTGGAACGTACCCTCCTAAAAATGACATTGTGTGCACATACTCTGAGGGTTTATGTGTCAGTCTTAAAGATGCCCGCACATCCACTGAGGTTTTCCCAGACAAAGTTGCTTCAGGAAAAGTATGGTTTTGCCACCTTTTTTATGGTAACTCTACCATCGACTTCTTTTTTGTATTATCTGAACTACAGATGCTTCTCACAAAATTAGAATATGAGTAAAAAAAGGAGAATTTCCTGCAGTAGTTTCTGCTTCACTAATTTTTATTGTCTTTTTTTTTTTTGTTTATGATGCACTTTATTAATTATACCTTTTTTTGCTTGCAGTAAATATTGTGTATTTGCATAATGTTCTAATGATGGAACTGGATATTGTATGTAATATCATGCATTACTACAATTTATTTGACGCATTAGAGATCCATTAAAATGGTCTGTAGTACTTGGGTGCAAAAAACTTCCTCCGTTAATGAGAGCAATTTGTATAAAAAAATTATGTTTGGATAAATAATTTAACGATATTGTCTCTAATAGATATATTAGAAAAGCATTACATGTAATATTTAATATTACTATATACAAGTGTTTCTCACAAAATTAGAATATCATTGAAAAGTTAATTTTTTTCAGTTCTTTAATACAAAAGTGAAGCTCATATATTATATAGAGTCTATACACACAGAGTGATCTATTTCAAGTGTTTATTTCTGTTAATGTTGACGATTATGGCTTACAGCCAATGAAAACCCAAATGTCATTATCTCAGTAAATTAGAATACTTTTCTAACACCAGCTTGAAAAATTATTTTAAAATCTGAAATTTTGGCCTACTAAAATGTATATTCAGCAAATGCACTCAATACTTGGTCGGGGCTTCTTTTGCATCAATTGGCATGGGTTGGAGGCGATTAGTCTGTGGCACTGCTGAGGTGTCATGGAAGCCCAGGTTGCTTTGGTAGTAGGATTGCTAGAGAGGCAAAAGACCTTAAAAAAGATTTAGCAGACTCTGGAGTTGTTGTACATTGTTCTGCTGTTCACAGACACCTGCATAAATAAAACCCTCATGGAAGAGTCATTAGAAGAAAACCTCTCCTGCATACTCACACTAAAATTCAGCATCAGGCGTATGCAAAAAACAAGCCTTATGCATTTTGGAAACAAGTTAAAGGTTTAAACAGAGGTTAAAATATAAGTCTTTGGCCACAATGATCAAAGGTATGTGTGGAGAAAAAAGGGCACAGAATTTCAGGAAAAGAACATCTTTATAACTATTAAAGGGAATCTGTCACCCCAAAATTGGCCTATAAACTAAGGCCACCGGCATCAGGGGCTTATCTACAACATTCTGTAATGCTGTAGATAAGCCCCCGATGTATTCTGAAAGATAAGAAAAACATCCGATGGGCATCGTGGTCCGGGTCCGGCGTCTCCCATCTTCATACGATGTTATCTTCTTTTCTTCCTGCCGCGGCTCGTGCGCAGGTGTACTTTGTCTGCCCTGTTGAGGGCAGAGCAAAGTACTGCAGTGCGCTGGCGCCGGGCCTCTGTGACCTTTCCTGGGCTGAACAGTAACCCCCCAAAGTGACCCTGTTTAACATGGGCGCCTAGGCTGGAGTGTCCACGAATTTGGTCAATTTTGGGGGGTCACTGTTCAGCCCGGTTTGGGGCGATTGACCCCAAACTTTCAGGGGGGGTAGAGGAATACTAACTCTAGGGGGCCAGGGGTGTCAAAATTTTGGGGGGCCCATTGGGGGCTCAAGCAACGCCCCCGCGGCCCTGTTGACTCACCCCTGGGTGAGTATAATATAACCTGTTTTTCTTATCTTTCAGGATACATTGGGGGCTTATCTACAGCATTACTGAATGCTGTAGATAAGCCCCTGATGCCAGTGGCCTTAGTTTATAGGCCAGTTTTGGGGTGACAGATTCCCTTTAAGCATGGGGCTGGATCAATCATGCTTTGGGGTTGTGTTATAGCCAATACCACAGGGAACATTTCACGGGTTGAGGGAAGAATAGATTCAATGAAATTTCAGCAAATTCTTTGATGCAATCATAACACCATCTGTAAAAAAAAGCTGAAAATGAAAATAGAATGACTTCTACAAATGGATAATGACCCTAAACATGCATCAAAATCCACAATAGACTACCTCAAAAAAAGCACAAGATAAAGGTTTTAAAATGGCCCTTACAGTCCTCTGACCTTAACATCACTGAAAATCTGTGGGTAGACCTCAAAACAGCAGTACATGCAGGACGATCCAAGAATCTCACAGAACTGGAAGACTTCTCCACGGAAGAATGGATGAAAATCCCTCAAATATGAATTGAAAGACTCTTGGCTACAAAAAGCGCTTACAAGCCATGATACTTTCAAAAGGAGGTATTACTAGGTGTTAACCATGCAGGGTGCCCAAACTTTTGCATCTGTCCATTTTCCTTTTCAGCATTTTTAAATGTAAAAGATTATTTATTACATATATATATATATATATATATATATATATATATATATATATATATATATATATATATATGTTTTGTCCTTTTTTCTTTTTTTCTTCAGACCAATATAGAGAAGTGTATCCTAATGTGGAATGCGGGGTATATAGTTTCCTTATTTTTTTTTTTCATAAAAGCATAATTCATCCCAGTTACTACCTTTTAAGTTGCAGCAGCTGGCTAGGTGAGACGTCGTTGTCAAGGTAACCGCACATAATATGTACCAGCAGCGGCGGAATGTAGAGGTGTTAGCTAGTTTACGAGGCTTATGATTGGCTATTTCATAAATTTTACAACCCCAACCCCACTCTAATCACTTTTTTGCTAGCCTGCCCTCGCCGTAAAGTTCAGATGGTTTTTGTAGCTAATGAAAAATATTTAGTCAGGACACCCCCTCCTTCGAGCATTTCTTCAATGACCAAAGTCACAAAGATTTTACTGCTTTTTTTCACAGTATCATATAAGGTTACACAATGTTACCTTACTATGAGGGTGTAAGTACCAAGTGAATAGGTTTTGTTTTATCTTTTGGTTGTGACTGCATTCAAAACTGAAATTCCAAGAATTACCTGCTTTTTTCCTGGGAAAAATAAAATTTAGGTTGTGTTGTACAATAAAAGCCCAAAATATTAGGGTGATTAATAGTTATTACTGTGCTTTTGCTGTCAGTACTACTGCTACACAACTATTTCTCTGAGCCTTTTATATTTACATACATATATATAGTAATAAAATATTTTTATCTTAGTGATAAAAGCTCTGGCCCTTTAAGAGAGGGAGGTCAAAGCTGAAAGTTGGGCTTTCCACAGACTCACTATCTTGTAGCTATGTGAGACTTCCTGGCTGTGAGATATACTCCTGTTGTAGAGGAGGGGAGACTGGGTGCAGCATGTAAGCTTACTGGAGATCTGTGCTGCTGTCTTCATGCTGGACATATCACTACATATATGAAGCAATGTAAGGCTATGTACAAATGTTGAGTACTTGCATCAGAAACCAGAGTGTAAGCAGGAAAAATTCTGCATAAAATGCATGCACTGTTTACTCATTTTTGCGAGCTTTTTTATGCTTTTTTACTTGCATTTTTTCCCAATTGTTTGAATGGGCTAAAAATTCTGCAAAAACTCTGAAAGAATTGACATGCTGCAGATTAAAGTAAAATGTTTTGATGTTGAAATCTACAATAAAAAAATAAGCAGCTTGTGCAATAGATTTCAGAAATTTTATTTGCTATGATGGTACTGAAAAACGCTGCATTTTTCAGTAGGCAAAAATGTGGAAAAATTGCAGGTTGTGAAAAAGCCCCAAGATGGACTTCTTTACTATTTACACTGCTCTAAAAAGGGAACACTAAAATCCCACATCCTAGATATCACTGAATTAAATATTCCAGTTGTAAATCTTTATTCATTACATAGTGGAATGTGTTGAGAGCAATAAAACCTACAAATGATCAACGTAAATCACAACTAATATCCTACGGAGGTCTGGAGTTGGAATGATGCTCAAAATCAAAGTGGAAAATTAAGTTACAGGCTGATACAACTTCAGTGGAAATGCCTCAAGACAAGGAAATGATGCTCAGTAGTGTGTGTGGCCTCCAAGTGCCTGTATGATCTCCCTACAATGCTTGGGTATGTTCCTGATGAGGCGGTGGATCGTCTCCTGTGGGATCTCCCAGACCTGGGCTAAAGCATCCACCAACTCCTGGACAGTCTGTTGCAACATGATGTTGCTGGATGGTGCGAGACATGATGTCCCAAATGTGTTCTATTGGATTCAGGTCTGGGGAACGGGTGGGGCAGTCCATAGCTTCAATGCCTTCATCTTGCAGGAACTGCTGACACACTCCAGCCACATGAGGTTTGTCTTTGTCCTGCATTAGGAGGAACCCAGGGCCAACCACACCAGCATATGGTCTCACAAGTGGTCTGAGGATCTCATCTTGGTACCTAATGGCAGTCAGGCTACCTCTGGCGAGCACATGGAGGGCTGTGTGGTCCTCCAAAATAATGCCACCTCACACCATTACTGACCCACTGCCAAACCGGTCATGCTGAAGGAAGTTGCAGGCAGCAAATCACTCTCCATGGCATCTCCAGACTCTGTTATGTCTGTCACATCTGCTCAGTGTGAACCTGATTTCATCTGTGAAGAGCACAGGGCGCCAGTGGTGAATTTGCCAATCCTGGTGTTCTGTGGCAAACGCCAAGCATCCTGCATGGTGTTGGGCTGTGAGCACAACCCCTATCTGTGGACGTTGGGCACTCAGACCAACCTCATGGAGTCGGTTTCTAACTGTGCAGAGACATGCACATTTGTGGCTTGCTGGTGGTCATTTTGCAGGGCTCTGGCAGTGCTCCTCCTGTTCCTCCTTGGACAAAGGCTGAGGTAACGGTCCTGCTGCTGGGTTGTTGGCCTCCTACGGCCCCCTCCACGTCTCCTGGTGTACTGGACTGTCTCCTGGTAGTGCCTCCAGCCTCTAGACACTAAGCTGGCAGACACAGCAAGCCTTGCCACAGTTCGCATTGATGTGCCATCCTGGATGAGCTGCACTACCTGAGCCACTTGTGTGGGTTGTAGAGTCCGTTTCATGCTACCACAAGTGTAAAAGCACAACCAACATTCAAAAGTGACCAAAACATAAACCAGAAAGCATTGGTACTGAGATGTGGTCTGTGGTCCCCACCTGCAGAACCACTCCTTTATTGAGGGTGTCTTGATAATTGCCAAAAATTTCCATCTGTTGTCTAAGTGGACAGTTTGATTTCACAGAAGTTTGATTTACTTGGAGTTATATTCTGTTGTTTAAGTGTTCCCTTTATTTTTTGAGCAGTGTATTATGGAGCAAAGGAAACATGTCCTCACAACTTCTCAGTGTGCCTCTTATGGACTCCATGTGTATGCAGTGGGAGACTCAGATAAACCCTTTAAAAGCAGATATATTCTCCATAGTAGATTCACCCTTTAGAATAAACTGCATTGTACACAGAAGTTTACATGGCTTATATATAGCAATATATAATATTCTTTATGAAGTAGAGTTCTAACTCCTGGTGGTGGAGGTGATGAAAAATTCGGCCATATTTGTGTGTTGCCGATTTGCTGCCCATTGGTAAACATTGAATAAATTACTTACCTCGTTTGTGCTTTACTTTTGGCAAATATTTTTTAAAAATATGCAAATCACTATTCCCAATATATTTTACGAAACAATGAGTCAACAAAACAAAACAAAACAAAACAGGTGAATTGATTTGTTTAACATGAATCCTGATCAGATTTGAGCACAAGGCTCCATTATCCATTTAGATGTTGTATAGAATCAGTTCTCCACTCAAAGTTGGCATCTTTTACAGAAGAGAATTTCATTAGGTTTTGTAGCCACGCTGGTTGATTGAAAGTAAAATCTGCATTGATTTGCAGTAATACCTAGGAAAAACATCTGATTTGTAAATTAGATGTACAGTACTGGGCAAAAGTTTTAGGCAGGTGTGGATATGCTGCAAAATATTTATGCTTTCAAAAACTGAAGTTTTAATAGGTTATTGTTATCAATTTAAAAAAAAAAAGCAAAGTGAATGAACAAAAAATAAATCTAAATCAAATCAATATCTGGTGTGACCGTCGTTTGCCTTCAGCATAATTTCTACTTAGTACACATCACAGTTTTAGAACGAACTCGGCTTGGAGGCTGTTACAAACATCTTGGAGAACTAACCACAGATCATCTATGAATGTAGGCTTGTGTAAAGTTTTCTGTCTTTCCATGTAACCCCTGACAGGCTCAATGATGTTAAGAACAGGATTGTGCAGGACCAAACTATCACGTCCAGGACTACTTGTTACTTTTTTCTTTTATGCAGAGTTTAGTTCATATTAACATTGGCTATATGTTTGGAGTTATTGTGCTGCTGCAAAATACATTTAAAGCCAATCAGACAACCCTCTGATTGTATTTAATAAGTAATAGATAGGTTTATGCCTTCATTTCTCAGCATTGCGGACACCAAGAAATAGGCAACGTTGAGGACCATAAATGCAGTAATTGGAAACGTAGTGCATCATATAAAAGTCACATCATACATACTTCCCATAAAAATCAAAAAATGTCTAGTAGTGCAATCAGCTCAGAACTGGCAACAACCATTGGAATCCAGCTAAAGTCATCTACTGTTTGGAGAAGCCAGGCCAGATGTGGTCTTCATGAAGGCATTGAGGTAAAAAGCCATACCTTTTACATGGAATCAGAGCCAAGCGACTCATCGATGCAAAAAACATAGAAACTGGTGTAAAGTGTCTGCAGGTGGTACCTACAGTTAGGTCCATATATATTTGGACAGAGACAACATTTTTCTAATTTTGGTTATAGACATTACCACAATGAATTTTAAACAAAACAATTCAGATGCAGTTGAAGTTCAGACTTTCAGCTTTCATTTGAGGGTATCCAGATTAAAACTGGTTGAAGGGTTTAGGAGTTTACGCTCATTAACATGTGCCACCCTGTTTTTAAAGAGACCAAAAGTAATTGGACAAGTGACTCCAAGGCTATTTCATGGACAGGTGTGGGCAATCCCTTCGTTATGTCATTCTCAATTAAGCAGATAAAATGCCTGGAGTTGATTTGAGTTGTGGTGCTTGCATTTGGAAGGTTTTGCTGTGAAGTAAACATGCGGTCAAAGGAGCTCTCCATGCAGGTGAAACAAGCCATCCTTAGGCTGCGAAAACAGAAAAAACCCATCCGAGAAATTGCTACAATATTAGGAGTGGCAAAATCTACAGTTTGGTTCATCCTGAGAAAGAAAGAAAGCACTGGTGAACTCATCAATGCAAAAAGACCTGGGCGCCCACGAAAGACAACAGTGGTGGATGATCGCAGAATAATCTCCATGGGGAAGAGAAACCCCTTCACAACAGCCAACCAAGTGACCAACACTCTGCAGGAGGTCGGCGTATCAATATCCAAATCTACCATAAAGAGAAGACTGCATGAAAGTAAATACAGAGGGTTCACTGCACGGTGCAAGCCACTCATAAGCATCAAGAATAAAAAGGCTAGACTGGACTTTGCTAAAAAACATCTAAAAAAGCCAGCACAGTTCTGGAAGAACATTCTTTGGACAGATGAAACCAAGATCAACCTCTACCAGAATGATGGAAAGAGAAAAGTATGGTGAAGGCGTGGTACAGCTCATGATCCAAAGCATACCACATCATCTGTAAAACACGGCAGAGGCAGTGTGATGGCTTGGGCATGCATGGCTGCCAGTGGCACTGGGTCACTAGTGTTTATTGATGATGTGACACAGGACAGAAGCAGCCAAATTAATTCTGAGGTATTCAGAGCCGCCATACTGTGTGCTCAGATCCAGCCAAATGCAGCCAAACTGATCGTCGTTTCATACTACAGATGGACAATAACTCAAAACATAAAGCCAAAGCAACCCAGAGGTTTATTAAAGCAAAGAAGTGGAATATTCTTGAATGGCCAAGTCAGTCACCTGATCTCAACCCAATTGAGCAGCATTTCACTTGTTAAAGACTAAACTTCAGACAGAAAGGCCCACAAACAAACAGCAACTGAAAACCACCGCAGTGAAGGCCTGGCAGAGCATCAAAAAGGAGGAAACACAGTGTCTGGTGATGTCCATGAGTTCAAGACTCCAGGCAGTCATTGCCAACAAAGGGTTTTCAACCAGGTAGTAGAAATGAACATTTTATTTAAAATTATTGAATCTGTCCATTTACTTTTGGTCCCTTTAAAAACAGGGTGGCACATGTTAAGAAGCTGAAACTCCTAAACCCTTTATCCAATTTTAATGTGGATACCCTCAAATGAAAGCTGAAAGTCTGAACTTCAACTGCATCTGAAATGTTTTGTTTACAATTCATTGTGGCAAAGTCTATAACCAAAATTAGAAAAATGTTGTCTCTGTCCAAATATATATGGACCTAACTGTATGACCGAGCTGCTGCTCCAGCACGCCCTGTGCTTTACAGAAAATTGTGGATCCTAGCTGGATGTTAGTGTTGTGAGGGCCTTGTGCCCATGCAGTCCGCCAGTAGCCGATAGTATTGGCTGGCCATAGTTACAAGCTCCACAGATTAATAAAGGAGGCTTGCTGTAATAATTATATGGGTACTACGGAATCTGATAGCATGGGATAAAGCCAGTCTGAGAGCAAAGTTGCAACAAAAGATGTATTTACTCAAAAACAGAACTAACAGATATTTCTGCAATAATAACGAGGTCCTCCGCTCTATATAGAAAATCACAGAAAACAGAGTAGCGAACAAAACATAGTACAGATATTCCTGCAATAGTAACGAGGTCCTAAGCTCTATATAGAAAATCACAGCAAACAGAGTAGCGGGGCGCGACCGCTAATGTGAACCAGTCCAGCAAGGAAATGTGGAAGCAAACAAGACACTTAAACGAGGAAGTCCAATAAGGTTATTAGTGCGAATGCACACAGTACTTAAATGATGAAGTCCAGCAAAACTTGCTCACACGTGTGCACAGTACTTGTTAGTAGAAGACCAATTGTTCACAGATGATGCGTCATGTGAATAACGTCCTGGAAAAGAGAGGACGAGGGGAGAAAGAGGGAGAGCGCTATCTAAGCGTAGTAGATGAGTAGATCTTTCTTGGAGAGAAAAGCACAGCCTGAATCTTGCTCATCTGGTGTGGTTGTGCAAAGAGGCACAACACTGGGAAAATTTTTCTAAACAAAGGAGATCCTTCCACTGGTGTTCTGCCCGTCGCAGCAGTTCCAGAGGCGAGAGGTAGCTGAATGGGGTGAGGCAGACCACCGAGTAGTGAGCAGCAGAAGCAGGGAGTTAACCAGCAAACAGGCAGATGCAAGAGCCAGCAGCAAAAAATACTCAGGCACAGGTGAACACAAGACCCGGACTTAAACAGTCGGGACAGACAGGAAGTTCCATGACAGGGCGAAATCCAAGACTCCATCTTGGATCAGGGAAAACTGACACCAGGAAAGTCCAGAATCCTTACACTTGCATTCAAACATGTGGACTTTACTGAACTTAATAAGGGTTATGTACAAGGAGTAGTGACTACAAAGTCTTATAGACTTTCTTTCATGGTGTGATGCATCTTCACACACACAGTTTCCTTCCACTCTAGTGTACTTCAGGGCCGGTCTTGCACACTGTTTTGCCCTATTTTATCACAGCCTAGCTTGTCGCCACAGTCCTGATCAGCAGATCTCTCTACCTATTCAGCATCTCCGTGTCCTCACATTATGGATGTCCTGGATCTACTGCTCGGGACCACCCACTAGTCTCCATAAGTCCTGTTTAGGTCTTAGACGTTTAGCAAGCTCAAGGGTTTCTTGTGACATGTCCTATCCAAGGACCCCTTTAAGACGGAAGGCCACTCTTTCTCTTCTGTCTGTTCCACTGTGGGCTAGTCCCAACATTAACTCTCTCTGACTCTGCAGTCTGTTGCTTGGCAGACATAACATTTCACCTACATTATACATTACATATACAGTACTTATAGCAATGCTGCACACTATGCATTACACTGTACTTTCAATACTTATCACACACTATATTTATATCACTATATATATATATATATATATATATATACAGGTCCTTCTCAAAAAATTAGCATATAGTGTTAAATTTCATTATTTACCATAATGTAATGATTACAATTAAACTTTCATATATTATAGATTCATTATCCACCAACTGAAATTTGTCAGGTCTTTTATTGTTTTAATACTGATGATTTTGGCATACAACTCCTGATAACCCAAAAAACCTGTCTCAATAAATTAGCATATCAAGAAAAGGTTCTCTAAACGACCTATTACCCTAATCTTCTGAATCAACTAATTAACTCTAAACACATGCAAAAGATACCTGAGGCTTTTATAAACTCCTTGCCTGGTTCATTACTCAAAACCCCCATCATGGGTAAGACTAGCGACCTGACAGATGTCAAGAAGGCCATCATTGACACCCTCAAGCAAGAGGGTAAGACCCAGAAAGAAATTTCTCAACAAGTAGGCTGTTCCCAGAGTGCTGTATCAAGGCACCTCAATGGTAAGTCTGTTGGAAGGAAACAATGTGGCAGAAAACGCTGTACAACGAGAAGAGGAGACCGGACCCTGAGGAAGATTGTGGAGAAGGACCGATTCCAGACCTTGGGGAACCTGAGGAAGCAGTGGACTGAGTCTGATGTGGAAACATCCAGAGCCACCATACACAGGCGTGTGCAGGAAATGGGCTACAGGTGCCGCATTCCCCAGGTAAAGCCACTTTTGAACCATAAACAGCGGCAGAGGCGCCTGACCTGGGCTACAGAGAAGCAGCACTGGACTGTTGCTAAGTGGTCCCAAGTACTTTTTTCTGATGAAAGCAAATTTTGCATGTCATTCGGAAATCAAGGTGCCAGAGTCTGGAGGAAGACTGGGGAGAAGGAAATGCCAAAATGCCTGAAGTCCAGTGTCAAGTACCCACAGTCAGTGATGGTGTGGGGTGCCATGTCAGCTGCTGGTGTTGGTCCACTGTGTTTCATCAAGGGCAGGGTCAATGCAGCTAGCTATCAGGAGATTTTGGAGCACTTCATGCTTCCATCGGCTGAAATGCTTTATGGAGATGAAGATTTCATTTTTCAGCACGACCTGGCACCTGCTCACAGTGCCAAAACCACTGGTAAATGGTTTACTGACCATGGTATTACTGTGCTCAATTGGCCTGCCAACTCTCCTGACCTGAACCCCATAGAGAATCTGTGGGATATTGTGAAGAGAAAGTTGAGAGACGCAAGACCCAACACTCTGGATGAGCTTAAGGCCGCTATTGAAGCATCCTGGGCCTCCATAACATCTCAGCAGTGTCACAGGCTGATTGCCTCCATGCCACGCCGCATTGAAGCAGTCATTTCTGCCAAAGGATTCCCGACCAAGTATTGAGTGCATAACTGAACATTATTATTTGATGGTTTTTTTGTTTGTTATTAAAAAACACTTTTATTTGATTGGATGGGTGAAATATGCTAATTTATTGAGACAGGTTTTTTGGGTTATCAGGAGTTGTATGCCAAAATCATCAGTATTAAAACAATAAAAGACCTGACAAATTTCAGTTGGTGGACAATGAATCTATAATATATGAAAGTTTAATTGTAATCATTACATTATGGTAAATAATGAAATTTAACACTATATGCTAATTTTTTGAGAAGGACCTGTATATATATACATAAAAGACAAAATAACACTTATTCACATAATGCAATTGCTGTCTTTAGGGTAGGAATGCGGCTTTCCAGTCCACATCTCTTACACTGGGAAGCAGAGAATGATAACAGATGCTCTGGACTGATGAGTTAAACTATGAAAACAGAAGGTAGTTTGCTTGCCTAAGGGCCGAAGATCATTACAATAGTGAGTGTCTACAGGTAAGATTGAAACATGGTGGAGTGTCCTTGCAATTTTGGGGGTATAATTTCAGCAAAAGAAATTGGGTATTTGGTCAGGATTACAGGCAGATACTTATCCATCATGCAATACCATCAGGAGGCATCTGCAGAAGAACAATGGCCCCAAACATACAGCCAGTGTCATTAAGAACCATCTGCAGTGGAAAGAAGACCAAGAAGTCCAGAAAGTGATGATATAATCACCACCCTACCAGGATTCTTTAAAAACTATGTGACATGTAGAAGAATTGATGCCGTTTTGAATGCAAAGTGTTATCACACAAAACATTGGTATGTTTAGTTTTCCCTTTTGTTCATTCACTTTGCATTTTGTTAATTGATTTAAAAAAAGCAACTATTGACACTTCTATTTTTAAAGCATTATTACTTTGCTGCAGTTCTTACATGCCTGCCTCAAACTTTTCCACAGTACTGTATTTCAGAAAAGCTTTATGGTTTCATCTATTGTCACTTTTTACTGTTTCTCTCAGAAGCAATCAGTTCTTTTTCGAGGGAGTATTGTATCACAAAATTTCAGTTCTAACCAAGCGCAGACCATCAGTGCATTCTTGGCATGGCCGAACTGTCCAGGGCACCTTTCCACTTACTTTTCATGTATCTCTGCCCTCCTCTGTCTTCCATAAAGGCACAGCTGTCAATGAGGGAAGAGTAGGCTGGAGATAGATGCAAAACAAGTAGGTCGGGAGGTGCCCTGAAATATGGGTGCACCTAGCAATCGTACCTGCTTTAAGCAGTCATTTTGCGCTGACGGATTCACCTTTTTAATTTGTCTTTGGACTATTGAAAGATTGAAACTGGTTTAGTTGGGATCTACCAAAACCAAATGTATATTGTGATGTTGCAAAGGGAAACATGGAAAGAGTCAATAATTAGATGTGTTGAAATCCAACCGGCTCAATGCTTGTTTCTCCAGCTGTAATGTGGTGCCTTCAGTTATATCCTATTGCCAACTTATGGGATCAGTTTTATGATGTGGCATTATAATATACAAGTTTTTGAATGAATGAATGAGTGAATAAATGGATGGATGGAAGGACAAGTATCTTCTGGATCTCATTGCTAGCTTTACTTTTTTGTAGTTCCAGTGCAAAGTCGACCAAAGTTGCCGATTTCAAGGAAACGGGCTCAATGTCAAATGTCTGCAGGAACCTCTCAACCCTTTTACTCAACCTTGTTACATATAAGGTTATAGGCAAATAAGCTAGGAGAACAACTAATATAAACACTAAGACCTAAAACATAGCTTTTAATGAACAATGTTTAAAATATCAAATGGATAATAGCGCAACATGTGATAAAGTGCAAAAAAAGTGCTCATATAACCAGTGCCATATTAAAAAAATGGTTTTGTCTCACCAAATGGTCCTTATTCTTTTTCCTTTACGGGAGCATCCAACAATATTCTTAGGGGGAGGGGGAGAGAAAAGTTCTATACTACCCCAGTCGTGCCCCTGTGTAGCTCCCGCCCTGACAAGGGCAGTCCCCAAGTCAGTCTAATATATTGTACCCACCAAAACAAAGTAACCTTCCCTACGCGTTTCCTCTCCCATAGGGGAGAATCATCAGGGGAACTGACTGAAAAGTAAATGTGGGGTATTCCTATCAAGAGGGAGTCCCTGCATCGGCAGGTAACCCCCGTGTCTAGAGCTCCCAGTGGTGGGACCAGACTTATGGTAAGTTCCCCTGATGATTCTCCCCTATGGGAGAGGAAACGCGTAGGGAAGGTTACTTTGTTTTGGTGGGTACAATATATTAGACTGACTTGGGGACTGCCCTTGTCAGGGCGGGAGCTACACAGGGGCACGACTGGGGTAGTATAGAACTTTTCTCTCCCCCTCCCCCTAAGAATATTGTTGGATGCTCCCGTAAAGGAAAAAGAATAAGGACCATTTGGTGAGACAAAACCATTTTTTTAATATGGCACTGGTTATATGAGCACTTTTTTTGCACTTTATCACATGTTGCGCTATTATCCATTTGATATTTTAAACATTGTTCATTAAAAGCTATGTTTTAGTGTGTGTAATAAACTCTCCTTCATCCATGACTTCTTCCTTTCTAATTCTCTTAACCTCCTGGCTCTTACTGAAACCTGGATCCAGCAGTCAGACACCACCGCTGCTGCTGCTCTTTCATATGGTGCACTACACTTTTCTCATACCCCAAGATCGGACAACAGAGCAGGTGGAGGCGTTGGTCTGCTCCTTTCACCAAAATGTACTTTCCAAGTTATCCCCCAAGTACCCTCACTTGTCTTCCCTTCCTTTGAGGTCCATGTGGTCAGACTCTACGTCCCCTTCTCCATGCGAGTGGTGGTGGTGTATCGTCCTCCCGGCCCCTCTCATCAGTTCCTGGATCACTTTGCCACCTGGCTTCCACACTTTCTTTCCTGTGACACCCCCACCCTTATCATGGGTGATTTCAACATCCCTATTGCCTCTCCCCTCTCCCCATCTGCTTCTCACCTTTTGGCTCTAACCTCCTCTTTCGGCCTCTCGCAGCATACTAACTCGCCAACACATGAAGATGGAAACTCCCTTGACTTGGTCTTCTCCCGGCTTTGCTCAGTGGATGATTTCACAAACTCCCCTCTCCCACTCTCTGACCACCACCTTCTTTCATTCTCTATCAAGAACTGCCATCCCGCTCAGGTCACCCCCACTTTCCACACTTATAGAAACATACAGGCCATTAACACCCAGGAACTTATGAAGAACTTGCAGTCCTCATTGGCCCCAATCTCCTCCATCTCATGTCCTGATTCTGCTCTGAAGCATTACAATGAAACCCTGCAAAGTGCCCTGGATGAAGCTGCTCCTCCTATACATAAAACAACTCGGCACAGACGGCAACAACCGTGGCACACGCTGCAAACACGTTTCCTGCAGCGGTGCTCCAGGTGCGCAGAACGTCTGTGGAGAAAATCTAATCTACCCGAAGATTTCATCCATTATAAGTTCATGCTAAAGACATACAATTCTGCCCTTCACCTCTCCAAACAAACCTACTTCAACACCCTCATCACCTCCCTGTCCAATAACCCTAAACGTCTCTTTGACACGTTCCAGTCCCTACTCAACCCAAGAGCGCAGGCCCCAACCACGGATCTCCGTGCTGACAATCTGGCCAATTACTTCAAAGAAAAAATTGACCATATTCGACAGGAAATCATCTCCCAATCTCTTCATACCATGCACTGTCCTCCCTCCCCCACTGCATCTAGTTCACTCTCTGACTTTGAACCAGTTACAGAAGAAGAAGTAAGCAGGCTCCTTGCATCTTCTCGCCCGACCACTTGCACCAGTGACCCCATTCCGTCACATTTCCTCCAGTCCCTTTCCCCGGCTGTCACCTCTCACCTAACTAAAATATTCAACCTTTCCCTCACTTCCGGTATTTTTCCCTCCTCATTTAAGCATGCCATCATACATCCATTACTTAAAAAACCATCCCTCGACCAAAACTGTGCCGCTAATTATAGACCTGTCTCTAATCTTCCCTTCATCTCTAAACTCCTCGAACGCCTGGTCCACTCCCGTCTTACCCGCTATCTCTCAGATAACTCTCTTCTCGACCCTCTTCAATCTGGTTTCCGCTCTTTACACTCTACTGAAACTGCCCTCACTAAAGTCTCTAATGACCTACTAACAGCTAAATCTAATGGTCACTACTCCATGCTAATTCTCTTGGATCTCTCTGCAGCATTTGATACTGTGGATCATCAGCTCCTCCTCACTATGCTCCGCTCCATCGGCCTCAAGGACACCGTTCTCTCCTGGTTCTCCTCCTATCTCTCTGACCGATCCTTCACTGTATGTTTCGCTGGTTCCTCCTCCTCTCACCTTCCCCTTACTGTTGGGGTTCCTCAAGGATCAGTCCTAGGCCCCCTCCTCTTCTCTTTGTATACTGCCCCTATTGGACAAACAATCAGTAGATTTGGCTTCCAGTACCATCTCTATGCTGACGACACCCAACTATACACTTCTTCTCCTGATCTCACGCCTGCCTTATTAGAAAACACCAGTGATTGTCTTACCGCTGTCTCTAGCATCATGTCCTCCCTCTATCTGAAACTAAACCTGTCAAAAACTGAACTCCTCGTGTTTTCTCCCTCTACTAACCTACCTTTGCCTGACATTGCCATCTCCGTTTGCGGTTCCACCATTACTCCAAAGCAACATGCCCGCTGCCTTGGGGTCATCCTTGATTCTGACCTTTCATTCACCCCCCACATCCGATCACTGGCTCGCTCTTCTTACCTGCATCTCAAAAACATTTCTAGAATTCGCCCTTTTCTTACTTTCGACTCTGCAAAAACTCTTACTGTTTCACTTATTCATTCTCGTCTGGACTATTGTAACTCTCTACTAATCGGCCTCCCTCTTACCAAACTCTCCCCGCTCCAATCTGTCCTGAATGCTGCTGCCAGGATCATATTCCTCACCAACCGTTACACCGATGCCTCTACCTTGTGCCAGTCATTACACTGGTTACCCATCCACTCAAGAATCCAGTACAAAACTACCCTCATCCACAAAGCACTCCATGGCTCAGCACCACCCTACATCTCCTCTCTGGTCTCAGTCTACCACCCTACCCGTGCCCTCCGCTCCGCTGATGACCTCAGGTTAGCATCCTCAATAATCAGAACCTCCCACTCCCGTCTCCAAGACTTTACACGTGCTGCGCCGATTCTTTGGAATGCACTACCTAGGATAATACGATTAATCCCCAATCCCCACAGTTTTAAGCGTGCCCTAAAAACTCATTTGTTCAGACTGGCCTACCGCCTCAATGCATTAACCTAACGATCCCTGTGTGGCCTATATTAAAAAAAAAAAAAAAAAAATTAATTAACTGGTTCATGCAGCTTTACATGAACACCCAAGCCTTACACTATGGCTGGTCCGAATAACTATAGCAATTGTTACCATCCACCTCTCGTGTCTCCCCTTTTCCTCATAGTTTGTAAGCTTACGAGCAGGGCCCTCACTCCTCTTGGTATCTGTTTTGAACTGTATTTCTGTTATGCTGTAATGTCTATTGTATGTACAAGTCCCCTCTATAATTTGTAAAGCGCTGCGGAATATGTTGGCGCTATATAAATAAAAATTATTATTATTATTATTATTATTTTAGGTCTTAGTGTTTATATTAGTTGTTCTCCTAGCTTATTTGCCTACTGTATTTTGAGGACCTCTAGGGGTATCACATCAGGATACACCCCATACGTGGTTTATATACTGTACATATAAGGTTACTAGATTGTGGCCCGATTCTAACGCATCGGGTATTCTAGAATATGCATGTCCCCGTAGTATATGGACAATGATGATTCCAGAATTCGTGGCAGACTGTGCCCGTCGTTCATTGGTCGAGGCAACCTTTATGACATCATCGTCGCCATGGCAATCATTATGACATTATCGTCGCTGTGCCCGTTGCTGATTGGTCGAGGCAACCTTTATGACATCATCATCGCCATGGCAACCATTATGACATCATCGTCGCTGTGCCCGTCGCTGATTGGTCGAGGCAACCTTTATGACATCATTGTCGCCATGGCAACCATTATGACATCATCGTCGCTGTGCCCGTTGCTGATTGGTCGAGGCCTGGCAGCCTGGACCAATCAGAGACGCGGGATGTCTACGTCCTTTATGACATCATCGTCGCTGTGCCCGTCGCTGATTGGTCGAGGCCTGGCGGCCTCGACCAATCAGAGACGCGGGATTTCCAGGACAGGCAGACAGACAGACAGAAAGACAGACAGACAGACGGAAAAACCCTTAGACAATTATATATATAGATAGGAAATAAAATTTGCCATGACAAAATAATGCTATGTTAAAGCATGTTACATTTCAGTAACTGATCCTTTTGTTTTCAGGTGTCCAGCAATGTCTCACACCCCTTTCTACACTAAAAACATATGGCTGCTGAGCCAAACTGATCATGCATGTCCATGGTGGAATCAGACAGCGATGCTGTTCCTTATAGATATTAGTTTTATGGGCACTTTAAGGTGTCTATTCACATCAGTCTAAAGTTGATTAATACTGATAAAATATCCATAAAACTTCCATACTGACAATCGGTAAACTTTACTAATAGGCATTTGTTTAACACCTGTTTACACAGGCAGGCCAGAATAAACAATGCACACTGAGCGATCTGAAATAGCTCACGCAGTGCACATAGGCTGCCGTGATTCTCGGCAGCACGAGTCCAGTTTACACAGGAATGATGATCTTTTGTGCTGTGCAAAATATAATTTGAGAAAAAAGATAATTTCACCTGATAAACAAGCATTTTGCTCATTTATCAGATGATTGTCAGCCTATTTACTTTGAAAGATAATCGTGAAACAAGCGTTATTAAGAACACTCGTTCATGATTTTCTTTCAGTGTATATGTACCTTATGACTGCATCTACATTACAGTCACTCACCAGACGATAGTTCTTTCTATGAGTTTTCATTTCGCCCATGAACCTACTTCTGTTTAATGTTATTCCCACCTTTAAGCTTGCAATACACATGCAATGTCTGTTGGCCAATGTTCCACCATAAACATGCATTCTTGCTTTGGTCAAAAGTTTATTTTAAGGGAAAATATATTGGGGAACAGGTCTAGTCAACTTTATTTTATGTCTATTGTCCGATTTAAAGAGGTTTTCCCCACCGGTTTTCTAGCATCAACATATTGTGTTAGTGTTACATGATACCCCAAGTGATCTTCTGTGGTGTCTACTGACCGACTGCACCGCTGTTATGAACAGGTAATTCAGAACCACAATGGACATTGAAGTTCAGAGCACACAAGTGACCTGACAATTACCAAAAACATAGGACGAGCTCTGAGACGTGGGAACTCTGCTGACCGCAATCCCTAATCCTATCACACCACACTAGAGGTAGCCGTGGATTGCGCCTAACGCTCCCTATGCAACTCGGCACAGCCTGAGAAACTAACTAGCCCTGAAGATAGAAAAATAAGCCTACCTTGCCTCAGAGAAATTCCCCAAAGGAAAAGGCAGCCCCCCACATATAATGACTGTGAGTAAAGATGAAATACAAACACAGAGATGAAATAGATTTAGCAAAGTGAGGCCCGACTTACTGAATAGACCGAGGATAGGAAAGATAGCTTTGCGGTCAACACAAAAACCTACAAACAACCACGCAGAGGGGCAAAAAGACCCTCCGCACCGACTAACGGTACGGAGGTGCTCCCTCTGTGTCTCAGAGCTTCCAGCAAGCAAGAAAAACCAATATAGCAAGCTGGACAGAAAATATAGCAAACAAAAATAACACAAGCAGAACTTAGCTTATGCAGGATAGAAAGGCCACAGGAACGATCCAGGAGGAAGCAAGACCAATACTAGAACATTGACTGGAGGCCAGGATCAAAGCACCAGGTGGAGTTAAATAGAGCAGCACCTAACGACTTAACCTCATCACCTGAGGAAGGACACTCAGAAGCCGCAGTACCACTCTCATCCACCAAAGGAAGCTCATAGACAGAACCAGCCGAAATACCACTCACGACCACAGGAGGGAGCTTGGCCACAGAATTCACAACAGTACCCCCCCCTTGAGGAGGGGTCACCGAACCCTCACCAGAGCCCCCAGGCCAACCAGGATGAGCCACATGAAAGGCACGAACCAGATCGGCAGCATGGACATCAGAGGCAAAGACCCAGGAATTATCTTCCTGACCATAACCTTTCCACTTAACCAGATACTGGAGTTTCCGTCTCGAAACACGAGAATCCAAAATCTTCTCCACTATATACTCCAATTCCCCTTCAACCAAAACTGGAGCAGGAGGATCAATAGATGGAACCACAGGTGCCACGTATCTCCGCAACAATGACCTATGGAACACGCTATGGATGGAAAAAGAAGCTGGAAGAGTCAAACGAAAAGACACAGGATTAAGAACCTCAGAAATCCTATATGGACCAATGAAACGAGGCTTACATTTAGGAGAGGAAACCTTCATAGGAATATATTGAGATGACAACCAAACCAAATCCCCAACACGAAGTCGGGGACCCACACAGCGCCTGCGGTTAGCGAAACGTTGAGCCTTCTCCTGGGACAAAGTCAAATTGTCCACTACATGAGTCCAAATCTGCTGCAACCTATCCACCACAGTATCCACACCAGGACAGTCCGAAGACTCAACCTGCCCTGAAGAGAAACGAGGGTGGAACCCAGAATTGCAGAAAAACGGCGAAACCAAAGTAGCCGAGCTGGCCCGATTATTAAGGGCGAACTCAGCCAAAGGCAAAAAGGACACCCAATCATCCTGATCAGCAGAAACAAAACATCTCAGATATGTTTCCAAGGTCTGATTGGTTCGTTCAGTCTGGCCATTTGTCTGAGGATGGAAAGCCGAGGAAAAAGACAAATCAATGCCCATCCTAGCACAAAAGGCTCGCCAAAACCTCGAAACAAACTGGGAACCTCTGTCAGAAACGATGTTCTCTGGAATGCCATGTAAACGAACCACATGCTGGAAAAACAATGGCACCAAATCAGAGGAGGAAGGCAATTTAGACAAGGGCACCAAATGGACCATCTTAGAGAAGCGATCACAAACAACCCAAATGACCGACATTCTTTGAGAGACGGGGAGATCCGAAATAAAATCCATAGAGATATGTGTCCAAGGCCTCTTCGAGACCGGCAAGGGCAAAAGCAACCCACTGGCACGAGAACAGCAGGGCTTAGCCCGAGCACAAATCCCACAGGACTGCACAAAAGAACGCACATCCCGCGACAGAGACGGCCACCAAAAGGATCTAACCACCAAATCTCTGGTACTAAAGATTCCAGGATGACCAGCCAACACCGAACAATGAACCTCAGAGATAACTTTATTCGTCCACCTATCAGGGACAAACAGTTTCTCCGCTGGGCAACGGTCAGGTCTATTAGCGTGAAATTTTTGCAGCACCCGCCGCAAATCAGGGGAAATGGCAGACAAAATTACCCCCTCTTTGAGAATACCCACCGGCTCAGGCAAACCCGGAGAATCGGGCACAAAACTCCTAGACAGGGCATCCGCCTTCACATTTTTAGAGCCCGGAAGGTATGAAACCACAAAGTCAAAACGGGAGAAAAACAGCAACCAACGAGCCTGTCTAGGATTCAACCGTTTGGCAGACTCGAGATAAGTCAAGTTCTTGTGATCAGTCAAGACCACCACACGATGCTTAGCTCCTTCAAGCCAATGACGCCACTCCTCGAATGCCCACTTCATGGCTAGCAACTCTCGATTGCCAACATCATAATTTCGCTCAGCAGGCGAAAATTTCCTGGAAAAGAAGGCGCATGGTTTCATCACCGAGCAATCAGAACTTGTCTGCGACAAAACAGCCCCTGCTCCAATTTCAGAAGCATCAACCTCGACCTGGAACGGAAGCGAAACATCTGGTTGGCACAACACAGGGGCAGAAGAAAAACGACGCTTCAACTCCTGAAAAGCTTCCACAGCAGCAGAAGACCAATTGACCACATCAGCACCCTTCTTGGTCAAATCAGTCAACGGTTTAGCAATGCTAGAAAAATTATTGATGAAGCGACGATAAAAATTAGCAAAGCCCAGGAACTTCTGCAGACTCTTCAGAGATGTTGGCTGAGTCCAATCATAAATGGCCTGAACTTTAACAGGGTCCATCTCGATAGTAGAAGGAGAAAAAATGAACCCCAAAAATGAAACCTTCTGAACACCAAAGAGACACTTTGACCCCTTCACAAACAAAGAATTAGCACGCAGGACCTGGAACACCATTCTGACCTGCTTCACATGAGACTCCCAATCATCCGAGAAGACCAAAATATCATCCAAGTATACAATCGGGAATTTATCCAGGTACTCTCGGAAGATGTCATGCATAAAGGACTGAAACACTGATGGAGCATTAGAAAGCCCGAATGGCATAACCAGGTACTCAAAATGGCCTTCGGGCGTATTAAATGCTGTTTTCCATTCATCGCCCCGTTTAATACGCACAAGATTATATGCACCATGAAGATCTATCTTGGTGAACCAACTAGCCCCCTTAATCCGAGCAAACAAATCAGACAGCAGCGGCAAGGGGTACTGAAATTTGACCGTAATTTTATTTAGAAGGCGGTAATCAATACAAGGTCTCAGCGAACCATCCTTCTTGGCCACAAAAAAGAACCCCGCTCCAAATGACGACGATGACGGGCGAATATGACCCTTCTCCAAAGACTCCTTCACGTAACTCCGCATAGCGGCGTGCTCAGGTACAGATAAATTAAACAGTCGACCTTTAGGAAACTTACTACCAGGAATCAAATCGACAGCACAATCACAATCCCTATGCGGAGGTAGGGCATTGGACTTGGGCTCATCGAATACATCCCGGTAATCAGACAAGAACTCTGGGACCTCAGAAGGGGTGGATGATGAGATAGACAGAAATGGAACATCACCATGTACCCCCTGACAACCCCAGCTGGACACAGACATTGATTTCCAATCTAATACTGGGTTATGGACTTGTAGCCATGGCAACCCCAACACGACCACATCATGCAGATTATGCAACACCAGAAAGCGAATATCCTCCTGGTGCGCAGGAGCCATGCACATGGTCAGCTGGGTCCAATACTGAGGCTTATTCTTGGCCAAAGGCGTAGCATCAATTCCTCTCAATGGAATAGGACACTGCAAGGGCTCCAAGAAAAACCCACAATGCCTAGCATACTCCAAGTCCATCAAATTCAGAGCAGCGCCTGAGTCCACAAATGCCATGACAGAATACGATGACAAAGAGCAGATCAAGGTAACGGACAGCAAACTCGGCTTTGGGAAAATGGCCACCGCGATCTCTTGTGCGCACGCGCGGCATCCCGCGGCCATTTTCCTGAAGCCCCGTGCAGCAGAGCACTCCATCTGCGCACGTGCGGCCCCAGGAAGATGGCCGCCCCCACCGATGAAAGGGATGACAGCGCAGATCGCGCGCTGTGTCTTCACGTGGGCGCAGGGAATTCGGACCTTGGACATGCGCACACCACTACGCAACCAACGGAAAGCTGGGGAAGAAAAGAGCGCTGTGAACACGCCCACCTGACCAGACCAGCCTGATTGACAGGCGAAAACGGCGACTTTGGTAATGTATTTCTCAGCATACATGGGGAATCAGGGTACACTACATACACTATAGTAACACACAGCGCAGGCCCTATTTAACAGTATTTATAGCTCAATCTGAAAAAACGGGGTGACAGGTTCCCTTTAAGGGCTTCAGAGAGACCCTTTCTGAAAATAGCTGCCAGCGCACATTCATTCCATTGAGTGAGCACAGACCACTTTCTAAACTTCTGACAATAAATCTCTATCTCATCCTGACCCTGACACAGAGCCAGCAAATTTTTCTCTGCCTGATCCACTGCATTAGGTTCATCGTACAGCAATCCGAGCGCCAGGAAAAACGCATCAATATTACATAATGCAGGATCTCCTGGCGCAAGGGAAAATGCCCAGTCTTGAGGGTCGCCACGTAATAAAGAAATAATGATCTTAACTTGTTGAACTGGGTCACCAGAGGAGCGGGGTTTCAAAGCCAAAAATAGTTTACAATTATTTTTAAAATTCAAAAACTTAGTTCTATCTCCAGAAAATAACTCAGGAATAGGAATTTTAGGTTCTAACATAGGATTCTGAACCACTAAATCTTGAATATTCTGTAAATTTATAGCGAGATTATCCATCAAAGAGAACAGACCCTGAATGTCCATGTCCACACCTGTGTTCTGAACCACCCTGATGTAAAGGGGAAAAGAAAGACAGAACACAGTGCAAAGAAAAAAAAATGGTCTCAGAACTTCTCTTTTCCATCTATTGAGAAGCATTAGTACTTTGGGCCTCCAGTACTGTTATGAACAGGTAATTCAGAACCACAATGGACATTGAAGTTCAGAGCACACAAGTGACCTGACAATTACCAAAAACATAGGACAAGCTCTGAGACGTGGGAACTCTGCTGACCGCAATCCCTAATCCTATCACACCACACTAGAGGTAGCCGTGGATTGCGCCTAACTCTCCCTATGCAACTCGGCACAGCCTGAGAAACTAACTAGCCCTGAAGATAGAAAAATAAGCCTACCTTGCCTCAGAGAAATTCCCCAAAGGAAAAGGCAGCCCCCCACATATAATGACTGTGAGTAAAGATGAAATACAAACACAGAGATGAAATAGATTTAGCAAAGCGAGGCCCGACTTACTGAATAGACCGAGGATAGGAAAGATAGCTTTGCGGTCAACACAAAAACCTACAAACAACCACGCAGAGGGGCAAAAAGACCCTCCGCACTGACTAAGGGTACGGAGGTGCTCCCTCTGCGTCTCAGAGCTTCCAGCAAGCAAGAAAAACCAATATAGCAAGCTGGACAGAAAATATAGCAAATAAAAATAACACAAGCAGAACATAGCTTATGCAGGATAGAAAGGCCACAGGAACGATCCAGGAGGAAGCAAGACCAATACTAGAACATTGACTGGAGGTGTTGTGAATTCTGTGGCTGAATTCTCTTCTGTGGTCACAGGTGGTATTGCAGTCTCTGGGCTTCCTCCCTCAGGTGTTTTGGTGAGCTCGTTGGCTGCCTTGCTATTTAGCTCCACCTGAGTCTGTCTTCCTTGCTCCTTGTCAATGTTCCAGTGTTGGATCTGAGCTACTGCATCTTTCCTTGGGCCTGCTGCTCTGCTAGATAAGTGCTTCTAGTTTGTTTTCTGTTTTTTCTGTCCAGCTTGCTATTAACTTTTGCTGGAAGCTCTGAGAGGCAGAGGAGTGCACCGCCGTGCTGTTGGTTCGGCGCGGTGGGTCTTTTTGCCCCTTTGCGTGGTTTTCGTTTTAGGGTTTTTTGTAGACTGCATGGTTCTCTTTGCTATCCTCGCTCTGTCTAGAGTATCGGGCCTCGCTTTGCTGAATCTGTTTCATTCCTGCGTTTGTCTTTTCGTCTTGCTAGCAGTCATTGTGTGTGGGGGGCTGCCTGTTCCTTTGGGGTGTTTCTCTGGGGTAGGTCGGGCTTGTATTTCTGTCTTCGGGCTAGTCAGCTCCTCGGGCAGTGTCGAGTTGCATAGGTAGTGATAGGCGCAATCCACTGCTGCTTATGGTTGTGTGAGGATGGATCGGGTACTGCGGTCTGCGGAGATTCCGCGTCTCAGAGCTCGTCCTATTGTTTTTGGTTATTGCCAGATCTCTGTGTGTGCGCTGATTACTGCACGCTGTGTTGCCTGATTGCCAGCCATAACAGTACAAGGAGCCAAACCAATGATTCCCAATAGAGGGAAAAAAGAAATCCTGACAGCATTTTTTTTTCTTAGCTCTGTCTTCAGTCTTTTTTTTCCCCTACACATTAGAGTGCTTCAGGACACAGCTGTGGACATGGATATTCAGGCTCTGTGCTCCTCAATGGATAATCTCGTTGTAAATGTACAAAAGATTCAAGATACTATTGATCAGAAATCGATGCTAGAACCAAGAATTCCGATTCCTGATTTGTTTTTTGGTGACAGAACTAAGTTCCTGAGCTTCAGAAATAATTGTAAGCTATTTTTGGCCTTGAAACCTCATTCTTCTGGTAATCCTATTCAACAGGTTTTGATTATTATTTCTTTTTTGCGCGGCGACCCACAGGACTGGGCGTTTTCTCTTGCAACAGGAGATTCTGCATTGAGTAATGTTGATGCATTTTTCCAGGCGCTGGGATTGCTTTACGATGAGCCTAATTCAGTGGATCAGGCTGAGAAAAATCTGCTGGCTTTATGCCAGGGTCAGGATGATGTAGAAGTATATTGTCAGAAATTTAGGAAGTGGTCAGTACTCACTCTGTGGAATGAATCTGCACTAGCGGCTTTGTTCAGAAAGGGTCTCTCTGAAGCTCTTAAGGATGTAATGGTGGGATTTCCTATGCCTGCTGGTTTGAATGAGTCTATGTCCTTGGCCATTCAGATCGGTCGTCGCTTGCGCGAGCGTAAATCTGTGCACCATCTGGCGGTATTGTCTGAGAGTAAACCTGAGCCTATGCAGTGCAACAGGACTATGACTAAAGTAGAACGGCAAGAACACAGACGTCTGAACAGACTGTGTTTCTATTGTGGTGATTCTACTCATGCTATTTCTAATTGTCCTAAACGCACTAGGCGGTTCGATAGCTCTGCCGTTATTGGTACTGTACAGTCCAAATTCCTTTTGTCCATTACCTTAATGTGCTCTTTGTCATCGTATTCTGTCATGGCGTTTGTGGATTCAGGCGCTGCCCTGAATCTGATGGATTTGGATTATGCTAAACGTTGTGGATTTTTCTTGGAGCCTTTGCGGTGTCCTATTCCGTTGAGAGGAATTGATGCTACATTTTTGGCCAAGAATAAGCCTCAGTACTGGGCCCAGCTGACCATGTGCATTGCTCCTGCACATCAGGAAGTTATTCGCTTTCTGGTACTGCATAATTTGCATGATGTGGTCGTGTTGGGGTTGCCATGGCTACAAACCCATAATCCAGTATTGGATTGGAACTCTATGTCGGTAACCAGCTGGGGTTGTCAGGGAGTACATGGTGATGTTCCATTTTTGTCTATTTCGTCATCCATTCCTTCTGACATCCCAGAGTTCTTGTCGGACTTTCAGGATGTATTTGAAGAGTCCAAGTCTGATGCCCTACCTCCGCATAGGAATTGTGATTGTGCTATCGATTTGATTCCTGGTAGTAAATTCCCTAAGGGTCGTTTATTTAATTTGTCCGTACCTGAACACACCGCTATGCGCAGTTATGTGAAGGAGTCCCTGGAGAAGGGACATATTCGCCCATCGTCGTCACCATTGGGAGCAGGGTTCTTTTTTGTAGCCAAGAAGGATGGTTCGCTAAGACCGTGTATTGATTACCGCCTTCTTAATAAGATCACTGTTAAGTTTCAGTATCCCTTGCCATGGATTTCTGACTTGTTTGCTCGGATTAAGGGGGCTAGTTGGTTTACTAAGATTGATCTTCGTGGTGCGTATAATCTGGTGAGAATCAGGCAGGGAGATGAATGGAAAACGGCATTTAATACGCCCGAGGGTCATTTTGAGTATCTGGTGATGCCGTTCGGACTTGCCAATGCTCCATCTGTTTTTCAGTCTTTTATGCATGACATTTTCCGTGAGTATCTGGATAAATTCTTGATTGTTTACTTGGATGACATTTTGATCTTCTCAGATGATTGGGAGTCTCATGTGAAGCAAGTCAGAATGGTTTTCCAGGTACTGCGTGCTAATTCCTTGTTCGTGAAGGGATCAAAGTGTCTCTTCGGTGTGCAGAAAGTTTCATTTTTGGGGTTCATCTTTTCCCCTTCTACTATCGAGATGGATCCGGTTAAGGTTCAGGCCATCCAGGATTGGACTCAGCCGACATCTCTAAAAAGTCTGCAGAAATTCCTGGGCTTTGCTAATTTTTATCGTTGCTTCATCTGTAATTTTTCTAGCATTGCCAGACCATTGACCGATTTGACCAAGAAGGGTGCTGATTTGGTTAATTGGTCTTCTGCTGCCGTGGAAGCTTTTCAGGAGTTGAAGCTTCGTTTTTGCTGTGCCCCTGTGTTGTGTCAACCTGATGTTTCTCTTCTGTTCCAGGTCGAGGTTGATGCTTCTGAGATTGGTGCAGGGGCGGTTTTGTCACAGAGAGGTTCTGGTTGCTCAGTGTTCAAACCATGTGCTTTCTTTTCCAGGAAATTTTCTGCTGCTGAGCGTAATTATGATGTGGGCAACCGAGAGTTGCTGGCCATGAAGTGGGCATTCGAGGAGTGGCGTCATTGGCTTGAGGGTGCTAAGCATCGCGTGGTGGTTTTGACTGATCATAAGAACCTTACTTATCTTGAGTCTGCCAAGCGCTTGAATCCTAGACAGGCCCGTTGGTCGTTATTTTTTGCTCGTTTTGATTTTGTGATTTCATACCTTCCGGGCTCTAAAAATGTGAAGGCGGATGCTCTGTCTAGGAGTTTTGTGCCCGACTCTCCGGGGTTATCTGAGCCGGCGAGTATCCTCAAGGAAGGAGTCATTGTGTCTGCCATCTCCCCTGATTTGCGGAGAGTGTTGCAGAAATTTCAGGCTAATAAACCTGATCGTTGTCCGGCCGAGAAACTGTTCGTCCCTGATAGGTGGACTAGTAAAGTTATCTCTGAACTTCATTGTTCGGTGCTGGCCGGTCATCCAGGAATCTTTGGTACCAGGGAGTTGGTTACTAGATCCTTCTGGTGGCCATCTCTGTCGCGGGATGTGCGTGCTTTTGTGCAGTCCTGTGGAATTTGTGCTAGGGCTAAGCCCTGCTGTTCACGTGCCAGTGGGTTGCTTTTGCCCTTGCCGGTCCCGAAGAGGCCTTGGACACATATTTCGATGGATTTCATTTCTGACCTTCCCGTTTCTCAAAAAATGTCGGTCATTTGGGTGGTCTGTGATCGCTTTTCTAAAATGGTCCATCTGGTGCCCTTGGTTAAATTGCCTTCCTCCTCTGATTTGGTGCCTTTGTTCTTCCAGCATGTGGTTCGTTTACATGGCATTCCTGAGAATATTGTTTCTGACAGAGGTTCCCAGTTTGTCTCGAGGTTCTGGCGAGCCTTTTGTGGTAGGATGGGCATTGACCTGTCTTTCTCCTCGGCCTTCCATCCTCAGACTAATGGCCAGACCGAACGAACCAATCAGACCTTGGAAACATATCTGAGATGTTTTGTTTCCGCTGACCAGGATGATTGGGTGTCATTTTTGCCATTGGCTGAGTTCGCCCTTAATAATCGGGCCAGCTCGGCTACCTTGGTCTCTCCATTTTTCTGCAATTCTGGGTTCCATCCTCGTTTCTCTTCAGGACAGGTTGAGTCTTCGGACTGTCCTGGTGTGGATTCTGTGGTGGACAGGTTGCAGCAGATCTGGACTCAGGTAGTGGACAATTTGACCTTGTCCCAGGAGAAGGCTCAGCTTTTCGCTAATCGCAGACGCCGTGTGGGACCCCGACTTCGTGTTGGGGATCTGGTTTGGTTATCTTCTCGTCATATTCCTATGAAGGTTTCCTCTCCTAAATTTAAACCTCGTTTTATTGGTCCGTATAGGATTTCTGAGATTCTCAATCCGGTGTCTTTTCGTCTGATCCTCCCAGACTCCTTTTCCATACATAATGTATTCCATAGGTCGTTGTTGAGGAGATACGTGGCACCTATGGTTCCATCTGTGGAGCCTCCTGCCCCTGTTTTGGTGGAGGGGGAATTGGAGTATATTGTGGAGAAGATTTTGGATTCTCGTGTCTCTAGACGGAAACTCCAGTATCTGGTCAAATGGAAGGGTTATGCTCAGGAAGATAATTCCTGGGTTTTTGCCTCTGATGTCCATGCCCCAGATCTTGTTCGTGCCTTTCATGTGGCTCATCCTGGTCGGCCTGGGGGTTCTGGTGAGGGTTCGGTGACCCCTCCTCAAGGGGGGGGTACTGTTGTGAATTCTGTGGCTGAATTCACTTCTGTGGTCACAGGTGGTATTGCAGTCTCTGGGCTTCCTCCCTCAGGTGTTTTGGTGAGCTCGTTGGCTGCCTTGCTATTTAGCTCCACCTGAGTCTGTCTTCCTTGCTCCTTGTCAATGTTCCAGTGTTGGATCTGAGCTACTGCATCTTTCCTTGGGCCTGCTGCTCTGCTAGATAAGTGCTTCTAGTTTGTTTTCTGTTTTTTCTGTCCAGCTTGCTATTAACTTTTGCTGGAAGCTCTGAGAGGCAGAGGAGTGCACCGCCGTGCTGTTGGTTCGGCGCGGTGGGTCTTTTTGCCCCTTTGCGTGGTTTTCGTTTTAGGGTTTTTTGTAGACTGCATGGTTCTCTTTGCTATCCTCGCTCTGTCTAGAGTATCGGGCCTCGCTTTGCTGAATCTGTTTCATTCCTGCGTTTGTCTTTTCGTCTTGCTAGCAGTCATTGTGTGTGGGGGGCTGCCTGTTCCTTTGGGGTGTTTCTCTGGGGTAGGTCGGGCTTGTATTTCTGTCTTCGGGCTAGTCAGCTCCTCGGGCAGTGTCGAGTTGCATAGGTAGTGATAGGCGCAATCCACTGCTGCTTATGGTTGTGTGAGGATGGATCGGGTACTGCGGTCTGCGGAGATTCCGCGTCTCAGAGCTCGTCCTATTGTTTTTGGTTATTGCCAGATCTCTGTGTGTGCGCTGATTACTGCACGCTGTGTTGCCTGATTGCCAGCCATAACATGGAGGCCAGGATCAAAGCACCAGGTGGAGTTAAATAGAGCAGCACCTAACGACTTAACCTCATCACCTGAGGAAGGAAACTCAGAAGCCGCAGTACCACTCTCATCCACCAAAGGAAGCTCATAGACAGAACCAGCCGAAATACCACTCACGACCACAGGAGGGAGCTTGGCCACAGAATTCACAACACACTACTTTCGCACTCCATCCAAAATGGCTTCTTATTCTTGATAGAGTAGGAGAAAACTCCTTTAATGGTAAAAGAAACCTAAAGCTTATCTTATCTACAGTTGTTGGAAGTAATAGTATGTGGTTAGTCATATTATGTTATTATGTTAGGTAAATGAGGGTTATTTAGTAGCACAACTGAGGGGAAGTTCAGAAACTTGTTGGCCCTCTCTCCAATAATCATTGCATTAGTTCACAAATCTCTAGTCATGAAACTTTTCAAAAACTTTTTTACACACATGCATGTGAGCAATATTAGCATATCTGTTCTAACCTAATGAGTTATTCATAAGCTCTGGTGCTTGAACAAAAGTATATCTATTCACATTATTCACAAATAATATAACTACAGTACAGACCAAAAGTTTGGACACACCTTCTCATTTAAAGATTTTTCTGTATTTTCATGACTATGAAAATTGTACATTCACACTGAAGGCATCAAAACTATGAATTAACACATGTGGAATTATATACTTAACAAAAAAGTGTGAAACAACTGAAATTATGTCTTATATTTTAGGTTCTTCAAAGTAGCCACCTTTTGCTTTCATGACTGCTTTGAACACTCTTGGCAGTCTCTTGATGAGCTTCAAGATGTAGTCACCGGGAATGGTTTTTCATTCACAGGTGTGCCCTGTCAGGTTTAATAAGTGGGATTTCTTGCCTTATAAATGGGGTTGGGACCATCAGTTGTGTTGTGCAGACGTCTGGTGGATACACTGCTGATAGTCCTACTGAATAGACTGTTAGAATTTGTATTATGGCAAGAAAAAAGCAGCTAAGTAAAGAAAAATGAGTGGCCATCATTACGTTAAGAAATGAAGGTCTGTCAGTCTGAAAAATTGGGAAAACTTTGAAAGTGTCCCTAAGTGCAGTGGCAAAAACCATCTAGCGCTACAAAGAAACTGGCTCACATGAGGGCCGCCCCTGGAAAGGAAGACCAAGAGTCACCTCTGCTTCTGAGGATAAGTTTATTCGAGTCGCCAGCCTCAGAAATCGCAGGTTAACAGCAGATCAGATTAGAGACCAGGTCAATGCCACACAGAGTTCTAGCAGCAGACACATCTCTACAACAACTGTTAATAGGAGACTTTGCCTTCATGGTAAAATAGCTGCTAGGAAACCACTGCTAAGGACAGGCAACAAGCAGAAGAGATTGTTTGGGCTAAAGAATACAAGGAATGGACATTAGACCAGTGGAAATCTGTGCTTTGGTCTGATGAGTCCAAATTTGAAATCTTTGGTTCTAACCACCGTGTCTTTGTGCGACCCAGAAAAGGTGAACGGATGGACTCTACATGCCTGGTTCCCACCATGAAGCATGAAGGAGGAGGTGTGATGGTGTGGGTTTGCTTTGCTGGTGACACTGTTGGGGATTTATTCAAAATTGAAGGCATACTGAACCAGCATGTCTACCACAGCATTTTGCAGCGGCATGCTATTCCATCCAGTTTGCGTTTAGTTGAACCATCATTTATTTTTCAACAGGACAATGACCCCAAACACACCTCCAGGCTGTGTAAGGGCTATTTGACCAAGAAGGAGAGTGATGGGGTGCTACGCTAGATGACCTGGCCTCCACAGTCACCAGACCTGAACCCAATCAAGATGGTTTGGGGTGAGTTGGACCGCAAAAGGGCCAACAATTGCTTAGCATCTCTGGGAACTCCTTCAAGATTGTTGGAAGACAATTCCCGGTGACTACCTCTTGAAGCTCATCAAGAGAATGCTAAGAGTGTGAAAAGCAATCATCAAAGAAAAAGGTGGCTACTTTGAAGAACCTAGAATATAAGACGTAATTTCAGCTGTTTCACACTTTTTTGTTAAGTATATAATTCCAAATGTGCTAATTCATAGTTTTGATGCCTTCAGTGTGAATGTACAATTTTCATAGTCATGAAAATATAGAAAAATCTTTAAATGAGAAGGTGTGTCCAAAATTTTGGTCTGTACTGTATGTCGGCATGTGAAGGAACAAACCAATTCCAATACTAAATATATCATAGGAAGTTACTGTTTATGGAGGGTTCATCAAAGATAAATCTGCACCTTCAAGTTTATGGCACTTGTGGATAGGTTAATGACATAACAAGTTTGAGTTTACAAGAACCACCAATGACCAAATGCCATCTTATCTCACTGTTGGACAATACTTAGAACTTCACTGGCACAATTTTACTATACATGACAATAAACTTACACATTGTAGATGTGCCATGTCATGTATGATGGTGATGGTGATGGTGATGGTGATGGCGAACTCAGTCGAGGGGTTCAAGAGAGGCCTGGATGTCTTCCTGGAGCAGAACAATATTGTATCATACAATTATTAGGTTCTGTAGAAGGACGTAGATCTGGGTATTTATTATGATGGAATATAGGCTGAACTGGATGGACAAATGTCTTTTTTCGGCCTTACTAACTATGTTACTATGTTACTATGTTACTATGTATAGTAAAATTCTGCCCAGTGAAGTTCTAATGTCCAACGATGAGATAAGATGGCATTTGGTCATTGGTGTTTCTTGTAAACTCAAACTTATGTCATTAACCTATCCACAAGTGCCATAAACTTGAAAGTGTAGATTTATCTTTGATGAACCTTCCATAAACAGTAACTTCCTATGATATATTTAGTATTGGAATTGCTTTGTTCCGTCACATGCCGGCATAGTGCCATAATAGGGGAGGAAAGCAACTTAGAAGAGGCAAGCTATTTTATGACTGCCTGTGTCTACTGCTGCATAAGTGGAATACTTGATGCTGTAAATTGCCATTCTGAAAGTTTATTTGATGATTGATTATATATTTGTTAACAGAATAGGTTGTGAAAAAGTGTAATTTCATTTGGGAATGTAAAATAGCATAGTTCTCACTGGCCATAAAATTGCCTACATCAAACACCAGTCTGATTTTCTTAGCAGGAGAGAGGTAATACTTAAAAAATAGCAAGCTTACATTATATAAATAGTAGATTCTGGTGTAATTCATATTAGTATCTTATTTATAATGGGGAAGAATCCATTAATTGGCTGTTATTGATGAGGGTCTACAGACTAAATGATCAGATTGCTCTTAATTTTAACAAGAGTGATTCCGTAGACAATCGTGTTCTAAGAATTTGCAATTTTATTTATGCAAAACCATAAAGATATTAAGAAGCAAAGTAAGCACTGAATGATTCTGGCACATAAATTGGATTATCCAGGATGACAGGTTGATTGTCATTTTTTAAAATATTTTGCAAATGGAACCTCTTGAAAATGGCTTTTAGCTGGACACTAAGTACGATCTTTCCATCCCAAATTGGAACACCCACAGAAATGTTAGAAAAATAAACAAGTGTCCATAGTACAACCTTCCCGATAATGCAGTTGTTGAAAGGGAAGACGACAGAGAGCCCCCCAGCCAGTGAGATATTTCGTGTTTCCGTGATTTGATGTTCTCAGTAATAAAGTAAACACAGACTCGGAGATCCCTGCATTGTGCCACTAAATGACCTCGTTTGCTACTGAGTTATGGATGAAACCTATGGCAGATGTTTGCTTATGGCAAAAGTATTTAAGACACTCTTTTTGGCTATAATTGCTTATTTTCAGGAGAGTAAAATTCTTTAAAACATGTAAAATTATGTAATGAAAAGAATTACTTTTAATGTTTAGTAAAATGCTTTTGTTTCGCCTAATTTTTATTAAAGATAAGCAATTCTAGAATGAAGCATTGACAACATTGTGATATAGTATAAGTATTCGAAATTCTAAACTATTTGCTTTTTCCAATTTCTTTAAAATAATAGAATTGATCTTTGTGAAGCTGAGTACGATGATTACAATCAGTTGTCAGGTACTTGTCCAACAGTGCATGTTTTTCTTTAGCTCCTACAACTTTTTCTTTTTTTTTTTTGCCCCATATCTGTTTTGGCAGTCCATTTTTTTGGCAGTGTGTGTTTTTCATTTATCCTATATTAAGCCGAATAGTATCTGGCAAAAATATTTTTTGCAAAAAGTCAATTACTTTAGCCTATTTCTATTATCATAGAGGTTTTTTTTTTGGGTAAACTAAGCTTAACTCTTGACAGCTAATCTCATCACGCATCTTCCAAGAGGTAGCAGTCCTCTTCTAGTAGTTAGATGCTTTCTTCATTGAAGACATCCTGGGAAAGGGTCAAACATTTTTGGGATGAAATAGGACTCTTATAGCATTCTCTGAGCTAAAAAAAAGTTATATAAATGAGCTCTCTGTACATCGAGGCAGTTTTTTGGGGAAAAAATGTAAATTATGTACACTATGTAAATAGCATGGTAAACACGTTGCTCATTGGGTGACAAATATGTAAGGCTCGTTATTTCCCGGACAAACACTACTGAGTTAACTATTGAGGTGTTCTGGAATAAACCTGACTATTCCGAGGGAGGACAGAAGTAATAGCTACTCAGTGGTTACTATCTATAGTAACTATTACAAGCTGTTGTAAATTCCAGAACTCTTCTGTGGATCTTCTAAGTGACAGTGATAAAGCACAAGAAGGATGAAGCTATTTCCTGCCTTTCATGATGAGTATTGCAACATATAATGCTCATGATAACATTTAGGGATTGGATGATGAATTATTAAGATTTAAGCCAAGTTTGGGTGTTGGAGCATGAGAATTGTATCAGATATAATTGTATTAGTTTTTAGCTTTTCTCAGTCCGATGCTTTCTTGTTTTTGGACGAGCAGGACTGTAGCATTATTAGCACAGTATATCATATTTATTGTTCTAGAATGGATGTTTTTACGTATCGTAGTCACTTCCCGTCACATGGTAAAATGACGCATTTTCCCAACAGTAAAATGACTATAAATACTGAATGTATTTTTAAGAAAATCTAAATATAGTATTTATCATCATTTTTATTGAGGTTCTTGATAGAAATTTGATTTGTCTCTATCTGTTATACAGAATTTGGTTTTGCTTTTACGTCAAATCTCTATATATCCCGAAAAGTAGTCAAGCCTATAAGGAGTTAAATCTCCAAACTTTTTTTGGAGTCTAATGTCTGCCAGGAATATCACATCCAGACATAATGATAAAACAGCACTGACAGGGGTGGGTGTGGGGGACAAAGTTCTTAGCCAGCTGAGGACGTCTGGAAGAAGTGAGGGGCCCTGAGGCATAGCCAGGGGCTCTGAATTAAGCCAAACGTTTGAACAGGAAATGCCAAACCTGGAAATCATTATTCCTGCAAGTTAAAAAAAAAAAAAAAAGAAAGAAAGAAGAAAAACTCAAATCTGCTTCTTTTTTACCCATTAAAAATGTACCGTATATACAAACGTTTCCATGGCAATCATTGTTTTTAGATGATGATTAATGGGACGTATGTTGCCAATGAAGGAGGGGTGCAGCTTTAGTATACGTTTAACCTTTTACCATCCATGTTTTAAAGACCGCAGTCCTGGATATTATCTTCTAGGTGTTTGCAAGGAAAATCCTCGACAGTTTATAATTCATAGATTTAAGGTTTGACTTTTAAGTGAGCGTTCTATCCTGTGTCTGTTTTCTCATAGTATCAAGTGTATAATGCAGATTTATTGTGATAGGGCAAATAGTATTTCATGTCGTTGTTTTATAGTAGCATGAATACTAGCTGATGGGAACTCTAAAGTATGTTGTATATTTATAAAAAGTACCTTATACCTCATCTAGTGAGCAAATAAAAGCAAATGCAATAGCACATCACATAGAAAGGTAGTAGTCAAAAAGTTATACAGTTCACTAGTTCTATTAGTGCATGTAAATTTGGATGGTTGAAACTTTCCTTCATTCTTTTGCTTATATATCACCTATATATCATCTGTCGCAATGTATAGTTATCATTACCACCCCCAATGGGGCTCATAATTTTGTTTTCCCTATATCAGACATAAGGACAATTTTATAGGAAGCCTTTTAATCTACAGTTATCTTTTTGGAGAATGGGGGCAAACCACAATGCTTAGAGATCTCGTCTCATATAAAACATCATATACAGTTTTTTCCTTGCACCTTATATCAGCTTTTGTTCTTGTTACCATCATATAAGTGTCTTAATCTTCTGGTTTATGTGATATATGGCAGTTTGTACATGTGGTCCAATCTGTGGACACCATGGTATAGAAAAGGACGACAAGAGCAGAATGATGTATTCATCAGTCTTTGAAGAAACACAGTAGACCGCACCACCTCCTAATGACACAGCTGAGCTTTCACGCCTGTAGCAGAGATGTAGCCGCCGGACCTCGGGTGCTTCTGCCAACAACATATGCTAATAAATCCAACGAAGATAAAGAAAGGCAGCACTCACCGATCCTTCCAAGACAGGACATCTTTATTACTTACAGGATAAAAATCTTCACGGCCGGGGGTACAGGTATAGAGAGTGCGGCTGGCCTGACGACAGCCGTTTCGCGCCCTCCTGGCGCTTCTACGGGTCAGTGAATGATGTATTGGTTGTAAGAAAAGATTCACAATAACTTGTATTTTATTCATGGAAATCCCTAGTGTTTGTATGAGTCCAGTAGGCGGTCCTATTTGACCACTTAATAGGACCGCCCATAGGACTCATAGGCATACACACACCAGGGAACTTGAATAAAATGCAAGTTTTACTGAATCCTTTCCAAGAAAAATGTACATCAGTCTGTTCACCTCCTCCTGCTGTATACTCTATCATCCTGTCTACAGAACTGATGCCATTTTCAAAACCAGTTCCCTTCAAGAAGTGGATCAAAAAAATGTTACTAGACTATTTTTCCAGACATAAGGATAATATAGGAATGACTATTTTATTTTTAAAATGTTAAAGGTCATAAATGTGTCACGATTGAGCAGTTTGTTATTTGGAGACTCAAGGTTGAGATTTAACAAAACTGTGAAAAATTATTCATGGTTTTTACTGTGGGCTAAGGCCATTTTTCCAGTTTGAAGGTTTTAATGTATGAGGACCATTATTATCTATGGTTATATTCACACTTGCGTGGTGAATTTTATTCATTGCTGTATATCAGTGTTGCCCTGATTGACTTGTGATGGGGTCTCTTGGATCTCTTCACGGTGCCAGTTGATTTGATGTGAAGGATAGCGCTGGGCTCAGCTCACCAGTTTTTAAGATACTTATTGCCAGTAAGTGTGAATATACTTGTTTACACCAAAAGACTGAAACATGCACAAACCTAACAGTTCTTGTCGCTAAAAGTTTTCTCTAGATCACGAGAAGGTAACTTTGACAGACGTTGAGTTCTACTGTTGTAACTTAAGGGGGTCTTAATATCTACTTGATACTGAGTTGTGTAAGGACCATGGGAGGAATTCTGTGCATGTAGGGTCTTAAAAACACCAGAGTTCCCCTACAGTCATAACTCTTACATTTTAATGTATTGAAAGAACAGCACATCATGTAGTGCGTGTGTGGTAAATGTTTTTGAATCACACTTCTAACCAAAAATTCCCACTAAAACACACCCAAAAGAACCAAGACTCCTCAGTCAGAGTGCACCATCATGATTCTGGTAGGATTTTGAGTAGGCCATTGGCAAATGATTCTGGGGGCACATAGGATTAGTAGGTCCCAAGCTTTGTTACAGATTTCAATCATATTCATATCCATGTCACGCTGAAGCCATCTGTCAGCTATTTTATATATATAGCCATCTTTAATCACCATGCAGTACAGGTCAAATAGGTAACAAAAGACATCAAACAACAGCAGTCGGTGGCATTAAAGTCAATTATGTGACAAAGTGGAAATCTATGATATCTGAAGTTTCCTAATGTATAATAGATAACACTAGCCAACAGCCATAAAACAGCACATATTGGCAGGGTTACCTAGGGCATCCAAGGAGATTAGCTACAGTGCCATGGGTTGTAAACTTCGATTATGTTGCGCACCGTGAACATAGGACCATCAAGATCTCTGGACTTGGACTTGTAACCATGAGATTATTCATATTTTTCAACAGTTTTGGTTCTCAAGTCCTCAAACAGTTCTCTTCTCTGCTTCCTGTTCTCTATTCTTAGTGTGGCACACAGACACACAATGCAAAGATTGAGACAACTTCTCCGTTTTTTTGCCACAGATGAGTTTGAACAAGCATCACATGCTTGAAGCAATGTTATTTACCCACAATTTTGGAAAGGTGCTAACAATTTTGTCTGGCCCGTTTTGGGGGTTTTGTGTGAAATTATGTCTAGTTTGCCCTTTTTTCTCCGCTTTTATTGCATTATTCTAGTACACACAAAGGAAATAAACATATGTATAACAAAACGTGTAATTGCAATACGTTTCTGGGAGAAATACTTTAGCTTCTGGAACAATTTCAAGGGTGTCAACTAGTGTTGAGCATTCCGATACTGCAAGTATCGGGTATCGGCCGATACTTGCTGTA